>NC_081431.1:5979333-6579333 GCF_949786415.1 Peromyscus eremicus
TGTGTGTGTGTGTGTGTGTGTGTGTGTGTGTGTGTGTACTGAATGGACATGGAGGTTAAAGAGACAGCCTTGAGTGTTGGTGCCTCCCAGGTTCTTTGGCTGCTCACAGGGATCCTCCCATCTCTACCTCTCCCATCTCACAATTGCTAAGGCCCTGGTTTGTTTGTGTGTTTGTTTTTTAGTGTGAGTTCTGTGTATCCAAACTCAGGTCCTTATCTTGTGTGGCAAGCACTTTACTGACTGAGCAATTTCTTTCACCCTGGTTCCCATTTATTTTTTATTTAGTCTTTGACAATTTTGTATATGAATACACTACATTTTGATCATATCTACCCCCTCTCCTTCCCTCGTTACAAGTCCCAGGCCCCCCAAGACACCTCACCCTCATGTTCTCTTTCTTTGCTTGTTGTTATGCAGAACAGGATGGTCTGAGAAGCTGGACTTAGGTCTATTTTTTTTTTTGGTCCATTTTTTCCCAATCTTGGTACCACCTACTATGGAAAACATTTGGAGAGGGTCAGAACTGGGAGAACTCAGCCATATGTGGAACCTCCTTTTTTTGCAATATATAAATGTTAATATTCTGGAAGAATTTCACTGTAATGCTGTTATGGGGGAAGCACAGGTTTGAGTGGCAGAAACATGTTTCATGGTGCATGTGTGGCCGTCAGAGGATAACTTGTGGGAGTCGTTTCTTTCTATCTCTTCAGAAATTTCTTTATTTAAACCACTTAAAAGTTCTTATGTGGAAGTCCTGTAGCAATCCCATATCGTCTTGGGTGTTAGACATGAAAATGATTTGGAAGGCGTGCTTGGTGCCAAGAGGCCATCTAGGGAGACTACCCAATGTGCACACAAAGCAAAGATCAGTCTCATGTCCCACCTGCTGCATGCTCAGTCTTCAGCTACCTAGTCTCTTTCTCTGTCACTCATTTTCCTAGTAAGTCTCTGACCCAGGATCATGGTAAGGAAGTGCTATACTGGAACATATAGAGGAGTCCATAGGACCTGTGGCTCATTATGTAGATGAGGCCAGCCTTGGCTGAGCCAGCAGAGAACCCCTGGAGCATTAGCACACAGTCTCAGTGGCCTTTGTGCCTGACTAGGGGAAATTTCACCAGAAAATGAGAAGCAGGTCTACGGGGAAGAGACATGAAGTGGGGGTGGGTAGAAGGGTGGAGGTAAGGAGTAGTTAGTCAATCACATGCCTTGACTTCAAGGGCTTTCTTCATCAGTGGCCGGTGTTGACCAATATCCACTGAGATAAGCCAATAAAATGTGTGACTTCCTGTTATACCTATGGCCACAGGCCTCTAGAGTGGGCATGAAAAGGTGGCACTAGACCAGTTGACTTTATGAGTGTAGAGTTAAGGAGGAGTAGAACTAATGAAAGTCTGCAATCATTCATAACACATCCAGACTCTACCTAAGAGTGGCATCTAGATGCTTTGCTAGGCTGCTACATGGCTCAGTATGCAATTTTTAAGCCATTCCTGTTGTTGGACAGCGGGGTTATCTGCACCCCCTGTCCCCAAAAAAGCATCTTCCTAGCTGAGTAGTGCAGAGCTTTCCAAGGGCTGAGGGGGAAGGAAACCAGGGAAATGGTAAGATGAACCACTGAGAAACCTCCCCACTGACGTTTGCGGCCAGGGGTGACCTGAGCTCTGCCTGACACCTGTCTAAGATTCAGTGCTGAGCTGGCATTCTGTGTAAAATGTGTCACCAGAACCCATTGGTTGTGATGATTTGGGAAGAATTAGCAGAGAAGAAAGAGCATGTGCCCTGCAAAGAGGTTTTCTCTTGTTCCCACCTCTGTTTGCCTTTCTGAACCATTTACATCCCTCTCCATTGAGAACCAACCCCTCCCCGCATCCCTCATACAGATGTCTGCAGCTGGGGTCACAGGGCTCCTGCATCCGATGGCTGTCTTCAATGTGGCCACAGTTCAGTGCAAATGACACAGCAAGCTTTGTGATGTCTTGTTCAAGGTGTGCAGTGACAGTATTTCCATTTTGAGGAGACGCAACACTTTTGTGTTTCTTTACCTTTAGTGTGTTGTTCGTTAGTGCTGTGTGTGTGCGTGTGCGTGTGCGTGTGCGTGTGCATGTGTGTGTGTGTGTGTGTGTGCTGAGCACTGCTTCAGGGTGCATGTGTGGTGGTCAGAGGGTAGCTTGTGGGAGTTGTTTCTTTTCTTCCGCCAGGTAGGTTCTGAGGACCGAACTCGGGTTGTCAAGTTTGGTAGCAAGCACCTTTGCCCACTGAGCCGTCTTGCTGGCCCTAGTGCTTGTTTGCAAGCCACTTTGTAAGTTGTGACCCCCACACAAGAACTCACCTGCACATGAAGTAATGAATACGGACTTGTGCACTGGTCACTGTAATCCGTGCCAGGAACCTGACGGCTACCACTAGACGCTTCTCTGGCTCGTACTTGTCACCAGCCCGGTGAGCACACCCTCTGCAGGTGTTACCCCCTTGGCAAGTTCAGCACGCATTACAGTAGTGTGAACAGCAGGCACCAAACCCCGTGGTGGATCTCTACAATGTATTCCACATGATCACAGACACTTGTACCCACCAGCTCCTCTTCCTTATCTCTGTCTACCTCAGCCTCTGGCAGCCGGCACTTTGCTTCCTGCCTATCCTCACAGAGTGCTTTCAGTGTCTGTCACATTGCTCTTTTCACGGGGTATGTCCTTTGGGCTTACCAGTGTTATCACAAATGACAAAAATCCTGCTCTTTTAAATGGCTAATATTCCACTGTCTATAGGATATTTTCTTTATTCATTCTCATGTTGAGGGACACAGGTTGCTTCCATATCTTGGCCACTGAACCCAAACATTGAAGGCCATCAAACAGTGCCATAGTGAGCATGTGAATGCATATAGCCTTTTGATACATTGCTCTCCTTCCCTTTGGGCTTAAGAAGTAACATCATCGGAGCAATGGTAGTCTTTAAATCCAAGGCACTTCAGAGTATTTTCCACAGTGGCTTCACTCATTGACTCACCTTCCCACTAACGGTAACCTTTCCCCCCACATCTTTCCATCAGTTATCATTTTGGTTTTTGGTCATAGCCACCCTAATCGATATTGTAGCTTATGAGGACTCGAATCATAAGGCTATTGTCTGCTGTCTACTTTTCCAAATATCCAGCTCCTAAGAGTCCCATCCGTTCATTTGTTACCTTTTCATATATGTGTGTGGCAATTCTTCAAGTAACATCTGTTAGGATGGCTAATGTCATAAAGCTGTTGCTGATAAGTGCTGGGCAGGATGTGAAGGTGAAAGATGATGAACATCATTGTGACTGTAGATTGGCAAGCTGTTATGGCAAGCACATTGGGTCCTAAAGGAACTGGTAACTACAATACTATCCAGCAGCCCCATGGCAGGTGCACAGCTCAGAAAGCTGAAATGACGTTTGCCCACATGGTCACAGCCTTCCCAGGCACTGCTGTTCAACACATACAGGCTCTGGCCACATCTCACCTCACTGCTCTGCCTGGGATCCTCCCTGTCCACCTCTTCCTGTAGCTGATTCCATCCAGCAGCAGGACAGCTCCCCTGCCCACACCATTCAAAGGTCTGCCATTCCCTTCCTCTTCCTCCCTCCTTTCTCCCCCTCCTCCCTCCTCCCTCCTCCCTCCTTTCTCCTCCCTCCTCCCTGCAGCACTTGCCGGAGTCAGCGTTTGTTTATTTATTGTTTTCCCTTCAAGAATGCACACACTATGAGGGCAGATAACGTCTTGTTCACAGCTGGATCTGACACAGCCCAGAGCGTTCCAAGGAGTTTGCACAATATTTGTTACGTGAGTCAGGGCTTTGTAGTGGAGTCAGTGGATGAAGGAACAAATGACCAGGAGAAGCTTTCTATTCCTGGAACTTTTGTTTGTCATCTCACAAAGCTGGATGATGCCTTAGCTGCAGTCCTTCGCTAGCTTTTTTGGGTTAGCCCTATGAAAACTAGACATTTTCCAGGTTTGAATATAAAACTGGAAAAGATGGAGTTCTCAGACCCCATGTTGGTAACAACTTTAACAAGCAGAGAGGCAGGAAGTACTCTCCAGGGAGGCAGGACCTTGACCGACACGCTTTCCCATCCCCAACTTTACTGAGCTGTAATTGGACTATAAAACTGTGTATATTTAAGTTATACATCATCATGTTTGGGTGTTTATATACAATGTCAGGGCATTGCTGCAACCAACTTATTAGTATATCTATCATATCATCTCATAAAGTTATCTTTCCATTTTATTTTTAAAACTTTAAAGACTAATTTTTATTTTAAAGTGTGTGTGTGTCTGTGTGTGTGTGTGTGTGTGTGTGTGTGTGTGTGTGTGTGTGTGTCTGTACGCTCACACATGGATCCAGGTGCCTACAGAGGCCGGATGTGTCAGATCCCCTTGAGCTAGATTTACAGACAGTTGTGAGCTGCATGATAAGGGTGCTGGGAATTGAACTTGGGTGCTCTTAACTGGTAAGCCATCTCTCCAGCCCTTCTTATTACTTTTTCATGGTAAGAACTTTTAAGTAATGCCCCTTAGCTTTGAAGGATAACATTATAAATTCTGTACTCAAGAAGGCTTGACAGAGACTAAAGAAAATCTTTGTATACGTTTGGTTGTGGGATTGTAAATTGGTAAGTTATGGAAATAAGTGTAGAGGTTCATTAGAGACTAAGGCTAGAACTGTCACATGACATGGCAGTCTCATTGCTGAGGATACATTCAAAACACTGAATCAGTGTCAGAGAGATGGCTGAAGTCCAGGTTCCTTTCAAGGTGAAGACACAACAGCCAAGTTACAGAAACCACAGGTCAGTAGTAGAAAAGCAGAGTGATATGTATGCATATCACATGTAAAACCATCAGAAGGATTCTCCAGCTGGGGGGACCAAGGCGTTGGAGTGTGAACAGCTGAGAGCTGTGGTGGGAACGTGTGTCATGGTACACTGTGGGCACATTCAACAAAGCTGAGGGGCAAGGAGATTTTAAAGATGGAAATGAGAAGGATTCCAGCAGATATTTTGAAATAGCAGTCTTGGGCCAGAGTGATTAATAACAAGTGCCATCAGTCTAGATTTGAACAGTTGCTAGGCAGATGTCTTTGGGTAAGGCTGCTATTGTCACTGTGCAGGCTCATGACCCCAGGTGAGATCCATTATGTGTGAGATCCATTCTTTCATAACTTCTTACCATCATTTACTTTATTTCTTCGTTAGGGCCGAGGAAAGAAACACCATTTTTTAAAAAAAATTTTGACAATCTTTACATTTTTTGCACACACACACACACACATACACACACACACACACACACACACACACACAGAGGAATTGCCCAAAGTACCAGTTATAGATAGAATTAATGTTTGGGAGAAGGCAGGGACCCAAGCATAAACTGAGGTACATGTCAATCTCATCTGCTGCTGGAGCTTGAACAGGGCAGAGCTTGAAAGCAAACCTTGTGTGATAATTCAAGCTAGACACAGGCAGTGTGTGGGTCATCTTAATTCTACCAGCCCTTCCAGAACTAGACTGTTCCCTAAACCTCACGGCCTGGGACCCTGCAGACAGTAGATCTGGGGATCTTGTGATAAGGAGTGCCCACTTCCTCTTCAGATACCCCTGTTCTCTGTCCTGAGATGAAGAAGGCATCCTGGATGTCCCTTTCAGTTCTTCCCGCTCTGCGATTTCTGAGGTAGTCAGTCACCATGACAAGCCAGGTTGGCTTCTCCAGTGACTCTTGTCTGCTTCTTCCTCTGGCTCCAACATCACTTCCCAAGTCCACAAGGCCAGTTTCACTGGCCTGGCCTATATCAGCAGCATCATACACCTGTGAAACCTTGTTTTCTCCCAAACTTATGCTTTTTCCCCAAGGCAGTGGTACAGATCATTGCAATGGTTCATCTTAATGGGATTTATAATCTCTAGATTCACCCTTAAGACAGATCTCTGGCCATTTTTACAAGGGGTATCTCTTCTCTTCTCTTCTCTTCTCTTCTCTTCTCTTCTCTTCTCTTCTCTTCTCTTCTCTTCTCTTCTCTCCTCTCCTCTCCTCTCCTCTCCTCTCCTCTCCTCTCCTCTCCTCTCCTCTCCTCTCCTCTCTTCTCTTCTCTTCTCCTCTCTTCTCCTCTCTTCCCCTCTCCTCCCCTCTCCTCCTCTCCCCCCTTCCTTCCCCTCCCCTCCCCTCTCGTCTTCTCTTTCTTTTAGATTTGAGTAACTAAGGTGGAAGACCTACCCTGTATGTGGATGGTGATATTCCTTGAGCTGGGGTTTCTGTTAAAAAAAAGGCAGTTAGGGAGGAGAAATTAGGGTGAGTATCAACATTCATCTCTATTTCTCTCCTGACTACAAATGCGATATGATCGATCAGTGGCAATAGAGTGTAATTTCCCCACCATGATGGACCCTATCCTCTCTTCAGCCGCCTCTTATTAGGTGTTCCGTCACAGCAACGAGAAAAGTACCCACCAATCATTTTCCTCCTCTACCTGCGTTCTTGAGTAATTTTCCTTGGTACTCAGATAAAATGTTAACTGGCCTTACAAAACATGAAGGATCTTTCCTTTGTCTCACAGTGGGCTTCTCTTGCTTCGTTGACTGCCATGGAAAATTCTCCAACCTGTGCTTCTTTCCCATTCTTTTTTTTTTTGTTTTTGTTTTTTTGAGACAGGGTTTCTCTGTGTAGCTTTTTGCCTTTCCTAGATCTTGCTCTGTAGACCAGGCTGGCCTCGAACTCACAAAGATCCACCTGCCTCTGCCTCCCAAGTGCTGGGATTAAAGGCATGCGCCACCACCGCCTGGGAACTTCTCTCCCATCCTTTGCCCAGCTGGCTCCAAGTCACTCATCAAGTTCATGGTGTTGTTTCTAGGAAGTCCTCTTTCTCCAGCTGCTCTAGGGAAGATGCCCTTGCCAGTTCTTTCCAGGGCAATTAGGACTTTATCACAGCTCTCTTCCCTACTGAAAGCAAGATCCTCAGGTGATGCAAGCTTCATAGGTGGTTACCCATTCAATATAGCGCCAGGCACACCATAGTTGCCTTTTAGTTGAAGTACTGATGATTGACCCGAGGGCCTTGTGTGTGCTACATAAGCACTCTACCACTGAGCGGTCTCCTTAGCCCGTAATAGATGCTTACCACAAACACACTGACAGATGGACATTCCTGGATGTTACCTCTAGTGTTCTCAGTGGTGGATGTTGAGAGACCCTGTCCCTCTCTGCTTAATGTTTGTTCCTGCTCTGTTTTATTGTAGCCTGCTTGTGATTGACACTTGTGTAGCTCCTCCCACCACACACCCAGACTCTGATTCCTCAGGTGCCTGCCCTATAACAACCCATGCTTGGTTGTAGGCAGGATTCTCTTAGTAGCCTGTCCCGCATTCCCACCCCATTCATTCATTAGAAATGGTAACAGAGAGAAAAAAGGGGGGGCATCCTTAATATGTGTTGAATCCAACAGAAATACACAAAGATGGAGGCAATTGTCTTGAGTTCCACTTTATGTCTGAAGAGGCCTTGAGTGCCGAATAGCCCACAGATCAGGAACTTTTTGGAGTTCATAATTTCCAAATACTATAACTCTAAAACAAATGAAATGGCAGATAACTGAAATTTCTGGGGAAATGCGTGATGTTCAGAGCCTTGGCAGATTGCCTGTCTGTCTCACCCACGCTTGAAAACTGTGTCTCAAAGGGAGAGGCAATCACGGCGCTCCTCCACCCCCTCCTGCTCATTTCTCCCAGGGCCTTGATTTTCAGTACAAGATTTGAGAGGTTCTAAAACCCATCTGTCCACTTTGAACTTGCAGCCGACCCTGTTCAGAGCCCTTCCTCTGGTTCCCTCCTCTCCATTCTCTTCCACAGCCTACAGTTTGACACTTACCCACAGACACCAAGAGATGTCATGAGACTGTTTTGCTTCTGCCCAACCATTGCCCATAACAAGCTCTGTTGCAGAAACAACCTTGAACTCCTCTGACCCATCTTCACCAATTGCCTTCTTGACATTGCCATAGAAACACTGACTCTTTCAAGCCAGGGTGATTAAATCTTTCCAGGTTTTGACAACCAAAAGAAACAAACAGCAAAACCCAGATACTTAAATTCCAGCTTCTATACAACATGGGTGCCATGTATGCGCACTGGAGAAGATGAGCTCTGTCGTGTTTGGTTCTGTGATCCACTGATAGGGACAATTCATCTGTCTAGTGTGAGAGAGTGCATGCTGGGCACCCAAGCATCCAATTTGCTAGACTTTGCTATGTGACTCTGACTGTCTACTTGACAGATACAATCATCATTACAGATTGGAGAGGCCCTGTCAGGTAACAGCTTCCTGAGACAGGCCATTGCCCCATCCTACACCATCTATTGGGTTTGACAGTTTGCAAGGAAGTCTAGAAAAAAAAGTTAAAAACAATCTGTGAAAGAGAAGGCTTATTTTAGCCAACTGTCTTGGAAATACCACAGACATTAGAGGATTCTTTTAAAGCTATGCACGACTTTGCCTCATCAGCTGCTAATTAAGGACATTAATTTATCTGTTTCTTTGGTACTGAAAACACAAGGCTTAGTTCAGCAGGAGTTGTAATCTATCATGGCTTTAGTATTTCTTTTTTGAACAGTTCAAAATTATGCTTTGCCTTAAATGATTTATGAGGCGTTTATATGTATTCTTATTAAATCAGCATTTTTAACATATTATTCTTTGGCATTACATACCGCTGGAGACTGTTAAGTTTTTCGCTCAGTGTTCACTTTAATAGGAACCTTCTGGCATTCCCAAGAGCCTTAGAAAAACTCCCCAGAAGTTCCTGCCCAATATTGAGTGCGGTTCTGGCTGGAAGAACCCTATTCATCAAATCCATCAATACCTCTTTGGAGGCTTGAATGAAAAATGACTTATTTGGTACCCAGTTGGCAGGGTTGTTTGGGAAGGTTGTGGTACCTGTAGGAGGCAGAGCTTTGCTGAAGGAAGTACATCACTGAGGATGGGCCTTGGAAGTCTAGAGCCTTGCCCCATTTCCAATTTGCTCTTTCTGCTTCATGTTTTCCACAGAAGATGTGATCCATCAACTCCCTGCTCTGGCTACCAGCTACCATTCCTCCCACACAATATGGACCCACTCTTCTTCTGGAGCCCTAAGCCAAAATAAACTCTTCCTTCTACAAGCCACTCTTTGTTGTGATATTTTATCACAGCAGCAGAAAAGTGACTAATACATCTCTATCCATTTTTGCAATACTGGGATTGAACTCAGGACCTCACGTGTACCAGGCAGGTGCTCCACCACTGAGCTTCAATACTGTCCTTCATCAGCACTTTTAAAGGTAAAGCCAGTGGATGGTTCACATTTTGGCTTTTATGTGAGGGTATAAAACCTGGAGCTTCTTAGACATTGTTACTTCAGGGCTCACTTCCAAATCACAGCAGCAGTGAATGGCTGCACATCTGGAGTAGAGTAGCCAACAGGTGCAGAGAAGGTTCATACGGGATGCCACACACTCATACATCTGTGTTAGCTAGGTTCTAGGGTCTGACTTCAGGGGTAGTGAAGGATGTGCTAGCCTGGGCATCTGCATACTGTACCTGGTGGTTTCCATGCACTTCTCCAGGTGGAACTAAGTGTGGTGGTCACAGGGAGGGATGCAGTCAGAGCTGGACTCAAATTCAGGCTGATCCTGTACAAAGACACCAGGCATCCTCTTGTCTGTAAATGGGGACATTGACATCCTCAAAATGTTGGTATCAAGCTTTCACTCAGTACCTTTTGTGACATTCCCAGCTCAGGCTTAACATTTATTTGGCTGTAACTGGTTGTTGCTATGATAATCACTTGGTGAGCATGGACTGCTGAAGCCTGACTAGGTAACAGCTCCTGAAGATATCCGTGTTCTAATCATGGGCACTTGTATTATATTATGTGAAAAAGAGAGCTTGCAGGTGTCATGAAATTTTTTACAATTGTGGATTGTATGACTAGGCTCAGTGCAACCACAGAAGTCTGTAAGAGGTATCCAGGAAGGTTAGATTCAGAAAAGATGGAACTGAGGACAAAGGGAGTTAGTGTGTTCACCAGTCCCCATCACCAGAAAGATCTTAAGACAATCAGCCTTGTAGCAGGAATTCTAGTTGATCTTAATAATAAAAACCCAGAGCCAGATATCAAGGTAAATGCTGAAAGATCAGAGAAGCAAGGAACAGTCAAAGTCACGTCTCAACCTCCAAGACTCCTCAGACCAACAAGGGGCCAAGATCCTGTATCCACCCACCTTATATTCCTGTCTCCACCTCCCTAGTGCTGGAATCAAAAGCATGAGACCCTAAATGCTGGGATCAAAGGCATGTGCCACCACTGCCTGGCCTCTATGGTTAACTAGTGCCTGGCTCCGTTTGCACTCGGATCTCCAGGCAAGATTTATTTGTTAGAGCACAATCAAAATATCACTACTCAGCTTAGCAAGGGACAAGGTTCGCTCTGGCTCAGAGCATCAGAGTTTCTACTCCATGGCAAAGAGGACCACTGTGTCACTGCCATAGGGCTAGGTGACAGTGAGGAGCAAGAGACAGAACAAAACCGCCTGGCTCATGACCAGGGAGAAAATGAAGGAGGAAGAGGAAGGGTCTGGGGTCTCAATAACCCATTCAAGGGCACCCCTATGACCTAAAGGCATTTTATTAGGTCCCAGGGGACACCCAAATCCCAACCATAGGGATCAAATGTCATTTAGCACAGAAGGAAACACACATAGTATTCAGTCCAACCATTTTATGCTTTTAGAACTGCCCTTTAAGCAGCCACCAGTCACATGTCTCTTGAGCCCTTGAAGTGTGGCTCTTCTGCATGGAATTGTTCTGCAACCACGAAGCACACACCAGATGTCAAAAATTCAGTCTGTCAGTGTAACCTGTGTGTTGTGATTATTGTATGTGCTGCAAGCCACAGGAAAAAGACTGGTCCTTTAATAATATACAAGACGTGTGTGTGCATAAATGTGTATGGCTGAATGTGCAAGTGTGTGTTTACATGCATGCAAGGTAATGGATGTGTGTGTGTGTGTGTGTGTGTGTGTGTGTGTGTGTGAATGTATGTGGTTGCATGTGTAAGTGTGTATACAAATGTACGCAGGTGTGTGTGTGTGTGTGTGTGTATGCATGCTCATGTGAGTGCATGAATGTGTGTGGTTGCATGTTCAAGTGTGTGTACATGTGTACAAGCCAGAGGACAACCTCAGGTGTTGTTCCCCAGGAGCTTTCCACCTTGTCCTTTGAGATAGGGGTTCTCATTGGGACCTGGGGCTCACTAATTAGGAGAGGTCAGCTGGTGAGCCTTAGAGGTCAACCTGCTTCTACCCCGCAACACTGGGATCACAAGTGTGCACCCTCACATCTGGTGCAGGGTTGAACTCAGGCCTCAAGCTTGCGCAGCAAGCTCTTAGGAGACTGAGCCGTCTCCAGATCTGTGGTTATCTGAGATCTTTCTCTCTCTAAATTCATTCCTTTCACTTCACACTTACTTTTTCATTCAGTAATTCATCTGTTGTGATGGTTACTGTGGTGGTTTGAATCCAAATGGGCCCCATACATATTTGAATGCCTAGTCACCAGGAGTGGAACTCTTTGGTAGGATTAGAAGGATTAGGAGGTGTGGCCTTATAGAGGAAGTGTGTCACTGGGAGTGGGCTTTGAGATCTCTCTCTCTCTCTATCTATCTATCTCTCTATCTCATCTCTCTGCCACCATGATGATAATGTACTAAACATCCAAAACTGTGAGCAAGCTACCAATTAAATGCTTTTTTTTAATAAGAGTCATGATATATCTTTACAGTAATAGAACAATGACTAAGACAGTTAAATTTTTTTTTTAAAGATTTATTTGTTTATTACATATACAGTGTTCTGTCTTCACAAATCCCTGCAGGCCAGAAGAGGGCACCAGATCTCATTACAGATGGTTGTGAGCCATCATGTGGTTGCTGGGAATTGAACTCAGGACCTTTGGAAGAGCAAGCAGTGTTCTTAACTTCTGAGCCATCTCTCCAGCCCCCTAAGACAGTTAACTTTAACTGTCAGTTTGACTCAGCCTAGAGTCCCATGAGAAGAAAGTCTCAGTGAGGGATTGTCTACATTGGGTTGGCTTGTGGGTGTGTCTGTGGGGAATTATTTTACTTAAGTTAATTGATGTGGGACTACTTGGTCCACTTTGGGTGGCACCGTTCCCTAGACAGGGGCTTCTGAATTGTGTAAGAGTGGAGAAATCAAGAGGAACACAGTAAGCGTGCATGCATCTCCCTCTACTCTTGACGGTGGATGTGATGTGACTAGCTGTGTGAAGCTCCGGCCTTGACTTCCCCACAGTGATGGACTGTAACCTGAGATTGCAAGATGATGCAAAACCCATTCTTCCTTAACTTGTTTTTCTGTCAGAGAATCTTGTCATAGCAACAGAAATGAAACTAGAGTATTCATTTAACAGTTACTTTTTGATAAAATCTGAGGATGACCATAATCTGAGATATATATCTGAGTAATCTCAGATATATATATCTGAGATATAATCTGACTGTAATATGAGATATTTAACGCTTATCTATATCAAACATTTTATTCCCTGTTCAGGAGAGAAAAAAGTAGACTCAGTTTAGAAACTTGAAGCTCTATCAGGGTGCAGACTCCATCGGTCCATGAACGGCAGCCCAACGTGTTCTAGGAACGACCTTCCACCAAGACTTATTTGTGTAGCTTTGTAGAATTTCCCTAAAACATCAAAGTAGGTACTTTTTTTGAAAAGTCTGAATATTGTTTTTTATTTTTAAATAAAAGTGCTTTTTGGAGAAATTTCTACTTGGCTTTCATAGAAAACAAGAGTCTTACACCAAAGCATGTGTTTTGCTGGAGATTTTGAATATTAATTTAAAAAAATCAGCAACTTCTACTTCCCTGTCATGGAGCTTAGACTGTCGTGTGCATCATAATGGAAGTATGGGGGATTTACTAACATTGTCTAATTCAAACCCAGTCCTTTGACTTCAAAGTTCATGCTTTGAACTGCCACAAAATGAGAACTGCCTTCCTAATGACTTAAATGTTTTGAGTTGTTACTAATCAAGGATTATTTCCAAAGAACTGAGGAGTTTCCCATGCAATGGGGACCCTTTTCTTAGGTAAACTATAAAAGTAAGAAAATTCCTTTAAGTGTGACTTTTAAAAAGTGGCATGCTTTTATTTCTCTCCCGTGATGAGTGTGTGGTTGAGGTGGAAGACAAGAGGGTGGGCAGGGTCTCAAGGACTGACTCAGCTTTCCTCATCCCCAGAGAACCAGACACTTCAAGGGTTCCCTAGGAAAAGCTGTCCCTGTAAAATCCCTGTGAATGGGAGTAACAGCTCAATGTCTGTCAGTCTGGCCTTCTGGAGTCTTTGTTGCTTGTGGGGAAATGGCTCTTCTCTTCCACTGAAGGAAAAGCACAGTCCAAAGACCCAAGTTCACGCATTGATTCTAAGCCATTTTATGTCTCTGTCATGACTGGTAGCAGTGTAAGCACCCAACATCAGTCCTGAAATGTCTCTCAGTAGCCTGCTCTGGGCCAGACACTGTGAGGAGGGAGTGGATGTCCAAAGCTGGGTAAAGCAGCCTTGGTCTTTCTGATCTCCCTAAAACGGCTTTGAGAGATCTCTGAAGCAAGTGAAAACCACAGAGCTGGAGAGGAAAGAACCAGAAATAACTGACACACTAATTTTGTGTGGGTGACGACATAGTGTTGCTCTTACGTGCTGGAGATGGGGTCTGCCAAGCCCCGGATGACCAGCATAACTAACAATGCTCACATGAAGGGCTTAGAGTCATTCAGTATTTCTTCTCTGGAGTTATTTCAGTATTCTTTCTGATTATATATATCTCAATTCATTAACAAATCTGTTTAATTTTTATTTAAGTGTTTCTAGACCGTCAGCTGAGAACTGGTTGTTCTGATGTGGATGACATGGTCCTGACCTCAGGAACGTGCAGGACTCCTCAGGAGATCCTGCTGTTCGGAAGACTAAGCAGAGACGCCAGGTCTCTGATCCACTGATGAAGTTTAGTAATTGCTCCCTGTTAGCACCCTTGTCTCTCTGGTTTATTTTTCAGGGCAGGAATTGTGTCAGATCCAGTAGTTTGTAGAGGGTTTTGATATCTCTGACAAATTAAACAGTAATAAACATGGTATTTACTTTCTTTCAGAATCTGACTTCCTCCTCTGCCCCCTCCCTCAGCTACTCTCTTTCAGCCAAAGGCTGAATTACTTCCTTTGCATATTTTTTCTCAATCTGTTTTAATATATTTTAAAACTATGGCACCAGCAGTCTTTTCTACACAAACAGTATAATTTTCCATCATCATTTATAATGCCCAAACTACCTTGTATTTGGGAAGAGGATTTAAAAAAAAAACCAGTTGAATTTGGTGCTTGATAAATGTTTGTCATACAAATATTTGGACAATTTTAGCAAAAAGTTATATTCAAAGTTTCTCACTGGGGACCGCTCAGGAAAGTGACACCAGAGAAGGTATAATTTTAGGGTTTTATGTAATTTAAGCAGTTCCTCTAAGGATAACTGTGACAGCAAAACATTAAAGAAGACAGCAAGTACTTATCCTGATTGGCTGCTTTTCATCGGCTTCTAACACAGGAGATTATGCTGATCAGCCATAAATCTGTGAGGTGATAAAAAGCATAATTTAGCTATTACTATATCGAGATATCCACCTGGCTTCTGTTAATTGACACCTGAAAGGACATGTCAGGAGGAGGTTGCTGCTGTCCAGTTCTGGTGGGCAGCCCTCAGTGCAGGTCGACGCTCATCAATTCCTTATCGATCTCCAGTGATAGGAATCTTATTTTCATTTGGCAGTTCTTATTCGTTCGTTCTTCTTCCACAGGGATGAAATGGTCATCATGCACAAACTCTCTTGCATCTCTAACTTTCATTTCTGTGAAAGGTGCTATGGTTGGAGGGCTAACCCCAATGGTTTGTGTGTTGGAAGGAAGGTACCTTGTATGGTGGCATTTTGGGGATAGACAGTTTAGGAGGCAGGTTCTTCAGTGACGTGACTGAGCCATACAGGCACAACCCTTGGAAGCCATTGCCACAAGGCTTGGAATGTTAGTTCTAGATTGAGTTATAAAGAAAATCCTGAGTTTGAATATGAGAGAGTGAGAGTCTCAAGCTGCCTAGGGCATCACTAGAACTACTGCCCAAGCCAAGTGGAGTCCCAGGCTGATAAACAATCCCCTATGTTTGCCCACCACATCATAATGTAGCCAGGGTGCTCTCACCTCTAATAGAAGTTAAACAGAGAGGACTATGCAAGATTCCACTATGAAAGTGTGAGCTGCACAATCATCCTTCCTTTAGGTGGTACCCAGTCTCAGGCACACCCCTGAGGAAGGGAAACACAGCAGGCCTTATATAGATGGAAGCAGGCTCTCCAAGGTCCTCTATCAGGAGCTGCCCTGAGAATATCCTTTGAGAAAGAGTTTAACATGGCCAGACCTGTGTAAATCAGAGTGATTTTCTAAGGTGTAGTGGGTGCAGAATGGTTTCCTAAGTGGGGGGGAGGGGACGACAATGAGCATATTCCTTCACAACTAGTTATTTTAACCAAAAGTAAAAAATAAACATAGAGCCACAAGGAAGCCCTTCTCAAACCTTTCATCTCAGGGTCAAGTTAGAAGAGTCAGGCATCATCCTACCCTGTATTTTTCTTTTGTATACAAATGTATGTAGTTTTTCTTTCTGATATACACATGTGTTCCTATGGGTATGTACATGTGCAAGCTTGCATGTGGATGCCAGAGTTTGATAGTGAATGACTTTCTCCATTTCTCACACCTTAGCTTTTGAGACAGGTTTCTCACTGAACTTGGAACTCATTATTAGGCTAGGTTTCACTGGCCAATAAGCTCCAGGGATACTTCTGTCTGTGTCCTACTCCTCTGAGCCCTGGGGTTACAGTTTTGTCTTCCCAGGTCCAGCTGTTTAAGTGGGTTCAGGCCATCCAAATCAGGTCTGCATGCTCGAGCAGGAAGCATGTTCTGCGTGAGCCATCTCACAAACCACTGTTTGTTTGCTTTTTTGAGTCAGGGTACCACTCTGTAGCCCAAGCTGGTTTGCTGGCCGATGCTCCTCCACATCTTCCTGAGTGCTGGCTGTGAGCCACCATGCCCAGTCCGTGCTGCGTTGTTAATTGAGATGAAGCTAACAGTAGTTGAGAATACTGACAAAGAGCATGTTCACTGGTTCCTGAGCACATCTCTCCTTCTTGGCTCAGTTACTTAGAAAATGAGAAAGAATATGTTCACAGAGTTGTGATCAGGATTAAAAATAATGCGGTGTGAAGCTAGTTCCGATTATAAAGTGTCACGTAGGGACTGGCAGCTACTGTTGCTTCTGGCAGTGGTGGGCAGGTGGTGGCAATCATTTCCAATGCTGCAGCAGTGGCCCAGGGCAGGGAAGAGTGGACTGGCCAGATGCCTGATGGCAATGACTGTGGAGAGGAAAGAGAAAAACCAAACAAAACAGGAAAGGGCTTGGGGGCAGAAAATAGCATGTCTGAGGCAGAGAGGGAGAGGTACATAGAAAGAAATCATCCTAATTTAGCCAGTGGCGAAGAGCCTGAGGCTTCAGGGCAGCCTACTGTGTGAAAGGTGTTTATACACATATTTCACTGTCTCACAGGGGTCACAGAAAGCAAGTCTTGTTGGACCCATTTTATAGACGAGGACAGAGATGGCCAAGAGTTGATGTAGCACTAAAGATCAACACCCAGCAAGCAGCTGTTAGAAGCAAGATCAGAAAATGGGAAGTAGAAACTCAGTGGGGTGGAAACCAAAGCAGAGGGATAAAGAAAAGCACGTGTGATCTGGAGCAACTCTCCATGTCCTCTCCTGAAGCCTGCGCTGCTCCAACAGGGATGTGGTCCTTGCTTGTGTGGGAGTCCTGTGGGTTTTGACTGATGTAGAGTGAAGCACAAGTCCAGGTTTGGTCCAGGAGACCCTTATCTCAGTGTCTGCGTTTCTCCTTAGAATATAAATGCAGATCAGCATGTTGGAAGAGCTGGACAGATCGTCTACTGTGGAACATACACACAACACATAGCATGTCCAGAAAAGGTACAACGCAGGACCAACCAACTGGATTTAGTGCATGATTTCTTCCCTCATTCCAACCATTTTTGGGTGCTGCTGTCATTGGTCTGAACTTACAGAGGAGGAAACAAAAGCATAAGGGGTTATGGAGCCCAAGTGAAAACACACAACCAGTAAATACAGGAGCTGGGAGTGGAGCCCAGCTGTTCTGATCCAGTGACCACTCACTGAGCACAGAAGCAGACTGCATAGGTCCATCCCAGGAGGAATACACCACTTCATTCAGTATGTTCAAATAGGATCAGTGGTCTCCATTCAAAACAATACACAATTTTGAGCATGTCAGTTGTATGAAAAAGCTAGGAAGATTACAGATGTTTTTGTTTTGTTCTTAGTTTTATTCTGTGTGCGTGAGTGTTTTTGCTTGCACGTGTGTCTGTGCATCATGTGAGTGTAGTGCTCAGGGAAGCCAGAGGAGGGTTTGGGATCCCCTGGGACTGGAGTTAGAGATGGTTGTGAGCTGCCATGTGAGTGCTGGAAATCGAACCCAGGTCCTCAGGAAGAGCAGCCAGTGCTCTTACCCTCTGAGCCTCCTCTCTAGCCCCTGTATAGATGATTTTGAGATAATGGATACAATTATAACATGGTTGGTATTAGACAAAAAAACAGTTAAAATAATTTTCATAATCCTAGTGATATTATTAAATAATTTTTTGAGACAAGATAGTGAATTCTTGACCCTCCTGCCTCTGCTTCCTGAGTTGCTAAGATTACAAGCACATGCCATAATGCTTATCTGACTTCAAGGAAATTCACACTGTAGTATTTTGTGATGAAGTATAGGATATCTTGAATTTGCTTAAAAATGCTATGAGAAGGAGCTGGAGAGATGGACTGGCAGTTAGGAATGTTTCAGGCTGCTGCAGAGGACACTAATTTGGCTCCCATGTTGGGGCAGCTCATGACTGCCTGTCCCTCCAGCTCCTGGGGTCAGGTGCCCTCTTTTGGCCTATGAGTACACCTCCACATATGTGCACACATACATATGTGGTGACATTTTATTTGTGCTCTAACAAATAAAACTTATCTGGGGTCAGAGGACAGAGCCAGCCACTAGATTAGACATAGAGGCCAGCCAGTGGTGGCACACACCTTTAATCCTATCACTCAGGAGGCAGAGATCCATCTGGATCTCTGTGAGTTCAAAGCCACACTGGAAACAGAGCCAGGCATGGTGGCACACACCTTTAATCCCAGGAAGTAATATGGCAGGACACAGAAAGATGTATAAGGTGTGAGGACCAGGAACTAGAGGCTTTTTAGCAGCAGTTCAGCTGAGATCCATTTGGGTGAGGACTCAGAGGCTTCCAGTCTGAGGAAACGGGATCAGCTGAGGAGTTGGTGAGGTGAGGTAGCTGTGACTTGTTCTGTTTCTCTGATCTTTCAACGTTCACCTCACTACCTGGCTCTTTTTTTTTTTTAATTAATAAGACTGTTTAACAATTTGTGTTACATCCACGTAAATATAAAAGTAAAAAGGAAATCTTCTAACCATGTCATGAGACTGAAAAGCAAGGAAGGGCAGAGTAGAAGAGAGGCAGGGAGGGGGAAGGGAGAGGTTGAATAAATGAGTGAGGCAAAAATGCCACTTGTCAGTCACCTGATCTGTCCCCCTCCCCCGGGCAGGTTTATTTTTGCTACTTTTCCTGTTTGTATATTTAACATGGTCACAGTGGAACATTAGAAAACAGGAGCAGTTTACTTAAGTTCACAGAAGCCCACTGGTCACGCCAGCATTGCTGTGTGACAAATTCATGTGGTGAACGCAGAGGGGTCAGCTCCAAAGCACCAAGAACCTCATGTGGCAGCACCCTCAACATGGCATTGTTCAGACCACTTTTCACATTAGTGCTTTTTATTAAAACAAACAAGTATAAAGACACTATCATCTAAGCCTTTGGTTGACTAGAACACGCTAGCTGTGTAATTGTTTTAGCGTGTTGTGGCTCAGCATTTATTTTTAGCATTCTCTGTTTTATTAGTTAATTCAAAACATAAACACTTCCTGACTTGAGTGAAATTGGCATGTCCCTTCCACCCCAGAAAAGGCCGTAGTCACTTTCTGGGTCTCATTTGAACTTGGTGGAAAGACAAATTCTCACTCCCCCAAAGCTCACAAGCACAAATGGTTTTACGAAGATTTCTCCACTTAACAGTCCAGTCGACGTTGTCTTACGCATCCACAGGTGGGTATATGAGGAGGAGACAGATGAAAAGCAAGCTTCTGAGAAGAAAGCTGTCTGGGAAGTGCCGACCTCACAGAGGCCACCAGAGTCATGGTCAATCCTCCTGCTTCCTGCCCGTACACATTCACCTGGCAAGATCTGACGACATTCTGCAGTATTTTTAAAAGATTAAAATACATATAAAAACAGGCCTGTACACTCGCCTCTGGACATCCTGGCTGTCTCAGCTTATAGGAAAGTAGGGTTTCATGATACTCAATATTGTGTGATGAGCGCAGCAGCGTGTAGGACACCAGTGTAAAGTCCAGTGAATTCAAATTCCTTTAAGTTTTAAAGTTTGTTTATTTATTATACTTTTAGTTTTGTATGCATGCGTACACACATGTGTGTTGTGGCACATGTATAGAGGTCAGCAGACAACTTGTAGGAGTCAGGTTTTTTTCCCTTCACCACAGAGGAATTGGGGATTGAACTCAGGTCTTCAGGCTTGGCTGCAAGCTCCTTTACCCTCTGAGCTACCTTTTGTTGGGCCCCGTGAAATTATTATTTTATTTTATGATTTAATCTTATTTGTGTGTGTGTGTGTGTGTGTGTGTGTGCACGAGGAACCCCAAGTCACCTTGGATGTGAATCCTCAAGCATTGTCCATCTTGGTTTTGCTGTTTTTTGTTATTGTTTTGGAGACAGGGTCTTTCTTCCACTGGTCTGTGGAGCCAATTCCAGAAACAGATCAATACGGTCCATTTTCAGTCCGAGATCCCTTAGAACGCATCAGAATCACAGATAATCTGGAGGCGTTAGGAGCTTGTCTCCCTTAGCTGACAAGATTAAAACGTTGGAGGCAGCCTGCTGAGTGAGTTGGGTCTCAGGGGAGGGATTAGATGAGACTGGGGCAGGGGCAGTACTAGACATATGCGTGGATGATGGTACTCCCATAAAGAATGAAGCCAATCACAACTTAAGGGGCAGAGAAACACAACAGAAACATAAAACCCACTATTTTATGCCAAATTGATGCGCCAGCCATTTTGTCTTTTGCGCATGCTGACAGACTCAAACAAAACACATCTGTATCCCTTTCTCTAAGGCACTCCTGTCCTCTTAGTATGAAGTGAGGATCATTGTTTCTCAGACCCCAAGGGCTAAGCTGCCCCCTTCCCCCAGGACTCTGCCTGGCTCTTGCCTCCCCAGAGCTGGGATTACAAGCACCATGCTTGGCTCTTATACCTGAGTTCTGGGGTTCCAACTCCGGTTTTCATGCTTGCCAGGCAGGAACTTTCCTGACTGACTGTTCCCCATAGTCCCTATGTTTGTGACAAAAATGATAAGTATTCATATTCACCCACATGGGAATGGGTTATTGAAGGGTTCACACCAGTTTAGGTTAGATTTGGCTATCAGGTGAAAAAAATTCCAGCTCCTGAAGAATGCCGAGAACTCCAGGGCCACGGGGAAGCTGCCTGGCATTGGTCAGACCCAGGCTTGAGAGTCAGGTGGATTCTAACCAGATTTACCAGTAAGCCTTTGAAATTGTGCCACTCTCTGGCCCCCATTTCCTCACTTTTGTGATAAATCTTATCTGTGGTATAGTGGCTTGCAAGCAGATATGCTGCTGGATAATCTTGTCTGTCCTTCACCTTGATATTTTCTAAAACTTGTTCTTAGCCCTGCATGGCAGCCTGCCATACCAGCGACTATCACACTGTGCAGAGAAGCCATCACACACTCCCAAATACAGGGCACATTTCTGTCCTCAGAAGCTGTTTCCATCTTCCTGGACTCATATTTCAGTTCAAGCTAACATCAATTCATGTGCCTAGTTTACGTCAGTCTCCTTGGCTGGTTTAAGCCAGTAGAGAAAGGACTCTGTGTTGGGTCGGTTTGAACACTGTGACCATGGGTGACATGTATACATGGAGGGTAAGTGTTCCCTCCACGGCGTCCCGAGTGACCTCCCTGCCCGCACCAGCGATTCCTATGACAGTGGCCTCACAGTGTCTCAACCTCTTCTCCGTAACAGCCTTGTCTTAGCTAGGGTAGAAAACCTTTAATGGGGGCTTACTTACAAGTCCAAAGTTTAGTTCATTGTCATCATGATGGGAAGCATAGTGGCTTGCGAGCAGACATGGTGCTGGAGAAGTAGCTTGAGAGTTCTACATCTGGATCTGCTGCAGAGGATGAGAGGAGAGAGACAGTGGGCGTGGCTTGAGCATTTGAAACCTCAAAGCCCTCCCCCAGTGACACACTTCCTCCAACAAGGCCACACCTCTAATAAAGTCACTTCCTAATGACCAAGGATTTAAATATATGAGCCTATGGGGGCCATTCCTAGTCAAACCACCACATTCTACTCCCTGGCCCCCATAGGCTTGTAGCCATATCATGATGCAAAAATGCATTCAGTCCAACTTCAAAAGTCCCCATATTCTATTGCTGTGAAGAGACACTATGACCAAAGCAACTTATTGAAGAAAGTATTTCACTGGGGAGCTTGCTCACAGTTTCAGGGTTAGTCCATTTTCATCATGGTGGTGAACATGGCTGCAAGCAGGCAGACATGGCTCTGGAGAAGCAGCTGAGGGCCATATCTTGATCCACAGGCAGTTGGCAGAAAGAGAGAGATACTGGGCCTGGCATCGGCTGTTGAAACCTCAAAGCTCAGCCCTAATGACACACCTCCTCAACAAGGCCACACCCACTCCAACAAGGCCACACCTCCTAACCCTTCCAAACAGTTTATCAACTGGGGACTGAGCATGCAACTCTATGAGCTTATGTGGGCCATTCTCATTCAAATCACCACATCATCTGATAAAAATAATTTTGCCTGGGACTGGAGAGATGGCTCAGCAGTTAGGAGCACTTGTTGCTTATTTAGAAGACTCGGATGCAGTTCATGGCACCCACATGGTGGCTCACAGTCATTTGTGACTACAGTTCCAGGGGATCCAATGCCCATTTCTGACCTCCACAGGTACCAGACACACGCATGGTGCACACACATACATGCAGGCAAGAATATCATATTCATAAAATAAGTCCAAAAATTTTCAAAATGACTATTTTACCTGTTCTTTCAGTGGAAAAGTAGTTAGAGATTATGTGGCTGTCGATCAAATAAATGATAAAGACAAAGACATTGATCTGGGATGTGTGCAGCTGGGTTCCCCAGGAGACTCAGCGTGAGAGGTGACTCAGAAGGAGCTCATGTGGGACACTCCCAGGAGACACCGGTGAGGGGACGTGGAGGAGAAGCAGGCAGATAGAAGACACCAACTTTGAGCCTAGTGAGCAATTACCACCACGGACAGCCCACACTTAATTCTTTATGGGATGTTTGGGATGTAGTATACGCCTAGAATTCCCCAGAACGCTCTCACTTTGGAAGCAAGGAGGCTCCGTTGTTATGAACTAGCTTTCCGCTGCTGAGACAAAATGCCAGAGGGTGGACAATTTGCAAGAGGAATGGTTTACTTTGGCTTTAGTCTGTGGTCAGGTGACTATGGTCTGAGGGCTTGTGGTGGAGGACACATCATGGCGATGATGCAGGGTAGAGCAGTTCCCATCGTGGAGGAAGGAGAGAGAAGCGGGGGAGAGACTGTGTAAGTGTCCTTTCAAGGACAGAACCCCAATGACCTAACTTCCTTCTACAAAGTCTGATCCTACAAAGCCTCTGCTGTTTTCCAGTGATGCCATAGGCTGGCAGCCAAGCTTATCAGTGTTTGTGGGGATCCCTTACAATCCAAACTATTAGCATGTGCTACTCCCAAGCCCTGACTCTCAGTGATTGAAGGCCACACCCCTCAGACTATTAATGCCCTATGGCTCTGGGCCACCCCAGCTCATGGGAGGATACCTTCAGATGAACAGTCACAGACCTTTATAGCTGGACACTGGGGCACAGTGAAAACAATGGCTTACAGGAGACGTGGATGTTGAGCAGTTCTCAGCATGTCCCCACTGAACAGATAACCCGGGTTCTGCATCAGGGTTCTGCATCATCGGGCCCTCAGCTCTTACGTTCACCGATTTACCAATAGTTATTCTCAAACCAGTGCAGACTTACACAGAGAACCAGCACTTGACACTGAACACAGTCTGCAATGACTTGGATCTAACATCCTCCAAAGGCTGTGTGTTTAGAGCTTGCTCCACAGTGGAGGGCACTGCTGGGAGCCGGTAGAAATTCTAACTTTAGAAAGATGGACTGTATTAGAAATAGGTCACTGAGAGCAAGCCTTTGAAGGATAGATTTCATCTCTGGCACTTTGCTTTCATTATCTCTTGCAGTTGCCTTGGGATGAGGTTGCCCAGAGATGAGCAGACCTTTCCCGTCACAGAATCATGTCACCATGTTTTTCTGACTCACCACCTCCGGCCAAAAGCAAAGGAGAACTACCTTCCTTCCACTAGGCTCTACCCTCTAAAAGTGAGTTGAAATCCCTGGAAGTCTGAGCCAAAAGTTTCAAGTACTTTGTCACGTTGATGAGAGCTGATTAGTATAGACCTTTTCTCTGCTCACCTACAAGCAGTAAGAGTGTTAGGAAATGGTCTCTTTTGTTCACTGTGGCATCTAAGCAGAATACCCAATTATCTTGTAGGAGACCCAATTAATATTTAATTGATCAAATTATCATGTCTACTTTCTAACATATTAAAATGGAAATGTTCTCTTTCTGTTTTAATTTTTTTAAGTTATTGCTCAGAGATCTTTACAAGGTATTAATCAGTTAACTTAGAACCTAGTTAAAACAGTTCCCTTAGTAAATGTTAGGAAAATGAATAAATGAACCAGAGACAGCCATTATTAGACAATGTTCCATTTTAAGCTCTGCTAGAGTCATTTCAATTAATTCTGTTATTATAACCCTTAACACACTATGTTCTAATAGGAGCCAGTTCTTGATGCACCAGCAATTTCTAGAAGATAGAATTCTATTAGAACTGATACAGGAGTCTACTTAATCTGCATATAGACTTTCTGTTAGTTTTATCTGATGTAGAATTTCAGATGAACCAGTTTGTATCTACATTAGAGAATATCCCGACTTTTGAAATACAAATATAGGCTATCCATTATCTGTGAAGAAGTCTTCTAAGTTCAGAATAATTTTTTTTGGACTGTACTTAGTGTCAAATTAGTTGGCACTATACATTTATTGATATTAATGCAATCTACAAAACTGTTTTAAGGGTCCCCCCTTAGGATGTTAAAATTGGTTTACATGTTCTGGATATCTATCATTTGAAGATGGAAGGGTCAGGCTCAGAACATTTTTATTTGTTTATTTCTCCTTAGTTTACCTGTACTGTTTGTCAGTGTGTGTGTGTGTGTGTGTGTGTGTGTGTGTGTGTGTGTGTGTGTGTGTGTGATGTACATGCAGTGCTCTTGGAGGCCAGAAGAGGGTGCTGGATCCTCTGCAAACAGAACCTGGGTCCTGGGCGGCAGGAGCAGTGGCTGTGAAACCCTCTCTCCACTCACCTTCCCAGATGTTTTGTTTAGAGAGATGGAACGGAGCTGAAGTTCAGGTGGACTTGAGGTAACCCACACAGTGCATTTATTTGACTCTGTATTTCTTTGTTCTTGCCGTTTTCAGCTTCAGTATTTTCTTCTCCTCCTCAGCTGTGGCCAAGACTGTGCAGATGTGGCTTTATGAACCTGTGATCTGCCCGACTCTAGTGGTTTCTTTGCTTGCTGTTGCCCTGCTCTCAATTTAAAAAATCCATTTTGTATTGTAGGTATTTCCCCCAAATAATAAGTACAATTCTATATTTTTTGTTTTAGTAGCTACAGAATATCATACTGGTAGGAAAATCATTTATCAAATGCCTTCTGTGGCTATTTGAACTGTTTTTCCTTTTCATTGTATAGTCAGTGTTACTGGATGATCATATAAATGAATTTTGATGTTTTAGCAATGCTCCACCCAGAAACAGAATACCAATGTATATCACTCTTGCTTTGGAAATGTCTAATGCCTCTGGGTTTTGCCAGTATTTTATTTTATGCAAATTTCCCATTTATTGAAACACATGTCTATCTGTGTTTGTTTATATTTGTAATTTAGTTACAGTGAGTTAACTCTTACTGCTTTGTCAGGTCACAGTCTCTGTTCCCATTCCTGCTGCGGCCCTTTGGGTCTGTTTATGCCATTGTGAATGTCTTATGCAGTGAAGACATCAGTCTTTGATAATTGTGACTAAGCCAACCCCTTAATTTGTATTTTTTCTCTTATTTCTGCTAGAAATAAGATAATGAATTCAAGAGACTAGTGAAAACAAAGCAGTTTTTAATATACCATTCTGCAGAAAGGGACGCCAGCATACAGAAAAGGCAAAAGTGGCCAGTGTTGATGTGGTGGAAGACAGTGGTCTTTGAAGTCCCCTGTCCTCTTCTCCCATAGGCTGGTGCTTCACCCTTCCCCAGCTACCTATCTCATTGGTAGGACTTGTACCTATTGGCCTTATCCAGTGAATAACCCGGGGCTTGAAACTGCCTCCATTTGTGGGTTCAGTCACGTAGCAGACTGCCTCTATCTTCACAACTCTCAGAACCCTGAGACAAGCAGGTGGTAGCCACCAGCTAGGCCAGAGGAGGCCTAGGGCCTCCTGCTCATCTGTACTCTGAGGAACTCTAAGCACACTTCATCCTGAGAATGGACCATCACAATCCATTTCTCACATCTCACATGCTGCTTTTTGTGGCATTAAAGTTTTAGAATTTGGGGTACTCTGATCTGCTCTTCATATGTACAATTTGATGCTGTGGGAGTTTTGTCTCCCCTACCCATGTTCAATGATTTAGCCTATTATTTCAGCAATGTAACATTCTGTGGCATTTTATATATCTTATGATATTTTTCTTTTAAATTTTATTTGTTTATTATTTTATTTTATGTGTATGTGTGTTTGGCCCACATATACGTCTGTGTACTAGATGCATGCCTAGTGCCTGTGGAGGCCAGAAGAGGGCACCGGATCTCCTGGAACTGGAGTTGCAGATGGTTGTGAATTGCCAGGTGGGTGCTGGGAATTGAACCTTGGTCTTCTACAAAAGTCACAAGTGCTTTTAATTACTGAACTGTCTCTCCATCCCCCTAAGGTACTTTTTTACATAGTACCTTGCTTTATCATTTATTTATCTGACAAATAGAATAACTGAGGAATGAATGACTAGTGAATGATCCGACTAGATAAAGAAAGTCAGTCTCAACTCTGGAGCACTCTTCTCAGGAATGAAAATCCAATTAATTAATTATGCAGGCAGGACTAAGAGGCAACATCTACCTCTGTTGGCTCTGTTTTCTCCTTTTAGCATTAGCAGCAGTTGGAGGCAGGTGGATAGTTCTCAGGGAACACACTGTGACCAGCCCAACTCACAGGGAGGCTGCCTAGAGAACTGTGAGTGGATCCTTAGTCGACATCCAAGCTCAGCTGGAAAGACTGGGCAGACTGATTGATCAGTGATGTATGCAGTTCAGCAGGGGAAGGCCATGTATTCATGTGAAAGAAGAGAATAATCCTGTGTTCAACTTACCAGATTTCTTATCTGATTTTTAAAGCAATCCTTTCCAGTGCTTTTAAATTTATGGCATATATTTATTCAAGTCTAAAGCTTCATTCTTGTTTCCAAGTTATAATTTTATGATATATATATATACATATATACAACTATATATATGAATATATGTATATCATACACATTATAAAATGTATTCCTCGAAGGTTCTTGGCTGTCTTTTGTGCTGCATCTCCAGTGCCTGCATATATCATGCATCCTTTTAGTATTTACTGAATGTGTGGGTTAAAGTCTAAGTGATTTCCTCATTTCTCTGAAGCTATAATGGCTGTGTTGTTTCTCATTGAGCAGAAATTTACTCTTCTCTTTCCTGGGGATGGGATGGGCCTTGAAAACATTAGAACCAAACAAGTCAAGACATTTAATTTCAACAATCTCTAGCATTATGAAGACCCAGGATTGTGTGTGTGCAAATTGGAAAATCTATTTCTGTAACTAGTGATTAGGTTTGGGTATATTCACTAGGGCCCCGGAGTCCAGAGCTGGTACGTGATTTCTGCTTCAGTGGAAGAACACAATGCTGGTCTTTATGTCGTCAGCGATGACACAGTGCTTGTTGGTTCCCTTTGTCGAGGTCTAGTCTTCACCTAAGATATGCAGGAAAAATGGGAAATCATATAACTTATGACATGTTTGCATCAGACACAGCACCCATTGATTGTCTGCTGTTTGAATCTGTCTTTCTGTCTCTTTTCTAGAGAGGTGGGGCTCTGAGGAAAGCCTGTCCCATCCCTCCTCTTCTCATCATCCTCGATACAGAGGTGACTGGATTCAAGGCTCCTTTCGTGCATGAACACCTCTCTGAAGGAAGACAAGGGCTCAGCTACAAATCTAGATTCCAGCCAGCCCAGGAATGGGAAAGAAAGTATCCTACTTTGGGTAAGCCTGAGAGCCCATTGATTCTGACTAAAGGCATTGGGTTAGCAGTACAGTGTTACTTTGGCTAGTCCCTAGGCATACAGCTTTGGGCTGAACATCTCTCAGAAGTGAGTACCTGGGGATTGTGGGGGTATCCCAGCATCATCGGTTTTGTTTCCTTTACACAGTAGTAAATCCAGGCTCCTCTTGGTCCTGGCTGATTGCATTCCCTCCATGTCCATGTTGAATGGATCTGTAGCTCATATCCACCTCACAATCTCATTCCCGCTCCTCACCAGAGCACTTTCCCCAAGCATTAGGCCTCCTCCTGAAGTATAAAAAATGTCAAGTATCTGAATAAGACAGCAATTTTAAACTAGGGAATTTAAGTTCTGTACTATATTTATTTCAGGGGAAAATTGGATCATTGTAGAGACAGATGGAGTTTGCACCTATTTTTTTTTTATAGCCACAAGCAGGAGCTTTTAGAAGCCTAGTGCTAAAATTACATAAGAGTAAAAACTAAGGCAGGCAGGATGGGACCTAGGAGGTTATTTTTATGCATTTTAGTTATCTTACGATTTCTGTATAATAACTTGTCAATCATCTTACTCAAAAGTGAATTATGAATTTTGTAAATGGACCAGATGATGTCTAAATTGGGACAGAGACAGAAAACATTTGGCCTGGTGCTCACTGAGAAATGAGAAGTAAAGATGAACTGGAAGTCTCCAACTGAAGAGAGGGTGTGAGAGCCACACTGAGGAAAGACATGGCCGTCATCACTGAAAATGGCATCTACTGAAACAGGAGCAGGTACCATGCCACAAAAGAAGGGACCGAGGACTAGTATGAACACCGTTTAGAACAGTGATTTTTAAATTGGATCTTTCCCGCCATTGTTAATCCTCTCATTTGGGGATTCCCATGTTTCTATTTTTAAACTCCTGTGACGACTCACTGCATTATTCTGCCAAGTATTTAGAGATTCCCGGGACTTTTAAGCAAAGGTAGCGATAGCACGATTTCCTTGTTAGAGAAACAGGAAGAAAGAAGGGAAAATGGAAGTGTCTGTGGAGGAGCCTGGAAGTGGGTGTTGGAGTCTGGAAGGAAGGCAGTCTTCTGCAGTGGACTCAAGCAAGAGAAAACCAACCAACAGGCACATGGTTTCCGTTTGAAGACTTCCCTGATTGGCTATTATTTTTTCAAGACGGGGTTTCTCTGTGTAGTTTTGATGCCTGTCCTGGATCTCGCTCTGTAGACCAGGCTGGCCTTGAACTCACAGAGATCCACCTGGCTCTGCCTCCCCAGTGCTGGGATTAAAGGTGTGCACCACAGCTGCCTGGCTTGGTTATTTTCTAGATGCTGTGACTGGATACCTGACAGGAGGCAGCTGAAAGGAGGAAGAGCCTGTTTTGGCAAAGTGATTTCTCCAGGGAGGTCAATGATGACAGATCAAAACAAAAATAAAAAAGAAAACAACAAAAACAACAACAACAAACCCAACCACCATCACCATCAAAATGATTCCCCCCATGTCTAGCTTAGGGAACTGGTAAGTTTATTGTGGTTACCTACAAGAGCATGGATGACTCTAACATAACTTTGTTGTCTAAAACACACCTCAGGGTGGCTGCCGATGCACAAAAGGTACAATATGGCGCTCCCTGCACTCGTGCAGCTGGCCTGACCAGAGAGCCTCCTCTTCTTGAGAATCTTCTCGGTTTCAGGCTTCCTAAGACTTGGGAGTTTTGTTTACTTCTTTACCCTTAATGGAATGTTTCAGTAGAAGGAAATAGGTACACAGCATCTAGAGTCCAAGGGGATGCCCCTATCATGTCAGAAAATGAGTGACAGCTGTCATAGAATATTACTTTAAGGTGTGTTACTTTTGTTTATATTGCATTTGTTTAACTCTGTGAAGCTGTGTTACTGTGCCTGTCTAAAACACCTGATGGTCTAATAAAGAACTGAACAGCCAATAGTGAGACAGGAGAAAGGATAGGCGGGGCTGGCAGGCAGAGAGAATATATAGAGGGAGATCTGAGAAAGAGAAGGAGCCAGAGAAGGAGGAAGACTCCAGGGGCCAGCCACCCAGCTACACAGCAAGCCACAGAGTAAGAGTAAGATTTACAGAAGTAAAAAAACAGGAAAAGTCCAGAGGCAAAAGGTAGATGGGGTAATATAAAGTTAAAGAAAGCTGACTAGCAATAAGCCAAGATAAGGCTGAGCATTCATAAGTAAGAATAAGCCTCCGTGTGTGATTTATTTGGGAGCTGGGTGGAGGGTCCCCAAAAGAACAATAACAAACAACAGATAGCAGGTGTGTGAGTCGGTTAGTCTCATTGAGTCCACAGTCGGGAAGTAGGAAGCAGAGAGGAAGAGATCTGGGCTATAAAACCACACAGCTTGCTCCCAGAGACTCACTCTCTCCAGTGAAGCTCCACCATGTAAAGCTGCTCACCCTCCCAAGTATTCAAATACATGAGCCTGTGGGGAAAAGTGGGTTTATGTGAGATTATCTATCTGAGTATTTTCATTAGAGAAAAATCCATTCCATCACCACACATCTAGGGAAGTGGAGGAGAGAGGAAGGATGGGCGGGAACTAAGGTTTTTCTCCACTCTTTTCATTGTTACCCATAGGAGAAGGAGAAAGGACTTCTATGTTTAACGGAAGGGGAACATTTGGCTTCTGTTTTGCCAGCCTTAATCTCAAGCTGGGGGCAAAACGGAGTTCTGACAGCTCTTTTCCTTCCTTTCTGTGATTCCGTAGGAACTGCCTGCTGTGAAAACCTGGCCAGTGAAGAACCACGCAGCACCTAGAGATTCGGAGACCTCAGGTACACTTTACTCTAGTGCCTGGACTAACCTAGTGCTCTGTAAGGTAGGGCCCCAAGCTGCACTTTCTTAGCTTTTGTTGGCTGGAAAACTGTTGATTCCAGTTCCTATGTGGCCACTGCAGATGGTACTCAGGGCAAGGGAGGATTCCACGGGAGTAAGGCATGGTGTAGGAGCGGGGCTGGCAAGGTCAGAGCTGTTTCTGTTACATCTGTTTTAGGAAGTAGCTTTCCTAAACATTCACCCTACCTGGATAGAGGCCTGGGAAGGTTCCGCTAAAGCATGCAATAATTCAGAAGCAGAATCTAGCAGGTTTTTTTTTTTTTTAATATTAGAAGTAAAATTTTAACTTACATTGCTTTTGTATAATCTTTATAGCCCTTAGGAATTGTTATTTATGTAAGATAGTAGATTAGCTATATAAGGTATATATAATGAGTAATAAATGTATAACATATTTCTTTTCTACTTCAGCCTAAGCACAAAAGTATCTGTTATTCTATCTTTATGAAATAAGAAAGCCAAGTCTGGCCCCTCTCAACACAGTTATGGCTTCCTCACCTGTGACTTAATGCTCCAGTCAGGGCAGAGCACACACAGATTCCACAGCGTCAAGGGCAGGCCTGTCCTCCCCTGGAGCCCCCGAATAAAGCTCATGACTTGTTCCGTGTATGTCAAGTCTGTGTCTCTCCTCCTTCCCTACTGTGTAAGTCTAGAAGCCAAGAAGGAAAGAGATGTTAGAATTCAGACAATGGCTCTCCCCATGGAGCCTGTGTCTATTAGACAGGAAGTACTCTCGAGGCATGGAGGCTGGATTGTGATCATTATAATTGGTTACAACAAATACAGAGCATCGAAAAACATGGAAAGTCCTAATGGCAGACTAATTCCTCACTATTGAGGAAATGTTGGCGATTGAGACAGAAAATAACAAAATGAGATGATAATTAGTTAAAATTCTTTGAGTAGAATATACTTCAATCCTTTCAAAAGTTTTGTTTCCTTTTTCCTTTAACGAGTCTCAGAGTTTTCCATGCTTACTGTGAAAGAACATTCAGTTTTATTAGAAACGCTCAAATTCTTGAAGTTACTCTAAGAGTTGTTGAGAAATGAATGCTCCAATGCCAGAGTCAGTTTCTCAAAGTATTTTGTGAAGAACACTCTTAAAACTTTTATAGAAGAGAAGAAACTGCCAAGCCCAGCCAGCATTCAAAGATGAGATGACCCGTAAGGCAGGGGAGGGAGCATAATGCCAACAGTAGCCCTCCCACTCGGGACGGGAAAACACAGGTCAGCATTGCCCAGCTGACGGAGAGGAAGCCATGCCACAATAACAACAAGACAGTTTTCCAAACAAACTTTGAAATAGAGATTCCCCCAGAGTTCTGAATTAATTGGTCTGACTGGTTCACACATTTATACAGCGTGAAGAGTGTGGCTTGCAGAGTCTCCATAGTTTGCCAGGAGAGATGCGAACTCCACCCAGCCATCCTCATTCCTAATCTTAAATTTCTCATCAGCGTATGCATTCAATAGCTTGTAGCTGTTTCCTATTCTGACCCCTAAAGAGACAAGGCCCAAGACTCTCAACGAATGCAGCGGTCTGAAGGTATCCAAGGGTCCAGTGTGTAGGTGACTAGCTCAGGCAGGGGATAAGCTTCCTGCATGGGATGAGGACCCAGTAAAAGAGGTTTCCAGGAGTTCTCCTGGTCCCATGCCCTCTCCCCTTCCCCCACAGAGGATGAGTTTCTTCTAGACAGTGTCTCTGTGAGCACTGTCACCTCAACTTTCCAGCTTCCAGAATGGTGAAGAATATATTTTTCTTTTGGTTTTTGTGAATTAGGTATTTTATTATTCATTTATTATTAATATTTATTAGGTATTTTATTACGTTGTCACAAATGAACCAAGACATTGGTGGTGTTTCTGGAGGTTACCAAGATACTTTCTTCTGCTGTTAATAAGCACACGAGATAGTTACCTCATAGAGAGAAAGGTTTAATCTGGCTCAAAGTTTAGCAATTCCAGGTCATCCTTACTGCTTTTGGGCCTGAGGGTGAGGTAAGATATCAAAGCAGGAACATACACATTTCCTGACAGGAAGGGAAAAGGGGGAGCTAGGGAAGGGGTGTGGGCCCACTGTCCCCTCCAAGGCATGCCGTAGTGACCGATGACTGTGATTACTATGAAGGAGTCACCACTTGAAGGTTCTAATTGGATAAGGAGGGGATGAGGGGAGGATCAAGGCCCCCAGCCTCTTATCAGGAAAAATTTCTCTCGTAATCAAAAGTTCTGCAATGCACAGGGGGAGCACTTCAGTCTGGTGGTCCTCAGGGTGGATAGAGACTGGATTTTTGGCTGGCAGATAATAACATTGTATATCACAAAGGATTATAATAATTAGAAGGTGTTTATGTGCAGCATATTTATTTCCAACTCAATGAATTTCCCTATTTCTATGAATAGCGCAGCCATACAAAAAATACTTGGACTGATTTCAAAGAGAGAAATGACGTAATGAGTGTCATGAGTACATACTCTCTTTCTGAGGCTTCTGTCCTACGTGTGCTGAAACTTTTGAGTGCCCCATCCTCCTGCCAGGGGCTAAGGCTTATGTTTTTACCATTATGATTTTACACTTTCTATATTTTAGTCTTCCATTTTCAATCTTTCATAAAGGGAATTTATTTTTCCTAGGAGCAACTAAGGGATGCTTTGGAGTGCTCATTGGGAGGGGGTGAGAAAGAGAAAAGGATATTCACTTTGAAAGTCCTAATTTTGAGTGGCGCCTCATCTCTGCTTTGTGCCCTTTACTTCTGCTGTCTTAGGTTGAAATGTGCACATGGCGTGAGGTGAAATTTAAATAAGCATTTTTTTTTTTTTTTGCTACTATAAGTCAAAAATTGCTTTGTGGTTTTTTTACTAAACACACAAGCACATGTAACTTAGAGGCTTTATAATAAATGGAGGTTGGAACCACCTGCAAAAGTAAAACCTGAAAATCTGTATGTGGCTGTTGCTTTGGTTTATCAGCTTGAACAGATTAGGAACTGCCTGGAAGGTTAACAACTCTGGGGATGTCTGTGGAGGATTTCCAGAGATAGCTAGCTCCCCATGGCTCTGACCTAGCAATCAGATTCATTCCTCTGTGGATTTCAAGTATGATGACATGATTGAGAGCTTCGGGGAAGGAGGGGTGGAGCCTTGCTGGAGGAAGTAGGTTGCTGGGGCGTGTTCTTGGGTCATGTCTTGCCTGGATCTTCTTGTATACTTTCTGCTTCCTGGCTGCCTTTCATGTGAGCTTCTCAGCCCCACTATGTCCTCCTACTATGACAGACTGACACCTTAGAAACCGGGAGCCCAAGTGACTCTTCCAACCTTTAAGTGGTTTCTGTGAAGTAGTCTGTCACAGAAACCATGGATAATTAATACATGACTACAGATCATTTACAAATTCATGTGAATCCGCTTTTTGCTTCTTGCCCCTTAAATGACTTAAGCTGCTAGCTATTGTCAGGTCACCAAGGAGAAGTCTTGCCTCGATGTCCAGGATCTTTATTTCTTGAAAAATAATTCAAAACATGGACAAAAGCAAGCTGAATGAGATGTCACCTCTCTTATTTTCCCCCTTGAAGTTTGGTTTAATTCATCATAAAGGGCTGAGGGCAATTCCTCTTCCTATAGAGGACCCACCAACCTTCTGTATTGTGTGACATAGGCCAGTGTTCCTCCAGGTGTGGTCCCCACCAAGCATCTGTATTGTGTGACATAGGCCAGTGTTCCTCCAGGTGTGGTCCCCACCAAGCATCTGTATTGTGTGACATAGGCCAGTGTTCCTCCAGGTGTGGTCCCCACCAAGCATCTGTATTGTGTGACATAGGCCAGTGTTCCTCCAGGTGTGGTCCCCACCAAGCATCTGTATTGTGTGACATAGGCCAGTGTTCCTCCAGGTGTGGTCCCCACCAAGCATCTGTATTGTAGGACATAGGCCAGTGTTCCTCCAGGTGTGGTCCTATGGCCATCTGTTTTGGATTTATCTAGTATAGTTCCTGAAAACTTCTGGAGTCCATCCAAAAATAGACATATGCTAAGTGCACGGGGCCTGCACATGTCTGCACCAGGTTCTCTGCGTATATGTTATGGCTTCCAGTTTAGTGTTTTTATGGGACTCTTGAGTGTGTGAATGAGTGGGTCTCTGATTCTTGTGCTTTCTCTTGGGCTTTTTTCCTTTTGTTTGTTTGTCTAGTCCAATTCTGATGTGATAGCTTTTGTTTTATCTTATTATATATTATTTTGTTATATTTTATTATCCCTTAAAAGCCTGTTTGCTTTCTAATGAGAGACAGAAAAGGAGTGGATCTGGATAGGAGGTGAGGTAAGGAGGAACTGGGAGGAGTAGAGGAAGGGAAAACCATAATCAGAATATGTTAAGTAAGGGGAAAAATCTATTTTCAATAAAAGGAAAAAAGACATATGCTAAAAAGACATTTTCAGAGATTTTTTTTATAAATACTGTGTCTTGAGATCAACGGAATTAACTGCTTTTCTCATTGCTGTGACCCAGTAATCCACAAAATAACTTGGTGAATGGAGGGTTAATTGGCTCACAATTTGAGAGTGTAGCTCCTCATGGAGGGAAGGCAGGTGTGATGGTGGAAGAGGCTTAGCTGTGGTAGCAGATGAGGCAACTGGTCACACCATGTCTACAGTGAGGAGGCAGAGAGAGATGGATGCTATTCAGCCCAAGACCCCAGAGCATGAGATAGTACTATCACACTCAGAGTGGGTCTTTCTTCCTCAGGTGAGCCCCTAGAAACGTCCTCAGAGACACACTCAGATGTGTGTGCATCAGGTGATTCCAGGTCAAGCCGATAATCAAGATCAACCAGCACATCAGCTGATTCTGGAAGTGAAGCTTAACCAGGGATGGAGTGGAAGATGGGGAGGGGAGAGGAGGGTCAGAGGCTGAGAGAGGAGACAGAGCGGCTGGAGGAGGAGGAGGAGGAGGAGGAGGAGGAGGAGGAGGAGGAGGAGGAGGAGAAGGAGGAGGAGAAGGAGGAGGAGGGTCAGAGGCTGAGAGAGGGGACAGAGCGGCTGGAGGAGGAGGAGGAGGAGGAGGAGGAGGAGGAGAAGGAGGAGGAGGGTCAGAGGCTGAGAGAGGGGACAGAGTGGCTGGAGGAGGAGGAGGAGGAGGAGGAGGAGGAGGAGGAGGAGGAGGAGGGTCAGAGGCTGAGAGAGGGGACAGAGCGGCTGGAGGAGGAGGAGGAGGAGGAGGAGGAGGAGGAGGAGGAGAAGGAGGAGGAGGGTCAGAGGCTGAGAGAGGGGACAGAGCGGCTGGAGGAGGAGGAGGAGGAGGAGAAGGAGGAGGAGGGTCAGAGGCTGAGAGAGGGGACAGAGTGGCTGGAGGAGGAGGAGGAGGAGGAGGAGGAGGAGGAGGAGGAGGAGGAGAAGGAGGAGGAGGGTCAGAGGCTGAGAGAGGGGACAGAGCGGCTGGAGGAGGAGGAGGAGAAGGAGGAGGAGGGTCAGAGGCTGAGAGAGGGGACAGAGTGGCTGGAGGAGGAGGAGGAGGAGGAGGAGGAGGAGGAGGAGGAGGAGGGTCAGAGGCTGAGAGAGGGGACAGAGTGGCTGGAGGAGGAGGAGGAGGAGGAGGAGGAGGAGGAGGAGGAGGAGGGTCAGAGGCTGAGAGAGGGGACAGAGTGGCTGGAGGAGGAGGAGGAGGAGGAGGAGGAGGAGGAGGAGGAGGAGAAGGAGGAGGAGGGTCAGAGGCTGAGAGAGGGGACAGAGCGGCTGGAGGAGGAGGAGGAGGAGGAGAAGGAGGAGGAGGGTCAGAGGCTGAGAGAGGGGACAGAGTGGCTGGAGGAGGAGGAGGAGGAGGAGGAGGAGGAGGAGGAGGAGGAGAAGGAGGAGGAGGGTCAGAGGCTGAGAGAGGGGACAGAGCGGCTGGAGGAGGAGGAGGAGGAGGAGAAGGAGGAGGAGGGTCAGAGGCTGAGAGAGGGGACAGAGTGGCTGGAGGAAGAGGAGGAGGAGGAGGAGGAGGAGGAGGAGGAGGAGGAGGAGGAGGGTCAGAGGCTGAGAGAGGGGACAGAGCGGCTGGAGGAGGAGGAGGAGGAGGAGGAGGAGGAGGAGGAGGAGGAGGGTCAGAGGCTGAGAGAGGGGACAGAGCGGCTGGAGGAGGAGGAGGAGGAGGAGGAGGAGGAGGAGGAGGAGGAGGGTCAGAGCCTGAGAGAGGGGACAGAGCGGCTGGAGGAGGGATTTTCCCAGGTGGGCTGGGCTGAGGGAGAATGGGTCCCATGGGTGTCAGAGACTGCATTGCTCCTCCAAAGGCACTGAAGTGGCTGGGATGCAGGACCAGTCCCAGTGGCCAGGGAGGTGGACTGAGGAGGGGTCCATGAAGAGCAGCACTCCATCCTCTTCTGAGAATCAGTGTCCAGCAGGTGCTCCAAAGTGACATCATGTCAAGTGTACATGTTCCATGCAGATTCCATATATATGTGTATATGTATCCCATGCATATTCCATATGTTGTGCCATATATGTATATGCATATATATGGAAACCACACAGACCAAAGACCAGGATGAACTTCAATATTATGTAAGAATCCATGATTTATATGACCATGCAGGTACATCAGTGAGAACCAACATTTTAATGTTTAAATACAGACTTAAATTATTACAATGACTCTGAAAACTTTAACAATTCTTATTTTTAAAATACATGAAGATAGTGCATGCCATTTGACCATGGAGAATTTCAATATTGAATACTCATTGAATATTGAAATCATATCCCAGAAAGTTCTCCATTTATTTTGTTTCATATTTCAGTGTAAATATAAAACAAAGCATTCACTTTTTGAAACTCTCTTAGAGAATTCTACGGTGGGCGTAGAGAGAAGGAAGTCTGTTTTTATCTAGTGAGCCCACGAGGGAGACCAAACTCTTAATGTAAATTCAAGGGAAATTCTTGTGTCTCACAATGACAGTTCTTTCATATCTTTGTGGGAACATCAGGTTATCTATGGGGTGTTCTTCCTTTTTTAGACCTGGGACTCGGATGTTTATATTTTGAAGAGTAAGTAGTATTTTTAGATTTAATATTTGTTAACTTTTTGATAATTAGATGGAAGCTGAGTTGTTTTGATCATATTAATAAATCCATTTAAATACTTTCCCACTATTTTCTGGCCAATTTGAAATAATTTCCAAAGGCATTGTGTGAAAATCTAAATTTTTTATTATGTGTCTGAAATGTTACATGTGTGGAAAAGCTTGAGAACTTTTTTTAAAAAGGCAAACTGAGTTATGCTATAGGAATTCGGGGCTTTAGATTTTTCCCTGTTATTTTTGTGTAAAGCTTCGATTAAATCTTGGATATGAACAAAAGCTTTTGGTCTGAAGGAAAATGGTGTCTAACTGCTTCCAGGTTAACACCAGAAATGTCAGTTCATTATGAAGACATGCTCAGGTTGCTTTTCTGTCTGGGCACTGAGGTCAATTGATTGATGTGACTGTGAACTGAATCATTTCATGCTGCTGCAAATTAGTTTTCTCACTTGTAAATTAGAGATCATCTTTTTTGTGCTCACCTAGAAGGGTTTCTATAAGTGTAATTTGAGCTTTTCTCTGGGAAACAGGCTGTGAGCCTACCAGGAGTGAAATCAATGGAGGATTGACAGATGTATGTACGTATGTACAAACTGATGGATGGATGGATGCATGGATGGATGGATGGATGGATGGATGGATGGACGGACGGAGAACTCACAGGGACAGGGACTCAGAGACCAAGAGGAGGAGGAATTATGTGTATAGAGTTTATGGGTTCAAATTATCCAGAGCTTGCTGGAGAAAGATCCTGAAGAGTCATGATCAGCAGGGCCTTGGACCTTAGACATGTGGGTGTTTGGACATCTGAAGCCTCATCTATTCCGTCCTTGGCTCTGTCAGGGGCATTGTCCGGGTCTGCTGTCAAACAGATGGCAGCTTTCAGAGGTGGAATGACAGGAAGGAACAGGGAACCTGGGGGTGGATGCTAAGAAGGAAAAGGAGGAAAGGAATGTTCAAGGGAAGAAAATAGATCTCTCTGGTATTCTCATTTTATTTTCTGTAAAGGCTGCAGAGAGAGGAAGGAGGCAGAACATAGAGAAGGAGGAAAAAAGGTTTAGGTGGCTTCTGTGAGGGAGTGCTGTGAGGGGCCTTTCCAGGACAGGGCTGACTAAGGTGTGCTGAGCAGTTAGACAGGGACTGCTGTGGCAAGAGAGAATGCCATACAGAGCTGATTTGCAGGAGCACAAAGCTGTGACTCAAAACCTGAAGCCAGGAACAGCCGGTCTGAGACAGCAGGGATGTTCGTTCTAACTAAACATCTGTGGAAGAGACCGGGACTGGAATTGCCAGGCCTTGGTTGAAGTCCACATTACTTCAGATCCATGCTGCTGTTGCTCACTTGTAGTTAATGCTGGGCATGGCTGTGAAAGCAAGAAACCACACACATTTATACATGTACAACCACATACTGCACACACACACACACACACACACACACACACACACACACACACGCACATCATACCACACCTACCTACCCTCATACACACTATATATATATACACACACACCACACTGCACAATACCACAAACCCCATATGTATATACTACACATGTACAGCATATATGTAAACACACCCACATACCACCACCCCCATACCTACATGTATAAATTTAAATGTAGATTCCACATATGTGAGAGACAACAGATGATTGTCTTTCTGGCTTATTTCACTTAACATAATGATCTCCAGTTCCACTCTGTCCCAACAATGTCATGACCTCACTTCTCTTTACAGCTGCATAGATTCCATTCTGTAATAAGTGGTACATTTTCTTTATCCATTCATGTGTTGGACATCTGTGATGCTCCAGTGTCTGAGCTGTTGTGAATAGAGCATCAATCAACACAGACAGGCAAATGTGTCTGTGATGTGCTGTCTGTCTGTCTGTGTCTTGCTCTGTATCTGTGGACGCAGACTCTCCAGATGGAGAGACAAATCTTTTTACTCACAGAGGTAGCTTACGTCCTTTTCTCAAGCTCCAGTTTTTCATGTCCAGTGTAGATGTGGCTGCACATGCAGGAGCACGCACCACAGTGAAGGGAAGTAGAGACGCGTGGAGTTGACTGGACGTGCTCCTCTGGGTGCCCTGGAAAGGGAAGATGGAGGAAAGAGCGACAGAGGACGAAGTGCAAGCTGATCCTCCCCAGGGAAAGGACTGAACGCTCATTGCTAGCTACCCTCCTGTGTAAACAGTGCTGGGGAGACGAGCTATGTGTCTCCCCAGCAGTCTCCATCCTTTGGACTGCTCTTCAATTAGCCTGTCACTTGGGAGTGAGAAAACCCTTAGTGCAGATACATGAAAATGCTCACACAGCCTGTCTTTGTTGTTACATTCCATCTCATTGTGGCCTCATATTTTCTCCTGTTTTCCTTGGTGAGAGATGAGACCAGCTATAAATTAACCGAGATTTTAATGAATGTTTAGGGATAGCACAGAGTGATTCATAATTGGTTCTAGATGTGGCCGCTCTCAGATTCCACCCATTCTGGAGCAGCCTCCCCCCTTGGTGCGATGTAGATGGTCCTGTTGCCTTCATCACTGGAATGCAAGGCCTTTTTTAACCCCTTCCATATAAGATGACCTTGGAGCAGGCTTGGTGTGTGTAGAGATGGCAGCTTTGATGCAGGGATGCTAGCTAGTACCATGGACCACCAGGGAGCCAGGCCTTAATCCCAGATGGATGAGCTCATACTCAGTCCAGTGGGGAAGGGAGCTATGACTCAGTAAGTGAGCTGGGATACAGCTCGGTGGTAACACTTGTCTGGCATGTTGAAGGTTCTGGGTTTCATCCACAGTGAAGCAGGAAAAAAAAAAAAACGATTCTGAGATATGTTTTCATGTTGAAAATAAAAATAATTTACTATGCAAAACAGTATAAGGTATATTAAGTATATAGCTATGTAGGATAAAATATGTTCTATTTTTTTGTAATTATTTACTGACTATTCTGCCTTAATATCAGGCCCTATTTCCTGGCATGATGTATGGGCTCATTACATGATGCTTGAACGTATAATTTGAGATTTAGGGAACATGGCTTTCTGTGTCTGAGTCTGCAGTAAAAAATCAACACAGTTTAGTATTTTTCTACTGCCTTTGTTTTAAACTTTTTAATATTTCAAATAAAATTCCATTAGAATCTAGGATAAAAAATCAGGGATGTAGAATAAAAAATCTTGTAAAAGAAAACAAACAGAAAAAGTTCAGGAAGAAAGTAGAATTGTGAAGATTTATATTTTCTCCAAAACAAGCAATGATTGGTGAATTTTAGAATGTTAACATATTTCAAGTAAGGCATTCTACATTGTGTTTCAGCTCTTGTAATCTTAAATTCCTACTCAATATTATTAATTTAGAAGATTTTTACTTATGGAATAAATTTATAAGAATTGTGAGTACCATCACATCTAAACTCCTATTCTTCAGGCAATTATCCTGTCGAGTGTCTCGCTTCCATGGTAGGACATGGGGTGATGGTAACAAGCTGCATTAATATTTAATTGGATTATTAAAAAAAAGAGCGAGCAAGATGGCTTGGTGAGTAAAGGCGCTTGCTTGCAAGCCTCAGAGCTGGAGTTTGACTCCCCAGAAACCATGACAATATCTCACATCATATACACATAACCATCCATCCACAGACAATAGTAAATAAAAGTTTTAAAAATCAGAAGATTATATTTGGAGCAAGACTGCAATGTGTAATGGTGCTTGTTGGTGTACCCACCCGTGGAAACTCACTCTTCTCAGTTAAGTAGGGAAGGGCTGTACATAAAGGCTTTCTTTTTCCACAGCTGCCTGAAGTCAAAATCCACCAGGTGTCCCACACTGTTTTTCTCAGCAGCCCTCCTATCTCACTTTTGTATGAGGAGCAGTTGGGGTGGCATGTGGGGGTCAGAGTAGAAATTCTGTTTTTAGCAGAGGTGAAGTTGGACTCCTGAGTGCGGTAGTATGGGCAGCTGTGGATGTGGCTGATGTCAAATAAAGTGGCTGCCAATCTGATGATGGTGCAATACTCTGCCTTCTAAGGACAGCGTCTCTTAGGTGCCCATCATGGCCTTGACCTAGGGCTTCTGGAAGATAACTGCATCTAAATACCACCCAATGAATGTATATTTCCCCAACTCTGTTATTTCTTTTTGAGCAACATGATATGTAGAACATTTTATTTCCTGTCCTTTTTTACAGTATCCTGTCTATTGGTCACAGACATGTTACTTGAGTCTTCTTGGTTTTGCTCCCAGGAGCACATTCTTGAACTTGCACATGAATACATACATACACCTCTACACAAACAATAACACAGAGAGATAGGGCCGTTCACCCTTACAGAAAGCAAGAAACATCTCAACAAGCTGACTAAGGCTTCAGAGATGTAGCTGCATGCGGGAGGTCCACTGTACCATTGAACAGAGGTAGGCCTTATCCAGAAAAGGTAGGAAGTAACACGTTAGTTAGCCCAGTTCCCCATGTGTGAGGAGACAGAGGAATTTCTGTTTTGAAATGTCACATTTAAAGAAAATCAGTGCAGGCCAAGTGATGCTCACAGAGCCTGAAGCAGAAGAGGGAGACAAACTGATCTGGTGTAGCAAATGTGAGCTTCATGCTTCTAGAAGGATTTGCTCTCCTTCAGCAGGCTCTTCTTCAGACTGTTTCCTTACAGCACTGAAGCCTTTTAACTTTATACTGCCTCATGGATCAATTCTGGGGTGTTATTTTTTGAGCTATTATGGACCCCCCCCCCTCCCCAGAAGTTCTTAACCATGCCTATATATTGAAGTACTTTCCCCAAACAGTTTCAAGTCTTACATTAATGGCTTTGATTCATTTGGAGTTGATTTTTGAGCTGGGTGGGAGATAGGCATCTAGTTTCTTTTTACATGTGGATGTCAAATTTCCCCAAGACCATTTGTTGATCAGGTTGTCCTTGTATATTTTTGCTATCTTTGTCAAAAGTCATATTGGCTTTTGCCACATAGGTTTATATCTAGGTCTTTTCTCCTGTTGCATTGATCTGTGTGTCTGTTCTTATGACAGTACCATGCTGTCTTTGTCACTATGGCTCTGTAGTATAATTTGAAATCACTTGTGTTGATTCCTCCAGCATTGTTCTTTTTGTGTTCAGGATTGCTGTAGCTAGAGTTTTCCTGGTCCTGCCTGGCCCACGGTCAGGACAAATCTCTCTTACCCGCCAGTCCCGAAACTCTCTAGCTACAGATTGCTTTGTCTTTTTTTGGTGTCTTTCATGTTTCTGTAAGAATTTGGGGGTTATTTTTTCTATTTCTGCAAAGAATATCATTAGATTTTTAATGGGGACTGTATTGAATTTATATCTTGCTTTTGGGAAGATAGCTATTTTCATGATATTAATTCTGCTGATCCCCAAGCATGAGAGGTCTTTCCATCTTCTAGTGAATTCAGTCACTTTCTTCAGTGTGGAGGGCTTTAATTTCCTTGGCTAGGTTGACTTTTTACGTGTTTTATCTGTTGAAGTGACTGTGAGTGGGATTATTTTCTCGATTCCTTTCTCAGCATTTTTGCTGTTGGCATCTAGAAAACCTACTGATGTTTGCATATTGATTTTGTATACTGCCATTTTGATGAAAATATTTTTGATGATTTTTTTTGGGAATCTATAGCATTTCTGAAGTAGAGATGTTGCTCTTCTCCTTTGATAATTCTGCATATATGTAAGAGCCACCAGGAAGACTTCGTACTCCTTGTAACTAGGCACGCTGATCAAATGTCATCGAAAAACTCTATGACATTTGTCACTTTGGGCTATGAGTGGGCTCAACATTGCTACCTCTATATTCTTTACCCAAGTCTTTTCTTTAAAATTGGAAATAGATTTTTTTCGTATAATATATTCTAATTTTAGTGTTCTCTCCCTGAATTCCTCCCAGATCCTCCTCAACTCCCCACCCACCCAAATCCACATGCTTTCTTTCTCTTTTGTCTCAGTTTTGAAACAAATTACTTATTTACCTCATGTATCTCTCCTGACCCCAGTGTCAGTGTGACTACAAGATTATTTTGTCTACTTTTGTTGATGACTAAATCCTCAACAGATAAGGCAGTGTTTTGTGTGAAGCAGACTTTTGATAATTGTTTGTTGAGTAGATAAATACAAGAATGAATAAATAGGCAAGGCTTATGAAAATAAAAACCCAAATTTTGTTACAGATATAATGTTACACCAGAGAGCTGAGCAAATTTACACACTTACTTGGGGCCTCTTACACACTTATTACCACGTGAGAGAAACGGAGAAGGGGAGACAGGCATGGTGACAAAGATGGAGGCTGCCACTCCTAATTCTACCTGCTGGTTGGTTATAAGTGAGTGCACAGAGTTTGGGAGAGAATTCAGGTGGTAAAGTACTTAGTGTGCAAGCATGAGAATCTGACCCTCTGAAGCCTTGTAGAAAATCTGGGTGTGGTGGTGTACGCTTGTAATCCCAGAGCTACAGAGGGAGTGACAGGAGGGTCCCCGAGGCTTGCTGTCTAACCAGCCTAGCTTACTTGGTGAGTTTCAGGCAATGAGAGACCCTGTCTCAAAACACAATGTGAGGAGTGCTAGAAGAAGACACCTAATGTTTAACCTCCAGCCTCCAAGTGCAAACTTGTGTGTGTGTGTGTGTGTGTGTGTGTGTGTGTGTGCGCGCGCGTGCGCGCACACGCGCGCATTCATGAACATGTGAGTGTGTGAGCCCATACTCCCCCCCCCCCCCGCCCCCATGGCCGACAGGGATGCATGTCTGTAGAAAGTTATCTTGATTACTAATTGATGTAGGGCAGACCCAGCTCCTGTGGATGGCACCATTCCCCACCCATTACCACTACTCATGCAGTAAGAAGCAGAAAGTTTACATCTTAGCACTGATTGGACCATGCTGGGCAAGAGAGATGGAGACACTTGGAGGAATCTGGTAAAACTATTGTGCCCCTCTTAGGAGGGAAATAGGCTCACGGTTATCAGGATCCACTGCCTCATAACTGTGCCCACTCAGTGATACTCAACCTTGGGAAGCTGTGATTTCCTTAGCTATGAAGTATAGAGAACAATGGGATATGTGTTATCTGTACATTGTGCTCAAAGCTCTTGGAAGGAGGTTAACACACGGGAAATGCGGCCAATTATTATGGTAATGTGGTGATTCTGCACGACTCCTTTATCATCCTTACAAAATCCAAACCTCAAAGCAGTTCCTTTAGTTACCGATTCATGTGAATGCATGATACTCAGAGTGTCTGGCAGCTGATTTGTGATGTGCAGTGGTTTGTGGTCAGCCCGAGTGGGCAATAGCTGTTATGATGGAGTGGGGTTCTGGGATCCCCACAGATTGCTGCCTGTGAAGATGTATGCAGCTGGCAGGGCTTGGGGGAGCCTGTGGAGGCTGAATTAAGACAACCACTCTTCACAGCACCACAGGACAGAGCATTTCAATATCACGGCAGCCTTGGAGTTAGTGTGTTACCAGATAAACGAGTCCCAGGCCCCACCGCCATGTGTGGAGGGTTCTTCTTTCTGTCTAGCTAGCTTGTATCTTCAAAGTGCAGAAATTTAGTACCCGTAGCCCCTCTGTGTCAGCACGCCTCTGTGTGTGCTCACACCCCTGCACACTTGCACACGTGTGTCTCAGGAGCTAGGTACAGCGGGCCTTGGCCAGCTCTTCCGCCGCTGGTTTCTTGCTCCTCCACAAGAGGACAGTCCCATGATCATGCTGTCCGTGCTGACACTGCAGGGGTCGTCGTCGTCGTGTGTGAGGAGGTTATGCACCTACCCGTGGGCTGTTCTTCCAGCCTCATTAGAGAATCCGGCATGTGAAGTCAGCTCTCTTTTGTCTTGACTTCTCTGCTGAAGTGCTCTGGACAGCTGAAGAATTCCTGTACGGTTAACCCTCTGGAGGAGAGTCGGTGTGGAGGCGGTGTTCTAACAAAGCCGTTCGTCTAGGTCAAGGGTTCTGAGCATGTCTTTTCTTGATTTGGAACAGTACATTGTATTTCTTTTCCTCTCTTTTTTCTTTTTTTCCCTCTTCTTTTTTTTTTTTTTCATTTTCTGGACATTAGTTTCATTCTCTGAATTTTTGTTAATTATGTTTTAGGAGTGCAGTTAGGGTTTCCTAAAGATGTCTGATATCATCTTCAGCATGAGCACTAAGAGAGACAGAGGAGTGCTTAGAAAGACAGACAGAATGGACAGACAGGCAGACAGACCCAAGAGCACAAGTGTGAACCTCTCTGAGTGGCTGAATTCTGGTTTGGTTCTTCGATGTTTGTGGCAGTGGAGGAAACGGGGTAACTATTAGGAGCAATAAAGTATCTCTGAGTTGTCTGACCAGCGCCGTGGAAGCCCCGTCCTCGTGGTCCACAGGGGCATGGACTTCCAAGTGGAAGGGAACGACTCCGGTAGAAGTCTCGGTCCTCTTCAAAAACATCAGACAGAGAAAACATCTCCCTAAGTTTACAGAGCAATGCTGGTTTCAGGTGGATGGAAATGCCACGTCACTGAGAAGAGCGAGGTTGGCAACAAGTCAGCAGCAACAGCAGCAGTGTGAACCGAACCGAGTCCGCAGCAACTCCCTTAGTAAGGCCCCTCCAGCTCACTGAAATCCTCAAGAAAGGAAGTGTCTGTCCCTGAGCAGTGGGAGAAGGGACAAAAGCCAGCGTTCACCGCCAGGGTTTTACAGAGAAAAGGCAAATGTGGCTATTAGCCAAACTATTAACAGCGTGGATGGTGGAGAGTCACAGAGGTGCCTTAGAGTTGTCTCGTCCTTTTGTGTCCTGAACTCACTAAAGCCTAAGCCTGCAGCACTAACCCCCTCAGGGGTCTGGCTCTGAGGTACAGTCTCTAAGAAACTTGCCTACCTGTTGTCTTAGCCCCTCTTCTCTGGAAAACAGACGGGGAGACCTGGAATTTGGGCAGGAAGTTCAGTGGGGGCCAGTGGGGAGATGCCTCAATGAGAGAGCGAGGTTTGGGCCTGTTAAGAGTTTTCCAGAAGGGAGGCAGCAGGAGCCAAGGCAGGAGTCTGGCTTTGTGCCTCGAACCAACTCATCACTGGGTGTGGACTGCCCGTGTCAATGGTCACAAACTTGGATGAGGTGAGTCTCAGTTTGGAGTGGCCAGCAGCCTGTGGAAAGAATGTCTTGATCCGAAAGTGGGGCTGGTTATGTTATGCCCTCTATTGGAGCAGTCTTCAGGAAACAGTTCCTTTTAGATAGGATACTATCTCTGTATTTCTTCTTCCTTCCTTGTTTCTTTTTCTTTCTTTCTTTTTTTAGATTTTATTTTATGTTTTGAGTGTTTTGCCTGGTACATGTAGAAGTTAGACAAGGGTGTCAGATCTGCTGGAACTGGAGTTATGGGTGGTCGTGAGCCAACATGTGGGTGCTGGGAATTGAACCTGGGCCACTGCTCTTAACTGCTGAGCCATCTCTTTAGCCTCAGGCCAGTATCTCTTATGAGGAACTTTTCCCGAAGGAATTTTATCTGGGAACATTAGGCTGAGGCCACTAACACTGAGAAAGACCTTTCTGTGGTTGTCATAGAAGAGTAAATAGAGGAAGAAACGAGATTAAAGAAACAGTCAGGTTATCTCTGTCCTTGGGCGGATTCTCCTAATAGGTACATTAGCAACCTATGTTTATTCCCTTTCACATTCTGGAACAAAAACACCCAACCCAGTGACCTAAGAGAGTCCATGCAGCCACTGAATGGGCCTAATTCTAGCCTGCAGTGGGTCATGCTGTGCTCAGGCTGGATTGGTTTCCTGGGGCCTCTCTGCTTTCTCAGCAAAAATTGCTGCTCACCTGTGAGCATGATTACTGTGACTGCATAGCTGTGGAAAAAGGGGAGAAAGCATATTTTGGGGTAGTCTTAGAGATAAGAAGTGAGTTTAGATGTAGTCAGGAGAACCAAGAGGAAATGTAGACGCTGTTTAATTCTGACTCTGCAGACTCTCACGGGGATTTTCTTGTGGCAACGAAGCAGGAAGTCAGTAGAGGATGGCAAACTCTTCCTTTTTCTCCTTCCCTCCTTCATTTCAGTTGCCCAAATAAGAAGCAAAACTACCTAGCTCCTACCATTCTCTGCACAAAGCTGGTCTCCAGTCAATCTACTGATTCCTGCCCTTAGGCTCTACCCTTTGAACGATTTTCTTACTATCTGCGCTGCCCTGTAGAGGCTTCAGTCTTTTCCTCTCCGGCTACACCAGCAGCTCCCTGTCTTCCTGCTTTTCTCAACAATGTCCAGCAGGATGGAAGTTGTTGAGCTATTGATACCAGAGGAAGGAGTAGTTTTATGGAAGTGAGTCTTGGCTGGTGGGGAGCAGCTGAATCATTCCGGGAAGGGGTGTCTTCAGAGACCCAGAGCAGAGAGGGCAACACCCATGGTGAGGAAGAGGTGAGTAGATGGTCAGAGGGTGGGTGGGAAGGACGCCTCTCAGGTCTCCAGCGTTCTGTGTCTCCCCTGAGACTTCAGTAAAGCTTTCAAACCAAAACAGCTGCACACACAAACAAAAATACCCAACAACCAAGGGCTTAGTGCAAATGAGAAACTTTGTATTTGGAGCTGAAAGAGAGATTGGGTTTCTTGTTAGACTAAGGAATGAGATGGGAGAGCAGAGAACCTGAAAGGAGTGGGGGGCCCGAGGTAAGCCCTGGAAATAAGGACCCTGTAGGTATCTTTCCTCAGCTCCCATGGGTTCAGACTTGGAAAAGACCCTGGTTAAAAGAGGGATTTAAAGAAAACAGAAGTTTCCCCACATCTGTATGTGACATATAAACAGTAATGAACCTGAGAACAATTAGTTCTCCAGGATACAGTGTTGACTTTACACTTGTCTAACCTCAACAAGACAAAGGACAGGGCAGTGGTCTCTGCAGATAGCAACTTGAGAGAAATAAATCACCAGCTGATAATGACTAGTTAGGAAAACTTGGTGAAATAAATCCTGTGCTGTTATCTGGCTAAGAGTCCAAACTACCAATGGTTAACCTCCTGTGTTGGCCTATTTGCTGTTACTGTGATGAGACACCCAAGGCTGGACGTCTTTATAAAGAAAAAAAAAATGTAGCTCAGAGTTCTAGAAATCCAGGGCCCTGGTGATCACATTATCCTGGGCTCCTGGGAGAGCTTATGGTGGAGGATGTGTGTGAAGGGGAGGCACGATATGGAGACAAACAGGAAGCCAGAGTGACTCAAGATGAAGCTTAGGCCTTTGTAACAACTTGTTCTCTTAAGGAATTTCATGAAAACACAACCCCCAAGTCCCTCTGATGGTGGTGCTCCCAATGACCCAGGGAATTCCCACTCAGTCCTACCTCCTTTTTTTTTCTGAGAAATTATTTTTTTTACCAACATAATATTTTTATTGATTATTTAGGAATTTTACAAACTGTACCCTCTCACACTCATTTCCCAGTCCTCCCAGGTCTGCCCTGACCCTTATGACCTTCCCCCAAAAAGAAGAAGGAGGAAGAGGAGGAGGAGAAGGAGGAGGAGAAGAAGAAGAACCAAGTCCAATGTGGGTTGTCTATATACTCACGGGAGCATGGTCACACTCCCAGGGGCCAGCCCCTTAAAGAAAACTGAGTACTCCACCCCACCCCTGCCAGAAGCTATGAGTTGTAGAGAGCTACACTTCTATATCCTTGTCATGATTTTAAGAATTCTATTCAATGGTTTCCTGTCGAGGCTGTTTCTTTTTTTGGGGGTTGGGGCTGGGGGCAGGTGGAGAGGCTGTCACAGAAGCTTTCTATGTCTCTCATTCTGAACTGTGAAAAGAAGCTTCCTTGCCCTTTACAGTCAGCAGGAACATAGACCATGGACAACCACATGGCCTCTGGGGACAGCATGGTCTTTGGTGGCAGTGCAGGCCCAGGACACCATCATAGCCCTCTGCAGCAGCACAGGCTATGGACATCAACATGGCTTCAGGTGGCAGCTCAGACCACAGACATCCTCACAGCCCTAGGCTACAGCATGGACTGCAGATGCCATCATGGTCTACCTGTTGGTTTTAATGCAGCAGCGCTGTGTTATTCATTAAGCGGCACTGTTACCGTGAGAGAAAGGGCACAAGGCACAACAAGACCCAGTATCAGAGCTTTATTAGGAGAAGGGAGGGACAGAAGAGAGCATGACCAGACCTGTGGAAGACATGTGCACCTGGGGGGGGAAGAGAAGTGGGGAGGAGTCTGTGATCCGATTCTTATGGATTCCCCTGCACATGTGTGTATGGATTTAGGGAGCTATGCCACGCATGCACATAGATTGTGTGATCACGCTGCCCGCATAGTACGTAAGGCCCCTTACTTGGCTACTGAACTGCTCATGTGTGGTCATATAGCTGGGGGAGTGCCCAGGAACGCCAACACTGCCTGTGGCAGCACAGGCCATGGTCAGTCCTACCTTTTTTTCTCTCTCTCAGACAGGGTTTCTTTGTGTAACAATTCTGACTGTCCCGGAACACATTCTGTGGAGCAGGCTTTGGTCCTACCTCTTAAAGGCTGTTAAAATCTCCAGACTGAGGATCAGGCTTTTATCATTTTTTAAATAAATTCTTAGGGGATACGCTTAACCCAAAGCATCTTTGTTTTTCCTGAAGAAGGGGAGATGAGATACCTTTTGTCTTTGTATTTTTGTTGTACTTTCAGGCAAGTGTGAGTGTGTGTGTGTGAGCCTTCTGCATGTGCTCCCTGTCTTCAGTTCAATGATCCTGACCGCATCAGGATTTACATTCTGATCTCTCTGTGAAGAACACTGCTGTTTGGGAGGGGTGGGGTGACTCAAGGGCCTTCCTATTGTGTCACTGGCCAGACAGTTACACACTGGTCCTCAATTCGCGCCCTCTAAAGCACCAGTGTATCTCCTAAAAGTGTCCCCAGTGATTCTATGCAGCTCTCAGGTGGAATCTACATAAAGCTGGCTCCTCGAGCGCCACCTCCTGCTCTTTCCTCTGGGCTTCTAAACTCTAGTCAGGGGCAGCTAATGGACACACCTCGAGTACCACTCTGTCTTCTGAGAGGGAAATTCATGTCCTCTTAGTTAGCTCGATACACCCACACTTTCTTAGACTTTAGACTTTTGTCTGCATTATTCTATCTTTCCTTTTGTTTTCACCCATGTGACACTGTCCACTTTTGCCCGTCTAAGTGAGGAGTTAGAGGAAAGATTTCTTTTTCATTTCATTGAATACTTTTTCTTTGTGTATGTGCCTGTATATTTGACTAGATATGTAATGAAACAAATATTGGCAATATGAGTTAGAATTATATTCACTGGAATTCTTGGGGCAAGTTATCAAATTCCCCTCAGACGCCTGCCCTGAGGAGATATCTCCCAGAGTCCTGGGGAAGAAGCAGCATGGGTTACTAATCTGAGGGATAGCAAATGAATCTACTTACACAAAACTCTTAGGTCCACTTACGTTATTCTTCTGAGACAAAATTCTATCTACACAACTTCAATTCTGTTCTCATAATTAGCTCCTCTCTGCCCTTCTTCTCCTGTCCTCTCATAGTTCTAAGTTCTTTCCATCCCATTCTCATCTTTTCATCTTCATTCCTGTCTCCATCCTCATTCCTTCCTCTCCTCTCCCTGTGACCTGTGTCCGTACACTGACCATCAACCATACTCTGGCCCTCTGCTTTCTGGTCCCATGAAGTAAGTCTGCTTGGAGCTAGGAAACCTGCCTCATAGCTTAAAGCACCTGGTAAGTAAAAACCCCTTTGTTCTAAATCAGCTGCCCAGAGGATGCCACTTGGATTGTGAGAGAAAGGGGAATCTGAGCTTAATTTGCACAAGAAGCAAAGCTATGTACCTAACATCTGTCTGGCCTAGGTGGTGTCTTTGTATGGATATTTACCTAGCAGGTGGTCTGGAGAGTTTATTTGTCCTTGGATGCTTTTGTCTGGAGCTGGCACTGGCTTTGTGTGCTTGCTAAAGAAGATAAGTGCAGAAGGCAGACATCTGAATTCTAATGCTAAAAAGAAGAAACAGAAAGCCTGGAAGCCTTGCCTGGTGACTGTATCCAAATACCTTAGTTGTATATGCTGGAGGAATGATCAATCCACACTGTTTAGAAGTTCTTAGGAAAAGAATCAATTAGGAAAGCTGCCATAGCACACAAGAAAATCATTGCAGGAACTGCCTAACACACACACACACACACACACACACACACACACACACACACACACACATATATATATAAAAGCTAATATATCACCACAACTCATTGAGGCTTGGCTTTCTCCTCTGGAAGATCCCTGTTTTTTCCAGGTATGAGTTTTTGCTATAGTCAGCTGAACTCCTGCTTCCTGTTTCTGTGGCCTGCAGCAGCAAGTACACATGTGGAAGATCACGTGATTAAGCATGAATGCAAAGTCTTCAAATTCCAATTACGCATATATGAAAACATGATTACAAAGTCTGTAGGTGTGTTGGGTCATATGCAGAAGGCCCTCTGGAATTACATCACAGGCCTTTGACCCTGTTTCAGGGCAGATAACTCAGCTCTTCTCTAGTTTCTGAGCTTGAGGTTCCTTGATCCATCAAACAACTGGAAGCTATTTTCCATACTTGGAAAAGAAGCAACAGAGTTGCCTCACGTCATCCTACACTCATGCTAATTTAATGCTGACTCGCTTTGCATTAGCCTGGAATTGTAATTAGCACCCTGTGGAAATATTAGTTATCTCAGGCAGATTAGGAGCTTTGATCTCCACTTATGTCTTTGATGAAGAAAACGTGGCAATTGAATTCAATTTACGTAAATGAAGTTCAGTAGATAAGAATCTTGCAAAGCATGAGTTCTCTATGGAAATGCAGTGAGAAATAGATCCCAATGGTGGAAACACTACTTTAAAATCTAATTTGTTAATTGGACTCCCAGAGATCCACCTGGGGCCTAGTCATGATCTCTGCACGGGCTGGGGGGAAGGTGAGGGGGGCGTGAGGGGGGAGAACAAGGGAATCTGTGCCTGTATGTAGAACTTAATTGTATTGCAAAATAAAAAAAAAAAAAAAAATCTAATTTGTACTTTGGGAGCCAGGAAGAAAGAGGGTTGGCCTGTGTGACAAAATCATACTTTGTGCACTTGAGGTGACCTTTGGATTTGTCCCATTTTCTCTTATAAGCTGAGGCAAATCCCCAAGACAGCCTTCATCATAGCCTAGTCTCTACCATGCTGAGACCTGCCTCCATGTAGTACAAATCTGGTGAGCTTGAAAGCAGAGAAATGCTACAAGACAGTGGAAGAGAGACTTCGATTCCCCCTTCAGCCCATTTCGGTCACCATTCTCACATACGTGAAAATCAGCTGTGTCTGGCCCAGCAGTTGTGGCCTCTGCCCACATGGATTCTCTCACACAGGTGACACTTAGTTGTGCACAGAGCCAGTTTATTTCCTACCTCCACTCCTAGCCAAAACCAAAACTCCAATGACCAATGCAGAAATGTAGATGATGGGTGTTACGTTTTAAGAGGAATGGCCCCCAAAGACTCATGTGTTTGAATGCATGGCCCACTGGGAGTGGCACTATTAGGAGGTGTGGCCTTACTGGAGGGTGTGTGTCACTCTGGGGGTGGGCTTTGAGGTCTCATGTGCTCAAGCTACACCCAACCCAGTGTGGCACAAGTCACTTTCTGCTGCCTGCAGATCAAGATGTAGAACTCTCAGCTTCTTCTCCAGCACCATGTCTGCCTGCACACTGCCATGCTTCCCACCATAATGATAATGGACTAAACCTCTGAAACAGTAAGCCAGCCTCAATTAAATGTTTGTTTGTTTTTAATAAGCGTTGCCAAGGTCATGGTGTCTCTTCACAGCAATAGAAACTGTAACTAAGACAATGAGGATTTGAGGATGCCATCTTGGAGGTGGCCTTGAGCATGAACCTACTTACATGATTCAAGCAATTCCTCTCTCTCAGGCTTTGCTTTGTTCTGTGAAGTAAGGATTCTAAACCTATTTTCTTAGATTGTCTTAGATCAATATAGAAATCTCTTAAATATAATGCTTTTGGATTGAGGAGGTAACTTGATAAAGTGTTTGTGGCACATATGTGGAGACCTGAGTTCAATCGTCAGAACTGGTGTACTTCTAATCCCAGCCCTGGGGAGGGGGAAACAGGCAGACCATTGGGTCTCAATGGCCACCCAGCCTAACTTATTTGGTGAGTGCCAGGCCAGTGACAGAGACTGTCTCGAAAGACAAGGGAGATGACTCCTAAGGATGGACACCCAAGGTTGATTTTTGGCCTGCTTATACATGTAAACACATGTATATGTGTTTTCTTATCTAAACAAACACATCACACACACACACACACACACACATACATACATACACATACCTACCTTTCTTCACAGTCTGTGTTGAGAGCTTGCCCCTGCCATGTTGAAAATGCCCATGGCCCCTCTACTCTGGCATAAATCTATCACATGGTGTTTCTCTGGCACACATAAAAATTTTCCATTTTCTCAGCACAGCATCTACTTCTTTGTTTTCCATTTTACCTGCTATAGTGAGTAATTTCAAGTTGATACTTATCTATTTTCCTGTTCTCTGATTTAAGCAAAACCTGTCTGTTTCATCATTTCCCCAGTGAGTTCCATTTCCTTCTCTATAGATTCAAAGGTTACTGTCATTTGTGATAATAGGAGCTCTTTCTGAGAAATCAATCAAAGGACCTCCGACGGGGGAGTAGCCCTGTGTCTTTCTAGCAAATACCCAAAGCAGAGACATTTGCTGTGGAAGATGGTCTGGGCACACAGTTCCTTGCTGTGTGCGGTGTAGTGTGGCAGTGTCCTTAGAGGGGCCCAAGCCAGGCACTTGAGTCTTCAGCTACAGTGCCCTTGGAGGTTTTTCCTGTGATTTTCCATATTACAACACATTTCCCCCAGGATGTATGTTTAATATTCTAAAGTTGTTTTATGTTGATCATGTCTCATTCTCCAAGCTGAGAGGTAGCCCGAGCTTCCGCAGGTCAGTGTTTCTCTCTTGCAGAAATGACAGCCCACATTACCACATTAGAAACACGAGAGAATAAATAACCAGACTAGAATCACCTGTCTCCATGAAAGCTTCCTACTGCCCTTTAAACATGTCTGTACATGTTCATGTGTGTATGTGTGTGTGTGTGTGTGTGCGTGCGTGTGTGCACTTGCACATATGAAGGCCAAAAGATAGCCTCCAGTGTTATCCTCAGAAGTGCAATCAACCTCCTCTAGGGCAGGGTCTCTCACTGTACTGGGGGTACCACCTCCTCTAGGGCAGGGTCTCTCACTGTACTGGGGTACCACCTCCTCTAGGGCAGGGTCTCTCACTGTACTGGGGTACCACCTCCTCTAGGGCAGGGTCTCTCACTGTACTGGGGTACCACCTCCTCTAGGGCAGGGTCTCTCACTGTACTGGGGTACCACCTCCTCTAGGGTAGGGTCTCTCACTGTACTGGGGTACCACCTCCTCTAGGGCAGGGTCTCTCACTGTACTGGGGTACCACCTTCTCTAGGGCAGGGTCTCTCACTGTACTGGGGTACCACCTCCTCTAGGGCAGGGTCTCTCACTGTACTGGGGTACCACCTCCTCTAGGGCAGGGTCTCTCACTGTACTGGGGTACCACCTCCTCTAGGGCAGAGTCTCTCACTGTACCGGGGGTACCACCTCCTCTAGGGCAGAGTCTCTCACTGTACCGGGGGTACCACCTCCTCTAGGGCAGGGTCTCTCACTGTACCGGGGGTACCACCTCCTCTAGGGCAGGGTCTCTCACTGTACCGGGGGTACCACCTCCTCTAGGGCAGGGTCTCTCACTATACCAGGGGTACCACCTCCTCTAGGGCAGGGTCTCTCACTGTACGGGGTACCACCTCCTCTAGGGCAGGGTCTCTCACTGTACTGGGGTACCACCTCCTCTAGGGCAGGGTCTCTCACTGTACTGGGGTACCACCTCCTCTAGGGCAGGGTCTCTCACTGTACCGGGGGTACCACCTCCTCTAGGGCAGGGTCTCTCACTGTACCAGGGGTATCACCTCCTCTAGGGCAGGGTCTCTCACTGTACTGGGGTACCACCTCCTCTAGGGCAGGGTCTCTCACTGTACCAGGGGTACCACCTCCTCTAGGGCAGGGTCTCTCACTGTACTGGGGGTACCACCTCCTCTAGGTTAGGGTCTCTCATTGTACTTGGGGTACCACCTCCTCTAGGGCAGGGTCTCTCACTGTACCGGGGGTACCACCTCCTCTAGGGCAGGGTCTCTCACTATACCGGGGGTACCACCTCCTCTAGGGCAGGGTCTCTCACTGTACTGGGGTACCACCTCCTCTAGGGCAGGGTCTCTCACTGTACTGGGGGTACCACCTCCTCTAGGTTAGGGTCTCTCATTGTACTTGGGGTATCATTGCATTGGGCTATATTGACTGATAAGCACAGGGATTACAAGTGTGTGCCACCGTGCCTGCCCCCTCCCTATTATGCTTGGCTTTTTTCTTCTTCTTTAAAACATGGGTTCTGGGGTAGAGCTTAGATCCTTATGCTTCCAAGGCAAGCATTTTATAGATTGAGCTATCCCCCTGCCTGAGTTCCCTATCTATTGAACAGAATGGCATGGCTGATTCTTCCAAGACAGCTCATCAGCCTCTCAGTTTGGAAGGGTACACACTGGGCTGTAGGTTTGCTTTAAAGCCTTTGTAGGGAATGGGACAGGGGTGTTTAAATTTCTGTCAAAGAGTGATTTTGATTAAGTCATTCCTGCACTGTGTACTCCGCAGTTAAACTGTTTTTCTGCTGGCCCAGCGAGAATGGGAAAACGATTTACAATAGAAGCTTGGGGGAAAGGTGGGTGTGGTGACCCACTGCTCACTTGGATTTCCCATGAGGGTTCCAATCAAGACATTTGTGCAATGAGGAACAGAATGAGAATTCAGGACCACAGCGTGGGTAATTAGGAAGGTATTTGAAGGGAGGCAGGGACAGGAAAGAATCTCTACTTCCATGAAGCACTGACCTCTGAGAGCTGACTCAAAGCTTTATTGCTGGTCTAGTTTGGATCTACAGTAACCCCAACAGGTACATGGGGTGAAGGCTGGGTCACCATTCTTTGGTATTGTTGGAAGGCAATGCAACATTTAAGAAATGGAGCTTACTGAGAAGAAGTTAGGGCATTGGGGATGTGCTCTTTGAAGGAATTATGTGATCCTGGCTCAGCACTCTCTTTTTCACCCAATGGTTGCCTTGGAAGGGTCTTCTTCACATAAAATTCAAACCACAAAGTCCTATGTTGGCAGATGTCCAGAGCCAAAGAAGTAAAAGGCCATGGACAGATGCCTCTGAAACCGTGAGCCAAGCACCCTTTCCTTTACTAAGGTATCCATCCCAGGTGTTCACATTAGCACCAAGCTCACCATGAAATTGCTTTAGTTCAGGAGAGCTCTGCCGGGCATGGGAAGGGCTCCCTGTTCTGCCCCTCATTATCTAGGGCACTGTCTAACACTCCAGGATCAAGCCCACCACACAGAGGACTGAGCCTTTTGAACCACTCTGGGAAAGTGAGTGTTTAGACAGGTTGAAGATCTTCCCTTGTCTGCTGGGCCCAGGTTTGATGGGCAGTGGTGATCAAATGAACAACAGACTGATGAATTATCCAAAAGCTTCTTCAATTTTTACAGGCATACAGTCAGGCTAGTCCAGAAACTCTTTCAAAGGGCTTAGCTCATGTTTTTTTTCCCCCATATCTTTCTATTAAAACATCTATTTTGTATATCTTTCACTGAGAAATTCTAAGCTGGTTAGAACCCCCCTCCATCAGAACTATTAATGTGATAGGTGATGTTCTGTATGCTGTGAATGTGTTGCTCTGATTGGTTGATAAATAAAATGCTGATTGGCCAGTAGCCAGGCAGGAAGTATAGGTGGGATAAGCAAACAAGGAGAATTCTGGGAAGAGGACGGCTGAATCAGGAGTGGCCAGCCAGTCACAGAGGAAGCAAGATGTGAAGGCAGAACTGAGAAAAGGTACCAAGCCATGTGGCTAAACACAGATAGGAATTATGGGTTAAATTAAGTGTAAGAGCTGGTCAGTAACGGGCCTAGGCTAGTGGCCAAGCAGTTGTAATTAATATAAGCCTGTGTGTGTTTACTTGGGAGACATAAGTGGGAGAGATTTGTCCTGACCATCGACCGGCTGGGACACAGAAAAACTTCCGCCTACATTAATGCTCCTCACTTAAGTTCCTTAAGTGCTCTGCGAAGCAATAGACATTTATTAAATGACCAGGTTGCTCATGAATTCAAATCTTTTCTAGATTTTTCTATGGGAACATTGAGGAAGGAAAGACACATTCTTGAAATTAGACAGTTGGGGTTCAACCCAAGCTGCATCTCTTACTTACTTTGGAGTCTGGGCATATTACCTAATCAATGTCTACCTCAGTTTCAAAACCTGTAAAATAGGGTAACAATGGCAAACAGTGGGGATCAAAGGACACGTGAGAGCATGCTCAGTTTGATTCTTCAGTAAGCACTGTTGCTTATAGCTAAAAATATTAGTGGATGGCCACAAATCACTATGGGAAGCCATGCCATTCATAAAACACATTGTGTAGTGACTAATTTTGATTGTCAATTCTACTTGATTGAATTAAGAAATTCCTAGATGATTACTAACATACCTCTCTAGGGGCACCTAGAGTGTCCCCAGGGAGAGTTGTATCATATGAGTTCTGATGTAATGATGGGATGGCATTTGATGAATGACAAATTCTCTGACATGATCGGGATGTGGTAAAAGGTAGAATGCCAACAAACTGGATCACTGGAGTCAGTTCTTGGGGGCTATCTCTTGCCTTCATCTCCTATATTTTTCTGTTCCCTGCCTATAAAGAAATCAAGGACAGCTTCTATCACATGCTCCCACCACCAGTGACATTTCACTCCAGTGTAGGAGGCCCTACAGCCATGGACCAGATCTTCTGAAACTGTGAACCAGAATCAGCCCTTCTCCTTCTGTTTATATCGGGTATTTTGATCACAGCAATGGAAAGTAACTGGTACAGATAGTTCCTTTCTTCCCGAGGAGGAATAACGAGATACCTATAGGTGCTCATTATTCAAAGGGTGCTATAAATCACAAAGGAATAATAAGTCATTTTGGAAAAGGACAGTGTAAAAAATGAGACTGAGAAAAAACATAGTTGAGGAATCAAGATACAGAACCGGTATATGGCTGTTGCAGACTTCCTAGTGTGTGGGAGAGCAGAGACAGAGTGCTCAAGACTGAATGTGGAGACTAGAAATGCCCTGGGAAACTGAGGCACATGTACACAATTGACTGTTCAAGCACCCAGGAAAGTTAGGTCTATTTTCATTTCCACATTCGCCTGCTTTTGTGCTGTATTGTGTGTTATTTTACTCATTACTAAATAGTGTTTCCATGTGATATTTTACCAAATCCTCCTTACTAATTTGCTCTTCTTCCCTTTGTGGAAATAAAGGCTCCACTCAGTGCCAGCCATGTATCTTTCCATGTTCCTGAGTTCTAACTGCTTCACTCATATTTATTTTTCTTCCCTCCCTTTCCTCTTCTTTCTTCTATTCTTTCTCATTCCTTCCTTCCTCCCTCCCTCTCTCCCTCTCTCCCTCCCTCCCTCCCTCCCTCCCTCCCTCCCTCCCTCCCTTCCTTCCTTCCTTCCTTCCTTCCTTCCTCCTTGTCCCCCTTGAGCAGAGGTCTCTCTGTGTGGCTCAGTGCTGCTGAATGAGTGACTCCCTGTGACTTTGTTTCCCTCTTGCCTGTGTGCTAAGACTTGATTGAGGGGTTGGTAGGAGAGACCTCAAGATTTTGCTGGCACCAAATGAGCATCCTCCCCAGCAGCCAGGCTACACATGAGTCAGACTTCAACCTTCCCTCCTGAGCCAATGGCTGCTCATCACTCCTGGAATTGTATCTGAACTCCTTTGTGTAGCCTCCAAGTCTCGATTCTCTCTGTCCCTTCCCTACCCTGTGCCTACTTCACCCTCATCTTCTGTGGTCTTCAGTGGATGCCATTGTGGACCTACAAAGGCTGTGTTTTATGCTGTCACAATAATGGACCATATTCTGGAATGAAAAGCCTTTGTGTCTGCTCTTGACTTGGAATTTTTCTTACTTACAGCACAAGTTCAAGGATTTGCATGAGGAAGCTTTCTGAGTTCTCTGCTAAAGATGCTCCCCTGCCCTCTTCCCCCTACTCCCCACCCCGCTTCTCCTGCACGCTTCTTCCCACATCTGTGTTCTTTAGTGCGTATGTTGCCATTTGTGATGTTTGTTCTTTATTATTTTCACTAGCTTGTTTACTGTTTGCCTTGCTTGTGTGTAATGGTTCATAAGTGTGAGGATTTTGCCTGCCGTATTTATTATTGTGTGTTGCATGCTGAGAAAGCTGTCTTAAGCATAATAAGGACTCGGTTAATATCTTAAATTAATTATTGCAATATGATGTATTAAGTAAATTGTTGCTGAATATTATATTATGCTTTCTCACATTAAAATACCCACTATGTTAATAGTATACAATCATCTAAATAATAATTAAAACATCATAAAATGCCTCCAAGTCCCTAAGGAATTAACAGGGAGATATATCTCTAGAGCTATTCATACAAATCTGGGAATGGAAACATTCAGCTGGGAGAATATTTGAGTTAGATTTAAGCCATCGTAATTTCCAAAGCATATGGGCAAATACACTTGGATAAGTTTCACAGTGATATTTATAATATCATGAAGAACTAAAATAATGCCACACTATTTTTAACTACCTCTATATACATTATACGGCCCTGAATGGACAGGCATGGCTGTAACTACTGTCTGAGTAACCAGAATGAGCATGTTCATATTTTTAGCAAGTGGATTTAGCTAATATACTTAACAAGGGATCATCTCTCTGTGTTTAAGGGTTGATTATAGTGCTTGAATATCAGACCATTTCTAAAGCTATGAGACCATGGCTCTGGATTTAGACCAGCAGAAATGGGTTTCCTACTTTCCCACTCATCAGCTACAGCCTGAAGATAACTTGCTCCTTTCTGAGTCCTTAGCCTTCTTATGTGTGAAGTCAGGATTCATATCTCCAGGCTATTGAAAGAATCAAACCAGATAGCGAATACGAATGTCCTTAGCATACACGTGGCTCTCCTTAAATGAAGTGACAGAGGGAAAGATCTGTGATTGTCTCATTAGCATTGATTTCTTACTTTTAAAATGCTTTATTTAATCAGCAGATTCTAGTACACAGCTATGGGGCACAATATGGTCAGTACACGCATTTGCTGTGGGGTGGTCTTATCTGGGCAGTAAACATATCTGCCGCCTCAGATACCAATTTTTTATGGTGAGAACATTTGAAATCCACTTTTGAAGTTATTCTGAAATATAACACACCCTATTAACTGTTGTTATTACAGTGTGAAAGTGGGTCCCAGAACCCATTACTCTAGTGTACTCAAAGCTATGTGCTTTGACCAACACATCCCCTTTCCTCCTCCACCCTGGTCCCAGCCTGGACAACTGATATTCTGTTCCTCGGGGCTGACAGTTTCAGATTCTACACACAGACAACACCATGCCGAGGATGTCTTTAGTGTCTGACTTACGTCATTCTGCACAGTGTCTTCTAAGTTTATCCATGCCACAGTGACAGAACTTTCTGCTTTATTAGGGCTGAGCAGTATTCTATCAAATGAAGGGACCACTTCCTCCACTCAGGTGCTGGTGGGCTCCACATCTTGATTGTTATGAATAAGGCTGCAGGTTACACAGGAGTACAAGCACCTCCTTGTCAATCCTGCTAAAATGTGTGTACGACTTCCATACTGGTGCTGGTGGTTGTCTAGAGAATCACAAAGCTCATTCTTAGACGGAAGACACACAGGAAGTTAAAGCACCTTTACTGAAGAAAACCACTCCTTTGGGATGGGCAGGAACTCTTGCTTGGGTGTTCTATAGGGTTCTCGGATCCTCCTCTTTTCTCTGTTGGTCCTGTAGATACTCACCCCCGTTCCTTCCTGCTGTGTCTCCTCAAAATGTCTTCTGGGAAACAGAAGCAGCCACTTTAGAGTTCCTTCTCTCAATTTTCCTGTTTACTTACGTCCTGCCTACTTCCTTTCACCACTCAAGTGACTGAAAACTGAATGCAACTCTTAAAAAAATTTCCGTTATTCCTTGTAGAAAGAGGAAAAGAAAATCTCAGAATTTGTGGGAAATCACAAGACTCCATGTAGTCAAAAAGTCTTGATAAAAAAGGATCAAGCTGAAGGCTTCACACTATCAAAAGCTTTCAAAAATATATTATAAAACTATTGGTGTGATTTGACATTATCTTTTGAAAAACCTTTCTTTTTTCTTCCTTTTTTCCTTCCTTCCTTCCTTCCTTCCTTCCTTCCTTCCTTCCTTCCTTCCTCCCTCCCTCCCTCCCTCATTCCCTCCCTCCTTCCCTTCTTTCATATGGTTGTATATATATGTGTGTACATGTGTGCATGTGTGCATGCACACTCCTCAGCACTGTGGAGGCCAGAGGCCAACTTGTTGGAGTTGGTCCTTTCTTTCTATTGTGTGAGTCCAGAGATCAGACACAGGTCATTAGGCTTGTCAGGCACCTTCACCTGCTGAACCATCACCCTGGTCTCATTGACAATGGTTTAGCAGCGGTTCTCAACCTTCCTAACACTTTGACCCTCTAATACAGTTCCTCATGTTGTGGTGACCCCCAACCATAAATTAATTTTGTTGTTACTTCATAAGTGTAATTTTGCTACTGGTATGAATCATAATATAAATATTTTGGGGGACAGAGGTTTGCTGAAGGGGTCATGACCCATAGGTTGAGAACTGTTGGTTTGGAGAGCTGTCTAGCAAAAGACCATAAGCAGAGGTTTGGTCCTGAGGGTACAGTATTGTGACCATCTATGGTCCTTTGAGAGGTGAGGCCTGGTGAACCTTGAGTCAGTGAAGGTGTGCCCATGAATCAGTGAGAGTGGGCCCACAAAGCAACTATGGATTCCAGTCTTTCTTTCCATACTGGCTTTTTTCACATGTTACTTCAATGATATGTCACCATCTGTCATCCTTACCAGAACTGAGCCCATGCAGGTAACATGTCTTAGAGACTCCTAAAACCATGACCTGAGTCGACCTGAATCAGCCTTCCATATTTTATAATTTAGATTCCCCAGGCTGTTTGTTACAGTGATACAAAGCTGACTAATATAGCTTTAGTAATAACCACAGCATGGTACTGACATAAGCCGGATCTTAGGCAGTAGAAGAGGGTTGGAGATCCAAGAAATGAACCTGTATATCTACAATAAAATGCTTTTTAACAAGGTTCCAAAGACACATAATAGGAAAAGAAAAAAAAAAAAAAAACCTCTCTAACAAACTGCTCTGGAGGACCAATATTCACATGCAGAAGGAAGAAGGTACACTCTTATTCTGATAGCTAATTTCCTTTTTTTCTTAATTGACTTAAAATCACTGAGGAGGCTGGGGAGGCACACCTCTGGGTGTGTTGTGGTATTTCCAGAGAGGATCAACTCAGGAGGAAATCCCACTCTGACCTGGGCAGCAGCATCCCATGGAGTAGGAGCCCGGATGAAATAAAAAGGGAGAGAGACAAAGTCTTCTGGGTACTGGCACTGCCTTGTCTACCATGCCATTCCCTCCATGCCACGGTGGTATGAACCCAGGAAACTGAGGTGACACAGGCTTTTCCTCTGATCTGCTTCTGTGAAGCACTGTGGTCACAGGGCTGGGGAAGCAACTAAGGCAGTTGACTTATCCCTTGTCATACAACATGGATTCACATGGGAAACCCTAAAACATCAAAACATCTAGAGAAAGCTCCATGACTCAGGTCTGGGCAGTCATTTCTTGGATTCGATCCCAAAACATAGGCAATAAAAGCAAGTTAGACAGGATTGCATCAAACCAGAAGGCTTTCTATGCACAGTAGAAACAAACAGTCCTAAAAAGCCAACTCACCCCAACACTAGGAAAGATACTTGTTAAGGGCCCAATATCCAAATTACATAAAGAAACCAAACTATCCAATAGCAAAACAAACTACCCTATTAAAAGGGGGGCAGAAAGGGCTGGAGAGAAAGGGCTGGAGAGCTCAGTGGCTATGGGCGCTTACTAGTTTTGCAAAGGACTGGAGTTCAGTTCCCAGCATCTATGTAGGGTGACTCACAACTGCCTATAACTCCAGTTCCAAGGGATCTGATGCCCTTTTCTGGCTTCAGTGTGCACCTGCATGGGTGTGGTGTACATAAATATTCCCAGGAATGCGTGCGTGCACGCGCGCGCACACACACAGGCACACTCATGCACACACACATTAAAGTAATGAATAAATCTATCTTTTAAAAAATATATCTTAAAAGACGGAACTGAGGACCAGAACCACGACTCTCACTTCATCCTGCACCTTCAGGTAGCTGATTAGAAGGGGCACATGTCCTTGATCTTGGAGCATGGGTGTTTGATGGTTCAATGACCAGCCCTTTTGTTTGTTTATTTCCTCTGAGATTGAAACACTCTATCCTACAGTGAAGTTCCTTAAGCGGGAAGGTAAACAACTCAGGATAGCTTCAGGAAGTCCCTAAACCTGACCAGATTCACTAGGCCCCTCCCTGCCAGAGTAAACCGGAAAAGCCAAGCTGTAAGGAAGTCTCTGAAACAGACCAGCTGCCAGAAGAGGCAAAGCCCAGCCCAGTGGCCTAGAAGAGGCCTAGACCAACTGAGACACCAGGAAGGACAGCCCTTCAACTTGTTGAGCTGTCTGCAGGTTGTGCAGTGTGCTCCAGGTTCCCAGATTCTGTGAGCTGTCACCCATGCTGGGGTGGGCTTTGCTGGTGCAGCTGTCTTCGTTTCTGCTCCTCTAAGTAACCCTTCACCCACATGCCTGTATGTAACTAATAATACTCATTGGCTTCCCAAGCTGGGCTTTGGTGGTGGTCTTACTTTGGTCTGTGGGGGGCCTCCTAAGGGGGTGAGTAGACGTGGCTGTAATGTCTCCCTAGGAAAGCTTTTGTCACACAGCAGGGTTTCTTCCTCAGAACCTGAATCACCACCTGCTAGAGGCTATGTGCAGTGCCAGTGGCTTGGAACGTGGGACACTGTCCTTTCCCCAGGGTTTACCTTATAACCACTGACATAGAGCCCAGCTTTTCAAGATAGTATTGTGTTAACATCTTATCATTGGTCCACCACCATCCACACTCAAAACATCACCCCCAGAAGAGTAAGTGCAAATGAATTCTATGTATGCTAGAGTTTACTTTTCTAATTTTTGAGATGACAGTTGTTTTCTTTACCTCTGGCAGGGTCAGAAAGTAGTTATAGAAGATTCAATATTTTGACCCTAAGACATAGTGCTCCCTTCTGCCTGAGTAGCTGCTGTTGAAATCTAGGCCACTTTTCCTGTCATGTGACTGGCATCTACTGGATCCAAGCAGCAGTGACAACAGCCACAAAATGTCAATAATAATTTGAACATCATTTCCAAGTACCTGTGACCAGAACTTCAAAACAGTATCCTACCAGGCCACCATAAAAGCTTCCACAGGGGCTTTTCATATCTGTGTTGTACAAGGGAGTGGACTGAAGAAGTCTGCTGGAGGTGAGGACCTGTTTGTGGAGACACAGCAAATTCACTCTGCCTTTGAATTAAAGCCTGTTTGCTTCCACCTGTCAAGCTCTGTGGGAGGAGGAAGAACACACAGATAAGCTGCCTCGTTCCAGTCTTTGTCTTGCTGTGCCAATGTTGTTACCAATCAGATGTTTTCCCATTACAATGTTATTTCTCAATATTTCAGCCACCTGACAAAGCTGTCATCAGTAATAAGTATACTCAGAAGCTCATTTACAGAGACACATGGGTAGTGGGACTTGTTGTCATGGTGACTGGTGGTCTGATTTCTCAGCCGCGGTCCTCTGAAGCAGTTGACTACAAGACAGCAGAGGGCACTGGGGATGGCTCAGTGGATATGGCACTTGCTTCCCAAGCATAAGATCCAGAGTTCAGATCCCCAGCACCAATGTAAAAGCTAGCTAGGTGCAGTGACTCCATGTTCAGCAAGAAACCTTCAATGTAGTGGAGAGCGATCGACGAAGACTCTGGAGGTCAACGTGTGGCCTCCACATACACACAGGCACCCATGCATGCATGCACACCAGCACATGCATGCTCCTCCACACATGCAAATGTTCATCTATACACATACATACATATGCGAAATCAAAGAAGACAGCAGGGCACACTGAAAGAGACGCGATGTCGAGGATGGGTGCTCTTTCATCTTGTTCAAAATACTGTTTCACTTCAGTTTTCATATTGTCTTGACAAATGAGCATGCAAGAGACAAACGACAAAAGCAGACATGAACTGTAAATTTAGAGCATGTGAAAGCACCCTGGCTGTGATTATATTGCTATCCATCATAATGGTTGAAGTCTGCAATGACGATTTTGTCATTATATCCCACAGAAATGCCCTCTTTAAAATGGTGAGGAAACTTGAACTGTATTTTAGAGTACTTTAATCACAAATTAGACTGAGTAACAAACATTTTATGGTTATGAAGTCAAACACTGACAATCCATCACTCAGAGAGACACTTCCTCTAACAGCTTTGTGGGGCTGTCTGTGGCTGAGTGAATCAAACCCTCAGGCAGCTGGGGTGTAATTGACTTGTAGAGCTTCTAGGAGTTGTTTCTTGGCTCGCCTGTCACTCTTTGCTGTTCAGCAGGGGTGATGGCGTGTTCCTTCCTATCTGCCTTTCCTAGGGCATTCTCTGGGATTTGAGTCAATTCAGGCGCCATGGATCCCAGCATTGTAGGGGCTTTTACCTCCCTTTCCAAGAGTGTGGAGTCTACAGTGTATCTTGAAAGGATCTTCTCCTTTATTCATTTTTAAAAAATGCTTTTATTTTTTGTTTTTAAAATATGTGGGTGTAGGGGGAGGGGTATGCACACATGAGTGCAGGTGCCCCAGAGTCCAGAAGAAGGCTTTGGATCTCAGACCTAGAGTTACACATGGTTGTAAGTGCCTGATGTGGAACTGAACTAGGATCCTCTGCAAGAATGGCAAGTGGCCTTAATCCCCACCCCTCACCCCCACCTCCCTCCAAGCCGTTTCTTCATCCCTCATTTTCTTACCTTTAAAAGGGATATTAACTCCTTTCTTCAGCAGGGAGCTAGTTTCACGTGGCTTGTAGGGGCTGATCACCACGTCATCATGCCACAGTGACCTGTGGGCAGTGACCTGGCTTGGCCAGAACATCCCATTCAAGTGATTAGTTCAGGTTTTGATTCTAGCCACGCTAAGCCCCAGGCTTCCTTCCTCCTGCTGGGTTAGCTAGCTGTAGGGATGATGTCAGCCTGGCTCTGGAGGTCGGCTTTGATACACACAGAGAGAGGCTATCTGAGAATAAAGACAACACAGGGGAGCAGAGGGCAGAAGTGTGATGACATAATAGAAATCTCTGGTAAACATTTATCCTGTGGTAGAGTCGAATGCAGCTCCGCAGACTTTCTGGGAGTCAATATCTGTCATGTTCTATACTTTATTATATAAACTGCTTTAAGTGGCTATCTGGCAGTTTCATACCAAAGGATCCTTATTTCATATGCATCCTAAGATTTTCTATGCACGAAATAATTTTAAGATCACAGAGTAAGATGAGATAAAACTGAACTATGTCTAAAAACCACACAGACCACAAGTCACCCCACAGTAAAGGACTCTGAATTCAGCAGCAAGCCAGCTCTCGGATTTCCTCCACCGGCATCTCCCTGATGGGGTATTTCTGCCTCACTATAGCTGGTACCAATTGTTCTTGTTTGATCTTGGGCTGCTTCTCTCTTGCTGAGGAGGCTGGGAGCTCCAGCCTGCTTTTGGAAGGCAGAAGTCCTGAAGAAGGAACAGACTCCGTCCTGTTATGCTCTGGAGTTATGTAGGATCACACAGGGAAGGCAGTGATTCTCACAAGAGTTCCCAAGAAGACCACAGTGAGAGCACAGAGAAGCTGATTTTGGTCCTGGTTCAGGACCATCTGGAGGAACAGCTGTGGAAGACAAGGACATGTTTATCTCTTCTGAGAGGAAATGTGGTGAATAGGCAGGGGTGTGCAGGGAGCACCGCCCGGCAAAATAGAGGCCTGTTCCCACCATCCAAACTTGGGGTGGAAAGGAGCTGAATCAAAACAGAGCTTGTTTTGAAATCAAATAGCTGAAGGGTTGTGAATTGAGGGGTTAGGAAAGAGAGCTCAGACCATTTAGACCGTTAGCCTTGGTGCTCCTGGACGTTGATAGCAGTAAGGATCAAGAGTGTACCGGTATCAGACCTAGCCTCTCCACTGTGCAAACCCAAGTTTTTTCTTACATCCTGGAAGGTCAACTCCCTTGGGTTTTTATTGAGGAGATGGTCTTTTTGGTGGCCTGAATAAGTCACTATAATTTACTATATCTCATCTGAGTGAGTCCTGACTTCTTTTCTCTCTGCTTTGGCAAGATTGGAAAGGTCACGCTGTGAGTTTCTTCACAAATGGATTCAGTAGCTTGGCCTTCAGTCTTCCAAATTTATGATCATGGTAAAATAATTTTTTAAAGTGACTGCTTCATAGTTCTCAAAACTAAGAAAAATAAAAACATTTTTAGCGTTTTTGCCATTGGAAGAAAAAGATAGAAGTACTGGTTGCAACTTAGTGAGTCCAATTCTAAGGGCCGTTCATCTTCCTTCTTGAAGTTACATGGTCAAGGTTTGCCCTCCTTAGAAGTGCGTGAAGCTTGAAGAGAAAGAAGAAACAGATCCCAGTCAGTCTATGCAAGGCACAGTCTATCAGTTTATTTTCTGGTTGTCTTTCACTGGGGGACATTAGAGAAGACCAGGTCTGAACTACAAACTGATGATGGAGGTAGCGACTTCAGGTACAGGTTCAGGAGGGTGAACAACCTTTGCAAAACACAGGCTCAGCTTTATATGAAACCACTTCTAGACAAACACGGACGGGTGATTTAACAGCAGCAGGGCTTCCTTTAGGTAAATACTGAACCCTGGGACTCAAAAAACAAACTCATAGAAAAACATGATTAATCAGCTTGAATTTCCCCCCTCCTCTCAACATTCTAAAAGAACAAACAGATCAACACAGAGGAATGCATTCAACCAGGACAAATATGACAGAGTTTCGTGTTGCCCTCAATAAAACCCTTTAACCAAAGGGTTTATTTATTCCAATGTTCTGATGCATATTACATGTGAAAATAGTCAACCAGCCACATAATCTCATAATTGCCTTTCCTTTAAAATGTTGTCTGTTCAAATTCTGGTTGACTCAACACATCCGTTGCATCCTTTTGTTTAGTAGACATAGGCATTGAAACATGCCTGACATAGAGACCAGCCCACCTATTAATATGCAAAGCATTTTTAGAGAAGGGGAAGATAAAGACTCTTAGCTTAGGAGTCTTATATTAACACTGCAAATAAAGAGCAAATCTAAGTCTGACACATACTCACTTCAAATAGGCAGAAAATCAGAAGAGAGTAATTCTTGTTCCTCAATTTGCTGCTGTAATTTTCTTCACCAAATGTTTAGTATAGCCCAAACCTGCACAAACGAAGCTCTTCTGAGAGTCAGGTGAGAAGCTCTGGGCTCCTGTGGGCTAGTCAGCCAGCACCTTGCATCTGAGCCTGCAGAAGAGAGGTTTGGCACCCACTCAAAGATGTTTATTGCAGGATTGGGATGAGAAGGGTAGCTTTCAGGTATTAAAAAAACAAAACAAACCAACAAAAAAACCTGTTCTCCTAGGTGTAATGAACCATAATGTTAATGCACGGAGGTGGCCAATGTCAATTTGCATCTCGCTTGAGGGTCTCTTCTATGTCTTTAATAGCACCAAAAGCTGTATTTAATGGTAATTGTTAATGCCAAAGGTGTTTCCCACACTACCTACGGTCATAAATAGGCATAATTGCATAAGGAAAATTTCAAATGGATTTCATGTGTACTTAAAACAAACCCATATTGACAAAACTTCTTAATAAAAACAGCTTCTCAGTAGGATTATCACCTATAGTGCTTAGAAAAACCTCAGAGGCAGAGCTTATACGATCTAGTATTTTCAGAGACTGGGGAAAGCATGTGTTCAGAATGGTGGCCCCAACTGAAAAAGAAGTATTCTCTTTGGCTATTGGTCTGCTATTAGGAGCATGCCAGTCATACTCAGCTATTTGAGGATTAGATGTAACTGAGATTTTGAAAACTATTGCAGAGCAATCTTTCAGAGATGTTATCATTTTTTACCATGTATGATCAGAGATAATTAGCAACTTACCCTATTGAAATAACTAGTTTCTTTTAAAAGATATGCTATGTGCTTATGTGTATACCACCTAAACAATATTATAAACATCAATGGAAATGTTTACAAAGTATATTATTTGCCTGTCATATTCTCTTCATGAAACTAAGGCACTTTTGTTTCCCCTTCCTAAGTCCATATTTATGTTTACAATTAAGGAGCCTGGGGACTCTCACCCCCAAAGTATGGCACCACAGTACATGGATGATTTAAACAAAGCCTCGAATAATCATCAGATGCTGGAGGCTCCAGTCTGACAGTCATTTGTCAGCGAGACGATAATTCTTCTCTGTCTGCACTCTGACATCATATTCTCTCTCCCTGAAGGAGACTGTGAAGAAACTCTTCCCACCCAGATGACCTTCTGTGGGACAGCAGCTGTCCCTTGGGTTCACTCAGACTCCAACAGTACTCTTTCTACAAGCTGAGTTTTGTGGCTTGGACCACTTATGATCCCCTAGAAATGTCAAAATTATCTATTTTCCCATTCTTCTCCTCTTCTATGTATAAGGCTCTGAATCATGTTGGGCCTGTAGGTAATGACATCATGTAGTTGACTCCATGAACATAACAAATGTGTGAATTCTTTATCCAAATAATCTGATATTTCCAGTTCATTCAAGAGAAATTAGAGAAGGGGTGGAGGGATGGGCTTTCCTTTGCCCCATCAACAGCATTTGGAATAGTTTTAATCAAATAATATGAATTTATAAGATGTATACATATATTAGTCAGCTTTCTGTTACTGTGACAAGTCACCAGAGATAAAGAACTGAGGAGGGAGAAATATTGATTTGTAATTCCCATCTGTGACTACCTGGCTCTGCCACTGTGGGCCCATGGCACTGTCATACATCATGGTGGGATCATGTAACAGAGGAGGCCTGTGCATCTCATGGTGTGTGGGAAGCAAAGAAAGAGACAGGAAAGATGCAGAGTCCCAGTGTCCCTTCATGGACATGTGTGCAATTATCTAAATTCCTCCTGGCAGACCCCACCCTCAGAGGGTTCCCACTTCTTCTCAATTGCACCATGGTATGGGTGCCAAGCCTTTAATACACGATTCCTTATGAGCTCATTCAAGATCCAAACCATGGCGATGTGTGCCCACGCTCCATCATTCCGAGAGCACTCTAGCTGCTACCTGTATTGCAGATTACCGTCTTCCATTGCTGGTTTTCACAAAGTTCTGTCATCGCTACAGGATTTTCATTTAAAATGGAAATGTTTTCATTTAAAAATGGAAAGTAAACATAGGTTTAGAGATAGTTAACTTTTTTAAGTTCAAAACTAACTGGACTTCTTGGTTTTTAACTTTAAACCCTACATTTTATGAGCATTAAGATGTAGCATCATTTTATGAACTGAGGTCATGTAGTAACACCTAGCCCTGCACATGGAATGCTACCTCAACTCTCCTCTCCTGCCTGCTGCGCTCCACACTGAAGGATTTCCTGTTGGTGATCTGATTCCTGGGTTTTCACTTTAAATCGCTCAAAGAAGGGGCTGGGGAGATGGCTCAGTGGTTAAGAGCACGGGCTGTTCTTCCAGAGGATCCGGGTTCCATTCCCAGTACCCACAGGACTCACAACTGCCTGTAACTCCAGTTCCAGGAGATCCAACACCTTCTTCTGCCCCCTATGAGCACTGCATGCATGTGGTACACAGGCATACATGCAGACAAAACCTTACCTATTTCCATAAAATAAAACCAAATCTCAAAAACAAACAAACAAACAAACAAACAAACAAAAAAAAACCAGAAAAAAAAACAGGTCAAAGGATAGGAACCTAACCAGGAATGTCCTCTACTGGCTTCCATCATCCACAGAGTCTGTTTCTTCATCTCTTCTCAGAATGTCTTTGAATACTTATTATATATTAAGTACTGTACTGCTTTATCTATTTTTATCTTTTTAATTATTCTAGGGATCCGACAAAGGAAGTCCCATTTTGTAGTGAGGAAGCCTGTTCAGAGATGGAGAACACGCTTAGCATCCTATAATGCGTAGCTCTGCTCTAGGAACAGAACTTGAGCTCAGTCAGGACTCTAACTTCTCAGGCAGTATGATGGGTCAACTGCCCAATGATGAGAAGTTGAATCATCTCTCAGCTCCAGGAAAGGCCTCATGGGGATATTGTCCAGGGATTTGAATTTCAACATTCCTAAGTTTGTTCTAGATGTTTCACCTCATGTAAAGTTAAGGTTTTGCTGATTATAGCTACATAGACAATACTGTGAAACCACTTTGCCTATCAGATCCATAGCTCAGGGCATCACCATCTGTTCAAGGGAGTCTGTTCTTTCTTGGAGGATTTTATATGTATTTTGTGGAAATGGTTACAAAGGAGACATTGCCTTCTCCTTTTAGATGAGCTGAAGCTTTACAAGACCAAGGAGAGGGAGACACAGATTGTTCTTGTCACATTGCTGCAGGTGATGGAGCTGGTCCAACACAGTGGCATCCCTTTACATGCTGTGCCCTGTACCAGGAGTCAGTGTGGCAGAGAGAGACTTGTGGAATTTCCTCCCAGAGAGGGTTGATGATAATCATATTTTAGCCAGCTATTCTAGACTATTGGAGAAATGTTTTAGTTCAGTTTCCCATGAGGTAGACAAAAAACAAAGGGAGAATTCACTCCTAATAACTGAGGATACCAAAACCTGATGGTGACTAGTCCTGCATGGGCATGTTATGAAAGGGCCAACTCCCCATGGACAGGTTCTCTGCAAGGACTAGAATTGGCCAGGTTCAGTCAGTACTGCCTGGACAAACTGTGCATCAGATTTTTTCTAAATTATATCCTTTCTTTGAGACATCATTTTGGTAATTTCTTTTGTAGGTAAAAGGCAAATGCCATGTAATTCTGCCAAGTCTGTTGAGCTCTCTGGAGGTAAGGGTACTGACTGGAAAAACTTTCAGAATTGGGAGTCAACTGTGCCTCTCTTTCAAAAAATAATGGATGGAAGTATGACCAAAATCTCTTTCCCTGTGCTGTAAGTGAAATCAATTTAACTGGAAATGAAAATGCAGATTTCTTTAAAACACCCCCGTGGTCTTCTTCATTTACATATTGTTAATTTTCATTTTGATTAATCTCTCTACTTGGATTTGTTTACATGAGTAAAAAATCTGTCTAAACTAAAGGCAATGCACTAAGGGCTCTGGTCATCTGCCTCTCTCTGTGTCGAAAATTGGAAAGGGCATGCTTCAGCATTTAATTCTAAGTAGTAGGAAATCTTTAGACTGAATATAGACATTATAGTATATTTCACAATCTAAGAAATTCCCCATGTAATTATGATACATACATACATCAATAACGTCTCAAGAATGTGCACTCCCAGGGTGAAGGGATCAGCACCATTAGCCTCTTGTGGAGTGGCCTCAGTAGGAAATGATCCTAGAATATATGTGGTTTTCCTACGGATTTATTTAATATTCATAGTGAATCATTGTGCTGATCAGTTTTAACTGTCAACTTGACACAACCTAGAATTAGCTGGAACGGGTTTCAATTGAGGAACTGTTTAAATAAAGTTGGCCTGTGGGCATGTCTGTGTGGGAATTGTCTTGATTGTTAATTGAGGTGGGAAGATCCACAGTGGATGTGGGCAGCACCATTTCATGGGCTGGGATATGTACTGTAAAAGAGTGAAGAAAGCTCACTAAATGTAAGAGCAGAGAGCAGGCAGCCAGGGCACATGCTTTGTTCTCTGCTTTGACTGTGGACGTGATGTGACGAGCTGCTTGAGTTCCTACCTTGATTTCCCTGAATTGATGCAGCCTAGAATTGTTAGCCAGTCAAATCCTTACATCCTCCAAGTTGCTTTTGGTAAGGAAAAAAAAATATATATATATATATAAAATCATAGCAACAGAAATGAAATCAGAACAATCATCCATATGACTTACTGTACAGGAAAAGGAAAGACAGCATTGGGGTCAGGGCTGGGCACAGGTGCCAGCAAAACTTAGGAAGGTAAGAAATACCATGATTATTTTTAATTGGCTAGTCATTTAGACCGGCATTCAAAATACAACAAAATACCAAGTGTGTTAAGCTGGAGTCACTAACAATGAAGTGTACACTTCACAGTAGTCTTCAGGTAACTCGTCAACATCTCCAGCAGCATGCCTAGTGACGAGCATCAGGGATGTATGAACCTGGAGAAGGGAAGAAAGAGGCCACTCCTTTTTCTGACTGCTTCACCGGCTCCGTTCTCCTGCTGAAGACCTCAATTTTGATGGTTTTGAGTAAGAGTAAGTGAGAGGCATTGGGTGAAGGAGTCTGTCACTTCCAAGGGCTGCCTTTCTCTTCCCTCAGTCTCCATCATTGAGGCATCTGCATTTTGTTATGTAGGAACATGTTTATCTGTATCCAACATGGGGACAGCTGCTCTCAGTATTTTCTCTCTGTTCATAGCTCATCTATCTAATTTAGACCCCAAACTTCGGCTTCTCTGTAGGAGGATGAATCTGACTATAGAAAAGAAAAATTTCTATCTATTGACTCTATTATAAAATGAAATGAAATATAGGCTTTAAGTAAAAGGATATACCAGATTAGGAATTGATGTGTCACAAATGGCAGGGATTATCTTGGGGAAGTGTGCACAGAGTCTCAATAGATTTTCTTGGCTGGCCTTGAACTTGCTATTCCCCTGCCTCAACATCCTAGGTGTTGGGCTAGGTCTCTATCAAAGCAGCCACTTATTGATAAGGGGACTCTCGGAACGCTGTTTAACTACTCTTTGGTGCAGGGTTCCTTATTTATAGAATTGAAGAGATTTGGCCAGGTAACTTCCAAGCCTCCTATCAATGGTGTACATCACGATGCAGTTATTGAATGCAGCTTCTGTGAATATCAGGACAATGTGAGCTAGAATTACATGTTATTTCTGCCTGTAAGTATTTACAGTCCAATCAGTATGAAGATAAGGGTAATACCACTTAGCTATTAGAAAAACAGATGTCACCATGCAGTTGATATATCTCTATACTCATCTTGCTATGTGTTGTGCAAAGAGCCATGCCCCCTCTTTTTGGAGCCCTCTTTCATGGCTTCTAAGACAGCATACTCCCGTCATTTTCCTCTCACCTTACTACAAGTGCCTCCCCACTCTTTGCTCTCTGTGCTGAATGTTTCTGCTCCATTGCCTTGGTCCTCTTCTGTCTTTGCATGCTTCCTCCAGCTGTGGTCTAAGTGATCTTTCTCAGTGTCCTGTGTGCTCTACTGGTTCCCACATCTGTCCCTGGAGCTGAGACTCTTCACTGATCTCTGGTTTATATTTCTGTCTACCCACCCATTTGATGGCCATGCTTGCGTAGTTCACCATCGTTTTCAACACATCTTCCTCTTTCATTTCCCCCTCTGTCATCCCCAGTCTCCTTAGGAAAGACACAGTTTCCATTTACCTGCTGGGGCCTTAGTCATTTTCCTATCAGTATACACAGACTTTAATATCTTTCCAGAGATTAGAGTCTTCCTCTGTCATAAATACACCAGAACATTTGTCCCTAGGTATTTTTGTTTTCTTTGCCTTTTTTTTTTGTGTTTCTAATTCTAGGCTTAAATCAGCCACTGAGCAAGTGGCTTCCAGTCACTGAGGTGATTAGATTAATAAATGAAGAAAAACAGTACTACTACTAATAAACTCATAATGATTTAAAAAGGTGCTAACAGCATGTGTTGTATACTAACAGTATTTGAATGAATGTGACATTATAAATTGGTATTGTGAGGTTTTATTCATGGTAGTGTAAATTGCACACTACATTTGGGAAGAGGTGGAGAGGTATGCATCTTAGCTAGGTGCTATGGCCTTTGACTCAGTCTCCCCACCCAAGCACTGGAAACTGAATCCAGGGCCTCACATGTGCTACATCGTCAACCTGGGTCCCTTTGAAAAATATTTGTATTTGGATGATGTCCAATTAAGTTTCCTAGACTGGCCTTGAAGTGACTCTGTACCCCTCGAGCTTGTGGTCCTCCTGCCTCAGCATCCTTTCACTGGGATCACAGGCCTGAGCCATCCAGCTTGACTCAGCTGTTGTGAAAGACAAAGTTTTTTATGAGACGGTCATCTGTATGCCATCTGGGATGACGCAGAACAAGGAAGATGGGCTCCATAAGGGCGACCGGATCTCGGGACGTTATAGTCTGAATCATGGCATCTAATGTTGAAGTTATTTCTTTTTTTCTTTTTAATTATGAAAAGGATTGGTCCTGGTTCTGGCACAACCAAGATGAATTAGGCCCAAGAGTTCTCTTTTGTTTGGGTCATGAGAGACAAGTTAAGCTTTCAGGTTGGGTGTGGTAGGTGGTTCCATTTTTTAATTAAAAGAAGTTTGCAGAAGTGTCCAGAGGGAGTAAACAGCAAGGTACAAGGTAATTTACTTACTTACAATAGCTTGATGTAATGGTTCCTCTGTCCTTCCGATGGTACAACTTGTGCTTACACAACTGTTCTGTTGGACTCTCAGTGCATTTTCAGTGGTGCCAGGTTAATATTTTTTTAAATAATGAAATTTAATTTTTATGTGTATGGGTGTTTTGTCTGCATGTACATATGTGTGACACATGCAGACCTGGTACCCATGGAGGTCAAAAGAGGTGGACAGCTCCCCTGGGGCTGGAGATAGGATGGTTGTGAGGTATTATGTGGATGTTGGGAATCAAACCCCCATCCTCTGCAAGAGCAGCAAGTGCTCTAACCACTGGGCAATCTCTCCAGCCCTAAAGGTTAATGTTAATTATCAACATGACAGGATTTAAAGTAACCCAGGAGACAAACCTCTGAGCATGCTTATGAGGGCATGTCTAGATTAGGTTAATTGATAGATGGGATGCCCCACCTTGAAGGTGGATGGTCTCTTCTATGAGCTGGTTCTAGGCTGCGTAGAAACAGGAAAGCAAACTGAGCGTGAGCATTCATCTCTCTCTGTTTCCTGACTGTGGTACAGTGTGACCAGCTGCCTCATGTCCCTGCTGCTGTGATAGACTGTGTCTCTTGGAACTGGAAGCCAAAATAAGCCCTTTGCTGATGTTGTTTTACTCAAGTATTTAGTCACAACAATGAGAGACGGAACTAATGTAGATTACAAAATAGCCGATACTCTATTATAAAATAGGTTTATGTTGGACAATGCCCTCCAACTGTCATTGACTGGAATGTTCTGGGAGCACTTGAGGTAGGCAAGACTAAGGTGTAATGTTTAGGATGTTCTGAATAGTAAGCCATTTTTGATGTGATATTTTCAATTTATAATGGATTTATTGGTGTGTAATCTCATCCCAGGCCCCAGAGCATCGCTACGAAGAGATTTGTTTTGTATTTAAACCAAATCATCACAGTTGGGAGGCAGCTTTGAAGTCTGAGAAGGCTCTTTTTCATAACTGTTGGTGGTTCAGTTTAATTCATGGGAAAACACGGATCTGTCAAAGGCAATGTCTGGAGAGAGCAGCCTTATTGAGAGCAGAACAGGAGCCTGATGTGCCTAGGGCAGGGGTAGATGGCTCCCTAGCTTCCTAGAAGGATCTAGTCAGGAACACTCACCTGGGGACCCTTGGTCCTCTCTCTGCAGCAGATGCTTACAGTACCTGAGGCTCCCATACTGCTGTATGCCCTTGTAGTCACAGTACCTGAGGCCCTCATCCTGCTGCATGCCCTTGCTGTCACAGTACCTGAGGCCCTCATCCTGCTGTGTACTCTTGCAGTGGCCTTTAGCAGTCACAGCCTTACCTCACTGGTACTTGAGGTAGCCCAGCAGGTCTAGAGTCCCTACTGTCATGATGTGTAGTTCCAACATGAAATTGCTTCCAAATAATCAAAGCTGGTTGACACGAGACTATTGCTCATTTCACATAGCTTGTAAGTTTTACAATCTGTTATGGAACAGTGATTTCCTAGACTGGTATCTGCTTGGTGGAGGCATTGTCACCTGGGAATTTGGATACTTCAGGATTCAGCGTTGATAGTAACACTAATTGCTTGTTTAATTCAGACAAAATCAATTTAATTTTTTTCTTATCAGCTTAATTTTAAAGAAGCAGTTTATATATATTTCTGGTGGGTCCAGACTTTTCAGAAAAGTGAAGCAATGTCTTTAAGGTACATAACACTGTAATTGGTTGTTTTTACTCTTTGGGACAACTGCCACCCAGCTTCCAAATAAATACACACAGAGGCTTATTATTACTTATAAATGCCTGGGCTTAGCTTGGCTTGTTTCTTGCCAGCTTTTCTTAACTTAAATTATCTCATCTACCTTTTGTCTCTGGGCTTTTATCTTTTCCTATTTCTGTATATCTTTTCTTTACTTCTTACTCTGTGGCTGGCTGTGTAGCTGGGTGGCTGGCCCCTGATATCCTCCTCTCCTTCTCTTGTTCCTTCTTCCCAGATTTCTCCTCCTATTTATTCTCTATTCCTATCAGCCCTGCCTGTCCTTTCTCCTGCCTTGCTATTGACCATTCAGCTCTTTATTAGACCAATCAGGTCTTTTAGGCAGGCAAAGTAACACAGCTTCACAGAGTTAAACAAATCCAACATGAAAGAATGCCACACATTTTTGCATCATTAAACAAATGTTCCAAAGCGTAAACAAATGTAACGTATCTTAAATTAATAGTCTACAACTTAACAATATATATGAAGAAGAAGCCAAATCTTTGCATTCTTTCCATCTTAGATTGACTAGCTGGTCCTCTGCAACAGCAGGATAGGTGATGGAGAGACAACACACTTCATATATGTGACCCCACGGGGAAACTAAGACTGGAAGAAAGGGCTGCAGTGAAGTGTTTTCTATGGTAGGCTTGGTGGATAATGGAGAGTTGAGGATAAACAGGATAGAGATGAAGGCGTTCAGTAATTCGTGATAGTAATAATTAGGAGGAAGTCAGCCAGGTTAGCTCATCAAGCTATCTCCCAGCATCCTTGGGTCTTCAGGTACCAGGAGGCCCTTCTCACAGTGTGCTTTTATCACCAGCTTCTGGGAGTTTCAAAAAAATCCTTCCTAACATTTACCAAGTACTTCCACAGGAGAATGGAAAGGAAAGTACCTTTTCTCAGATTGCTTTACTGTTAAATCGTTCTTGTGCCGAGGTGTCTCACTGGGGTGTAGTATAATAGATCCAGAACCCAGAACCCACACAAATACTCGGCTGCAGAAAATAGGAAGATTTTGTTCAAATTCAAACTACATAAAGGGGATGCCTCAGGTGGTAATATGGTTGCTGTGCAAGCATAAGGACAGAATCTGAATCCCGAGAACCCAAGTACCAAGGCTGGGTATGGATGGTGGTGAATGTCTGGAGTCCCGGTGCTGGGGGGGGGGGGCGTAGATGCAGGAGGATCCCTGGGGCTGCTGTCTAGGCAGCCTAGCCAATCAGTGAGCTCCAGGTCAGCCAGAGACCTTGTCTCCAGAAACAAGGTGGAGCACAATAGAAGATCCTGATGTCCACCTCTGGCCTACACACACACACACACACACACACACACACACACACACACACAAAAAAAAAAAAAACAAACCCCAAAAAACCTGATGTAAGATTACAAAATAATATTTAATATGAAACTAGAGTGAGAATCCATCTAAGAAATTAAAAGACATGAACATTAAGTCTGAGAGTAAGAGCATGGGTGTGGCTCTCAATGTTACCTGCAAACCATATTTCTTCCTTTGATTTCAAACTATTTGAACTCAAAATAAATGACATCAGGAAGTATTCCCCACAGTGATAACTGACTTTGCCATAAACATCCCTGTGAGGTGGGAAATGCAGGGAAGAGGAGAAAAAAGTGAATGGATTGGTTCCACCAAGACCTTCTGGTGGGTACAAAGGACTCAGGAGGGTCCATTCCTTGAGTTACTGGCTCAGCCTCACTGTCCTCCTGTCCTGTGTGGGACCCCGGGGTTTTGTTTTGCTATCTCAACTCCCTCTTTCTTTCACACAGCCAAATTAGATGGCCTTAGAGGAACCAGCAAATTCTGTCTGTGAAACTAATGGGAACAACTGCTGTTTATCGAGAGTCTCAGAGACATTTACCATCTATTGTTTTAATTTTTACATTGATTTTCATGTGTATGAAGATTTTTCCTGTATATATTTATGTGTGCCAAGTGCACTGATACCTTTGAAGTTCAGAAGAGGTCATTGGATTCCAAGAAATGGAGCTGGAATTCAAGTTTTGAGTCACCATGTGGGTACTGGGAATTGAACCTGAGTCCTCTGGAAGAGCAGACAATGCTCTTAACCACTGAGTCATTCCCATTTTATTTTAGTGTTCACAAGAATCAAGTCTGGCATTATTCTGGATGCTGTAATTTCAGGTAATTACTTCTCATTTCATAGATTAATGACATTTTTCATCATCATCATCATTTTGAGATAGGGCATCTTATAGCCTGTGCTGGTCTTAAAGTCATATAAAGCCATGCAGGCCTCAAATTTCCAGTCTTCCTACCTTAGCTATGATTTTGGATTAAGCTCCCAGCTTTACATATGCAGTCTTAAAAAAAATTAATAAAGCGTTTTTATTCTTTGGGAATTTCAAGTGCTCATACAATGCATTTTGATCACATTCATCCTCTACTTCTCTCTGAGATCCTCCCAAATCCACCCCTCTCCCCAATCCCTCTCAATTTATATCCTCTTTCAAAAAAAAAATAAGTCACTGAAACCAATTTGCGCTCCCCTTGAGTGTGGGGCTGTCCAGTGGAGTGAGACTCACCCACCAGGGACCACAAGCTGGTTTTCTTGGAAAGGTTTCCCCTCTTCTAGGGCTCAGCTTTGCCAGCGCTGGTGTGATTGAATCTTTGTGTTGAAGACAAGGGGGTAAAATAAAGAGCTGTTACCAAGGAATGGCACTTCAGATCTGAGTACCTCCGATTTAGGAAAGAATTGTGATAATGCCACTCAGTATTCCACCTACTTCTGGGACGGGGAAGATCAGGAGGTTGGGAGCCTTGACGTGACTTTGATATGTTAGACACTGAATAGTGCTGCGCTGGATTAAAATTCTCTGGAAGAAGACCATGAGAATAGTTATTTTTGCAGCTGTTAGGGAGCAAAAACCTATGCACTTGGTGTTTCCAGATTTGGGGAATGAATGTCACTAGGGAAAAAGTCATTTTTATTTTACTTTAATTTTTTTTCATTTTTATATGGAAGGAACCCAGAAGTGCTGGAAATGCATATGTGATTATTTTGATCAAGTGTTCATGTTAGTCATCATGGCAAAATTGATTTGGACTTTATAGACTCATTTGTCAAAAAACTAGGAAATATGACACACAAGTAGACTACTAGAGCAAAGGTAATTATATTTGTTTTCTAAGTGAAATTAGGGTGACTCCCCATTTAAACATGTACCCATTAGCTTGATAAGAGCAAGGGTGTTGGACACACACCTGCCACAGGTGGATGAAGAAATGCAGATCCTCATGATGCTAAGGGAAGGTGAGTATGGATCTACACAATGAATCCACAGTGAAACACAGAAACGTCGTGAGTTAAAAGAAAGAAAATGTGGGTTTTCAGGACCCTTGAAGAGCCAGGAAGAAGGAGCCACGTTAGCAGGCTTTACCAGGGAAGGGAGCTTTGCATTTGGCTGAGATCCAAATTGCATATCTATGTTTCACCAGACGAGAACTGAGGTCAAGTTTAGAGCCGTCTAACAGCCCGATCCAGACCTGTGGAGGCCTCACAGCCTTTGTGCTGGCTCTCAGCATCTGAGGAAGCACTAAATATCCCAGGCTTCCGGAGTCTGCGGCTGAGAAAGGCTCACACTGAAACTGTGAGTTAATGCCCAAGAGGCATGCAAGAGTTAGAAACTGACTTATAGGGACTCCAACTCACTTCCACCTGTGTCGTCTTGCTCGTTATTTAGGACAAGCCATTAAAAATTGATGAAATTTATTGAAGTTAGCCAATTAATTCTTTGAAGTGCCAGAGTTGATGTTTACATTGTACCACAGAGTCTTTGAAAAACTGAATTAAATAAAAAGGGTAGCCTTTCAAAATTGAAAAAAACAAAAACAAAAACAACACAGTTTCCCATTACAGATGTTTGAAGCCATATGATTCTCCCTACTCCCAAATTCATTGTATTATCTCCTTGCTGTGATTGATGGAAATAAGAGGCCAGGCCCATCTTAACAAGCCTAATGTCAGGCTAATGACAGAGATTGAATAGGACATTCTTATTGACGAAGGACTTGATGTGGCAAATGACAGCATACAGAATAAGAATCCATAAAGAATAATTGTGTTAATCAATAAATAATGTCATCACCATCTAAGAGGTCATTTTTGGGAGTATTACCAAACAGGCAGCCTCTTTACTCATGCTTGTGAATTCTGTTCTGATTAGGATGTAAATGGGTTTTCCTGATGAATGGACAACATTAGGGAGGGAAGACTCCCAGGAGGAAGACACCTTGAAAATAGCTTCCCAGACTCAGTGGGGGCTTTTTATATACCATTTGCTGTTTGAAGCACTTAGCATGCCATCTGAATTTCTTTTTGATTTTATGACATTGAGACTGTCGTTGGCGTTTCTCAGGATGGAAATAGCAAGTGAAGGGCTTCTTTTGAGGCTGTTCGTCCAGCAGCTCCAGATTCAGCCCCAGAATCTAAACTCAGTGGGCCATGCTCCCCACCACTGTGCCATCTCCAAGAAAGGGGATGCCGGAAAGCATGATGGGTAGACAGTCAGGATGATGGACTTGCTTATAGAGATCGCCATCTTCTCACTGTCTCTTACCGTTACTATTTTAACTGTGCAATGAGAGTCTTAGGGATCTAGGCCAGCAAGAAGCTCTGGAGCTAGAGTGTTCACCAGGAAGGCCTGGCAACCAGAATCCACAGAAAAATGAAAGCAGAGAGCTAACTCCATGAAGTTGTCCTCTGACCTTGACACACGTGCCAGGCCATGCTCATGCTCCTCCTACATCGTGTACACACACAGAATATTGATAAATTAATTTCCAAAGAATTACCATAAAGGTGTCTTGCTTTTCCACCAAAGTTCAGACACTTTGAAAGTTTCGTCTCTTTGTTTTATCTGTTTTTTTTTCATCATGAGATTGGAGGAAGCCATGTTTACCTTCATCGTGTGGATGGGACTACTGAGGTGATGTCAAGAGACATTGGTGGTGGTTATCTGCTAGAGTACGGAGTGAATTATCAAGATTCTTTGGGTGACAGTCGTAGTGCCACTGTTTGGTACTCAGCTTCTCTTTCTCTTTGCTTACTCCGATTTGCCATCCCCATCATTATCTTCTTGTCTTTCTCAGAAGCTTCAAGAGAGACAACTGCTTGTTCCCCATGCTTCAGGTAAAAGTCAACTTTGCCTTAACATATTAATTCAGCTGGCATGTGATTAGTAAACACGTGTGCCATGACAAAATGAAAAAGAAATTCTACATCAGATTTTTTTAAATAAAAATATTGAAAGGTTCCAACTCTCCAGAAGCTGTAGTGTGGTTGGGCCAATAAATACACACACAACTCTAAGGACCTGCAGACAATTCTTATAAGAAGTCTGGAAGCGCGTAGAAGTTCTGAACAGTTCTGACTTGGAAGTAGGAAATCTGGGTCATTGAAAGGGGGCTTTTAATGTGAATTTTGTGGGAAAAAAGTTGTATGTGGGTGTTCTCACAAATCTAGTATGTAATTTTTTTTGCAAACTTTTCTCCTTAAAGTGGGTGGCTCATGGAGAAAAACATCTTGGAGGCAAGAGAGCCAGTATACACAGAATGACCCATGGAGCCCCTGCTCAGTCTCTGGGGGTGCACACATTTCTGTGCCTGTTCTTTTACCCACAAAAAGAGGGTGACAATATTTGCAAGATGTTTGCTAAGCAGGAATGAGCTTCCCATGGGGGGGGGGGGATACTGGAATTGAAGCAAGTTCCTGGGGGAGGGGGAGGGTTGAGCAGGAATCACAGCAATGCTTAGAACTAACTACATGTTAGTTACCAAGTTATCATTTGACAGGGATGGTGAATTCCTGATTTGTGCCTTTTGGAAGCATGGATGTTAGGATGAGAGTAACTATACACCTTAGAAATGGAGGGAGAACATTGGGAGCCATATGAGGCAGTAATGATCAGTTAGGAAAGTCACTGAGAATGGACTGACCCTTCAAAAATACACCTCACCTATAGAAGAGTTCCCCTTAAGAAGATTAAAAACAAAAACAAATCAGATAATCTCTGCCCTCAAATTTGTGAGGCAAGAAGCCATTCTTCTCCTTTTTTAAATTTAAAATTTTTTATTCATTTTACATACCAACCACAAATCCCCCTATCCCTTCTCCTGCTCCCCCTCAGCCTCCCCTCCCTCAAACCCACTCCCCTTTCCTCACATTCTCTAAAAGGGTAAAGCCTCCCATGGGGAGTCAGCAAAGCCTGGTACATTCAATTGAGGCAGGACCAAGCCCCTCTCCACTGCATCGGGGGTGAGCATAGGGAATGGGCTCCAGAAAGCCAGCTCATGCACCAGGGATAGATCCTGATCCCACTACCAGGGGCCCCTCAAACAGACCCAGCTACACAACTATCTCCCATATGCAGAGGGCTTAGTCCGGTCCCATGCAGGTTCCACAGCTGTCATTCTACAGTTCGTGAGTTCCCACGAGCTTGGTCAAGAAGCCATTCTTACCTTTGGTCTTCCCAGAGTGTTCTCAACCTTACACCACTTGGCAACCTAATTTAGTTAGGAATCTTCCTTCAAAGATTTAGACAAATGCCCCTCAAAGGACCACATGTTAAAAATTTGGCCATATGTCTATGGAATTCTTGGGAGATGGTAGAACTTTTAAATGGTGGAGTCTTGTGGGATGAATTAGATTATAGGGACCATGGCCTTGATGGGGAGAGGCATTAAGACCACAGCCCCTTTCTCCCTACAGCCCTGAGCTGGCTAGTTTTATGTCAACTTGACATAAGCTAGAGTCACTGGAGAGGAGGAAACCTCAACTGAGAAAACGACTCAATAAGATCAGACTGTAGGCAAGCCTGTAGGGTATTATTTTTATTATTGATGGGGAGGGACCAGCCCCGTTGTGACAGGTGGTCCTGGGTTTTATGAGAAAGCAAGCTGAGCAAGCCTGGAGATCAAGCCAGGAAGTAGCACCATTCCATGGCCTCTGTATCAGCTCCTGCCTCCATGTTCCTGCCCTATTTGGGTTCCTGTCCTGACTTCCTTCGATGATGAACAATGATGTGAAAGTGTAAGCCAGATAAATCATTTTCTTCCAAACTTACTTTTTGGTCATGGTGTTCCATTGCAGCAATAGAAACCCTAATTAGGACACCCTGTAGCTAGAGTTTTCCTGCCTGGTCCACAGTCAGGACAAATCTCTATCACTTGCCAGTCCCACAGCCACTCAGACCCAACCAAGCAAACACAGAGACCTACATTGCTTACAAACTGTATGGCCGTGGCAGGCTTCCTGCTAACTGTTCTTACAGCTTAAATTAATCCATTTCCATTAATCTATGCCTTGCCACATGGCTCGTGGCTTACCGGCATCTTCACATGCTGTTTCTCATCGTGGCTTCTGGCAGTGTCTCTCTGACTCAGCCTTCCACTTCCCAGCTTTATTCTCCTCCTTGTCCCGCCTACACTTCCTGCCTAGCCAATGGCCAATCAGTGTTTTATTTATTGACTAATCAGCAACACATTTGCCATACAGAACATCCCACAGCAACACCCCCTTGCTTTCTGGCTACTGTGACACCCTCATGGTTGTAGAGTGTCCCTGCACTTGGGCAGAACACCATGGCAGCGTGGCAGGCCCAGCTGTTCACTTCTTGAAGAACCCAAAGCAAATGAAGCATGATTAGAAAGAGCCAAGGGTAGTAACCTACCCCAAGGACCTACCCCCAGTGACCTACTTCGTTCAACAGGGATCCCCTTCTTGGAGTTTCTGCAGCCACCCCAGACAGCATCAGCTGCTGAGTTCTAGCAGTCAAAACACAAGCCCATGGGGACAGCTCATACTTAAATCACAGCATCAAGTATTGTCCCAGTCATCGAAGGCTGAGTGGCTTTCCCTGGCAGTTACCCACCACTCTGATTGCTTAACTCAATCTTATCAACCCAGGTGGAGATGAGGGTCTGTCTTTTCCAATCTCATTGTATTCTTAACATTTATTGCTTGATTTTCAACATTGGTTGGTGTGATCTTCATAGTAAAAAGCCACTTCAAAATCGTTTCTAAATGTAGTCAGGTGTGTGCTAATTGATTTTTCTCTTGCTATTGAATTTTTCACAGCAAGAGAAGCAGCTGGAGTCAGTTTATTAACTAATTAGAACTATTTGGCTTGGGAGATTCTTAACTAAGAACTAGAAGGGAACCTAGTGTGGAGTGAAAGGTCAGACATTTCCTGGCCCTGAGGGGTGGTGCTTACCTAGTTGACCCATAAATTGCTTTCTCTACAAAGCTTGTGCATCAGAAATTGAACGAAAATCAAAATCATCCTGAAATATGCTTCGGAGTAGAAATATATATATATATTTGGTGCTCTGTATTCCATTTTCAATGGGTAATATTGGTATATTACAATCGTGTGTTATTTCCTATTTCAGAACCCCGTGTTTTAAATAGCAATCACTCAGAGTCATTTAAGCCAAGAAAAGAAACCATTGACTTGTTTTGCTATAATTTTATGGTAGGTTTTGGCCACAGGCATGGCAAAGACACAAGTAGGATTTCTATCTTGCTCTGTCTTTTAACTTTCCTTCCCTATTTATATAGCCAAGGTATAGTTCCTGACTGTTTTTCCCATGTGTCAAAAAGCATGGTTTTACAAACAGAAAACTTAAATCCTTCTGGCTGGAAAGTTAAAAGTCCTCCTTCTGACATGCCTGAGAAAAAAGCCAGGGTAGGCTTGCTTTATCAAAGGTCTAGTTGTGGGTGATAAGTCTAAAATGTTAACCCATGTGTACATTGTTTGGTATCCTGTGAAAATCAGGTTTCTATTAAGCTCCCTTATACGTGTCTCATGTTGGTAACTTCACTCCCTGTTGCCGAGCGCTATCCTCTGGGCTGAACAGCCACCTTCTTCATAAGACCAGCTGTGCCTGCTTGCAAAAGATCCTCACAGCTGGCCTTGTTGACTGTCGGCATTCCCTCATAGAAGGAGACAGTGAGAGGACCATTGGATCCTCATCTGTGTGTCCAGGCAATCCTTCCATTCAGTCAGTTGTACATGGCAGGCTAGAGTCTATAGGGTTGGGAAGACAAGGGTAAGGGAGGCTTTGTTTACACAGCTGTGGGGACCCCATTATCCACACTGGATCCAGACCTTGCAGTGTGGCTGCTCTGTAGTCACCCACACTCCTTCAAGCAGCCTCTCATGTAGACTCCGTAAGGCAGCTGGCTACCTCCCCAGTGTGCCCTTTGGTGGAGGAAGTGATTCTCCTCAGGAGCTTTCGCTGAGATTGGTTTAGAAATCACAGACAGACCTCTTATCCAGCCAAGCTGTAGCCTGATGAATGGCATCACCTGGCACCGCAGAGATGCCACACCAGGACCCCAGCCTCTACTCAAGGCTGGGCATTGGTCAGTGAGGACTGTCCTTGAGTGCAGGGGCCTGATTTACACTGCAGAGACTGTATATGTGGGAGTCACCTACACAGTGGTTCACACTGATCTCTAGAGTGAATATGGATCAGCCTGGACAACCTTAATTCACATGGCAAGAAATGCATGATGGGAGTTACATGTGGAGAAACGGAATGCAGCATGACTCCCTGTACTGAGATGAGAACTCTCTCAGAACTAAGACCCTTTAGGCTGTTGGCAGGTCTTCTCTTACTGCCCAACCTGGTGCATTCCCCACCCCTTCCCCATTTTCTTAAATACCAGGAATTCATTTTCTCTGTATCTTGGAGATTGAGACTCAAGATTATTGAGTCAGTGTCTTCTTTTAACCTTAAGATCTGCTGAAAAGCCTGTTTCAAGACAGTCTTACATTGAAGACAAAGACTTGAACTTATGAATTTGGGGTGGGAGGCTAAAATTCAGCCCACAGCATATAAGATGCTCTTTTTCTTGGTGTCATATAAACTGTGATCGCCTTGATCTAATGAGGAAACTCATGGATGAAGACGGATGCCATTTGCTAATGATATAGGAAGTTGAGCTGTAGAGCATAAGTTGGGTGCATAAGGTTACTTGGCAATTAGTGGTAGTGACAGCACCAGAAGAAATGAACACTTTGAACACCTCTCTAAAACCACAGGGCACTAATTGTAACAGCAAGAATTCTCAACTTGAATTTTTTGAGTTTTTTGTATATTTTAGACATTAGCCCTCTGTCAAATATATAGCTAGTACCTTAGTTACTATTCTACTGCTGTGAAGTCACCATGCTCAAGACATCTAGTAGAAGAAAGCATTTAATTGGGGACTTGTGTACTATTTCAGAGGGTTAGCCCATGATCATCATGGCAGGGGGTGTGGTGGCAGGCAGGTGGGCATGGTGCTGATCAGTAGCTGAGAGCTCACATCCTCTTCTGCAGGTAGAGAACAAGCTAGACTGGGCCTGGCATGGGCTTTTGAAACTTCAAATCCCACTCCCAGTGACACACTTCCTAATCAACAAGGCCACACCTCCTAATCCTTCTTAAAGAGTCTACCAACTGGGAACCAAATATTCAAACATATGAGCCTATGGGGACCATTTTCATCCCTTCTGTGGCTGCCTCTTCACTTGTATGACAGTGTCCTTTGCTGTATAGAAGCTTTTTAGTTTAAGGAATTCCCATTTATGAGTTGGTCTTAATGCTTGTGCTATCAGGATGCTATTCAGGAAGTCATGGGCCAGGGAGTTTAAGCATATTCTCTGCTTTCTCTTCTTGTAGATTCAGGGCACACATATAAGATTATTTTTCCAATTTCTGTGCAGAATTGCATTGGAATTTTGATGGGTATTTCTTTGAACCTGTTGGTTGATTTTTGTAAAATGGCCATTTTCACAATATTAACCCTAACAGTACATGAGCACAGGAGGTCTCTTCATCTTCAGGTATGTTCTTCAATTTCTTCTCACACTGTCTCAAGGTTTTCATTGTATACGTCTTTCACTTCCTTGGATCAATTCATTCAAAGATATTTTATTTGATTTTTGAGGTTATCATGAATGATACTACTTTCTTAATTTCTTTCTTGATCTATTTGTTGGTTTTGTGTATAGGAAGGCTACTGTATGTTAATTTTGTGTCCTGCTGTTTTGCTGAATGTATTATTAGCAATAGGAGTTTTCTGGTGTCATATTGAGGGTCTTTTACATATAGAATCATATCATCAGCAAATAAGGATATTTGGACTTCTTCCTTTCCTACTTGCATCCCCCTTATCTCCTTCATCAGTCTTATTGAGTTGACCAAGGGGTGGAGGTGTTGCTCAGTGGTAGAGAGTGTGCCTAGCATGTGTGAGGACCCAAGGTCAATCCCCACCACTGATAGTAAATAACATAAGTTGGGTAATAGTATTTAATTATGATTATATATATAAATGACTCAGTCTGTTTATAATTAATGGACACATATTTTTAAAGGAGCAAAATAAAAAATTATAAAGAGTCCAATCAAGAATACCTAGTCACTAGCACAAAGGACAGGACCTTCTTTTTTGCAGGATGATACTTGGTAAGAAATTAACTCCATTCTCTGCACCACGCTGCTAGCTCCTTTGGTAAGATCTCTGTCTCTTATTGAATTGAGCAGGGCACAGGCCACTTGGGCCACTAGCTTGGGCCTCAGCAGTTTGGGAGAGGAGTGGCAGTTGCTTTATTATGGCCATCCCTCACCACTTGTTCACACTCTGCAAAACAGTGCTGAGAAATACAGAGGCATTGGGTCTGTGCTCCAGGGATGGGAACATTTTCACTGTACATAGACTTTAAAATATCATTTAGGGAGAGTTTTCCTCCTCAGAAAGAAAAACCCCCAATTTTATAATTTTGATGTTGATAATCATAATGACAGCAAAATGGTAGAAATTATTTCCACTTACTATAATTTGGACTGTGCATATAATCTGTCAGTAATCAAGAGACGTGTTCTTGACAGATGCATGAAAATTGAAAAAATAAAAAAAAATTAGTTACATTTATCTGTTGCCATTTTTGGCAGATGTTATTTTTAGGTTCAATGAAATAAATAAGCTTATTTATAACAAAAGAAGTTATTTATGTGATTTCCAATCCTACAAATTGCTTCATCTTTCTTTAGGAGCCATGCTATCCTATTATTACCTTATTAATAATTAAAATTTAACTAAGCATTTGCAAAGCACACATTAATGTGCTGATGATTCCGAAGAGACTACCAAGAAGGAGCTGTAAATGAAAATGAAAAAAAATCACATGTGGTGAAGCAGGGGAGAATGCAGAGGTCTGAGCCTGGGGACCCTGCATCCAGTGCTCCAGAGTTCAGTATGACTAAGGAGCACCTTGAGGCGTGGGCCTGATTATTCAGTAGTGGGAGAGAAGATGGGTGCTGAAGGAATGTTATGCAGAAACAAGACTCGTTCCCCATCCTAGCATGGACAAGTTATTGATGAGATTACACTCCAGGTTTTAATTAGTTATGAAGTGGTTTTCCAGATTTAAAATTGTAAAAGTTAATGAAGCAACATAATGCATGAATTCATTTAGCCATTGTTCGTTGACTGTCTATTCTGTAGGAGACTGTAAGCATTGGAGATTTAGAGATGCACCAATGCAGGGTGGGTGCGGGGTGGGAGTGAGAGGGGGCGGGAGTGAGAGTGTATTATTGGCCTGGCATAGCCTGTAGACTTGTAGAAACTGCACCATCCCTACGAATGGGATGGAAGCCTCCAGTTGGATGATCATTTTAAAACTGCTAGCCCTCACCTGCTTAAATTTATCTGTTGTCAGGACTCATTGGGTTTGGGGCTGTTAAAGAGCAGCATTTTCTTTTGCCCTGTCAGGGACTGCGGAGAACATTCTGTCTGCCTAGCCTCTAAAGTTCTGAAAGTTATAAAGAGGAGCTTACACAGACTGCACCCCTTGATCGAGGACACATGTTCTGTAGTGTTTGGGGTGGGTCTGTGTAATGTTAATGTTGGTTTTAACTTGTGACAAAGCCTCTGGGCATGCTTGTGCGGAATTTTCTAGAGTAGGTTGAGGTGGGAAGTCTCTTCCTAACTTTGGGCAATGCCATTCCGTAGGTAGGGGTCCCAGATCTTCAAAACGAAGAAAGCCGGCTGTGCACCATTATTCACTGCTCTCTGCCTCCTGCAGCAATGGGCGACGGTACTCGATCTGTGAGGCTAGTAACCCCTTCCTTCCTGCAGTTGGCGTTTGTCGGGTATTTTGTATCAACAAAGTAAGGACGCGGTCTGTTCCGCCTGTCCCTGAATGCTGTGGGCTGAGGAGAGAAAAGAACAGTAGAGAGGAAAAGACTCCAGTGCTTGAGGGGAAGTACAGGACAGTGAGGGAGAGGCTCCACCCAGAGGCTCATGGATTGCACAGGGAGATTCAGCAGATGCATGGTGCCATGGTTTCTAAGGATGTGTCTCCCCCAGATTCCTGTGTTGGAATCTAAGATAGTGGTAAGAAATGGAGCCTTTGGGGACTAATTAAGCCCGGAGGTTCTGCCCTCAGAAATAGAGTTACCCCCACCCGATGTGGTGACGCGTGCCTGCAATCCCAGTGCTTGGGAGGTGGGAGGAGGAAGAGAAGGAGGACTTTAGAGCCAACCTAAGCTACGCAGAAAGCTTGAAGCCAGCCTCAGGTACATGAGACCCCATCAAAAAAAAACAAAAGAAGCAAAACGAAGTGGGGAGAGTGAATCAAGGGAAACTAGACAGAACCTTTAGCCCTCTACCGCGTGAGGGTCCAGCAGCGTGTGGCCATCTTGGACGCAGAGAATGAGCCATGGCCATGCGTGGAAACCCCTCAGCCTCCAGGTCTATGAGTCACGAAGCCCCGTTCTTTATAACCATGCTCTGGTAGTGGTGTTCATGCAGTATGTATGAAGACAGGTGGGCATGTGTCCTCGTCTCCCTGTGATGTTGCCCTTGGCACCACAGCAATGCTCTTTTTTGAGCATCCGTCCCCACTCCTGGTCTAAGGAGAAGTCTTTTGGCAAGTTGTCCACCCTGTGTTTCTCCAACTGTAATGCTTGTGGGGACTGTGCTTGTTTGAGACTCTCTGCAGAGCACTGATGTCCACTGCTGGGCCTTCTCAACCCTCGCTTGCAGGCTGTATACAACTTGTGTCCTGGCAGCAGCATCCTGTGTAGGAAAAGTGAGTCTGCTCTCTCCTGGGCCTTTCCCACCGTCAAGGTTCCTTCCCGGACCCTCCTTCCTTCCAACGGAAGCCTGGTCTTCCTTGTCCACTTGAGAGCTTTGCCTCTATCCTTGTCTGGGTTCCTTCGTCGTCATCTCTCTGAGCCAGTTCTTAAGGAAGGTCATTGTGTGTTCTCACAAATTCCCCCACTGCTCAGTGAGTACTGTTGTCCATTGGAATGAGCCCCTGGCCTTGACTCAGTTTCCCTTATTTGTGATACTGTCTGCATTTCAGCCATTCCTTTGTAAAGAGGGATTTTTGGGATAATCCTCAATTCACTGGAATCCTTCCTTCATTTATTTACTTAGTTATTGAGACAGCCTAGTTTCCTGATTGTAGCCCAGGCTAGTTTTGAATGCACTATGTAGCTCAGGTTGACCTAGACTTTGTGACCCTCCTGCCTCAGCATCCTGTGCCTGGGATTACAGGTGTGTTCCACCATGTCTGGCTTCTGTCTATTTTATGTTCCATTATAATGGTGTCATAACTGGTGCGGAGGCTGCTTAACCCATTCAGGCTACAACTATAAAATACTTTAGACTAAGCAGTTTATAGAAATATAATTTTATTTCTTACAGTTCTAGAGACTGAGATGTCCAAGATAAAGGTGCTGGGTGACTTGGTATTGCCTGAAGGCTGCTTCTCACAGAGAGCCATCTTCTCCCTCTAGCCTCACACAGAGATAGACAGGTTGGGAGGGGTGTCTTTCTTTTAGCCTCTTGCATAGACCAGCTGATCTTGGTTAATTTTATGTCAACTTGACACAGGCTAGACTCATTTGGGAAGAGGGACTCTCAACTGAGAAATGCCTCAACTAGATTGGCTTCTGAGCAAGCATGTGTTGCATTTTCTTGATTGATGATTAATACGGTAGGGCCTAGCCCAGGTAGTCCTGAGTTGTATAAGAAAGCAGGCCTAGCAAACCATGAGAAGCAAGCCAGTAAGCAGCATCCCTCCACAGCCTCTGCCCCAGTTCCTGCCTCCAGGTTCCTGCCCTGGCTCCCTTCAGTGATGAACTTAGGAGCTGTAAGGTGAAATAAACCCTTTCCCCCAGTAGCTTTTGGTCATAGTGTTTTATCACAGCAATAGAAACCCTAACAGACAGCAAAGATTCCATTCCTAAGTGTTGTAGTCTTATAACTTAATTCTCTCCCAAAGATCCCACCTCCCAAAAGCACTGTTTTGGGGGTAAAAATGTCAACCTATGAGATTTTTAGTTTGCATAAATATTCAGACCAGACTGGTGTGTTTGCAGAGATAAGAGCTATGCATAATACCAGCTTTGAGTACAAGGGTTCACACCACAAAGCTGGGAATTACTATCTTAGACAGTAATGTATTTTCAAAGTTGTAGCATGAATCTTAAATGGTCTTATTAATAAAAAACAAACCTGAAGCCAGGCATTGGGGTGAATGCTGGAAGATCAGAGAAACAGAACAAGCCACAGCTTCCTCACCTCACCAGTTCCTCAGCTGATCCTGTTTCCTCAGACTGGAAGCCTCTGAGTCCTCATATCCAAATGAATCTCAGCTGAACTGTGCTGGTCAAAGCCTAAAAGCTTAACCAGCCAAAGCTTCTAGTTTCTGGTCTTCTATACCTTTTTGCTTTCTGCCATCACTCCCTGGGATTAAAGGCTTGAGTCACCATGCTTGGCTGTATACTTGAACACACAGAGATCCAGGTAGATCTCTGCCTCTGGAATGCTAGGATTAGAGGCGTGTGCTACCACTGCCTATCCTCTATGTTTAATATTGTGGCTGTTCTCTTCTCTGACCCCAGATAAGTTTATTAGCGTGCACAATATTTTGGGGAACACAATACCACCACACAAAAGTTGACCCCTAGAGCTATGTAAGTTGATGGGAGAGAAGGTGGCTAATTGAAATTGCTGAATATCAATTGGGAGAAGACAAAATCCCTTGAATAGTAAGACCCTCCAGGCATGGCCAGGAACCCAGGGAACTGAGAAGATGGGGACAGTGTGCAGATGAGGAGCATCCAGTCCTCAGTTCAGATACAGGTTCTGCCTGATGGACCCACAGGGCATCTGGTGGCTCCCAGAAGAATGAGTTAGTCTTTTGAGGGAAACCCATTCACCGTGGAGCTGCCCCATGCTCTGACTTGGAATTCTGGGAGGAGAAGCCCCCCACCCACTTGCTGTCTGTCCCAGAAGATTTTCTCCGTGGGAACCTGCCCTGTTACTCTGGGGACTCTTCAGCCTTTTATAATTCTGGTAATTAGAGATGGAAGGAGGATAGAGAAGTCTTTGACTTTTTGTTCTCCGATTCCTTAAATAGCCTTGGGAGCAAAATCTCTCTCTTGGAGGAGAGAAGAGAATGTTAATTACAGTTTAAAAATGCAAACCCAATTTACTTTGCTTCCCACAACATTGCTTTAATGCTTCAGCTTTGGGTCTCAACAGCAGCCCGTGGCCTTCTCTTAGGAATCTCCCTCTTGTAACTTGGACCCTATTAGGGTATCAATCCAGTTGCCATATTTGATTCATTAATTTACTCAACTGGAAAACTAAAACACTTATTAAGAAACTGTGTTAATTACTGAGAGTAAATAGTTATATATATATATATATATATATATATATATATATATATATATATATATACACACACATACATATACATACACACACAAATGTTTGTGGTGCTGGGGATTGAACTCAGGACCTTGTGCCTGCTATACAAACACCCTACCTCTGTTCTACCCCCTCCCCCCAATTTCTCCGATTATAAGAGATTAAGTTTACAGATAAATTAGAATGCAACATCAAAGGACACAGAGGCTGCAACAAAGCATGCAGTAGATGAATCGGAAGCGGAGGGAGGGAGGGTTGGGTGTCACAGCTGAATGACTTCGGGTTTAATTTGTAAGTCCCATAAGCTGTAGAGCACAGGGGCCAGGCTAGCCCTGATTTCCATAATGAAGTCCTTTGCCCTCTTGTAGATTTGCTGGTTTCCTCAGCAAAACAGCAAACAATCATTCCATTGTGTCTACTGATCTTCAGCTCAAGGCTTTAATTAATCAGATTTTTCCCGTTCATCAGAATCTCAAGCCAACGCCAGGGAATATCACAGCAGGGCAGAAAGGCAATTTTCTCTGCTCAGAACTGATAACCAAGGAAAACTTCTGAGAGGAGGCGGAGCTGGGCTGTGTTGTGGGCTGTGGCTCCACCCACTGAGGACCAGGAAGCCTTGATGTTTTCTGGAAGCAGGAGGAAAAGCCTCTCAAACCACCTGCGTTTTAAGATCCAGGGATTCGACATGTTTTTCAAACTTGACATATGGCCTCATGTTTTTTCTTGCAGGACCTGGGCCTCTGAGGGCTGTCTGGAGACAGGTCCCACGGTTTATTGCAGTTGTGTTCTATGTATTGACTTGCACTACGCAGGCTATGTGAGGTTAGTGGTTATACAGAGGAAATCAAACTCTGAGAATGGGAAATGGGTCATATTTTCTAACATCTAATGCATTCGGCGTTGCCACATTCCTTGAGTTTGTCAGAGCTTTTAGCACGAGAAAAGCCAAGATTGTCATACACAGGTGGCTTCTGGTGACCTCCACACTACGTTTGATATCAGAGCAGAGTCGGGGCTGGAGAGATGGCTCAGTTGGTAAGTGCCAGCCTTGAAAACACAAGACCTGAGATTGCTCTCTAGAACTCAGGCACAAAACGTCAGACGTGGTGGTGAGTGACTCTAATCCTAGTGCTCGGGACTCAGAAATTGCCTGATCCCCAACGGATGCTGGCCTAGCCTAACCTAACCTAACGTAACCTAACCTAACCTAACGTAACCTAACCTAACATAACCCAACCTATCCTATCCTAACCTAACCTAACCTATCCTAACCTATCCTAACCTATCTTATCCTAACCTATCCTATCCTAACCTATCCTATCCTAACCTATCCTATCCTAACCTAACCTAACCTAACCTAACCTAACCTAACCTATCCTAACCTATCCTAACCTATCCTAACCTATCCTAACCTATCCTAACCTATCCTATCCTATCCTATCCTATCCTATCCTATCCTATCCTATCCTATCCTATCCTATCCTATCGGATGAGTTCCAGGCTAGTGAGAGACCCTTTCCCAAAAAACAAGGCTTCTGAGTAATGGCAATCAGGGTTCTCTTCTGCTTTCTACATGTAGACTCACACATGTGCACACATACCCCCTCCCATGTGCACCCTTGCACATGTGGGGACACACACACACACACACACACACACACACGCAAATTAATTTTGAAATGTTTTCGTGGTTTGAAATGTTTTTTGTTTTTGTTTTTTGTTTTTTTTTTTTTGGTTTTTCAAGACAGGGTTTCTCTGTGTAGCTTTGCGCCTTTCCTGGGACTCACTTGGTAGCCCAGGCTGGCCTCGAACTCACAGAGATCCGCCTGGCTCTGCCTCCCGAGTGCTGGGATTAAAGGCGTGCGCCACCACCGCCCGGCGTGGTTTGAAATGTTTGTATCAACAGTTAAGTTTCCCAGAAGAGATCCTGGTGGCTGGTGTAAAGAAGTCTTTGGCTAAGAGATTGTTCTACTGCCATTAAAATGTCCTCTGTGGCACCCTCCTGTACTCTGTATGGCATGGCCTTTGTCTTTGCTGAGTGATGAATTCAAATGCCATGGCTATCAGTTGGCTCTGCAGTCTCACAGAATTGGTGTGCAGAGAGAGGGGGAGCCCACGTGGAAGTGTATGGGATTCCCCTTGGTTTACATGATCCATCTTGACAGTTGTGCAAAGCATAGTCCAGGATCCTTGAAAACTGTGATTATTTTTGGCATTCATGTTTTTTGCACTCAATGTCAATATGGGGGCAGAATTAAAGAAATGTTTTATTTCCTCAAGGGTTGTACGGGCTGCTATGGCCAACAGAACTGCAGTGTGGAACTGTATAAACTTCCTAGCAGTTTCTTGTGCTCTTTGAATGAGGGACTGTCAAGAACTGGGGGTAAGCATGGCATAGTTTTGATTTGGGTTGACATATAATATTTGTACATTTCTATGAAGCACATACAAGGAAAAAGATTGGCAAGTGAGACTACACCAGAGCTAATAGCTTCTGTACTGAGAGAGAAGCGATCTTCAGAGTAGAGGTGCTCATAGAGTGGGTACATCATTCACAAACTCTCTCTGAGGAGGGTTAGTGTTCAGAATATACAAGGAACCCAACAGCGCGCGCGCACGCGCACACACACACACACACACACACACACACACACACACACACATTTTAGAAATGAGATAGAGAAGGAACACACATTCTTCTTTTCAAAAAAAAAAAGGCACAGAAAAAGCTTGAAGTTTCACTGTGCCCACCAACAAGTAGAGTGTGTAGAGCCATGTGGAAGCTTTTGAAGAGGTTCCTTAGAACTGTAGATGCAGCATTAGCCTTTCTCATGGTCCTTCCCCAGGCTTTAATCCCCTGGGCTGATGCCACGAGGCATGGATAACTTCTACATTCTGAGTACCTTGCATTGAAGAAAGGGGCCCTGACCTGACTCATAGGTGGCCTAAGTCTTTTACACTGAGGAGAGACAGGTCTGCTATTTGTTGCACTGAGTGTAATCATTTCTTTTTTCTCAACTCTTGTTACAGTACCATACAAAGTAGTGGGTTTCATGATGCCATTTTCCTACATAGGTGTCATTCCACTCTGCTCTTACCCATCCCCTCTTCTACTGCCTGCCCTATATTCCCCTACTCCTACTGGTCTCCTTCATCTTCCCAAAGAGTCCTCCCTTCTGCCTATGTTACAAGACCCCATTCTTCTCTCCCCTGCCTCCTTCAATATCTCTTCCTCACCCCTCACGTCCCCCAACACCTACAGATAGAGATGACTTCTATCTGCCACAACTTCTTAGTATGCAAATGTCTAGTCTAGAACCAGGACATTCAGGCAGCTTGCCAGGCATGACAGACATCAGAAGGCCAGCGGAGAATTATGATGGGCCAGGACCGCAGCCCTGTCCACCAGGTACAAGTCACCCTCCCCTCTGCAGCCTCGCTTGGCCATCTTCACCGTGCCAGCTATGCTCTGGCTAGTCACGTTCTGTCAGGCAGACTCCGACTGTCCATCCACAATCACCTGAGACCTTACCTGGGTGGAAGCTAACATGGTATTTGGCCAGTTTCCTACCTCTTGGCTGAGGATGGGATTATGGGTCAGAGATTAGAAACTTGACTGCCCACGGTATGGCAGGGGTGGGGGGTGGGGAGGTGTAGGGATGGAGGGCAAGCTCGTTAGCCCCCTTGTCCCTGAAGTCTCATGGGACAATATGGAGCAATCCAGATCAATCCTGCAGTGTGCTTGTACCACAGAGGAAGGAGCTGAAGAAATGTCTATTATTGATTTATTTTGTGTTTGTGTGTATACATTCACTACCATGTTTTATGTGGATGTCATCCTCAGGACACTGTTCGTCTTGTTTTCTGAGGCATGATCTCTCACTGAGGCATGATTTGTCCAGATTGGCTGGCTAGCGAACCCTGCTAGTCTCTATCTCCCCCACTCTAGAATTTTATTTATGTACCACCATGTCTGACTTAAGAAGTAAGGTGGGTTTAGGGACTCAAGCTCAGGGCTGTAAGGACTTTATTGACTAAGCCATCTTCCCATCCTCCAGAAACGTCCATCTTTAAAGATGGTTTGTCAACACTGCTGCCCAGCCTTTGCCCTGAAGGGAGACAGTATTTTTATGGTATGGATTAGGAAATAAATCTTCCTTCTGCTTCAGAGGGAGGCATGGCCTCTCTTCTAAGGCGGCTATGCCACAACCACCCTTGCAAAGGAAGTGTAGAACAGAAGCCAAGAAAAGAGATGCACACTGACCATGTAGCTAGTGTTGCAATAATGTTTTACATGTACAAAGACCTAGGCTTGACCTCCCCCAGGACGCATGCATGTGTGCGTGTGCACACACACACACACACACACACACAAACACACACACACACACACATGCATGAGCACACATATGAAAGACTAAGGGAGAAATGATCTTGCCATCACCATCCCCTTTTCTGGATTTACCTTGTCACGAACTCTGACACAATTCTACTTTTATTTGGTTGCTAGTACACATTATAATTCTATTTAAGAAAATAATAGCATACTTATTTAATTTCTGTCACCTTTTGTTCTAAGTTGCTTGTCAATAGTGACCATATTTATTTTGAGTTCTAAATAACTCACTCTTTGTAAAGATTGGGTAAGCTGTTCCACGGATGCTAGCTGAAGGATGAAGAGACGGACTGGCGACTCTCTAAGGACTTGACATCTCCCTGAGAAGTGCCCCAGCCCGACGCTGCATAGTTGACTTGTTCCCTAGACTCCAAACTTCTCCACTCTGATGTTGCTGTTTCATTTTCACAGAACAGTTTCCAAGACTATATTACCTTTCTCACTGCTGTGACCAAAGTAACTTAAAGAAGAAAGGATTTATTTGGGGTCACAATTTGTGGGTACCATCCCTCATGGAGGTGAAGGCACAGTGCCAGGAATGTGAGGCGGCTCACACTGCATCCAGAGTCAGGAAGCAGAGCGAGATGGATGCTGGTACTCAGCTCACTTCCTTCTTTAGATTCCAGGACTCCAGCCCATGAAATGACACTGCCCACAGTGGGTAGATCTTCTCACCTTGGTTAACTCAATGGAGAAACTCCTCACAGACATGCCCAGAGGTCTGTCTCCTGGGTAACTCTAGACCCTGTCAAGATGACAATATTAATCATCATACAGACCAAGCAGCAGGTTATTGACCATGCACTTTCCTTGTACAGATGCAAAACCCCACACCAGGATGGTCATGGAGCAGGCTGCTTCAGAAACTGGTGTCATTTCAGGAGAGGAGTAAAGGATCAAAAATCTAAAATCATGCCGTGCTGACTTGGCATTTTCCCCATGTTTCATCCAAAGGGGAGTGTTGGTAGTTCAGTTGACATTTGGATAGTAATAATTGTTTTGTGAAGATAACAAATAATAATTTTTTATTGAATAGATGTGATCCACAGCTTAAGCTGCTTTAATTTTCTTGTGTATCTGATAGTTCTGGGTAAAAATTATCACTGTGCTGCTTAGAATATTGAACTGTTCATATTTCAATGTGTGAGACAGCACAGCTTAGTTGAAGGTCATGGGTTTTGGATCCGAAGTACTAGGCATTCATTTCTGCCTTGATCATTCTAAATCCAGACAACTTACCGTACCTGACTGTTTGTTCATTCAAAACCAGTGGATATTCTGTCTCTGTTATCATTTTAGGAAAAGGACATTTAAATACAGCATCCTTATTTGCAGGTATGTGGTGTCTATGTCTGCGTGTGTTTGCTTATGCATGTGAGTGTGTGTGCCATGCATGTATGCCTGTGGATGCTGGAGGACCATGCTGGATGTCTTTCTTTATCATCCCCCACCTTACTTTTGTGTTTTAATTTTAGTTTGTACTTATTCTTTGACTATTTCCTCCATGTATACAAATATATTTTGGTCATATCTAGCCCCCGTCCCTCCAGCTCTTCTAAGGACCCCCAGTCACATGTCTCCTGACTTCATGTCCTCATATATTTAAACCCACAAGCCCCGTCAGTATTGCCCATGTGGGCATACGTACGGGACGGTACACTAAGGTATGGGGAGTCAACCAGCCAGTGCTCACTCTTCAAGAAAAGTGATTGTCTCTCCCCCAAGCAGTCATCAGCTCCCCAAAGCTGCTTAGCTAGAGAAGGGACCTCAGGAGCCGCTCTCCAGCCCCTGTGGGAATTTTTAGCTGGTTTGATCCTGTGCAGACAGCAGCAGTGCCTGTGAGTTCATGGGTGCAATAGCAGGTCATGTTCAGAGTGATTTTTGAGACAGTGTCTCACTAAACCTGGAGCTCATCCATTTGGCTAGGCTGGCTGGTCAAGGAATTCCTGTCTTCATCTCCCTCCTTCCCAGCAGTGGAGATATGGCTGCACTGCTGTGCCAGCTCTCATATGGGCACTGGGATCTGAACTCAGGTCCTCATGTATATGCAGAAAGCACTTTGCCTACCGAGTCAACATCCTTCGTTTTTATGCAGTGACTGGATGTACTTCTGTACTTCGCCAAACTGTTTTAAAGCTGAAGATGATCTCCCTCCCAGGGCTCAGGCAAGGTTGGTCACTGCAGTTGTTGACCCTGCTGCTGCTTCTGCATTCTGTTCTACTTTCTGTGGATAGGAGCCATAGACGTATGGGACTGTGAGGCCTGGGGCTTGGCTCATACCTGACGCAAGCACTCTGTGACTTTTCCTGCACACCAGTTCCACACGATCACGTGGGACACTATTCCAGGACACAGTCTTCATTCAGAACGGCCTTTCAGCACCTACATTGACGTGGGAACTGCTGGTGTCTTTCACCTTGTTCCGTGCGTAGTGAGAGTCAGCCTGAATGATGCAACACTCAGTAGACCTGTGTTCCAGACATCTTAAGCCCGGATAGATTTGGTGAGAGTCAGGTTACGAACCTTAGTCAAGGCCAGATTTGGAGGCTCCCTGAAAGCTGAGTCTGTGAACGCTGGTGTCACAAGCAATGCCTACACTTTGTAAAGCTCAGAAAGATGAAAAGGGGGAAATGGAGAGTTCAAGAGGACTGCTGTATTCTTGCTCTTACTTTGTGACTTTGGGCATTTGGATTGATTTAATGCTGAAAATCAATTCCAGATCATTAATTTGCCAAGAGAATGTGGACAAAGAGTGTTCAGAGGTATGAAACATTGTTCTCTGAAAAAAGAAGGGGTGCAGTTTGGAGGCCCAACAGTCACTTCATGGAGATTCGAGGCTTACAAAAGTCTTCAACTGAAGATGTTAGCATCAAGCCATGCCATGGTTTCATCCAAATGATTTTTGAATGGAAGAATTTAGCTTCTCTGTTCATAAGTATTAAAACTTTACGTGAAGAGTTAGCCTCTAATTTTTTTGGAAAGAATTTCAAAATTCCCCAAAACTACAAAGAACAATAAACTATAAAGTAAATTTTACACAAGCCAGTTTCGAGCATTGAAAACATAAAAACCAAAGACCTCGTGTCTTTCAGCCCTGGGATTAGTCACAAGGCTTTCATTTCTTCTTTCCCAGCTGGTCCACATCCCAGCTTTGTGACTGACAGAAAGATGTTTACACCCTCCTTGCCTCAGTTTCCTCCTCTGCAAGGGTGTTTAGTAACAGCCACTTCGTGGGTGTTCGTCGAGACGTTTTATACAAGATCATGTTTTCAGGGAAGTCCTGCATAAAGATCCATGAGAGAGCTTCTCAAAGAGGATGAATCGAGTGTTTGAAAATAGACTTTAATTTTTAGAGCCATTTTAGCCTCACAGTGAGACTGAGCAGAAAGTACAGAGAGTTTCCTCTATGTCCCCCACATGTGTGACTATCAGCATCTAGTCATAGAGTATCTGTCAGACTGTTGGGTCTATAGTGACTCAACATCGTCTTCCCAATCCATGGTTTATACTGTGTTTGCTCTATTCTAGGACATTCCATCTAGGTTTCTACCAACGTGTAATGATGAGATGCACCTCGCAGTATCACACAGAATATTTTCACTGCCTTCAAACCATCTGTGCTCTGTCCCTGTCTCCACACTAACTTCCAAGGCCACAGATCTGTGTAATGCCCAAGTTTCTGTCTTTCCAGACTGTCTCATAATCAGAATAGTACAGTGGGGGCTTTTCTATGTTGACCTGTTACACTTAGCCATGTGCATGTAATATTCCTCCATGCATCTTTACAATATCACACTTCAGTTTTAAGGGTGAATGATGTTCTGTAGTTCAGCTATACTACCTTCTGTCTATCCATGCACCCATCGAAGGAAAGCTTGGTTGTCTCCAAGTTTTGGCAATTACTAGTGAGGTTGATATAAATGTCCACATGGTGGTTGATGTGGATTAAATCTTCCTAGTCATTTGGATAAATAAGAATACTCTTAGCATACAGCTAAGGAGCATGACTATGTGCTAAGAAAATACTTAATTTTATAAGGAAATCAAACTGTCTTCTACTATGCTGTATCATTTTTTATTCTGACTAGCAGCCAAGTAAATGAAAGTTCCTATTCTCTACATCCCAGTCCTATTTGGTGGTTCTGATGTTTAGGATTTCTGCTACTTTAGCAGGGATGTAATTTCAACAGTTTGGATATGGTTCAACACTGTCTTTCAAAGGCTCATGCATAGGACCCTTGTGTTCCTGTTATGGTATGGGTATGAACAGTCCTTCAAGAGTCTTATGTATTGATGTCTTGGCTGCCAGCTGACAGGCTTTGAGAAAATGGTTGGATCCTGAAGGCTCTGACCTCCTCAGTGGAGGCTAATTCCTTGAGAGAGTCCAATGGGATGACATTTGGGGGAAGTGGGGCCTTCTCAGAGAAAGTATGTCATTGAGGGTACACCTTAGAAAGTGGCATCTAGTTTTCTAGCTCTCTTTGCTTCCTAGATATCATGAGATGTGGGAGCCCATTTTCAGGTTCCTAGTGGCTTTACCCAGCAGGTCTGCATAGAGAGGATGATTAGACCACGGGCCTAAGTGCAGGTGTCTGAGATGGTCTGCACTTGGCTGTGCTGGGGGGAGGTCTTTGCTCCACCCCTTGGTGTAGCTGGAGAGTTTTCTCTCTGGGTCCCACCAAGCCTCGGCAGTCCAACAGCCCACTTATAAAATAAACACACAGACACTTATATTATTTAAACTGTTTGGCCTAATGGCTCAGGCTTCTAGCTATCTAGTTCTTACATCTTAAATTAATCCATTTTTATAAATCTATACCTTGCCACGTGGCTCGTGGTTCACCGGCATCTTCACATGCTGCTTGTCATGGTGGCGGCTGGCAGTGTCTCCCTCCGCCTTCCTGTTCTCCCAGTTCTCCTCTCTGTTAGTCCCGTCTATACTTCCTGCCTGGCTACTGGCCAATCAGTGTTTTATTTATTGACCAATCAGAGCAACACATTTGACATACAGACCATCCCACAGCACCTTGGCATTTCTATAAATACCCTAGAGCAGAGACAGTCAGGGCCCATTGGAATAGGTTCCAGGCCCTCTTGAGGCTATCCTGTATTTTCTATCTGTTTATCTTCACAATCTAAATCCTTCTAATATTTCCTGCTGCTCGCACTCAAGAAAACTCTGGGGAACTGTGGGGTTGGTGGGTAAACGCCCACAATGAGATGAGCAACCTTTTAAAGTTCTGAACTATGTTAACTCCATTTCCTTATAAAATGAAGTTATTTTCTTATTCTGAAACAATTCAAGGTGAGCTATAGATCAACTACTTTATGTGATGAAAGATAAATACTAGGTTGGTTTATATCTTGATCATATATTCTTCTTATTATTGGTGTTGCCTTGTGACATTAAAATATGAGCTTAAAAACTTTTGTTCCAAATCTTTATTAGGGATCAGAGAGAGGGAGAAGAATATTTATAAGTTTTTAATGAATTGCTTTTTAAAAGTAGTAGTGGCAGGATGGAGATAAAGAGAAGGAAGCTCCAGAGTGTCATAAGTTAGGACTGTGACATAATCCCAAAGTCATTTCTTAGAGATGAGAGAGAAGGTGGAGATGCAGAGTGCTGCCTCGAAGGAGGTTCAACCCTCTATTTACTGAGCACAGAGCTGCAAGTGGAGACTGGCGTGGCACTCCCTTCCCATCTCCTTGTGATGCTGTCTAGGCTGCAGGAACAGGTTTGCTTTCTCTGTCGATTAAAGAATAAAAGTCAGAACATAAGTGTTACTGAAGTTTTGGTGTCTGAGCAAAGCTACCATATGCTACCAGGAAAACTGGGGTTCCTCTTGGGGTCCTTCATCTTGTTAATAAAATACCAATCATGGATTCAAATGGAAGCTTGAGGACAATTTATTAGAATTCTAAAGAAAAACCCCAGGACAGGCCATAGAACCCCAGCTGCCCGAAGGAGGAGAGTGGAGAAGATAAGCTGGTCTAGAGGTCAGTCCCAAGACACAGGCAGCCACATTGTGGGGAGGGCAGCCTTAGAAAGAGTGAGTAAGCCCATGTGTCAGCTAGAGGGGTTAAAGGCATTTGTAGACACTGTCCAGCATCAGAAGAAGAAAGACAGAGAAGAAAGGGGAATAGTTATGCCTTGCTGAGTCCTGAAAGGAGGGCTGAACCAGAGGAACTTCATGGCAGTTCATAGGGACTGCACGAGGGACAAGGAATTCTGGGAAGGTAACGTACATTGTCTTAAGTTGACCCTTCTTCCTAGGAGTGGTCTCTGAGCCAGCGCTTTGACCCTGCCCATCTGGATTGACCCATAAGGGAGGAGACAGGACACACCTGAAAGTAGACTCCATTCTTTACTGACTCTACCCCACACACACAGTAGCAAGTCCTCCGTTACCAGTGCGGTGACTGAGAGACACCTCATGTAGCTAGAGTAAGTTACAGCAGTTACAGCTCAGTCCTCAAGAGCAGCTCGCATGGGGAGCTGCTGGCATCTTGGGAAGCCTGCCTTTCTTTGAGAAGTCACCAGGCTTTCGAGACTGAGTGTCTTGAATAGGGAATTTGTTTCTGCTTTTGCTGTGTGAGCAGAAATGTTCATCGGGCCTATTATTCGGTGCTGGCTGGAGACCTTTGCTTGACAAGGACCAGCTCCTTACTCCTGCTGCCAGATGGGGTGGTGGTGGTGGGAGGAGGGGCGGAGAGGAGTGGGAACCGGTGAGGGGTGTGTGTGTGTGTGTGTGTGTGTGTGTGTGTGTGTGTGTGTGTGTGCGCGCGCGCGCGCGCATTGCCTCCCAGTATTCTGAGACAGCTTTGTCACAGCACTGCCTCAGCATACCTTTAAAGTCATACTCTTTCGGGCCATGTTTTTGCTCTGGCTGCTTTCACTGTCATGACAGTGTCTTGTCAGAACTGCTCTGTTAGGGACTGAAGTTCTGTCTCCTGACAGGAATGCTAATAAAAGCCAAAGTAGGTACAGGACAACAAGAAGTGCCTTGGTTAACACAATGTGGCACACACCTCAGGTACCTAGTTAGTACCTTGTGGGAGGGGCTACACAATGGCATATGCCATCTGTAGAGTCCTCAGCTTGCCTCGCAGATGTGCCCTGGGTCAAGCCCCTCCTCCGGCTTGTGGGCTGGAGGATGTCTCTGGAGAGCCTGTGTCAGCACTCTTGGAGGGTTCATCAATCGCCTTTTGGTGGCTGTGATAAAATACCATGGCCAAAAGCAACCTGAAGAAGAAAGAGTTTATTTTAGCTTAGGGTTCCAGAGGGGTAGAGCCCATTATGGTGGGGGAAGCATGACATGGTGGTAGGAGCAAGGAGTTGGCTGGTCATATTTTCTTCCACACTCAGGAAGAAGAAAGAGACTGGAGGTGAGGCCAGACTGTAAACCTTCAAAGCCCACCCCCAGTGAAGTACTTCCTCCGGTAATCCCCCACCTCCTAAGGGTTCTATGATTTCCGTAGACTGTAGACCAAGTGATCAAATGCGTGAGCTGATGGGAGACATTTCTCATCCAAGCCACCACAGATACCCAGGGCATACTATTTTGGTTCAGGCACCTAGCTATAAGGGCAAGGTTCCTTCTGGGAAGAGGTGCCTTCTTAGGGATCTTTTGCTGTCTACTTGCTTGTTCTTCTCCTGGACAGCTGTATTTCTTCCTTGCAGCCAGGCTCCCTTGGTCATCAGACTTGCTTCCCTGCAGGATGTGAAGTTTAAATGTGTGTTGGAAACTAATGCGATTTGAGACTGATTTTCACAGAGCTGTGTGCAAGCCCTCCATGTCTCCTCCTCTGGCTGCACTGAGAACCCTGTGTTAGTTGCCTTTCTCATTGCCGTGACCAAAGACCCAACAAGAGGCAACTCGAGGGAGGAAGACTTGATGCTGGCTTGAGGTTTGAGGGGCTACAGGTTGTCATGACAGGGAAAGCCTTGTAATGGGTGTCCAGGTAGATGGAGCACACAGCCGGGACTCCTTCATTGGCAGAACAGGTAGCAGAAAGAAGACAGGGGGCGAGATGAGCTACCAAACCTCATGGTCTACCCCATTCTGACCTCATCCCTCCAGCTTTAGGCCCCAGTTCCAGAAGATTTTGCAGCCTCCTGAAGCAGCACCACCAGACGGGGACTGAGTGTTCAGACATGTGAGCCTGGCATTTTGTATTCGAATGATGACACCCCACAGAGATAACTTAGCGTAACAAGCAGCACACAGGCTTTGGAATTAGGCAGCCCTGGATCTGTTTCTCACTCACTGCTCATAAGCTCTATAAGCTTATAGTTGCTGAGCCTCAGACTTATCATCTCAAAATTGGAGATGCTTTCTACTGTTGAGGATTGTTTTGAAGCGTGTATGAACTGGTGATTCAAAATCCCTGAGCATGCCATGGGTGCTCAGGGACTGTGAGCTTCTTTCTAGTCGTATTGAGAAACAATTCCAGTCATCCTTAGGAACAACTTTTGCCATCTAGTTTCTGAATGCATCCTGCCTAAGGAAATGGTACTCAATGATACACTGAAAAATTTAGTAGGACTGTCCATTAAGAAGCTAATGAGACCTACTAATTTGGCTTTTTTCTTTATCCTATGCTTTTGCAGAACAAGATGAGGAAAGGGGTTAGGAAATGACTGTGATGTCAGGGAAATGAGAAGGGAATTCACAGCATGTGTACGGATGGAGTTTAGATACAAAATGATGCCAAATTCATGAGTGTTACTGCACTGGTTAGGAGCATCACCAGCAAGGACTTTTCTATTGATTCTGCACACATCTTGACCATAAATATTAGAAGCTTATCTCCATCATTATATACCACGTATGACTAGCCCAGAAGATTCTGACTTTGATGATCAAAAGATTCCAAATAAAAGATGAGGGGGAGAAAGAGAGAATTGCTGACAACAGAAGCCTATCTGCGTGATCTCTGATGCATTGGCATGTCATCATTTCTGACTCAGTGGATATTCCATTTGTTCGTATATTATGGTCTCAAGTCTTATCTGGTAAGTCAGAGTTGGGGGTGAGTCTATGATGATATCTACTAGGCTGGCAGGTTTATTGATAAGAGTCCAGTTCTCTTAGGATTTGGTATATTTAGTAGCAATTGTATGACCAATCCACTGACTGGTCTGTTTTGCTCTACATGGATGGGAATCATAGGTAGGTGATCAGTGCTGGCAATCATGGGTCTTTGAGGACCCAAGGTCCAAGGGTTAGACTGGTGGACCCAGAGGCTTCCAGCTTCAAGCCTTGTGAGCTAAAGACCCATGGCTCCAGATTTTAGAGGTCATAAACTTGTGGATCTAGGCATTTGAATTGGAGATGTTTCGGTAGCTCCAAACTTTAAACACTAGCAGTCCTGTGCCTGGCAGCTATTATAACCTCAACTTCCAACAACTGGTCTTGGAGGCAGCAGCAACAGGAAGAGGAAGAGGAGGAGGCCACACCTTGTTTTGTTACAGCCGTCACACAGGCCTTGAGTACTGGGACCCTCAGCCTGACAGCAAATTTGCGTGATAGTCTATCATATGCAACTATGTACTTGAGCATTGATGCGTAATGTTTGGTGTCCTAATGAATGCCTGTGTCAGTAAACTACATGTTAACTATGCTGCAATTGGATTGTGTATGTGTATGCACCTGTGCGTGTAGGGGCACAAATGCTTGTATGAGTATAGAGGGGACAGAGGTTCATGTCAGCTGTCTTTCTGTATCACTCTCCACCTTATATTTTGAGACAAGGTCTCTCCCTGAACCTGTAGCAAACTGATTCAGCTTGACTGGTGGCCACCAAGCCCCAGAAATCCTCCTGTCTCCATCTCCCTAGGGATGGGCTTACAGGCATGGAGCACCTTGCCCAGCTTCTCGCACGGGTGCTGGGGATCCAGGCTCAGGTCACCATGCTTGTGCAACAAGACTTCCTGACTGAGCCATCTCACCAGCCCCTGGACATTCATTTTCAGTATGAATTCCATTGAAAAAAAAAAATAAGAAACAGCTTTAATATAAGCAGTGTGCAATTTTACCATGACAGCAACCCATAAAATCAACAACGAACACACCAAGTGATTGAGCTACACCAAGTAGGCTCGTATCAGTCCATGCTGTGCTTGCACAATGACAGAATTGCTTTATGGCTCCTTTCTTAGAGCATACCCCTGCTGTGGAGCAGCTTATCGCTGGACATTTTGGCACAGGGAGCCAAAATTTGCCAAGGGTATTCTTCTAGCCTTTCTCATAAAAACTATGTTCACTACCAACCCTCAGATGCTGTCAAACCTGTTTGCTCCCAGTGTCTTGGGAGTGACTGGAGACAAAGGACATGGCTGAGTAAGGGTACCTGAATTGACACAGCCTTAAAACCACCCATGACTCGTTTATGTCTTTGTTCCAAGGAGGCAGGGCCAGGAAGTCCTAGAGTCACTGTGCTCGGTCCTGGGGCAGGACCGAGCTTGACTAAGTTTAGTTGACAGCTTTTGAGCTCTTAAGCAACAACAAGTTAATTTTATTTTCATTATAATTTCTCCTCAATTCAGACAGTGGATAAAGAAGGTGATTCTTTGTGCAGAAGCCGAACAGAAGAGTCTCCATCCTGGAAGGCAGAAAGTTGAACCAGACAAGCAAACAGAAAGCAAAACACAATCCCAGTAACTTAGACAATAGCAATGGGCGGTTTTGGAAATTTTAACAAGTCTTTTTTGTTGTTGTTTTTAAAGACAGTCTCATGAAGTCCAGGATAGTCTTTGAATTTGCTGTGTAGCTGAGGCTGACTTTGAACTCTGGATCCTCCTGCCTCTACCTGCGGAGTGCTGGGATAACAGGCATGTGCTGTCATACTTTGCTAACCCTGGGGAGTTTTACACATCTCAGATGATTTGGAAGGAGCGTAGATATGAGGGCTGAAAATAGTGAGGGAGCTGGAAGAATTGCTTATGAGAGAAGAGGAAACATTTTTAGTGTGAATAGCTTGGCTAATAGAGAACACAGACCCTTGATTAATAACTATGCAGGAGCAGTAAGGGAAAGAAATCCATTTGGGGTGTGGAAGCATGAATAATGGAATCAATTAAGTATAGGAAAATAGGCAGAGTGTGAGATGTCAAATGTGTATTTCTGGGTTTTCCAGATGGGCCTCTTGAGGTTCTTTCAATGTTAAATATTTTCCAGTAAGATGAGTAAATTCTTAACCATCTCTAACTTAAAAGCAACCGAGAGGAGCCAAGGGCTCAGAGGGTTTCGTGGGTACACTTTGGGGCTAGAGGAGCAGCATACTGACAGGGAGTGTGCAGTGTACAGGGGACTTGGGTTCAATTTGTGTATATGTGTATGCTTACATGTTCATATGAATATAGGCACATACATGCACACATGTATACACACAACACCCACACATACCTGAACACATATGCATATGCACACACACAGACACAGACAGACACACACACACACACACACACACACACACACACACACGCACACAAACATGACCTTGGTACACAAGGGTAAGTATGGGGCAAGTAGTCATATTTTGGGACCCATGATATTCAGGGTACTGTATCTAAAGCATAAAGTAACTGTGTGAATCTGGGAGGATGGAGCCCAAAAATGAGGCGGACTAAAGTCCCATGCAATAGCCAACTTCATTCAGAGCCTCAGGCAATTTACACTCTGAGGGTTAAGAAGAGTCACATGTAAGGTGCCAATCACAGGACAAGCCATATGTGACAAACCATGTTTTCCCACAGAGGCACAGGAATAATGACAGCTGAAGTCAAGTCACTCCTACTGGCCACACCTGGGAGGAGCTTGAAACCATCCCGATAACAGCTCCATGTTCTGGAGAAACTGAGGTCACAAGACTCTTGTTTTGTTTTCTCACAAGCACTCAGAGTTCTCATGGAACTCCATTCTTGTACTGTGTTCTGACACATGTCACATCACTGGAGGTGTTCTGACTCCTGTCTGAGCAATCTGTTTCAGGTCTCTGAGGGAGACAGGGAGGTCCCAAGACTTTGCTTTGATACCCTCTGGCTTAGAGCAGCTGAATGCACTTTACCATTTAGGAGACCTCTGCTTTCATGTAGAAGTTGGGAAATTCTGAAGTTAAAAATATTAATGAGGACTAGAGATGCTGTTTTGGGGTGAAGCACTTGCCCAGAAGCCACAAGCTCTGGGTCTGATCCCTAGTAACATACACACACACACACACACACACACACACACACACACACACACACACGCACGCGCACACACACACACACACTCACACACATACTCTCATACACATATGCCTGTACACGTATACACACACTCCTATACATATTCATGCATATGCACACACACATTCTCTCTGTCTCTGTCTCTCTCTGTCTCTCTCTGTTTCTCTCTCTCTCTCTCTGTCTCTCTCTCTCTCGCGCACACACACACACACACACACACACAAAACCTTGGCCTGATTATTCTAGGGATCCAATCACAAGCCCGGGCCTGCAATGAGGCAGAAGAGAATTTAGGATTCCAGATAAGGTGGCACAGTAGTATAACGAGCACATAGTAGGACCTCAGGCAGCTGAATGCCACCAGTGAACCTGAGACTCAGGGTGACACTTAGTGTTGACTTTAGGCAAACCTCCGATCTTTCTTGGCTTCTGTTTCTTTTCCTGTGGAATTGATTTCAAAGATGGTGCCACGAGAATACAGCACATCCCGGCTCCGTTACACAGGCCTCCTCAGTCTCAGCAGTGATTCTGCTGCTACCGGCTCCTATGTGACTGGGGCTATGTCTTCAGCCATGTGGCTCCACGTGTCCTGCCATAGGCGGGGGCCACTGAAGGGCCAGTAGAGGAAGATCTAAGAAGGGTCAGTCCACAGGGAAACAGGGCCACCCCCTTAGATGTGCTATACTGGCCTCCTGTGGTTCAGAATCAGCTGATGTACTTAGCGTTTTGTGTGGTCACAGTCATGCTTGATTCCCTTCCCTTCCCTGAGTCTGAATTTTCTAATTTTATTCATGTTATGAATATGACAGTTATCTGTCGCTGAGGTTTTTAAACTCAAATCTATATTTTGCCTTTTTTGTAGTTCCTGATCTCACTATCCCAAATCCTTTTGGCATGGCATCAGAATATAAACAAATAGATGAAATATACAGAGTTGTGAATCTTATAAACCAAAAACTGTGCATCCTTTTGGAGTGCAAGCTTCATGGAGTTAAAGAATAGAGAAATACATATCAGTGAGAGACAGCAAATGAAGGACACTGATTCTTTTGGGGGGAAAGAGAGGGGAATTTGGGAAAGAAAATCCTAAGGACATCAGCAATGTTTTGAATGGATCCAGAGAAATCAGTAAAGTGTAGGTGTGAATAAAGGGTTGATGTCCATGGTGCTGGCGACCTTCCTGTAGAGCTGGGTCTGCCAGGCTGATGGGAGATGTGCAGAGGTGAGAACTCCGCACAGTGGCTCCTGCGTGTGTCGCTGGAGACTTGGGGCTCCACACTCCTTCAGCTTGTACCTCCTGATCCTGTCATGTTCCCAGCTCGAGTCAACGTCTCTGCCCTCATAACTCGGTCTCCTGGGAACTCACTGTGCACACAGGGTTCTATTCACAGCTTTGACATCTCGAGTTCTTCACACCAAATGTTTCGCAAGTGCCATCTAATCCATCACCACTTTCATTTTATTATCTTCTCCTACCAGAGCCTGACTGGATCCTATCCTCAAAATCAGAATGCTATCAACTAAATTAAGTCTTCCCTCTCCAGCAATTATCCTAAGAGACTGGCCTTTAGGGAATAGGGCATGGCTGAGCTGTCCAGCCAAGGGTAAAAGGAGAGATGCCATGGCTCTGGCTCGCAAAGGATTAGGAAAGAGAAATCAGAACTTGACTCTGAAAATATGGATCTTTTCATTAACTTTATTTTATTCCTTAAAAAAAAAAAAAAAGTTGCAGAGCTGGCCTCAACTCCAGGTCTGTCATGCTGTCTTCTGTCCTCCCCCCTTCTAAAGTTCTGTATACATTTATGGGTACTTACTGATGTAAGCCAATATGGAAATTTCTTCACTATGTTAGAAACAATGATTTCTGTCTCAGCTCCATTGTTTTCAGTGCTAGCACTTGAGTTTAGGCATCACCAGGGGTGTTCGGTCACGTGTTAGCTTGTTGTCCGTCATTCAGGATCAGGTTTGTTCTGCTGCACTCTTCTCCCAGCCATCAAAGCTTGGCTTGGGAGACCAGGCACATGGTGGAGAGGCATTTACAGCATGATGTGGGTTTGTCTTGATGGCCTGCTGAGGTCCATTCATCTGACCCCCAGGCTTGTCTCTACCCTAATGGCATCTAGCGTTTGAACAGCATGTTCAGCCGAATCCCTGCTGAACAGGCTCTTTGGCGCTGTATCAGCACTCCTGCTGAAACTCCCTGCAGCCTGCTGGCACTCTGTCTTCCAGCCACCACTGCCGCTGTGCCCAGGATGGAGGACCCCAGCATCCTTTCAGTGGCCTACCACTGCTTCTGGATGAAGTAACTTCCTGGGCTGTTCCCAGTCCCCTCTTTTTCCCCCACAAGGTGGCCACTTTCCATGGCAACAGGCACTGTATTCCAAAGACTTCACCTGAAATTGATGCTGAGGACTTCTCATTTCAGCTCTGAACACTTCAAAGGATGAAGGTGCTTTTGGTGCCTCATGGGGGCTGAGACTGAGCAATTGTGAGTTTGAGCACAACCTCCTCTTCCCTCCTTAATGGCGACTTCTTACCATGTGTATTTATTCCACCTCTTCATCTTTTCCTTCTTAGCTCACACTTTTTTTCCTAGACATGTAGGGATGAAGAAAAGAATCAGGCTGGCAAACATCTCCTTCCTAACCCTTCCATCTTATCATCAGACTTAAAAATTTGTGTCACCTCGTCTAGGGCCCCATGTTAGAGGGTAGTGTCTGGCCCACCTCCACATGTGGCATGGGGGTCCTGATGATGATAGTGAGAACACTTTACCTCACATTTGTAGGACACTTTCCAGCTTAAGCAATGATTACACCCCATTAGAGGCATCCTTATGGGGAAGATTCTAAGGATTCATAACATTTCCCAAGTTTAGCAGAAGTCACTTAATTTGCTGCTCTGATGTCACTTCAAGAACTCTGACAGTTAAGGCACAAAAGGGAATAATTATGTAAGATGTAAAATTAACAAGTGCTGTGGCAGTCTGTGAACTACCTGGGCCAGATTGATCTCAGAGGCTGGTGATAGCAGCAGCTCAAGGAGAGAGGATTTGGTAATGACAAGCGTGCTGAGGAGGAGGGCCTGTGCAGTGAGGCTGCCAATCATCCCTGTGTGGCAGTCTCTGTTGGAATCCTCAGGAGACTGTAGAGTCTCAGGTCATGTGAAACGCTTTCTCTGGACCCTTCTCTCACCTCCACTTTGAAGCAGCAGCCAGCCCCATCATCAGACCTCTTCCCCTGACTTCTGTATCCCCATTACTGTGAATGTAGTTCATACCACAGTTGTCTATGGCTGAGAGACAGGCTCTTGCTGCCTCTGCTGGACTTAGAACTTGTGTGTGTGTGTGTGTGTGTGTGTGTGTGTGTGTGTGTGTGTGTGCACACTCATGCATGTGTAGAATTTAATGTAATAATTTTGTTAATTCCTTAAGAAATTTTTACAATGTATTTTTATCACATTTAGCTCTACTGCTGCACCTAACTCTTCCCAGATCCACCGTAACCCTACTCTTCCCAACTCTATGTCCTTTTATTTCTTTATTAAAAAAAAATTCATCAAGTCCAATTTATGCTGACAAATACTCCTAGGGGTGAGGCCACCCACTGGAGCATGGTCAATTCATGTCAGCCACACTCTTGGAGAAAACTGTCTGTCTCTCTCTTAGGAGCCATCAGCTGTCAATAGCTCTCCGGTAGAGGTGACAGTTTTTGAACCCCTCCCTCAACTAATAGCTTCCTGGTGGGCATGTTCTTTCTTCCCAGCATTCCCAAACCCAGTGCCCAGCCCATGGTTAAATTAGGACATTATGCTAATTCCACCCATAAATAAGCTGAGGTCTGGGACTAAACCTCTGTAAGGGATGTTCCTTCTAATAATGATGTTTATCAATGACAATGGCACATTTGTTATTTTTCTTGGTAAACTTTTGGAGTCATGCATCATTTTGTTTGTTAGCTACTTATTAAAAAGTTTAGTGAGGCCGGGCATAGTGGCCCATGCCTTTGATCCCCACACTCAGGAGGCAGAGGCAGGTGAATCTCTCTGAGTCTACAGACTAAGTTCCAAAAGAGAAGTTTAGCTCATAGTTTTCGGGACTCCAGGCCACGGTGTCCGTATCTGCTCACTTCCCTGCCAGCTGTACCACTTCCTGGTTAGAGAAAGAGAAGCAAATATCACAGGCAAGAAGCAGAGACCCTGGGTGGGGGGCGGGTGAGGCTCGGAGTGTACACAGCGACACCTCCAAGGCAGCGCCCTCAGAGCCACTCCAGCCCCCCTCACTGGCCGTCACATTAGTCTCTGTCAACTCCAACATCACACACTGAGGTTCTGGCCTCACGCATGTGGACCTTGAGGGACAAACAACATCCTTCCGTAGCAGTGTCTGCTCGGCAGTGTCTGCCCGTCGTCAGTGTCTGCCCGGCAGTGTCTGCCCGTCGTCAGTGTCTGCCCGTCGTCAGTGTCTGCCCGGCAGTGTCTGCCTGGCAGCCCTACCTGCTTCTAGAATAGAAAATCACAGTTTGTACCAGGTGTTCCTGGCTGGAGCCTCACGTCACAGTCACTTACCCACTTGTGCATCGGGAGGGCCAAGTCTATTCCGTAGTAATGTGCAGAGTCAAATGGGCAGACGTGAAGTGAGGCGCCCTGACTGCTCATCCTTCTGACTCTCTAAATAAGAGAAGTCTGGTGAGAAAGCTGGAACTCCAAGGGAACCAGACACGAGAGATCAGAGAACATCGTGGCAATGTTCTATCCCCAACCCGTTTTCTTTAAGCCTGGTGATCTGGCAGTGCCCACAGCTCAATTCTTGGCCAGTGAGTGCCCTCCTTGGCAGTGCAATGTAAAGCTGTGTTTCCGTCATTTCAGCAGAAACTGATCTTAAGCAGAAACTTACAGCCTTACGCCCCACATAACGGTGAGTGAGGCTGTGTATTACCTGATGGGTAATCTTGATTGTGAACTTGATGAGATTTAGAATTGCTATGGATTGCTATGGGCGGCATATCAGTGTGGGGTTATTTAGATAAGATTATTTGAGATGGGAAGAACCTACCCAAATGGTGGGCGGAACCATTTTCGTAGACTGGGGTCCTGGACTATACACAAAAGACAAGGTGAGCTGGGCTCAACATTCATCTCTCTCTCTGCTTCTTGACTGAGGACACAGTGTGCCCAACTAGTTCATATTCCTGCCACCATGACTTCCTGTTGCTGTGATAAAACGCCATGACCAAAATGAATTATGAAAGGGTTCATTTTGACCTATAGGAGGGATGACCGTCTACTGTAGCAGGGAGGCACAGTGGCAGGAGCAAAATGAGAGATCACAGCTTCAACTGCAACTGTGAAGCCAAGAGAGCCAACTGGATGTTCTGGTGAGGCTGTCAACTCTCAGAGTCACCCTCAGTGACACACTTCCTCTTAAACCTCCCCTAAGGGCTCTACCAACGGGGGAGAGGTTTTCAAATGCCTGAAACTGGGGGGGGGACATTCCTCATTCAAACCACCACATCCTCAAGATATGAGATGTGAGCCCCCCACAAACAAAACAAAGAAACAACAACAACAACAAACAACTCCTTTGCTTTTAAAATTACTGTGGTCAGGCATTTTGTCATAGCAATGAGAAAAGTAACAAATACAGAAAACTGGTACTGAGAAGTGATGAACCTGACCGTGGTTCTCAGGCCTGTTTTGAAAGGAATGTGGGAGAATCTGGAATTTTGGATTAAAATAACTCTAGCATGGTATTAGCAGAACTTAACAGACCATTCTAATAGGGGGTTGGAAGACAAGACCATTGAGAGAAATGTGGACAGTGGAAGCTAAGCTCATGGTGGTTCAGTGGGTGCAGGGCTTTGTCAGGAGCTAAACTAAAGGTCCTTGTTTCTACATTCTGGAAAAGAATCTGGCTGCATTCTGCCCGTGTCTTGAGACCCTGGCATTGAAGCTGAATACAGGAATAATGAACAATTTTTTTTTGATGGAGGAAAAATCAAGATAGAATAGCATTCAAATTCATCAAGGAAGGATGTGTAAGAAAGCTTAAAGTTTCAGACAAGGAGATTGTAGATGTCAGAGCCACAGAGTGTTTGCTGAGGGAAGTTGCAGGCATGATGCAGAGATGATGCAGAGATGATGTAGAGACTATTTATGCTGCAGGCAGCAGACCTTGAAGAGTGGAGCAACCCAGGCCCTCTGAGGCCCAGATGATTCCTCATGAGCCCAAGATACTGGACATGGAGCAGCAGGATCTGGCTTTTTCTCTGCTGGGTGTTAGTCCTGCTTTTTTATGATTGAGTTGCTATATTCCATTCTTCTCTTTTTGTGTGGGGATGTTTATCTGAGCCCTGTATGCTGGAAGAATTTGACTCATTTAATTGTACAGGGTGCACAGATAAGAAATCGCCTGGCTGTCAGAGGACAGTCTACACTTTTTGGACTGCGTTGCAATGTGAAAAATTATGGGGACTTCTGACATGGGACTGAATGCATTAGTGTTGTGTTTGGAGGTCAAGCTGACTAGGGGAGAAGTTTTGATGGTTAGTCTTGATTATCATCTTGGTGAGATTTAAAATTACCGTGGAAATAAATCTCTTGCCATATCTATGAAGGATTATCTTGACTAGGTTAACTGGGGTAAGATAGGAAGACGCACATTATATGTGCATAATACCATTGGGTTGAGATCCAGGACATTCATCACTCTTTGCTTCCTGACTGTGGATGCCCTATGACCAGCTGGTTTCAGCATCTGTCGCCATGCCTTCTCTGCCTTGATGGGCAACATCCTTCAATGATGAGCCATAGTCAACTTTTCCTCCTTAAGTTCTGAATCTTTTCTCAGTGAGACAAGTAGTGAATGTGGTTCTTTTTCACTGGCACTGTACTCTGGTCCTGGGATGCCCAACTATTTGAAAATAATGTCAGGATTACAACACTGTTCCTGCATCCTCTAGAAGTGAAAGGCCACTAAGAGTCATCTTTTCTACTTTTGTGACTTGAATAGTAAGTATTTCATTGCATACATATATCACAGTTTTTCTTTTATATTTTTAGTGGACAGGTTAGTTGATTCGGTTATCTGACTGTTGTGAATAAGCCATAATGAACATGGGACTGTAGGTATCTCTTTGTCACACATTAAACATATACTCACATATACTGTATACATGTGTGTGTGTGTGTGTGTGTGTGTATGTTCAGTAGTGGATTATCTGGATAATATGATAGTCCTGCTTTTAATTATTTGAAAACTTCCACACTGTTTCCTATAAAGGCTACCCCAATTTAGTTTCCCACCAGCAGGAGCTAAGGGCTCCCCTTTCCTACGTTCTCACTGTCTACATGTGATGCTGTACATGTAACTAACTCAGTACATCCCTCAAAGTAAGTGTGTATACTTCAAAACATCTCATTAAACATGATAAATACATTTTTGTTAATTAATAAAAACAAATACACGGCAACAAGAGAATTGCCTTCTCTTCAGGCCCGACCAGCAGCTGTCTCAGAGTGGCGAAGGCCATAGAGTGCAGCGCCCAGAATCGGTTTCCTGGCAACCCAGGGTCCAATAGGCGCTTGTTGCTTTAGGTGCGCCTCACAGTGTAAGGGAAGACAAGTGGGCCCCTGCAGGGGTCAGATTGTTTTCCTGTTTTCTCTCTGCTTTGTTTTGTGGTGTCTAGGGGACTCTGTTTATGTGGGTTTTGGCAGGCTTGCTTGACCCTGAATTCCTCAGTGTCATTCTCTGAGGCAACAGAATTTGTACTGAAGACTCATTTGAAAAATGCTGAAGTCTTTTGGGAGAAGTAGTTAAAGTATCACAATTTGTCAGAATGAGTATACTATTACTGGAATATTTTGAGCAGAAGAAAACAGTGAAAAATTCAATATCAATAATGCCATGAACTAAAACTGCCTTTCTGGATCTCTAATGTCACCATTTATCTTCATGTATTTATTTAGCAATAGAACGTCTTGCCCAGATTTGGGATCATCAAAATGAATGCATGTCTCCAGTTCTTCAGGATTAAAGACTATACAGAAGTCAGGACAAGTGTTGGAATAATCAGAGTGTCCCCAGGCCACACAGCAAAGGAGATCACAATAGTAAATGAACACGATCAAGAATACGTACCCTTGCTTGCCTACCGTGTGTGGTTTGTCTTTCTGCTCCCACCTTGGATATCTGACAATTAGCTCAGGCATCCCCAGGGGAGGACCTCACTTGTGCTAACCAACCCTTTCGCTTATTGAGAGGAGCATGGGGTCTTACCACACTGGACTGCAGCAGGACCCATGGCTACCTGGGGAGCCTGACGTCCTTCTTCCTTCTAGATCTTTCTGGAGTGTTTCTCGCTAGCATTGATCTGTATCACGGCCCTCTGTTCTTTGCTTGTGTGAGTCAGTCATTCCGTACTCAGGCTTCTGTGACTTTTCTCCCTTCTCATGTCTAGTGTCTATGGATTCCTGCCTCCCCGATGGATGCCTTGCTCAAAAGATATTTTCTGTGACTGCTGGTTGCTCCGGGTTTATTGTCTGTTGTAAGGCAAAGCGTTATATTGTATCCTCCATGTTTTACGGAGATCTTAATGAAGTGGAACTCTTATTTATTTGCTTTATAAACATCAAGCTCCTGGAATTTGAGCTAAACTCTGCTAGAATTACAGGGTAGGCACATTACTGATATGCCAGGGAGTAATGGGAACAGCATGCTTCAGATGGCACTTAGCACTCCTCACTGACCCACTAGGCTGGCATGAATATTTCTTTTCCCTTTACATTTTATCTTACTTTCCTTTTTGAAGCAGGGCTCAGGATGGCCGGGAACTTACTATGTAATCAATGACTTTGAACTTCTCTGATCCTTTTGCCCCTGCCTCCTACATAAACTGTATGCTCAGTTTATATGGAGCTGGGGATTGAACCCAGGGCATTGCACACGATGGACAAGTATTCCACCACCCAAGCTACAGCCCCCACCCCTAGCTTCTGGGATTAAATTTTTCTTTACAATAAATTGCTTTTTTTTCTCATAGGTCTTCTTTTTCTCACCCTCTACATGTCTTTTAATTCAATAAAAATATATCAAGCACTACTATGTAGGGGACATAGTGAATAATGAAATAGTTCGTTTCTGCGATCATGTAGCTGAGCAGAAAAGATTACCAACTCCAAACGTCTGAATATTCATTGGATAAACAGCTTATGTTGGCTTCTAACCCCTGCCGCAGAGCAGATCGGCAGCAGACGGTCGTGTCTGCTCAATGCCAAAGAAAGACACACCATCCTGAGCAACTGGAGCTATGGATAAGAAGCACCAGGCCTGACTGGAACCCAGTTCTCAGGAGGGCTTGTTACAAGCCAAGTGTGGCGGTGCACACCTTTGTAAACAGAGGCTTTTTCATCCTGCCTGGTCCCGCAGCAGATTATGAAATAATCACTTAGAGGCTTCATATTAATTACAAACTGTTTGGCCTATGGTTCAGGCTTATAACTAGCTAATCCTTACACCTTAAATTAGCCCATTTCTAATAATCTATGTATCACCACGTGGCTGGTGGCTTACTGGTACTTTCATATCTTGCTTTTTGGGCGACTCACTGGCTTCTCCTTGACTCCGCCCTCTTTTCCCTGTATCTCTACTTGGATTTCCCACCTGGCTATGACCTGCCTTGTGATAGGCCAAAACAGCTTCTTTATTAATCAGAGGTAATAAAACATATATTCATAGCATACAGAAAGACATCCCACAGCATACCTTTAATCAGGGGAAGGCAGAGGCAGGTGGATCTCGGAGAGTTTGAGGCCAGCCTGGTCTAAATATCAAGTTCTAGGACAGCGTGGGCTACATAGAGAGAGACCTTATCTCAAAAAAAAAAAAATAAATAAATAAAATGTTTCCAAGGAGGTCTTGTTACAAATAGAACCTTAGGGCCAGAGGTCCTGATTAGGAGGGTCCAAGCAGGGCCTGGGAACTTGCATTTCTACCATCTTCCTTGGCAAAGCTGATAGTGGTAGTCTGGGGTCCACACTTAAGGATTATTATTAAAATGTTTGCTGAAAGCGTGGTCAGAATCCAGGGAGGGACTGGAGAGGTGGCTCAGAGTCCAGTTCTCAGATCCCACAGTGGGAGGAGAGAACTGATTCCCAAGAGCTGTCCTTATAACATATAACACATATAAACACACATGTGCACCCCCCCACACACACATGCACCCAGAGCTAGGTGAAATTAGCAGACACATTCTGCTCCCCTGAGAGGACCAGGCATTTAACAGGAATCGTTGTCTCAGCTGCTGTGGCCACTGTAGCAAAGACAGGCTGAGCGGCTTAACACCAGGTACCGAGGGGGTTGAGCCAGAAGCCAGCATGGTGGGCTCTGCCTGAGCTTTGCATTTGGTTCCCAGGACATCGCCTCTTTTTGTTTGGGCATGGTCTTTCCTTCGGGTGTTTCTGTTTTAGTCTCTCATAAGGACACCAACCATGGGATTAGAACCCATGCATATAACTTCATTTTAACATAAGTACCTCCGTAAAGACCCTGCCTTTTCCAGGTGTGGTGGTACTGCCTATAATGCCAGCAGTCAAGAGGCTGAGGCAGGAGGATCACAAGTTCAAGGACTGCCTAGGTGTCCTAATTTGTTTTCTATTGCTGAGAAGAAGACCAGGTCCCAAAGAAACTTGGGGAATGTCTTAGTTAGGGTTACTATTGATGAAACACCATGGCCAAAAGCAAATTGGGGAGAAAAAGGTTTATTTGGCCTACACTTCCACATCACTGTTCATTATTGGAGGAAGTCAGGACCAGAACTCAAGGAGGGCAGGAGCCAGGGAGCAGGTGCTAATGCAGAGGCCGTGGAGGAAGGTTGCTTACTGGCTTGCTCTCATGACTTGCTCAGCCAACTCAGAGCCACCAGCCCAGGGTGGCCCCACCTACAATGGGCTGGGCCCTCCCACATCAATCATTAACCAAGAAAATGACTCACGGACTTTTCTACAGGACATTCTGATAGAGGCATTTTCTCAATTGAGGTTCCCTCTTCCCAGACAATGCTAGTTTGTGTCAACTTGACAAAAGAAACTACCCAACACAGGGGAGTACACAAAAAGACTCTTCATAAAAAGAAATATTTAACAAAAAGACCCTCTCTAATCTGGAGGTTCTGGAGTTAGGACTCCAGTACATGCATTGGGAGGGCTAAGGGGTACAATTCAGTCTATAGCAACTACTAGACTAAGAGGGGTGAGTGAGTCCTGCCAGAATGAGCCAAGAACCATAGAACAGATCCATGGGAGCAGAGAGCCACATGCCACTCCACAGTGTCTGAGGACGAGGAGCAGTGGGAGGAAGGCATCCTGGTTTAATTGCTACAGTATGGTTGCTAAACATGTAAAATTAAATTTTTGTTTAAGCTAATTTTAATAAAGTAAAGCCTACATTTTCAAAGTGGAAATGCCAGTCAGATGGTAATTTCTATATTTAAGCAAAATGAGACAACCAGCTTTCTGGAAAGTCACCCTGTAATTGTCCACACCAGGCATGAGCACTCAAGCTCTCCTGTAGGGCTTCTCAGCCTGCTATGATTGACAGCTAGAGCTAGATCACCCTTCATGGGTTGAGGGTATGCTATTGTCTTAGTTGATTTTCCTGTTTCTGTGATAAAATACTGTGGTAAAAAGCAACTTGAAGGAGAAAGCGTTTGTTCTGGCCCACAATTCAAAGATACAGTTCATCATGGTGGGGAATTTAGGGAATCTGGAGCATGAGGATGCTAATCACATCGCAGCCACAATCAGGAAGCAGAGGGCTGTGAATGCAAGTTGGTGCTCAGTTCTCTTTACCCACTTTCACTGTCCGAGATCCTAGCTAGGGAATGGAAGCACCCACAGTGGTTTCCCACCTCAGTTAAAGGATCAAGATAATTCCCCACAGGCATGCCCAGAGGCCTGTCTTCCAGGTAGCTCCAGAGTCTGCTCTGTTGACAACATTCACCATCACAGAGGTGCACTGGAACATGCTGAGCACCAGTCCAACCTCTCCTACCAGGTGATAGCAGTACTTGCCCCAACTTGTGACAACCAAAATGCCTGAAGACATTGCCAAATACCCACAGAGGGAACAGGGACCAAGATTCTTCCAGCTAGTTGCACAGCTCTGTTTAGCTTCCATTCCATAATATCTAGGCACCATATGCAGGACCTCAACAATTTTGTGAATCAGGTGTCATAGGCATTCCTGATTGATCAAAAAACAACAAAAACACAGCCCATTTACTCGTGTTTACATACCTAAGGATGCCTGTCAGATTCTCAAATTTGTACCCTCTGTACTCTTGTCCCTAGACACTAGAATAAGGGCAGTCAAGTCCCTTCTTTGCAAGTGACTCTAAATCCCAGAAACCTACCTTTCTAACAACCTGAGATCATGGAAACATTTCCATTTCCATACACAGAGGACAAGACCACTTGGCAGTGAAGCAAGATCCTTCCAGATCCACATGTAGCCTTCCTCAGTTATTCTCTTTACTACAGCCTGACAGACAGGTGTCAGAAAAAAAAAAAACAACTTAAAGCTCTCTCTATCTGTGTGTGTGTGTGTGTGTGTGTGTGTGTGTGTGTGTGTGTGTGTGTGAAACACACCCAGCCCTCTTCTGTCTGCTAGCCAAAGCACAGTTTGTTGGCCTGTCAATTATCATGCCCTGGTGCCAGACTGTGTTTTTAACCCTCTCATCATGCACATGAAATACTTCGCATTAGCCTGGGAAACCCTTGTGGGAGTCATGGTCCTGCCTGTGACTTTGTTTCCATTTCCTCCATATTTCTTGGGTGTCAGAGGTGTGTCTTTGCTTGAGAAGAAGCTAGTGACTAATGAGCCTGTCTTCAGAATGCCCAGGAAAATGACTGAAATCAATGCTGGCTGAGAAGAAATGGCATCTATCAAGTTAGTCTTTCATGTCACAGGATTTGCAGAATAAGCAGTTTGTGACCTACCTTGGGCTAGCCACAGGATGGATATTCACTGATGCATGCAACATGTCTATGCCCTTAAGATTCCCTTCCTGTTCATGTGTGTGTGTAGGCATTCTTAGACATGTATGCGCATGTGGAGCCTGGAGATGTTGCTCAGCTGTCTTCTTCAATTGTTCTTCACATTATTTTTGAGACAGGGTCTCCTGCTAAACCCAAAGCTTACCAATTCTGCTAGACTGGCTGGCCAGTGAGCAGCAGGGGTCCTCCTGTGGGATTAGAGGTGGATGCTGAAATGCTGGCTCTGTTTTTTAAAACATGGATGATAGAGATCACAACTCAGACCTTCATACTTAAATGGTGATGGTGATCACTTTACCCATGGAGCCATATACTCTATCATCCTTTCTTGTGAGATATTTCATCTTAACCACACCACAAAGATGCCCAGAATAAGAGGCTGCATTAGGTTCAGAAAGGACCAGGGATTAAAATGTCAGTGGCACCTCCCTTTATCCCATCCTTGTGTGTGCTTGTGGCTTAAGATGCCAGAAAGTCCCTGGGAGAATCCATCTGATTCTTCCTCCCATAACCAATCTGCTGCAGGGGCATGTCTTCCAAGTCCTTCTGCCGAGACAGTGTGACGGTTAGCATCAGGCCATATCCTTATATTCTTTCAACAATTATTTGTGGTTTGTTCTATCTGCAGACTGTTCACTTGCCCCAAAGTGATTCCTTCCTCTCTGTTTCCATTCTGTTGTTTTTACAGCAGGTACCCACTTCATTGTGTTTAGTTCAGTTATGTAAGTTGCATCCACATATCACCCTGGCAGACAAGTTTCTGCCTTTTTTGACTTAGGTTCTCTGGATGAGCTGCATCCTTTCAGCCAAGAGATGCTGGAAATGCCATGGAGCCAGACGTTTTGTTTCTGAGACTGCTAATCCTGCTATACTGTGGCTCCAGTAACAACTCAGGTGGGATCTCAACAAAGACCTGTTCAAAGTCTGTCTAAATGCGAGAACTCCAACTATTGATCTCTTTCTACTTCCAATGCATGGCACCTTTGTTCTGAAGCTGCTCTTCATCCATCCCTACAATTGATTTTGAGTCTAAATTGATTGGAACTGAATGAGAGAGAAGCCAAGAATAGCACTGAGCAGGTTGAATCAGTCAGTGGAGTTTATTTGGCCCCAAAGAAATGCAGAGACAAGATTGGAGCACTGAGTGTTGAGCTGGCATTTTCTGGGAGGAAAGAGAGACGCGAACCCTGCTCACTAATAGCTTTGGAAATTCAATAGAAACTTAATGCTGTGACCTAACAGTGATCTGGTCAGATCACCTCAAAATGCACAAGACTCCCTCTCTCTATTCAACCAGGTTTGCTAGACAAGGAAAGTACAAAGAGAAAAGAGTCCCCTCTCTACCCTCAGCTGGTACAGAACATGTGTTCAGGACTTATCATGTGCACACACAGAATCAACCTGAGTAATTCAAGTGTTGCATGCATCTGATGAGAGGTGAGGGGAAGGGAGTACAAGAATCTAATAGTCCATCCCTCATTTGCTTTTCCAACTGGGCTTTTTCCTCTTCCTTAACCATGGTTACCCACTCAATAGCAATGGGTGCACTCTAAAAAAGAAATATCAACACAAGTACTTCCTTCACGTTCCATGCATGTTTTTTCCAATCAAATCAGTGATTCCTATCAGTTTCTAATCACTTATATTGTGCCACACAGGATTCTTTATGCTTCATCTCTGTCTGTGGGACTGTACCCTTAAAAGCCTTACAAGGACCGATGAAGTCCATCTTGATATCAATTCTTTACAGATAAGAAAACTGAGTCCTATAAAATGTATTAAATTAGCCTGAGGTCATACATCCATGTGTTGATCATGGGATCAAAATAAAATTTGAATTAAGATCACTGTGTGATCAAAATGAAATTCAGGTTGAGGTCAATGTGTGACCAAACTGAGATTTGACTCCAGGTTAATGTGACTCTACATGCCCTGAGCATTGCTTCTGGTCCATGTCTCTCTTCTTAGACCTGCCATATACATTCCTGTAGGAAGGCCATTCATTTTCCCATACACTTCCCATTCATAGACACTTTAGTTGATTTATCACAGGGGAATCAGCAGTATATTTACAGATTGTGGTGATTAATGTCAATTCTTTTTTAAAAATTTTATTTAGAAATTGTTTGAAAAATTTGCACAATATATTTTGAATTTACTCATCCCCCCACCCCCGCTCCCAGATCATCCTTACCTACCCACCCAACATGTTCTCTCTTTTTCACTAAAAACAAGCAAACACACAAATCAACAAAGCAAACAAAATCAAACCCAAACAGCCACAACAACAACCCAACATAGAGCCCAGCTTGTGTTAGCCAACTCCTTCTGGGCACGGGGCCTGCCCTGGAGCGTGGCCTGTGTGCCAGGTGCACTCCACTGAAGAAAACCGACTCTCCTCCTTCAAAAAGCAGTCCCGTGGAGGTGTGGGACTTCTGTCTACCCAGCCCACTCCACGCTGGGGTTTTCTCGGCCTTGAGCCTGAGCTGGCCTTGTGCTGTCAAGGCCTCTGTGAGTTTATCCGTGCACCCCCCTGCTGTGTCTTGAAGTGATGCACTACCCCCAGGCCTTACAATTGTCTCCTCTCCTCTTCCACACAGTTAAGTCAGTTCTTTTTCGTCTCTCTGGCTGAAATGGGAGCACTGGCTACCTCTTCCCTGGGAATTATTTTTTCCTAATAAGTTTTGAAACATCTTTATCCAAATTCTCATGCTGTGTCTTTTTGTGTTACCATCAGAGGATAACCAAATTTATAGAGGCAGTGACACAGGAAGGGTGGGTGTCTTTTTATTACCTTTAGATGAATAATGATGTTAAGCTCTGTAATATGGAAAGCACTTTCTACGCCCTGGAGTATGACTCTCTTCATTGCTGGAGTAGAGATAATTTCAGGTAACCCACACAGCACAGGCCGTCAGCTCTGCAAAGAGATAAGTTGAGACTGATTCTCCCTTACTGAAAGCATCATCAGAAAGCCTAGACCAACTCAGTTTGTCCCCACATTGCAGCTTTTAGTGCTGAACAGGGATGTCACGCAGAGGCTTCCCTGACACGAGCTTAGAGAATGGATTGTGTTCCTTTCCTCTTGTAACTGCTGATCCTGTGGCCTCACTATAAATAATCAAAATGGGCAGGCCCAGGGGGCCTGCTTTCAGTCCTTTTCCACACATTTATAGAGAGGAGAGGAGAGAATTCTTACTCTGGCTAATCAGGGCTGCAGCTAATGGAAAACACATGAGTTACTGCAAAGAACGCCATGGGGTGGGGGTGGGGGGGCAGAATGGCATTGACAGTAGTGGTGGGACACGGGAGGCTGGGGACAAGAAGCTGCTGTGGTGGTATACCCCGAAGACAGAGGTGACCATTCCTCAGATAGAAAGATTCCTTAATAAGGACCCTAAAGACAACCACAGAGATAGGCTGTGTCCCCAAGTGAAAGAACTGCTTCTATATTTGAATGTTAAATATTGTCTAATGCAAAAAATTCTGTCGATGCTACAAGTAAGTTACAAATATTTGCAAAAATGGGCTGGGGAGACAGCTTAGTCGGTGCAGTGCTTACCTTGAAATTGTGAAGACGGAGTTCAGATTCCCAGAACCTATGTCAAAGTCTGGCTATGGTAATGTACCTGTAACCTCAGTATTGAGGTGGGAGGTGGAGGCAGGAGGAGGTCCCTGGGCTTAGAGGTCAGCTGGTCTGTTCTCAAACTTCCAGGCCAATTAGGTAACCTGTCTCAAAAAAGGTGGAAGGTCTTAAGGACTGATACCTGACCACACGGATATTGTGAACACACACACACACACACACACACACACACACACACACACACACGGCTCCTCAATACATTCATGGAGAAAACTTTGCAGACCCTGGGAAACTCTGCTGAGATGTGAATTTAGCAACACAATGCTTCTCTCTGCAAGCCTGTGCACAGGTAACCATGAATACACGTGTATGTGTGTGGTATTTGCCTGTGTACACACAAGCATGAATGTGTGCATGTGTGTGGGCATGTGTCCCAGACATATATATTTGCTCTTTCTCTTTTGTACCTTTGAAATCTCCGTAAGTGCTTGGGGAGAGGGTTTTGAACGATGTATGGGCATGTCTGATTCTCTTTGCAGACACATGCATTTCTGGGAGCTGTAGAACTAGAGATGGAATTTTCCTAAGTTATCTCCAGGAGAAATGGGTGCCAAGATATAGGGTATAATTAGAATTTGTTAAAGTGTATTCTTGGCAGCTGCCTATTTAGTACACATTTTATGTGTTTTCCCTTCTCCTTCAAGGTGAGAGTCAATTGCTTGCCATCTTTTAGCATTATGTAAAATTTTCTAAAGAAGATCCTGGTGATATGATGAAATGCAGAATTCATGGTGATGTCTGGAACCCGCATTAAACATGTTTAGATTCACGTTTTCTCCTAAGGAGTCTGCCAAATATAAACATGGTATCTTCAAAGAAAAAAAGAATGTGTCAGACAATAATTATTAGACAAAATTTGATAAATTCTTTAAAGTCATACTTCTTTTAATATGGTCAACCTACCCAGAATTGCCATACCAGCCCTATTTGCGTAAAAAGCCATAAAATTCATCCAGAAAGTAAAAGGCTAGGTGAAGAGGTAAGGGATTGTGGAGTAAGGGACACAGTAAAGGAAAAACATCAAAGCAAAGGATAAGTGTTGAGCTTTCAATGTTCATTCCATGGACATTCCTGAGAGAAATAGCACATAGAGAAGTACAGGAAGACAATTATCAAAGCAGTAACAGAAGATGACTGCTCAGAACTCATTCGAGAATGTCCTGCTTTTAAATGACATTGGGGGTGATGAGTGATGGTCACACAGAATGACATGAGGCCACTGTGCAGGTCAGTATGGACAAGGCAAGTGAGAGAGAAAACCCAGACAGGAAAAGAAAACAAACCAAACAAAAGGAAGACCAGCTATGATGAACTGGCAATTGTGTCCCTCAGGTACAGGTTAGGGATGCAGGAAGTTTACATTTTTTTTTTTTTTAGAATGTTCTCCAGAAAAAGCAAACCAACAAAATACCACACAGACAGACAGACAGACAGACAGACAGACAGACAGACACACACACACACACACACACACACACACACACACACACACACACACCACCCCTAGAAACTGGAAGAAGAATCAGTAAAACTAACTCAGACTCAGGAAAAGTGGGTCTGACCCAAGCTCACAAGCTTGAGTGACTGCAGGACTCCTGGCACTTTAATATCAGCAGGACACAGTTCTTCTTTTAGTGTGGGAAGAGGGCAGTGAGGAGGTAAATGTCTTCAGATCTTTTGGGACGTCTTAGGTCTGAGGTTAGTTAACTGTGCACTGAGTAAATTGTACTATCAATCATAACTCTTTAAAGCACAGCAAATAGTCATTAATATGAATCATTTTCATTTACTATATATTACTGCAGTCCTATATTTGATGACATGCACAGACACACAGGCAGACAGACGTACCCGTTTGGGACAGAATCTGGCCCAGTTTGGCCTCAAACTCTCTGTAAAGGCGAGAAACCTCGAACTCCTGATCTTCTAGTCTCTGCCTCCCAAGTCCTAGGATCACACCCTGTTTATGTCTTGATGGGAATGGAATCCAGGGCCCTGTGAATGCTAGACAAGGCCTCCATCAATTGAGCTACCTCCCCAGGCCTGGCTTGGACTGTTTTGAACTTCAATTGATGTTTAATGGTGTGTTTTACTACACATCCCAGAAAACACACCTCATTCTCTGCAGCCTACATAGAAAGCAAATCGGTCGTGCAGTCTGTTACTTCCTCTTCCCAAAACTTTTTGACTTTACTATAAGATATCCTACTCCCATGATTGTCCTCCTCCCTTTGGGCTTTATGTATCCATTCCAAAATGTTCCCAGTTCCAGATTCATCTCCCCTCCTCAAATTCAAAGCAGAAGTTTCACCTGGCAAAGGCTTTGAAATCCCTAGTCACCCTAGATTCCAACTTCCATACTCCCCACCTCATTCTTCAGCAAACAATAGCTGGATTGTAAACCACTATCCAGGATCCTTTGCTTCTGTGGAATGTAAAATGTCCCCCCCACTTGGCCACCAGCTGGGTACATCACTTTGGAAGCCATGAAACCTTTGTGATGGGAAACACTGCTATTGAAGGAGGTCACTAGGCGGGCGGTGAGCCATTGGTGGTTACAGTTCAGTTACAGCCCTGCTCTCAGTCCTGTTCTCTGCTTACTGAATTGTGAGACCCTTCATCACCGTGAACCTCATGATGCCCTTGGCTTTGTGATGGATCAAATCCTTTGAACCGTGAACCAAAACAAACCTTTTTTCTCCTAAGCGGTACCTTGTAATGGCGATGTAAAGCTCTCACATTTGGAAGCCACTCCATACCCGGCCTGACTGTCCAGCAGCCTCCTCTTTGTGTCAACCATATGCAGCCTTTTCTTCCTACAGTAGTGACAAAAGGGATCCCATTAAAATGCAAGTCAATTGTGCTAATCTTTTGTGCAAAATTATCTGCAAAACAGGGACCTAAGTCACAGAGAAGAGTCCACAGTACTTCAATGGCCAACAAGTCTGCATTACCCTTTGCTCCCACCGTCTTCATAGCTCTGCTCCACTTCTTGTCCAGTACCAGCCAGGGCACAGTTGGTTTGCTTCCTGCATGCTGGGCAGGCATGCCTCAGGCCCTTTGGTTGTAACTTCCCTCTGTTCTTCCCGTTCTGAGGGAAACTCCCCCTGAATCCCCATTCTATCTTTCATCTCCCTTAATTGCTCTAATTTTTACCTTCAAAATATGATCACAGCAGCCTTACTGTATGAATTTGTTCATTTTCTTGTTGTCTTTTTCTTTCTAAACTGGAGTGTAGCTTTCTAAGATACAGACACTTTCTAAGATACATGTGTGGATGTGTCTCAAGTTCTAGAATGATGCTTAATATTTAGTAGATGCTTATTCAATATCTGTTCAAATGAACGAATAAGGGCTGGAGAGATGGCTCAGTGTGGAAGAGCACTTGCTGCACACACATGGGGACCTGAGATTGGACCCCAGCTTTCACGTTAAATGCTATGCATGGCTGTGCACATGCCTGTAACCCTAGTGTCATGAGTGACAGGGATTGGAGGATCACTGGGGATTGTTGGTTCCTACCCTGGCTCTGCTGTCAGTGAGAGAGGCTGTCTCAGATGAATGAGGTGGAGAGTGATAGAGCAGGGCACCCCAGCATTTCTGGCCTGCACACATGCTTATCGAGAGTCATGTGAACAACACACACCACATTCATAGACATAGATGCATACATTCATACACACACAAAAGAGTTAAAAAAATGAATGAGTAAATAGGTAAATAGGATCTAAATAAAAAAGAATGGAATGGATTAAAAGGAATAAAAAACAAGTAAGTGGCTGAAAAGTGCTAGTAATATGATTAAGAAAGCATTTGTTTCTTCTGTCAATATGAAAAAGCACACACTTACATTTCCACTATTTGAAATAACATCCTTTTTACATAGTGCAAGGAAACAGAGGAAGGTAAATTGAATTGGGTTTAGCAATGAGTTTTTAAATTTTTTTTTATTACTGCCTTAGTTAATGTTCTATTGCTGTGAAGAGACACTATGACCATGACAACTCTTATAAAGGAAACAATTGAATTATGGTGGCTTGCTTACATTTTCAGAACTTTAGTGCATTATCATTATGGTGGCATTCAGGCAGATGTGGTACTGGAGAAGTAGCTGAGTGTCCTACATCTTGACCTGCAGGCAAGAGGAAGTGGTCTGTTTCGCTGGGCATTGCTTGAGCATAGGAGATCTCAAAGCCTGCCTCTGCAGTGACACACTTCCTCCAACAAGACCACACCTACTCCAACAAGGCCACACCTCCTAATGCCACACCCTTTGGGGGCCATTTTCTTTCAGACTGCCACAATTAGTTTATGTGTATGAGTGCCTTGCCTACATTTATGTCTGTATACCATGTGCATATGCATGCCTGGTACCCATAGAGGGCAGAAGAAGGTCGTAGAGCCCCTGAAATTGGAGGTACAGATAGTTGTGAGCTACAATGTGCATGCTAAAGACCAAACCTGGGTCCTCTTAACCACTGAGCCATCTCTCTAGCCCCTAGTGAGGAACTGTTAAATGTTGTTAAAATTGATAAAAACTGAAATGAATTTTATGTAGACAAGGATTTAGTTGACTGTAGGATTTTAAAGGCCACAAACTTAGAATGTTCTGAGGAGATGCTTTTATGCTGAAGTGTGATTTGCTCTGCAGATTTGGCCTCTGATGGAGACCTTCAGCACCTTGTGAAAACATGTAAAGAACACAGATTCTTAGGTGCCATCCTCATTTCTAGAGGAGAAAGTTCAGGTTCTCATTTGTGTTTCTAGGGGAACTGGCTTTGGGGGGGGTCATATTTGCATCTGCCTACTGTCCTGTGTCTTCTGTACACACAAAGCAACATTTCTCCCCATCCTAAAACAGAAAACAAAGGCTTTAAATCTTCCTTGAGTTCTCTTTCCCTTCTAGTCACTGTCCTATTCTCACCTTCTTTTTATAGCATAACTCAAAATAATTCTCTAAAAATTCTCTGTTTTTCTTTTGAACACAGAGTCAGGCTTTCCTACTAAGTGGCTCTTCCCAAGGTCACTCTCAGTGTACTCTAAGGAGGCACATTCACGCCCCGTGATCCTTGGTCCATCGGCATGAGCTGAAAGTTGACTGCACTCTGTCAAAGTCCTTCCTTTAACTCCTCTTCCTTCCCCCAGTCTCCTTTGGTTGTGTCTTCTGTACTTTAAAACCCTGACGATGGCCCCAAGGTTTCTGTCCCCATCACTGTTTGATTTTGTCTGCTGATGATCTCTGTTTTCTATGTCTTAACCCAACTGTTGCAGTGAATTCTAGAGTCCAAACATGGACTGTGGTGCACTATAAACATTTGGTGCTTAATCGGTTCTTGGAACCAATGTCCAGTTCTGAGCCCGTATATATTCCCTCTCAGACTCCCTCCTTCATAGCCTCAGTCAGAGCAACCTCATCCTTCCATCACACAGGCTCAAACTTGGAAGTGTCTTCGGCTGACTTTTCTCTCTGGGGTCATAACCGAACCAACAGCAAATCCTAATGGTTCTCCGAATTTAACCATCTTCTTTGCTACCTTATACCAACTCATCAAGATCTGTGGCCCAAGGGACAGGGCAACCTCCTCGCTGGTCTTGCTTCTTTTCTGGTCCCATGGTAGATGATTCTCAGCATAGCCCTGATTGCGCCTCATCACCTCACTCAGATCCTGCGTGTGAGCTCCCCTGTCAGCTGGTGGGAAACCCTTACCTCGATTTTCAGCCCTTTCTGATCGGTTACCATTTGCATCTTAACTCCGAAGCACACTGTTCTTGCCACACTACCTTCTCAGGTATCCCAGGCACATTTCCACCTCAGTCTTTTTTGTCTGGACTCAGTCTTCTCTGGGTGTCTATGTTGTGTTCTTCCCATGCTACTTTTCAAAAGTCACAATCCAGGGGTCATGTAGCTAACCGTGGAACTCCTATTTTTTCTCTCTTCGCAGTTCAGCATTATGCTGTACGTGATCTGTTCTGCGGTCTTTATCATCTCTCTTTTACATTTAAAGACAAAGCCATGGAAATATAAGCGATTCATACTCCTGTCCTCCCCTGGTGTCTGCAGCAGTGCTTGGCTTGTGCAAAACAATTCTTACATGTTTCTTACAAAGGATTGAAAACATGGGCTCTTACTATCAAAGCCTATGTATTACACTCATCTACAGGCTTGATGGAAAATATAACACCCTTGTGCTTTTCGGAGAGAAGAATTTCCATGGTTTTGTAGTAACTTTGTCAGGACTGATCCTCTTCCACTTGACTCTTAATGACTCAAGGGTTGGAACTGGGCCTATTTTGGTCACAGTTTTCCAGGGTCAGAACGTGATGAAGGAAGGAAATCACTTATTTTGCACAAAATTTAATTCAGCTTTATAGGAGGAGGCTAAGGAAGCTCAAAGAACTAGCAACCGAGATTCCTAGTGTATTTTAATGGAACACTACGAATCAAAATGAGTCAAATATCTACCAACAGCACATCCAACTTTTAGGGATGATTGGACTATTAGCTATAACTTTTAGCTCAGTTGACAGTGCGGCTCAACCTAGTACTAGGTGTATTTCCTGATACATGAGAACCGTTAGTGGAAAGTCTGCCTGACTGAAAAGATGAATGAAGGCCAGTAAAGGAGGGCTGGAAAGGGGAAGCAAGACTTGCTGCAGTTAGCCACTGATCAAGGTGCTTATACATATGGCCACTAACTGTAGCCCTCCCCACCCTGGGGTTAGTTAGCAGTTCTACGGTACATCTGTAGAAACTGAGGTCTGGAGGAGCAGACAACCTGCATGGTGAGTTCCTACCCTAGCCAGGGGCAGTGCTGAGCTCCACACAGCTTTGTGGGATTATCAATGGGTAGGAAGCCTGATGGTCTGCAAGACACCAGGAGATGGTCCAGGAAAAAAAGAATCTAAGCAAATTCCTTTTACTTTTATAGAGCAAGTTCACGTGGACACCAAAATAAATCATGAAAACACAGGAAAAACAAAGCCCACAGATGTCATGATCTACACACTAGGCTGGAGAAATTAATGTGGAATTACTTTAGGAAGCATGCTGACATATGGAACACGTTACAAGGCTGGGGTATTGCTGTTTTTTCAATGGCACCATGGGCTTCAGGACCCAGAGTATGGTATAAAATAAATGAGAATTAAGGCAAGAAACGAGCCTGTGTTCTCTATCGCAGAGTTTGCTCTGTTTTCTAAAACTCACCATAAACCGTGCACCCTCTTTTCCAGTGAGAACATGTGCATGGCATCCTCCTGGGAACACAATCAGCCTGGGCAGCTTGGTGTCGAGGGGTGGTTGGCTTGCTAGAGGACACAGTGGAGATTACGGGGAAGTCTATTCATTGCAAGGGCACTGAGCTTAGCCACACTCAGTTGGAATCTGTATGACACTCTATGCTGAACTTCCACTGAACATTCACCATTCACAATGTATAAATGTGTAAGGACGTTCTCAGAGTGTGTTAACATGGTAACCAATGTAACCAGTGTGCCCTGTACAGGCGCATGTTCTCCCCAACTTTCTATGAAATAGTGAAGTTCTACTGCACTTCAGAAATGCTAGCATCCTTTGAAAGTTAAGGGTGAGGAGACTTTCCTAATTGGAGTCTATATTTTAAAACAGATTGCAAAATGCTTGGGTGGTACTATGGGTTGAATTCCAGATCCTCTGCAAAGAAACCATGTAGGACAAGGTCCTTTGAGCAAACAGCTGACATCTTTATCAGATCAATTGTACCTGCTTGCAAGAGCCCATCATGATGGGGCTTGTGGACTGTTGACATTTTGTCTTAGGAGGGTGTGGGGAAGGTCATTCCAGGTGCTTCTCCCACTCAGTAATTTCCCCTCAATTGCAGGTGGCCATGTTGGACCTCACGAGATACTGTAATGTATAGGCTGTGGAGGTTAATTGGGAAGGATCCCGTCTGAGAGGCTGTGGCGCAGCTGTGATTCCTGCTGGCTGGAACTTGCCTATGCCTTCAGTGTCACCCGGGTTCCTGTAGGTAAACCCTGAGCTATGCTCTGTGAGTGCAATGAATCCATTGTTTCCCAAGGCTGAGCTTCGGTTTCTCCCTGGGACCTTACGAAGAAGGGGTAGAATGCTCCCTAGGGATGAGTCATTGACACACTTGGCTTAGGTGGAGGATACAGCAAAATAGAGAGGAGTTTGGGGTAGCAATGGCATCGATGTGATGTAATGAGTCAGGCAACTGAAGACTGAGTGACAGGGACTGTGGAGGGGACTGGGCATGTACGACAGAAGCAGTGTATGAGACCTAGTCACTAGACAAATAGGATTGTGTTAATTAAAGGGTTGGGAAAACAGTTTTTTCAGTAGGGACCTTGGGATGGGGCTGGAGCTTTAGGGCTTTGATGAGCCCTGTTATTCCAGTTGCTGTGGAGGAAGGAACTCTTGTGGGTTGACCCCAACAGCTAATTCCCTAAAATGGTAGCCAGGGGTGCCCGTAGGTCAAGACCGTGCAATGCAGTACTAGCCGTAGAGACCCTCAAGGTCAGCTTTGTTGACGACTGATGTTCCCTCAAAGACTAAGGTGCTAGGGAGGGTTGTTGGGTTTGCTGGGTTGTTGTACCTTTAGCTGAGATTATGGCTGCCTCTGTTAGCCATTTGGGTGCAAGTTTGTCCTAATTGCGTATGCTTCTGCTCTGAGGAGTGCTAGGGTATCTAGGTTGGGGGATTTACTGATAGGGCCTCCATCTTTGTGACTATAGCAGAGCAATCTACTGGGTGAAGATTTTCCACTGTGGCCTACTTCTTCTAGAAAGGGTCCTCCCTTTAAAGCTTCCAGAACATTCCAAAACAAAGCCACCAGCTGGGAACCAAAGTTTCAGAATGGAAACCTGCCGGGACAGTTCACATTCAGACCATAGCGTTTCTCTTTTATGTGTCCATGAACTTCTGAGCCCCTGTGAAGTCCCTGAGGAGACAGACCCTCCAAGTCATTACATGCACAAGACCTGGGAGTGCCTACCCACTACCTTAGTTTTACCCTGTGTGTTCTTGAGAACTGGAAACCCGACTCATTAATTTTTCAAGTATATATGAAACTATCCTGCCGTAAGTCACCAAATGCCCCAGTGGAAATAGAGGAGACATTTTAAAGCAGTCATTTCAAAAGAACAGCAAAGGCTCGAGGTGCTGGCTTTCAATAGAAGGTGTAAACTAATTTGGTATCTCTATAAGAGCACAAATGTCAAGAAACCCTGGGAGCAATCGCCTTTGATATTTCCTCAGTTAAGCACACGTCTGTGGGAGAAAACCTGAATTAACGCATACTTCTGGCTCTGTGAGGCAACATCACAGTGAACTACAGACAGTCTCACACACAGGCTCAAAGAAGGCTGAGGCCTATGCAGAAAAACCCGATAAAGAACTCTGCCGTGAAGCAGCCGTGTGACTGGGCAGGGCATGACACTTCTGGGCCTCCAGGTATCTGAATTTTCCCTCTCCCTTTTGATTCTTCTCATCCATATATGTAAGAAGAAGTTAACTAGGTTTTAGATATCTCATCCATCCATTCACTGAACACAATTGGGAGCGGATCGTTTACCTAGGAGAGGATCTTATCAGGCAGCTAACTCTGCCTGCCTTGCCATTCTCTAGAATTTGCAGTCTAGTGGGAAAAGGTACACATCGAGCCCAAATCATTCAATTAAAAGAAAATTTATAAATATAATAACTTCAGAGGGGAGAAATGCTATGAGCCTCCAGACATTTAAAGAGGGAATCGAAAACTTCACTGCAGTATTACATTTCATGGAAAGGACAGTGTAGAAAGATGGTTTATAACCACATTCCTTTCACTCCAAAATAGTTATAAAAGGTCTTACAGGAAAAACAAAAACCAAATACTTCATGCTCTTATTGCTGGACAGGGAGAGGGACAATGTAGTGGTTTATATGAGAACTTCTCACAGGTAGAAATTGAAGGTTGTTAGGAAAAGCCAAGTTTTCAAGGCTGAGAAACGAATGGAACTCTTCTGAGAAGATGGCTCATTTGTCCGTGAAGGTGACTCGTTTACAGACTCAAGTGGAGAGTGGGTGAGGTGCCACACAGTGGGAGATGTGCCTGTCCAATTACCCTTTAAGTTGTTAAGCTAATAGGTTTGTCTGAACCAGTGGTTCTCAACCTTCCTGATCATGTTGTGGTGACCCTCAACCATAAAATCATTTCATTGCTACTTCATAATTGTAATTTTGCTACTGTTAATTGTAATATAAATATCTGATATGCAAGGTATCTTATATGTGACCCTCAAAAAGGGTCAAGACCCACAAGTTAGGAACCACTGATCTAAATCAAGTGTGTGTGTGTGTGTGTCCTCTGGACTCTTACAATAGCCTGATACTGATTAAGTTCAACAATTTCTATGAGACCAAAACACTTGAGCAATATGCTTTTTCAAATGAAACAACACCTAAGGAGCTACTAGCTCTGCTTTCTGGGGTGCCAAACTACTGCTTAGGTCTCTGAAGTTTCCAATCCTCTTGCTCTGCCTTCCATGTGTCCTCTGCACACCTCAAGGCAATAGGGTCTTTTTTTTTTTCTTCTGCACATCCCACAGCAGATAAAAGTCTGTGCTTGCCAAGTTTGCATTTGTGCTTATAAGGAAGGCATTGACACCCTGGGTCTCCCCTTATGGAATGTGGGGATGTAGGGTTAGATGCACCACAGTCGGTGTCCAGGCAGACAGTTCTAAGAAGCATTAAGACGCCTTTCATAAAACCCCCAACAAGACCTCGCTGCTCATAGCAACAACCTTGAAAGCAGCAGTTCCCTCGTTCTTCATCCTCATTGTCTCTCCTGCTCTTTGGAATTTGCCTCGGACCGACTGCCCACATCTAAGCCCCTGGTGTCTGGGAATCTGCTTTGGGGATAAGCCAGATGACGGAAAATGGTAAAACCCACGTGTTCCGACACACGCGGTGTGTGTCCCACTTCCAGTCTTCTGACCCCGTGACTGGTGAGGACTCAGAATGCATATGGCTGACTGTTCTTGCACTTCATCTCTGATTATGAGGATTCTTTGGGTCCCCAGTGTTGAGATAGAGGGAGCAGTGCTTTGAGTGAAGCGACAGGTGAGCCACGTACACCACAGGCCATCTATACCATTCATACTGTGCTAACCCAGACAGGAAGTGTTTCTATTAGCTCCAGCCCCGAGGGATGTCCACTGTGTGCCAGCCTTGCCAGCCACAGGAGCACCTGCTGCTGTCCTCCAGCCTCAGTTACCATTCCATTCTTGGGCTTCTAGCTGCCAGATCTGGAAGACAGACAGGGGCAACCTTGGCTTCAGCATCCCAGGCTGGAAGGACAAGCTCTAAGGACACCATAGATGCTTCTTAATGGCAGAGTGCCCAAGGTTCAGTCCCTGTGGCCCTTGTGACACAGATGCCATTGTCTCTGTGTTTTCACCAATAGCTGGGTAGTACAGAAACAAGAATTCAAAAAAAAAAAAGAAAAAAGAAAAAGAAAAAAGAGAAGAAGGAAAAAGCACAGTCAAGAAGATCAGCCTTGGCCATACCTGCTTATAACCTCAGTATTCAGAAGGCCAAAGCAAGAGGCTTCAGAGTCAGAGGCTAGCTGGGGCTACATAAGGCAACCATAGCCCCCCACCCACCCTACTTTTTTTTAGAGAAGGTTTCTCTGTATAGCTCTGTAGACCAGGCTAGCCTCAAACTTGGAGATCTGCCTGCCTCTGCCTTCCAAGTGCTGGGACTAAAGGTGTGCTCCACCACCACCACTGGCTGCAACCTTATTTCAAAACCAGCAACAAAGCATGCATATCTTTGTGGCTTCCCCCTCCCATGCTGGACAATTGCATACTATATATTAGATTACATACATGATTCATCTCAAGTGTGGGTCACTACCATGTCTTACTCTTTCCAGGTGTGCTGACTCTCACAAGGGCAGGGAGTGAAGTGTATTTGCTATTCTTCATCCATAAGCAGAGAACAGCCATGTACAAATGGCCTGGTTTTAAAATGATGAAATTTATGTAGACAATACTGATTTAAATTTAAAATTACTGAACCATTAGCTTACACATTAATATTCCTTCCTTTTTTGGAGTGTGTATGTGTGTGTGTGTGTGTGTGTGTGTGTGTGTGTGTGTGTGTGTATTAATTAGCATATGTTGATACACTTGCCCTTTCTTCTTTAGGAACTGAGCAATAAGAATAAAAACCAAGTCATTAAAAGTGTTGATATTATTTTGCTAGAAGGTAATAGAAGATCAGTTTGTTCTCTGCCCAATAACATGAAATAGTAGAAATTTTGGGCACTTCCTGTGGGCATTGATTTCAGCACAGAAATCTTTATTTGAGAGTCCATCTTTATTACTGGGCCAACGTTAGCCCTACTGTCCAAGCAGAACTTTGGTTTCAGGCCTCCCAGGATTTGAAGAGGAAAAGTGCTAAAGCTGAAGGTCCTTATCTGCGAGGTCATCGTCTTTAAAACTGTTTTCCCAACAGATCAGTGTAGGCAGAAGTCTTAGCGGGACAAGGTCAAGTGCTAAATCATAAATATATTTTCTAGACACTTCTACAAATTAGCTATGTAAAAGACCATGTTAAAATGATCAGACCAAGGGCTGCAGAGGTGACTCAGCAGTTAAAAGCACTAGCTGCTCTTCCAGAGGTCCCGAGTTCAATTCCCAGCAACCACATGGTGGCTCACAACCATCTTTAATGGGATCTAATGACCTCTTTTGGCATATAAGCGTACAGACAGAGCACTCAGACCTAGGAAAAATACATAAATAAATACAATTAAAAATTATCAGATGAAGCCAGGTAGGGTGGCTTGTGTCTATATTCCTCACACTCAGGAGAGTGAGGCAGGAGGATCATGAATTTGAGGCTAGCCTGGGCCATATAGTAGACCCTGAATCCATAATTAACTAACTAACTAACTAACTAACTAACTAATCAAATCAATAAATACATAAATTATGTTGATATACTTATAAACAGTTATGTAATATAATGTTCAAAGTTGGATATGGAAGGATGAGGACAATTAGCTCTGAGGTAGAACTTTTGAAGGACCCACAAGAACTCTATATGGAAGTGGAAATACCACTGGGAGGAGAAACTCGGGAGCCTGGCATAACTGTGCAGAAGCCTGCAGTCATAGCCCATGCAAGGCCGAGAATGGATGGGGAGTTTGAGGTCAGCCTGGGCAACATTGTAAGTTTCTGTCATGAAAAACAACTTTGGCTAATAAAAATACTTTTAAGATCTCCTTAATTGTGTTTGTTTCTGAATAATCCAATGCTAATGAATTGTATTTAATGTCAGATTATTTAATTCATTGATATATGACCCAAATACATGAATGTAGAGTCAGGTTAAGAGGGGCAACGGTCACCCTGTGGACATGAAAGCTTCACACTGAGGGTGATGGGATGGCCACCATTGGGGGATAACATTCCTGCAGATACTTTTCAATGTGTGTGAGGGAGGGTGTGCTCATGTGCATGCACAAGTGGGGCCACACCTGTGTGCATGCATGTGTGAGTGTGTGCATTGCTTTTTGAGACAGGGTCTCTCACTGAACCTGGAGCTCATCCGTTGCATTGCTACACTGCCTGCATGTCAAGCTTCAGGTTTCAGCCTGTGTTTGTTTACCTTCCCAGTGTGGGAATTACAAGTGCATGCCATCCAGCATGTTGGACTTTTAAAAACAAGGGTTCTGAGGAGCAGACTCAGGTCCTCATGCTTGCAAGGCAAGTGCTTCATAGATGGAGCTATCCCCTGGTCTCAGGAACTTGCCTTTCCTCCTGCCAAGTCTTTCCAAGAATTTTAAAGACCAGAAAATGATACATAAGATTTCAGGTTGCACCGGGTGTGCAACCTTTAATCCCAGCACTCGGGAGGCAGAGCCAGGCAGATTTCTGTGAGTTCGAGGCCAGCCTGGTCTACAGAGCGAGATGCAGGACAGGCACCAAAACTACTCAGAGAAACCCTGTCTCGAAAAACAAACAAACAAACAAAAACAAAACAAAACAAAACAAAAAATGAACATTCTGAAAGATTTAAGGTTGCTTTTTAAAATGTTTAGACTGGCCATGCTGGGTGCTTATTCCTTGAAGAGAACCATGGGTTGGAGGTCATTGAAGGGAAGGAAGCCCTGCCACAGGACAGGACACCTGTAACCAGGATACCTTCCACGGTGCTCTCTAGTTACCTCTTCTAGACCTGCTATACCATGGAACCAAATCCTTTTAGCTAGTCTCCAGAAGCACTGATTGGGTGACTGTTAGCCTCCCCTCCAAACCATCCACACTAAAACTGCCCCAGAGCCCTATCACCTGACCCTTCATGGTTTAATGTCCTGTTGGCAGTTGCTAACTTTCATTCTTGTCCTGCTTTGTGGATTCATTTGGCTCTCAATGTGTGTTCCACAGTTCTGTCTCTGGCCCAGCCTCAGCTCAGCCTGTGACATGGGCACCCTATTTGGTGTTTTGCATGTACCATCCTGGGACATTCCCATCCATCCAGGGATTTGGCTTTGCTCTGTGTGGGGATTGAAAGCTGATTGTTCTCTCATTGATCTCATATTGTGTGAGACCCTGTCCAAGGAATTTGAATGTGACAGACTTTACTGTATGTTACGGGAGGATATGTGTGCATGTGTACATGTGTGTTCAGACGTGGAGGCCAGAGGATGATTTCACGCTCTGTTGTGTCCTGCTCTATTGCTGTCTGCTTTATCCCCTTGGGTCAGGGCCTCTCACTAACTGAACCTGACTAAACTTGGAGCATGCCAGTTTGAGGCTAGGCTGGATGGCTGGCATGCCTAAACAATTCTTTTGTCTTGGCCCATTACACGGGAACATGCCTGGATTTGCCTGTGTGAAAGACATGCACATGTAAGAGATGCAAGGGGAAGGCCTTAGTTGTCCCAGCTGAGCCTATCTGAGATCAGCATGTAGTCAACCAATGCCATATTAAAGAGTCTAGCTTAGGTTGTCAGTGCCCTGCCCAACTTGCTTGAACAAGCCCCAATGATACCACATTTGTCGTGCTGACCCATAGAATAGTGAACAACAAGAAATGCCCTGCTCCTACAACACAGGAAAAGTGAAGGAAGAGGGGGCAGAAAGATCATCAGCGCCCAAAGATCAGGATGCCTGCTGCTATCCAGTGTCTTTTAGACTTGACAGGGAAGTCGCAGCCATGGAACCTCAATGGCACGGTTACCTAAACTAGACTTACATAATGACCACACAAGCTGGCATGGCAGTGTGGGATGTGTGAAATTTCACAGGCCTCATACCTAGATAAAGAACTATAGGCAGCCAATGGTTGCCAAGAGAGGAAGACTCTGTTTTCCAGGAACCAACTCCCGGATAGATTATTCCCTATCAAGTAGTCATCCCTAAGCACATGTACACGAGTAACACAAAATGGACTCGATAAATTGTGTGTGTGTGTGTGTGTGTGTGTGTGTGTGTGTGTGTGTAAAACAATAACAATTAGAGAAGAGGTCATGGATTTGAGAGGGAGGTGGGCAGAATGGGAGGAGTTATAAGGGAGGAGTGGAAATGGTGTAAATACAACACACACATATGAAATTCTCAAAAAAATTAAATAAAAATATTCTCAGAGGGGGAAAAAGTGCCCATTGTCCAGGCCACTGAGGCGGCAAGCAGGCACAGTCCTCAAGAATGGTTAACAGATTCAGCCACCTCTAGTGGAGTTGTAGTTGTGTTTAAGATACACATTTCAGTATTGGAGACATGGCTCAGCAGTTAAGAGCGCTTACTGCTCTTGCAGAGGACCCATGTTCGGTTCCCAGCACCTACATGGTAGCTCACAACCATCTGTAATTCCAGTTCCAGGGGATTGCACGTGGTGCACATACAGGCAAACATCCACATACATAAAAAATAGATAAAAATTTTAAAAATATGTTTTTCTTGTGAAAGATAGGCAAATAGAAAGAACTTGAGTTGGTACACATTTAATATGCCTTGAGATATATTTGTACATGTGATACATCTGTGTATGTGTGTGGTATATGCCTGTGTGCACACATGTATGTGTGGGTGTGCTCACCCATCTGTGTGCATGTGGAGGCCAGGGGAGGATTTCGGGTGTCCTGCTTTACCACTCTGTCTCATTTCTTTGAGGCAGGGTCTCTCACTGACTCTCAAGCCCTCCAGTTTTAGGCTAGATTAGCTGGCCAGTGAGTCCCATTGCTCCTTTTCCTCTGTCCTCCCCACCACCCACCAGCACTGGGCTTTCACATATAGGTGGCCATGTCTGGTCTTTTCACATGGGTGCTGGGGATCTGAACTCAGGTCCTCTTGCTTGCACTGATCCCCTGCGCCATATCCCTTGGCCCTTTCCCATTTTTTTTTTTTTAATATTTTGAGTTGTCCAGGAGAAAAAGAGAAATGGAAGGAAACAAAAATAAAGGAAATAATTGAAGGGTTGTTTTAGGATAGGTTGATTTGATTTTAGAGAAAAAATAAATGTCTCATCTAAAAATTGAATGTGTTCTGAGGACATCCAAACCCAATGTTTGTGTTACAAATGACATTCTAAGCCCATTTCCACAAGGGCAAGGGGATCTAGGACTGGCATGCAGCAAATATTTCCGACAACCCTTGCATTTACTGTTGCTTTGAGGTCTCAGTGCCGAGCTGTGAGTGGAAAGAAGGCTCAGCCATGGACCTCAGAATGTTGGCAATGCCTGGCAGATACTTATCTGAGCCACACGCATTAGGAATCTGGGATGGAACCGCCTAAGAATAGCCAGTCTCACGAAATTTCCAATCTCTCTTGTTTTTGGCAGAACTTAAAATTCCTTGGAGATGGCTCATGTCGAAAGACTTCTGTGTGGTGCTGGCCAGCACCAGCGGGGAAAGCGGCCTGGGGAAGGAACGCAAACCAACGTGGCTGTGTGTTTTCACGCCTCTGAAAAGGTCTGGGTTTGGCTCCAACCAGGAAAGAGCGCTTGAGGTTTGTATTCCGGGTGCCAGCTTTTTCAAATGCCTTTCACCTGACTCAAGAGGCTTTGAACATCAGCAGAAAACCAAGGGAGTGAATAAACTTTGAATATTCTTGATGTTCAGACATACTTTGAACAAGACTTCTTGCTGGGAGAAAGAACAGGATACTGCTGGAGCAGGATGTTCTCACACACCCCTTGCTGGGGAGCAGAGGGCAGTGTCATCTGTTGGTCAGAAGTCCATGATGCTGGTGTAGACTGAACTTGCTTTGTCTGTTCAGATGGTTGAAGAAGTGAAATGAATGGGGGCCAAATTACCTACTGCGGTCAGCGTACCTTCTTCTCCAGAACAACCTACCATTTGATCCTTCTCATGGTTGGGTATGCTATGCCTATCCCACTGCCCTGGAAGTACTTCCACCTCTTGTATGACAAATTCCGCTTCTCACCCAAGCCCAGTTCAGACACCAGCCTTAAGTTTGCCAACCATTGCAAACTGCTTTTAGCTTTTGTGCCTAATTACATGATTGTATTTTAAACACAAAATTGTGTTCTCAGCACATCACCTAGAAGTACATCACTGTAGAAGCTTGATGAGAGGGATGGCCTCATAATACCCCACTGTAACTATATTTCCCTTTCTGTACCAGGGGAACTTCCCACCAACATTAGATTCATCCTTGTGTGGCTATTCTTGGTTGTCAGCTTGATTACATCTTTAAACCCCAAGAAGCTGGGTATACCTGTGAGGACTTTTTCTTAATTAAACAATTTGAACTAGGAAGACCCACCTTTAATCCAGATCTTTTGAGAGGAGAAGACTCACCTTAACTCTAGGCCACACCTTCTGCTGGCAGCCTATATAAAAGACGTGGAAGAAGGACACTCTTGCTCCCTGCCTGCTTGCCTTTACTCTCACTGGCAAGTCCATTCCTTCCCTGGCATTAGAGCCTACTTCTCTGGGATTCCAGTGTATCCTGGAGACCAGGTAATACATCCAGCCTCATGGACAGAAGAACTAATGGATTCTTGAACTTTCAGTTGGTAGACAGCCATTGTCGGACTAGCTGGACCAAGCTTATAAGCCATTCTAATAAAATCCCTTTATCTGTCTGTCTATCTATCATCTATCTGTCTGTCTGTCTATCTATCTATCTATCTATCTATCTATCTATCTATCTATCTATCTATCTATCATCTTCAATCCATCCTTCTGTTCCTCTAGAGGACCCTGACTAATACAGTCCTTATCTCTCAGTCCCATATTTTACAAACCACTTGTTATTCCCAGAGTGACTTTTGTTCCAGAAGCTTCTGCTCATCCTCACTAAGATCCTTAGCACTCTGCCATCCTTCCCTTGTACTAACGTAGAAAGTGAGTACCACTTTCCCACCCACTGGCCCATGCTTTGGTGCTAATTTAAAACAACTTCACTTTTGCACTTGGGCACCAAACGACTCCTCTGATGTTTAACTGAGGTGTTACTTGATGTGGAGATGCACAAGCCTTTCCCCATGAAGCTCATGAGACACCCACCACCTGATCCTGTTTATTCTTCAGGGTGCCAGTGGCTGGCAATTTCATCAGATTATAGCCTAAGAGCACCTTAATGAAACAAAGGTCAGGGGTCACACTCTGGTCCAGTTAGCATGACTGTTTCTTACATTTCCTTTTCCAGTCCCCTCCACACAGGCAAGTCTAGCAAGAATCAGTGTCAGCTAGCAAACGGTGTCCTGAGAGCAGAGTTCAGGCGAGGCTTGCTGAGAACCCGCTCCTAGCTCTGAAGAACCCAGCTGAAAGGAATGTGCTCTGGTGTGCCCACACGTGCACGCACGGGAGGGATTTTTTAAAATATGTGAACAAAAGTGAGTATACGTCTCTTGCATGAGTTCAATAGCATGGACTGTCCCTTCACGCCAGCATTTAATGCATAGGGCCACATAGTGCTGTTTGAGCCCAGATGTTCAAGACCTGGGCTGGAAGCTCCACAACACGGATTGCGTTACCTCAGGGTCACCCCACACCTCACGCTCCCTGCTCAGCTGTGTTTTGTTACGGCTTTAACAGAGCAACGATGTGTTTCCACAGTCGAGTTCGGTATTGGATGACACGCCGGCTGATTTTGGTGGTTTGAGCAGACCGGTAGGGGGTTATACAAACCAGAGCAGTTTGCCTTCCCCACAGTAAGAAAATATGTTAAGAATTACTGCCGATGATCAAGGCATCGCTCTCTCCCTCCTTCACTGTCTCCTTTGCGCCTCTCTCTCGTTTTAGCCTCCAATATTTTTAAAGTTTTTTTTTTGTCATTGTTATGGTCTCTGAATGTCCCTCTGATCTAGTCTAGAAGGAGACTCTAACTTTAATTGCTTTCTTATCTCAGCAAATGCCCATTGAAACTTTGTTCTTATTCCCCCCTCTTCCCTTTTTTCTCTATCCCAACCCCCTGAAAACAACCCAGGTCATAAAACTGATAACATTCCTAATGTAAAAGAAAGAAAGAAAGATAATCGATGCAGTTTAGATAAGGTGAAAGAAATAACGAAGTAAAAGCCTGTATGGAGCGTGGCCAGCCATTCATCTGTTTGTGTTAATAGGTTCCAGTCACGGCACGGCAGGCACAGGACGTCTGTTTGCCACCGCACTTAGCAAGCACACGAGCTTAAAAATAAACTTTGACAATGTAGATCTCTTTGTCCGTTCAGGAATGGAAAGCATTATGTACTTCAAAGCACAGTAAGCCCGATTTGAAAATATAGTTTGTGCTTGTGTTACTGTGGCTATTGGGTGGGACTTGAAGCCGCACAAGGCACATGGATGCTTTGTGTGTAAATAGTACAGCAGAGGACACAAGCTAGCAAGAGCAAACGATACTAGCAACTTTGATAAGCCCATTCATAAGGAAGGAACGTCTGTCTTTTAAGTTCTCAGGAACAACTGGGATATGATTCCTCATTTTAATCAGGGTTTTCTTCCTGAACTAAACTGCAAAAACAGAGGACTTGAGGAGCACATTTCACTTGCACAGAGCAGCGTTTGTTCATTTTGAGTGTTTTTGGACAGGAAATCGATCTACAGGGTAACATTCACACACAAAAGAGAAACAGTATGGGACGATGGCTTGTTACTTCAACTGACTCTGTTTTGGACATTACGGACAAGAAACCTCGGAGGAAGAACAGCGTTAAAGATCAAAAGCATGGCAACTCCTGATGAAAACATCTCCAAATGATGAACCCACGAGTGAAGAGGAACTTCTACCGTAAGTATCTTTGCTGTAATCAAGAGTCTCGTTTGTTTAAAAAAAAAATGCAGGGCATGCTGTTGAGTAGATCTCTGAGCAAGTGTTTGATGTAGGTCTTAATTTGCAGACTAGTCTATAATTAAACTCCAGCAAAAGGGTCGTGGATGAAATGCCTTCCATGATTCTGCAATGCTGGAAGAAACCGAAGGTTGATTTAGAGCGCCTTGTATGGCAGGCACATCGCTCCAGGCTTTATTCTGGCAATTCATGACCTGTCAATGTATATCTGTAAATTACACTGAATCTGCATGCTGATGGTTTAAACCCTATGACTTTGATTTCATGTGGCTCATCCTGTAATCAAAACACACATGTATAGAGATTCATGCAATACTGTCAGGATTTAGAGAGAATCTAAACTATTTCCTGGGTGAATCTTATTTATCTATCTTATCTTCCTGCTGGGAAGACACATTTAGAATCTGTGAATGGGCAAGGAGAAGGTGTCACCACACAGAATAGACTTCTTTGGAACTGACACTGGATTACTTTTGTATTTCCAAAGTTTATGTCCAGAGTAGTCAACAAGTCACTTGAGACTAAGACTTCTCATGTCTAAGTGTGCTGACATGCTCTTACAAATGTGAACCAAGTCTATGACAACCTTAGCTCTGTGCAGATATTAACTCCGGCAAGTTCCACTCTTAGTGTTGACCACAGAGCAGATTTAGATGTAGTGGTCAGTTTTGAGGGTTGAACAAAGTCTGCTGCCAAGTTAATCAGAAGATAAATCTTGATTCACCCAGTAAATGTATTCATGAGTGTGATTGAGCTGCATGTGTCAGAGGGTTATATAATAAGGGAATTACATTATATTGTCTTTTCCAGTAAGGGGTTTCTTTAAAAGTCAAATTTTTAATTCACTGCCACTTTGGTTACTCTTCTTTTGATTTATTGTTTCTTTGGAAGAGTGTCACCTGGGAACAGCTCAGCTAAGCATAACTTGTTTCCAGTCCGTATGTAAGGTCCTGGTGCTAGCCTGTGTGCTGGAACATTGGATAAGTTAGCGTATTAGGACCTCCCTCTGTTGAGGGGGAACAGACAGGCTGAGATGCTGACTGTGTCCTCCATTGGACTGAACGTCTTTTAGGTGTAAGGGGTGTGAAAATAAACAGAGATATGAATGGATAAAAGGGTCCTTGGAGTCCAGAGTGACAAGAGGAAGTCATCCAGTGGAAGAGAGCCGCAAACTCGTTCACGGCGCTGTCACTTTCTTCACAATGCCAGACAGCACCATTCTGGCGCTCTGGTTTTTCCCTCTGCCATACTTGGCATAGATGTTTGTTAATTGAACCTGCCCCTCTCTACTTTAAGTAGAGAAGAAGAATGCTGTACATGTGTTAGAAGTGGTGGTGGGATTCTTGGGATAGGAACTGGGAAAAACTGTAACTGAGCAACAGTCATCAGAAGGTGAAACACTTTGGGTTAATTACATGTAGCTTCAGGGTGAGCTTAAATTATAGCATGTATAACATCGTATATAAAAATGGCTAAGCTTAAATTATCCCTTTAGTTGTTCAGTCAACTTAGATATGACTTTCACAGGTACCATTACCAGGTAGAAATTCTAACTAGCGAAAGACAGTCCCTAGCAATAGCCCTGCAGCTCTTTTGGGGGTTCATACTTTGTCAGGCTAGAGTCATCTGGAATTGTTTTACACACTTCTGGAATCTCAATCAAGAAATGATGCAACAGTCAGGGAGTTCTCACACTGGCCACGGCCTGTGGGGAAAAGGAGAGGGTGGTGTGTCTCTGTGGTTCTGGAGCTTTCCACCTGGGAGTTGGGGACACGAGTTCAAAGCCAGTGTCAGCTGTTCAGTGAGAGCTGATCTCATCCACACTAAACAAAACAGCAGCAGAATTGGGGAATATCTTCAACCGGAGGAAGTAGGTGTAACCCTGCACAGTTCAGCGGCAAGAGAGGCTATGGGTAGCTGATGATAACTTTTGATTTCTCCAATCAGCAGTAGGACACCAGAAGATCCACAGGCAGAGTTGCACAATGTCTGTTGTAATGAGAAGGGTGAGTGTTGACCCCTGTAGGCGGTGGGTGTAAAAGAAGGAGGGTCGGGTATTTTGAGTCAGACAACTATGTGTTAGAATTCCAGACCCACCATTTGTAAATGGTAAGGTTTTGGAAAAACTTCCTCAGTGCTATTTCTAGCATCTTATATGTAAAACAAGATGATAGTACTTCTCATGCTTGCAGAGGTTGAATTAGACCACCGTGTTGGTTGTCCGACACATAGTGTGTGTTAGGATGTTTAAATTATGCAAGCTTCAGGGACCTTTAACTTTTGTGTTCTGATAATCTGACATTTGGGGCTATTTAGCTCCAATTCTTTGGTTGAACTAAAGACCAGTCAATGGCACAAGCTGATAAAATATCTGTTCTCTGAATACTGGTCAGCTAAGTCACAAAAAATGTCAAGCAAAGCTTCAAGTACAATAAGAGAAGGAGCACCAGGCAGGTGTAGTGGTTCAAGCCCGGCGGTCTAGCTCTCGGGAGACTGAGGTAGGAGGCTCATTCAGTTCCAAAACATCTCAGACCACAGAGTGAGACCTTGCCTCAAAAAACAAGCACAACAAAATGGAATGAATAAGGCAATCAGGTTGCATGAATTAAAAACAATGAAGGCTTTTCCTGCTGTTTTCCAGACAAGGGGCAAAATCCATTTGCTGATGGCCTTGATGCTTATAAGACCATGCACTCAGTTGACTATTGTTATGCAATTTCCTCTTTCAGCATTTACATATAGCCTGTGTACTCATCTTAGGAACCCTGTTGTAGCTGGTGATGCAGATATTAGCAGCAGAAGTGACCTTCTGCAAACTCAAGGGCTAAAAATGTCTCCTATGGCATCTTTCCACAGTGCTTGCAAAAAGCAAAGATTTCTGTGGGTAACGTATTTTGATGATTCAATTTATCGTGTCTACTTGTTCCAAGCACACGTGCAAAGCACTTGGGCAGGACCACAATCCTCGCACTGCTGCTCAGGCTTCCACATCCCAGATAGTAAATAACCCAGTGGTTAGAATTTTCAATTGGGAAAAAAAAATCACTGGCATGTGGGCATGGCCATTAAAAATATGATCTTGCATCTGTGTAGTATCATTTTCTTTCCCACAAACCTCCGCATTTATGAGCTTGTTTTTTGTTATTCCCATTGTGGAAATGGAGGCTATACTTCATCTTCCGCATGGGATTAAATAAATGCAGAAATGAAGCTATAATTGTTGAAGCAGACGGTTGGGTTGGGAAGCAGTGAAACTTAGCACATTGGAGAATTTGTTTAATGGCTTCATGATCCTCTCTGATTTTTACCCAGAAGTATTTGATTCATCTCCTGCTCTCACGTGTTAACAGGAGTCTTAAATTTGATCACTAATTAACACTAACTTTGTGTTACACCATTCACAGAGGCCCACCCATCACACACGAAGACAGTACAGTGTAACTGGGTTCAGCCCAAGTCAAGGATTCAGAAATAGTCAAGTGTCTGAAGTCATGGTCCTCTTCACCTAAGGAGGGTGAGAGTGTCCATGTCCGTTCATTTGTTTCTTATTTACAATTCCTGTTGTGATCACTATCCTCCAAGCAAAACAGCTGCCATTTTCATTAGTGCCTGCTCATGAGCGATCATCCACTCTCAGGCTTGTTGACTGTTGACACCGCTTCATATGAGGGAATAGGGAGTGTCCCTAGACCTTCATTTGGGATTTCCGTGCTCTTTCCAGCCATTTGTATGCAATTGTGCCCGTTACATATAAGTTCACAAGAAAGTGCTAGAGTATGTACATAGGGTGGGGAGGTTGAGCCTCCATCTCTGTGGCTAAGGGCAAGCCATCAGCCATGCTAGGTGAAGACTTCCCAGTGTAGCTGCTTTTGGCAACCCCTCTTCTGTGACTTATAAATAAGCCAATGAGCTCATTGGTTCCTGAGGTCTAACTTGGGCAGTATTGTATTTTAATTTGTTGTTGGTACAGAGGAGAGAGTAGACATTCCATACTACTCATCAGGGAAGGAATTCTTGCAATGAGGCCCTGGCTGTGCTCTGGGCTATCTTTTCTTGGGGGTGATATGACACAGAGTTGGACAACTATAGAGTAAGCACACGTCTGGGATTGTATCTTAAGTGGGCAGTGACAACAGCTGGCACTCTGCCCCACTGCTCCTCAGAGGCCATCAACTGCCTCTGACAGGTACAGAGTTGGAGGCTCATGTCATAGACTTTCTGATCATTTCAGTCTAGCAGCTCGATGTTTTCCTCGTGCAGGCTGGGGAACTGCAGTTTATAGGTGCAAGAGAAAAATAGGGAACTGTAAGAGCAGGGCTGAATATCTCAGACAGATTAACAACTGGTGATTGTGAAATGTAACGTGTTGATTTTGTATCAGTCACATTGTCTATGACAAAGTCTTTGTGTGCACGTGTTTGAGAGAGACATGTGTTTGCAAAGGCCAGATGACAGTCTCGGGTGTCTTTCCCCAGTGCCATCCATCCTGACCCTTTTTTAGATACTGGCCTTGAACTCACCAAGTAGGTGAGGCTGGCTAGTTAGCAAGCTCCAGAGATCTACCTGTCTCTACCCCTCTAGCACTTGGATTACAAATACACGCAACCATCTCTGGAAATTTCAAAAATCTATATTATTTTTAACTCTGTGTGTGTGTGTGTGTGTGTGTGTGTGTGTGTGTGTGTGTGCTCGCACGTGTGTGCACATGTGTGTATCACTCAGCTGCTTACAAGTGCCACTCATATCAGAATAGCTAAGGGATAAAATACCCCTACCCCTAGAAACAAACATCGACAAGGGTGTGACTTGCTCGTCATCTTGTATGCTTATTTGCCTGAATATCTTTTTTTCTAGAAATGCCTATTCAAATCTTTGCCCATTAAAAAAAAACTCTGGATATTTGTCAAGTTTTTATTGATGGTTTTGAGAGTTCTTATAATGTTAAAAATGCAAGTAATCCCTCTGATCTGTGGTGCACAGATAATTTTCATTGGTTGCCATATGCTCTTAACCATCTATCATAGGAAAAACTGTTATAATTTTGGTGAAGTACAGTTGATATGGGTTTTTTTCTTTTTGTGGGTCATGTCATTACTGTGTTATTCAAATTCTTTTCCTAATCCAAAGTTATAAAAGTTTTCATTAGTGTTCATAGAATACTTGTATTTTAATTTTATATTTTACATTTGGGTCCATGAACTACTTTGAGTTAATTTTTGTAGTAGAGATGAACTACAGATAAAAATTTATGCACACAATACACACACATAAACACACACACACATTCCGCAGAATTTCTTTTGCACTACAAATCCATTTGCCATTCTTCTGAGAGATATTTTTAGGCTACTGTGCCCTCTTAGCTCTCTGCATAATTTCTATGATACCATATTCTCTTGCTTAATTCAGCTTTAGAATTAGCTATAGGATCATGCAATGCGAGTCTTTTAAATTATTCTTCTTTTCAGAATTAGTTTTCAAGTTATTTGCTATTCCATATAAGTTTTACTTGTACCTTTCCTCTTTGTGTATGTGTATGTGTGGCACATGTGTTTATGTGTGTGTGGTGTATGTGTGCACATGCATGCTTTGCACACCTATGAGTGTGCATGGGCAACACCATGAGTGATGTTGGGAATCATCCTCTATTGCCCTTCCACCTTGTGAACTGAGACAGGGTCTCTCAATCAACCCCGGAGCTTGCTGATTGGCCTAGTCTTGCTAGCCAACTTGCTCTGGGGATTCCAACTTCATAGGAGGCTGGGGTTATAGACAGGCTGCTAGGCCCACCTGGCGTTGAATGGCTTCTGGGATCTGACCTCCTGTTCTCCCTCACGTTTGTGCTGTACATGCTTTGACCACTGAGCCATCCCCGCAGCCATTCCCCAGGTAAGTTTTCAAATCGACTTGTGTTATTTACACATACCCTGTCGGGTGGAGGAGTTAGTTGACTCACATCATCAGTCCGTGGGGAAATGACATCTTAGCAATGTCAAGCCTTCCCCTTCACACAGTTAGCTCTTCTGTCATCAGTGTTTTCTGGGTCCCTCCTACAGATTCTGCACATTTCACTTGTTAGATTCACACCCGAACATGCCACCTTTCAGAGCCATTGTAAATGGTTTCCTGAAGTTTCCACCTCCATGTTCATTGCTAACACTCGAATGTGTTGGGTTGATCTTCATAGACTGGCTGACATGGCCCTAGTGACCTTCTCTATTTCTTAACTACTAAGAGCTTCTTTTGAGAAGTGATTTAGGTTATTTTTAGTATAGAACATGTCACTTCACAGTGACATTTCTGTCTCTTCTTTCCCAGGGTGCAGCTGTCATGTTTTCGCTTACCCTATTGCACTGGTGAAGGGTTTCAGTGCCGTGTGGAACAGGAGTGTGGTGAATAAACATCCTTGCCTTGTTCTGTTCTTAGCAGAAATGGATCTCTAGCCTTTATCATCAAACATGGTGTTAGTTAAAGGTTTATGAAGACATCCTCTACTAGATTAAAACATCCTGGTCTACCCCTGAGTTTGTTAAGAGATTAGTTATGGGAAGATCTTATTTTTCCCCCAACACCATTCTTACGACTATGTGATATATTTTGTAACCTATAATTTGTCAGTCTGGTCAAGTATATCAGTTGAATTTTGAATCTTCAAAAAGCTTGTGTTTAGTATTAACTCTAGATGCCTGTGAAGGATCTTTCTGTTTTATATGTTGATGGAATATATATATATATATATATATATATATATATATATATATATATATATATAGAGAGAGAGAGAGAGAGAGAGAGAGAGAGAGAGAGAAGGGGGGCATGGGAGATTCTGGCATGTAGTTTTCTTTGCTTATGCTCCTTTTTTGTTGAATGGTGTCAGGAAACTTCTGGCTTCCAAAATATCTCACAAATCTACTTAGAAGACTCTTAGACTGTGCCAATGGCAATTACATGTTTAATTTAAATTAATAGAGAGAAGTCAATCATTAACAATGGAAAACACTGTCCCATCAAGAGGGTAGTTATCTTGAGAATGTATAACTAATAAAAATGGAACATATTACTGATGAAATTCAATGAACTTGCCCCAAATAAGTGGATTGTTTAGCATATTCATTCAAATACGAAGTGAGTTGAGAAACTACATCTGTCCTGCAACACTGTCCATTCTCACCTCTCTGTGTATAGAAAGTCAAGCCTGCCAGGGAGTATTTCTTTTCTCTTTTCTTTTTCTTATTCTTTTTTCTTTTTCATTTTTTTAAAGATAGGTTTTCTCTGTGTAGCTTTGGAGCCTTTCCTGGAACTCACTCTGTAGCCCAGACTGGCCTCGAACTCACAGAGATCTGCCTGCCTCTGTCTCCTGAGTGCTGAGATTAAAGGCATGCACCATCACTGCACGGCTGAGTATTTCTATAAATTGATGAGGCCATGCCCCATTTGGCATATCCCTCTCTACCCTCTCTACAGGGACATAGGGAAGTAAGAGAGACAGAGACAAAGAGACAGAGAGAGGACCCTTCTAGGCTGGATGGAAACCCACTCTATCCAGTTGATGATACAGATAGAAGTTACCTTGCTTGCATGATGTCAGGGTGTCAGATAAAAGAAGGCAGAATAGATTGCTTCCTTGTAACTATCCATCAGCTCTGACTCTTATGGTATTTTGGTTCCCTCTTCCACAGTGGTCCCTGAGCCTTGGAGTACCATATAGATATATCATTCAGGACTGAGCACTCCAAAGTCTCTCATTCTCTATACCTTGACCAGTTTATCTCTGTGTTAATCACCATCTATTGCAAATAAAAACCTCTCCAATGATGGTTGATAGATGCAGTAATCTCTGGATAGAATGAGAAGTCATTGGAATTCAGTTTAGTATTATATCCATCTGCAGACTTATAAATAGTAGTCATTTTTCCCTGAGAGTCATGGACTTTCTAGCCATAGGCTCATGAACTCAATAACAGTTCCAGGTATGATTTCCAACTTGTGGATCAGGCCTTAAATCTGATTGGAAAGTGTTTGGTTACCCCAATGACGTTTGTGCCTCAGTTGCACAGGAGCCTATCTTGTTATTATAGCTCACAGGGTGCACAGCTGGTAAGATTCATGATGACTTTTCTCCTCTTGTAGCATTCACAGTACCTTTCAACACTATGAAAGCTAGTTGGTAGAGATGAGGCTTCCAGGTCAGTCCCAGCTTGGTTTCTCCATGTTCTGTGACTCAATATGTGGTGTCTTTAATAATAGGGTCAAGTTTGGAGGGTAACCAAGTGAATTGGCAGTAGTTTCTAATGTTGGGGGATGTCTGTGGGTACTCACTGGCTAACGACTACAAAAAAGGTAACCCATGCCTGGCACTAGGCTTTTTGTTAGCTTGTAATGTCCAGTAGGGTTATTGCTACCCCATTATAGGGTAACTCCATTTAAATTTTTTTATATATGCATATGTGTGTATTCTTAGGAAACTTTTAGAGTAATAAGTTTCTACATAAACTTTTGAAATATCTTCAGTGTTAGAATATCCCTCCAGATAGTCCCTCTTCTAGTCTGCCCTGCTATGGGATAATGCTTTAAAGACATTCTGTGTTGTGAACTCTGTGAGCAATGTTTGGAAGCAAACCCAGTGCATAGTTTGTCCAGCTTAGAAACCTTGTCAGGAATGAAGGATAAAGTCTGACTACAGAAACATTTGGACTCTTTTCTCAAATGGTCTGTAAATTGGCCGTGCACTGGTGATAACACTTGTTTTCTTGTGGGGCCGTGAACTACCTCAGAAGCCACCTTCAAAACAAGGGTGCCCAGAATATTTTCAGCTTCAATGCTTTGAAACCCAGAGAGTCCTCAGTGCGATAGTTGAAGCACAGTCCTCTTCGGAGTGTGTGAATTCTAGAAGGTTCACTTCCTACTTTATGCTAAGCTCCCATCATATACTCTCAGTCTCACTGGGAGTGGAGGATCTCTGATTTAAATGTGATGTGCAGGGAGGACCTCAGGACCTCATTTTCTAAATGCACTGCTCTGCCTAATTCTTGTCTTTGATTGCGATCAGTACTTTTTCAATATTGCCAGAAAAACATTTTTTTTTTCATTTTCGGCGATCCAACATTTTGAAACAAGCATAACCATGGGCTTTCATTGGGGGATGATAATTGCGTATTAGATATTAAGAAATATTTTTTACAGTTTTTTTATTTGTCATCTGCTGTGATATCTTTAGTCACTGAGTCCTCCCATGTTGCTCTGTCTGCCTTGCCTTACATGTCAGTACTCTTCAAGTCTGTTTAGTAATTTCTGAGCATCTCTCATGAGACTAGAGAAATATGTGGCTGTCTTCTTGCTACAGAGGGTCCATAAGGTGTTTTCTGACATGGTCCCAGACCATGGGACTAGATATCTTCAGTTGGCATTGATATTCAACTACTACCACCTTGTGGGCAGGGCAGAGGGCATTTGTAAGAATCCCACTGCATTGCTGAGATGCATTGGAGGAAGTTGCAGTCAGAGGCACCCCCACCCTGCTAACCTGTCTGGAGGCTGTGGACCTCCCCATACCCAACATGACCCAGGATTGGATAGTTCAGGGTCCCTTCCCAAGGACATAGGAGCATTTGATATCTCTCCTCTTATTTTTTCTCTTTTCTTACCCATGTCACCTTTATCTTTTATGCAGTGGTAAAGACAATATGAGAACTCCAGAGTTCACACATTCTCCCTTCAGCTTTAACATTTGTGGGAGAACTTTGGCTTTTGAGACTTGTAGATAGCCAATGACAGACTTCTGTCTTAACCCTTCCTCTCTAGGGACTGTGGGTCTGTGGGTGACTTTATTAGTGGGGCAGGATCATGTGGAAAGAAAGGAATTACTCAAGATTGAAGGAGACATAGCTGAATTATGCAATGCCCAAGTGAATACAAACAGTATGGCAGTTAATAGACAGCTTTGTGCAACCTATGGACTTGGAGACTGTAGGTGGGGTCCCTTCGACAGGCACTTGGGTTTCAAAGGAGATACTGCTCCTGTGAAGCAATGGTGTAAATCCCTTCCCCTAAATCTATCCTTAATTTTAGCCACTTTCTCTGAGGCTTAGTAGTTTTATTTTTTTAATCTCCCACTTTATTATAGGAAAGAATTTCTTCTTGGAACTCTGTAAGCTCTCTAGGCACTAGCCAGCTTGCTACTGCAGACACCTCCCTGCCCACCTCTTTTGACAAAGCAGACCCCACTATTTTACCCAAACCCAGGAAGCTTGAATATACCAGGCCAGTGAACCATCAATGAATCATCTTTGAAATCTGTCCCCTGGCTATAAATATGTCAACCTCAGTATTTTTATAGTTTGAGTGGAGCTCTGTTGAAGCAGTTAGACAATGGGCAGAGATGAGTCCATTTAAGTTGAGCACAAGAAAATCATGGTCAATGGCTGCATGCCCTAGTTAGCAAGCCTGGCCATGCCACGCACAGACTGGGCATCCTAAGACTGTCGCAACTCACACCCATCAACCAGAGAGCATCTTTTAATAAGTGACAAATTCTTAAATTTGGTTTGATGTCTGTTTTCACCAAAACCAGAAATGATACTAGAGTATTGTAAATCTTTTAAAAAATGATTTATTTGATTACAAAACATTTAGCGTTTTACAAGTGAAAAAAATGGAAGTGAGATGGCTCAGCATAGTGCCGATTCTCACATGCTGGTGACTGCCATCTTGGATATTGCCTCCCTGTTTTACACTGCGCTTGTTTTCTGTGTCTTCTCACGACTGCACTTGAAAGCATGCAATATTCTTATCACCAGGACCCACAGAGGTCAGGGGATTTCCCTTCTTGGTCACCATCTTAGATGGGGCATTTATTTTGCTTCTGGAAAATAAGTGGAATGGTCACCTTCAGGCAGGTATAGGGACCCAAACAGGACAAGTGCTCTATCAGGAATGGACCTGCTATGACACTTGGGAGCTCACTGGAACCACTAGGCATCACACCGAGACTCTGGCATTCTCTGGACAGGCTTGTGTGGTTGAGTGAGGACCATGAGACTGGGACTAGAAAGAAGGTATTGTAAGTGTCAGGGCCACTCTGGGAGTGTTTGGGACATGAAGCTTAGCATCACAGGAGCCCCATCCCCTCACGTGGTTGATATGTTCCCGTTCTTGGCATTTCAAGTCTTTCCAGGCCCACACACCCTCCTAGATCACAGCCCTGCTCTCACGCAGACATGCTTGCCCTGTCCCATGTTCCAGAGGCACTGTACTCAAAGATGCCTTGCAGTTTCTAAGCTACATGTCGTGTTCTTCCTCCAACATGTCAAAACCCTCCTGAGCTGAATGGCACCTCCTTCAGGAGGGATTGTGTGCCTGACATTTCCACTCAGAGAGCAATACTCAAACACCAGAGCCTGTCCAAGGAAAGGAAAGCCTCAGTGCCTTGTTACTATTATCTTTTCATAATTTTTGAGACTAGTTTCTTTTCAAATATGATTCAGGGACACATTAAAAACAAAGCATCAGGAACCAGGGTGTGGCTCAGTTGGCAGAGTACTCATATAGCATGAACAGAGCCCTGGGTTGAAGTTCTAGCAGCTATAAATAAGCATAGTGATATATGCTTGTACCCAGCACTTAGAAGGTAGAGACAGGAGGATCAGAAGTTCAAGGTCATCCTTGCCTACATAGTGAGTTCAAGACCAGATTGGGCTTCGTGAGTCCCTATCTCAAAACCAAACAAACAAATGAAAGACATCTGAATCACCCATTATTGTCTTTGCATGTATTCTCACCCTCCAAATTGGAGCATACAGATTGAAAGTTGCATGCATACATTTTTCTTTTTGCTCAAATATATACATATGACTTATATTTTTTCCTGGAACAGAATTGGTATACATGTATTACATTGTAATGTGTGTATTTGGATCAACACAATGTCCTAGACACGTATTTGCTGAGAGGCAATATGTCTAGCAGTTATGGGCCAGGATTTCAGGTTTATCCAATCTGAGTTCAAATCCAAGACCTGAAGCTGAATTGTTGTAATTTTGGAAAGGTTACCTCATCTCTTAGTTTTATTGTTGGCTAAATGAAGATAATAACAGTTTGAACCTTGTAGCGTGGTGGGAGAGGATGGAGAAATGAGTACATACAGCGCTTGATGCACACTCAGCAATCGAGGTCATTTTCACCACATTGCAGGCTGGACACTGCATACAGACGCTTACGCTTTTATGTACACAGGAGTTCTATAATGCTCTGGGTGTGAATAATGTTCTTTCTCGTTCCTCTTTGTTCCTAACTCCCTCTCTTCTCTCACTTGTATTTTCATCTTTTGCAAAAAAAAAAAAAAGGTTTATTTATTTTTATTTTATGTGCATGAGTGTTTTGCCTTCATAGATATACATGCATATGTAGTACCCACGGAGGCCAAAAGAAGGCAGTGGAGATCTTGGGGCTAGAGTTACAAATGGATGCAAGCCACATGTAGATGCTGGGAACCAAACCTGTGTCCTCTAGAGGCTAGCCAGTGCTCTTAACCATGGAGGCATCTCTCCAGAAGCTCTTTTCCTCTTCTACTGCAGTCATTTTAACTAACATTACACCTTCACAAATAGTCTTATACTCATCCTTCTGGATCTTCAGATGGTTACCAGTCCATATCTCACACCTCTACATGCAGTATATATGTATGTTTATAATCACACAAACAAGTATGTGTTTTTTATCATTTATGTGGAAAAGTAAAAGCTTATTAAACATAATTTCCTTTTATACTGTTTTTTTAATTAAAAATTTAAATTACTTCTATGCACGCCATGCTGGGTAGTTTTTATGTCAACTTGACATAAGCTAGAGTCAACTGAGGGGATGAACCTGAATTGAGAATATTCGTCCATAAGATCTGGCTCTAGGAAAGCCTGTAGAGCATTTTTAATTAGTGATTGATGTGGGAGGGCCCCTTGTGGGAGGGACTATCTCTGGGCTGGTGGTCCTGAGTGTATAAGAAAGCAGTCTGAGTAAGCCTTGGAGATGAAGCCAGTAAGCAGCACTCCTCCATGGCCTCTGCATCAGGTCCTGCCTCCAGGTTCCTGCCCTGTTTGACCTTCTGTCCTGACTTCCTTCAGTGATGAACTGTAATATGGAAGAGTAAGCAAAATAGACCCTTTCTTCCCCACATGGCTTTTGGTCACAGTGTTTCATCGCAGCAATAGAAACACTAACTAACACCTATGCTGATCATTCTCACCCCTCCTCCCCCTCCTATCTCCCTACTATCTTTGTCCCCTCACACACACACAAATATTTATTTCAGGTTCACATCTACTCATTTTGTTTTGTGACACAATGAGTTTAACCAGGGCAGTGTGTGGCCTTGGAGAGCTATCCATTGACACTCGTGGGGTCAGCATTGGGTGTGCTACTTAAGACAGTGACTTCTCCTCTCCCAGCCTCTATCAACAGCCAATAGAGGGCCCCATGAGCCACCTCCTCCATCACTGAATGTTGTCAGAGCTGGTCTTGTGGGGCCTTCTGCAGGGAACCAGAGATGCTGTGAGGTGATGTTTGTGGTGATGGTATACAGTCTTGAGGATGACATTTTATCTTATCTTCTGGCTCTTCTGTAAATCCCGAGTCAGCAGGGATGTTTGGAGGGTTCCCTCTGTGTATACATCATTGTTGGTACTGAGTGCTACAGTCCACATCTGGACTCACATCTGCTCTTGGGTGTTCTCCTATGTATCCAGGAGAGGGGTTGTGGGTTCTGAATGTTTATGTTTCTTCCTCTTAATGAATGTTCCCGGATCATGCTCTAAGTTCGTGCTTCTATCAGCAGTTCCCAAGACAGAGTCTCACAATCTCCCCCTGACAATGCTGTTACTCTCACTGGATCTGAAGTGATGCTGTGTGTTGTTACTTCAGTTTTCATTTCCTGTTAGTAAATTTGGAAAACACTTATGCATATGTGTTGGCCATTTGGTTTTCCATGTCTATGAATTGTTTATTTATATTTGTTGCTCATCTCTTTGTTAGGTTGTCAGTTTCTTGTTAATTTGTAAAGTGCTCTTCCTGTAATTATAGCTTTTAAACCCTGATCTGTCATACATCTTGCAAACACGTCTTCTGAACCCACCACTTGTTTTATATCCTTATTTATACATTCTTCTGCTATGCAACAGTTATTTATTAGCACCCATCTGGGGCTTCCCCAGACATCCCAGTTAATACCAATAGTATCTTTATAGTTACCACTTTAACCCAGTGGTTCTCATCTTGTGAGTCATGACCCATTTGGGGGTCAAATGACCCTTTCACAGAGGTCACTTATCAGATAGCCTACATATCATATATTTAAATTATGATCTGTGACAGTAACAAAATTACAGTTATGAAGAAGCAATGCAAATAATTGTATGGTTGGGGCTCACCACAGCATGAGGAACTGTATTAAAGGGTCACAGTGTTAGGAAGGTTGAGACCCACTGCTCTAGCCCACTTGCTTGTTTTTGTTTGGTATCTGACTTGAGATAAATTAACTGTTCTGACTCTCTCAGGATAGACGTCCAGTCCCGAGCTGATGTTGTTAATCTTTTTTTCTTTTTCTTTCTTTCTTTTTTCCTTCTTGATTGAATTGCACTCTGGTCATATGTCAAATTCTCACATATATATCATCTCTTTTATGACTCCCCCAGGTTCTACTGATCTACTTTTATAGACTTATGCATCCTTACATTATATTTTAGTAGCCTTGTAAAATATCCCAATACTTGGTTTGAATGAATTATCCTTTTAAATTTGCTTCAGATAGTTTCGTTTCATATAACTTTTAAAATTACATAAAATTCAGAACATATTACATTATTATAATAAACTTTAATCATGTAAGGTATTGCTAAGACAATTTTTACATGAAATAAAGTAGTAATAGCATTCTCCCAGGAGTGGCCTTATACACATGTACACATGTTGGTGTATACATGTTACAAATAAATATATGTATACATTCTTACATTAAGGAGATTGTTTTTATATTCATTTATCCTATTGTCTCCTTTTATAAGACCCACAGATTTCATGAATCCTATGACTTTCTTATTTTAGTGTACATTGTCATTTAAAAAGAAACATTTTCTTCTTTTCCTTTTCGGTATATGTTACCAGCAAAGGAAAAACTTACTGATTCTGATGGCTGAATTTGTATTTATACATTCCATCAAATGGTTTTTATAAGTATTAATGGTTTCCCTCTGTTTAAACTCCTTGGATTTTTCACTAAAGACAGTTGTATCTCTCCATTTCTAGTGTTTATATCAATTGTTTGATTTCTTGATCTCATTGTTTTCAATAGACTTCCAAAATTAGAATAAGTATTAACCATAAACACTACCAGTAACTATGAAACATTTCCCAACTTCTAGAAGCCATTGATGTGCCTTCTCTTTATACGGATTCACCTCTTTTGTAACATCACATGATTGGGATTTTATGTATGTGTCTTTTGGTCTAGCAACTAGACTCTGGCTTCTCTCATCTGACAGGATGGATTTATGATCCAGTCACGCTGTGGCGTGGGCCACCTAAGTGGTATGTATATTCCACTGCAAAGTGTACCACCTAGTGTTTATTCTTTTCCTGCTGAATGACTGTCTGGTTGCTTGGGATTTTGTGTGGTGATAAAATGAATCTTCTAGAAACATTGATCCAAACATGTCTGTAAGAACTTAGAGTTCTTACTTTAGTTAGTTCTTTGAGAATTTTGTACAATATATTTTGATCATATTCTCCATTCCTTCCCTAACTCTTCCCAGATCCGTGCCCTCTTCCCTTTCCATTCAACTTTGTATTCTTTCCCCTCATCAAGGCATATTTATGATGCCTGAGTATTCTTGATGTATGGTCTTCTGCTGGAGTGTAGCTGACACATCGGGAGTTACACTCTTAGAGAAACTAACCTTTCTTTTTCCAGCAACTAATAATTATTGCAACTTCTTTTATTGCTTATTAAAAAATAAATCTCAGGAGTTAAATATTAGGGAAATAAACCTGAGAGATCCACAGAGGCATGGAGAAACAATCACTTACTCTCTTCTTCACCTTCCCTTCTGGGAAAAGACTGTTCATCTCCTTAGGCCTCTCCTCCTTCCTCCTGTGTGTCCCTCTAATTTCCTCTCAGTCTACCAGAAAACTCTATGGTCCACTCCAGCCAACTTAGTGTAGACTCCACCCTTCAAACCAAAGTCTGAGTTCATTGGCAGTCTCAGAGCAACAACACAAACAAACCTCCTACCACATTTCCCCTTTTTTGTCTAAATAAAAAGGAAAGGTTTTAACTCTAACACAGTAAAACTATATTCAATAAGAACAATTATCAAGCAAAACTACCTTCCCAATGGCAGTCCATTAGTGTTTGGCAAATTGAAAGAAAATATTCCATTATCTATCCTATCTTGGTGAGTCCAAAGTTTTGTGCCTGATTTACTTTCTATTATAACTATGGAAAACTGTAACTATAACTATCTCATCTTCAACTCCATCAGAGACATGAGAAAGATATAATATTACCTGATTAAACAGGAAGTGCAGAGCAAGCAACTTCCAAAACTGAGAAATGACAGAGACATCTGGCTGCCTGGACAGTCACCCCAAGGTTCCTCTGCAACATTGGGGCATCCATTTTCAGCTTGTAAGCTTAGAATATCTGACAGACTTTTCTGTGAAGCAGGAATTTTGAAGGACTGTATTACCTTATCCTGGCAAATTCTGGCAATTACCTTCTTTTGTGCCCTGCTTGTCCAATTTGGACAGTATACTGTCAATAGTCAAGGCAAGGGCAGTTTCTTTGCCCAGTGGCTAACTTTGCCACAATGAAAGCAAACTGCATCTGGAGGTTCTTTGATGCCTGTCATCCTCTTTTGAAGTAAATTGGTGCTGCCAGGAGCAGATGTGTCTCACTGTCATAAAAATCCTTATGTTATTAAAACTTTTTAAGTGCCATATTCTGTAGGTCTCTGATGTACTTGAAGACCATCTATCTATTTAAAATATATCTGTTTGACCTGGCAAACATACCTAACATGGCTATAAGTTTGATTGTTATAGATGACTGACTGTTAATCTTTCTTTATTATCCTTAATAGCTTTCAAGGACCAGAACTTTACATTACATTTTTAAATGAGCTGCATAGGTACAATATCTTAAACAAGAATAGAAACATATATACAGTACAACAAAATAACCTTTAACTTGTATCAATATACAAAAATATCTTAAACAAGAATAGAAACATATATATATATATTATAATAAAAATAACCTTAAATTTGTATCAATATATAAAAATCCATACCAATGTAAACTATTTGAGAGTGGTAGTTGCTTTTTTAGTTTAAAAGTGGATTCAATAATATACACTTTTATCCTATCATTTCTATATCCCCTCTTTTTCTTTCAGAACAAAATCCCTGAATCTAATCTACTTTGTTTAGTTTCCTCCCTGACCATGACCAATAACAAGTTGTAACCAACACCCCTAAATAATGACAAACATCTACCCACCAAATGACCAAAAACCACTCACCCCACCTCTTGAGAATGGAAGTGTTGTGTTCTTAAAATTATTTACTGTTGTCTGGGGGCGATGGTATCTTTAGGGGACCCTGAAAGATTTGAGATAAAGATCAAGTCCTGGGAAAGCTAGCTATTGTCCAGTCTCAGTGTGATGGGAAAGTGCAGGGCTTATTGGAAATCCTGGTTGGAGTAGTCTATGAGGCTGGACCATCTTAGCTAACCGCTGTGAAATTGTCCGGAGCAGTACGTAATCCAAAACTGATCTTTGGGTGGTGTTTGTCAACTTAGTGGTATTACCATAATCCAGGTGGAATCGTCATTGTTGGGCCTCATCATCTTTTTGGAGATTTTAAGGGTCGCTGTTAGGAATAGTCACCATTCACTGCAGATAACTTAAACATTTTAAATGTCATATGCAGCAGATCTCAGAGAGGTTAAAGGACCACAATCTGTTAAGTACACCCAGTATGTAACAGGAATTGTCTTTTTGTCTTTTCATGAATTGTCTTTTCATAAAAGCCTGGAGTCAAAATATTGGAGTGAATGCTGAAAGATCAGAGAGACAAAGGAACAAGCCACCTCTTACCTCTAGGACTCCTCAGCTGAAAAGCTTTCCTCAGCCAAAAGACTTTAGTTCCTGTTTCCTCACACCTCATCTACCTTTCTCCACCCACCATATCATATCCTGTCTTGTTTCCTAGTGCTGGGATTAAAGGCATGTGATCCCCAAGTATTAGGATGAAAGGTGTGTGGCACCACTGCCTGTCTCTGTTTCTCTCCTAGACTGAGTCGATCTCATGTTGTACAGGGTGGCTTTGAACTCAAAGAGATCCAGATGGATCTCTGACTCCCAAGTGCTAGGATTAAGGGTGTGTGCCACCACTGCCTGATATCTATGTTTAATCTAGTGACTTGTTCTGTTCTCTGATCTTCAGACAAATTTTATTAGGGTACACAATATATCAACACACTGGGTGCACAGCTTAATTCTTAATTACCTGCTCCAGACTCAAGCCTGAAATCACATACAGGAAACTAGATAAAGCCTATTTCTAGAATTAGTTATTACTCCTATATGGCCATTAACATATTATATTTATATTATATTATATTAATATAATATATATTATATATTTATTATGTATAAATAATTTATACCTTAAGAAAAGTTTTAAAGAGTCAAAATAAACCCAAAGGAATGAGATTAGTGACAATATAATGGTCCCTAGATTTTGAGTTTCTTCTGCTCTGTACCAAGTGGCTCTTCTGACATGAGACAGAGACTTTGGATTTTCCTTTAACAAGCATGCTCCAAAGCTAGATTTAAATTTTAATTGAGTCTTTTTGTAGACCCTCTGCATTATATGTCTATAGAGAGCACCACCAGAAACAAATATTTGGGAAGATTTATGAATTTTTTTTCTGTTGGAAATGTGTCACACCATTAAGATAACTTACTCTTTTTTCTTGAAACATTTTCTCTGGATGATTTGTCCTCTTCTTCTGATGTCTCATTTGTCCAGTGGTCTTCTGATTCCTTAGTTGGATGCTTTTATTCTCTTGAAGAGACAAAAACAAAACCCTGCCCCAACCCTAACTTTGGGGAGTTTCCTTTTTGCCAGGTCATGTCTGATCAAATGAAAAGCATTTGTTAGTCTTACAAATTAGGTTAGATTGAATGGCCACACTGTTTGATGAACTATTGTCTCTCCTAATCAAGAGTTCTCTCCTGCTCAAATCTAATCTTTGTCAATCTTGATGGTATTCATAGCTTTTCTTCTCCCATAAAAACAAAAGCAAAACCTCTTCCTCAACATAACACATATCCTGGTTTGCATTCTGATGTCAACACATCTTTAAAGTATACAGGCTGATATAATTTAGCAGATTTTTCTATTATCCAATGTCTCTCTGCAACTGTCATTACTTTCTCATTAGCATTTAAGATTTAAAGTTAATAGAACAGTGTGAAATCTATCTCTGGGGGGCTCTTTATTACCCCTTTTTGTTTATTAAGCATATCTTTTAAAGTGTAATTGGTTATTTCTATATTTGCTTGTCCTGTAGGATTGTGTTGGATACTTGCAATATGCAAACAAAAACAAAAACAAAAACCCCAAAACTATTTCATTTTACTAGAGACATATGCTGGAACATTATCAGTCTTAATTTGTACAGGTATCCCCATGATGGCCATTAACTTCTAACAAATGTGTAACTACTGAATCAGCCTTTTCAGAACTCCAAGCAATTGCCTATTGAAATCCTGAATATGTATCTATGGTATGGTACACATATTTTAATTTTCCAAACTCTGCAAAATGAAACATATACATTTGTCAAATTTCATGTCTTTGAGTACCCTTTGGGTTACTTCCTGCAGGTAGTGGAGTTTGGTTATACAAAGAACAAGTAGGACATTTCCTTATAATTTCCTTGACTTGTTGCCAAGTGATAGAAAACCCTTTTGTCAAACCTTTGCTATTAACATGGTGTTTCTATTAACATGGAGGCTTCTAGCACATTTCCTACCAATAATTGATCAATTTCATTATTACCTTGTGCTAGATGGCCTGGTAGGCCTGTATGGGATCTAACATGTGTTATATATAAGGGATAATTTCTATTCCTGATTATTTCTTATAACTGAATAAATAACAAAGATAATTCTGAATCATTTGGAATAAGTTCAGTGGTTTCAATATGTAAAACATATTGCAAAACTGCATATTTAGAGTCAGTAACTATTAAGATGTTCTGGAAAATTTAATAATATCATGGGAATAGCATATAATTCTGACTTTTGAACTGAATCATAAGGGCTTTGAACCACTTTGCTTATTATTCCTGACTTATAACCTCCCTTTTCTGATTTATTTGCATCAGGATAAAATGTAGGGCCTCCATAAATTGGTGTTCCCCATACAATGTGAGGAAGAATCTAATTAATTCTCTTTATAAACTGAAGTCTCTTGCTTTTGGGATATTTGTTGCTAATCTCTCCCCAAAAGTTACTGCAAATTCTTTGCCATTGTTCTTTTTCTGTCTATAATGAGCCAATTTCAACATTAGTAAAAGGTACCACAATTTCTGCTTAGTCTAGTCCTGCTAATTGACAAAGTCTCAATTTTCCTTTCAGAATAAATTCAGAAACCTTTTCCACATAGGTCTTTAATTTTTTACTCTACTTGTGAGATTAAATATCTATTCTAAGATGTTATCTTCTTTCTGCATAAGAATTCCTGTGGGAGAATGCAGAGAGAAGATAACATCTTAGAATAGATAGAAAGTAAAATAACCAGAATACAATCAATCTCTGGATCCCAAGGGTCCACATGTGCATCTTGTAATTTTTCTCCTACCAAAGCCAATTCTCTCTCAACCTCAGATGATAATTTTCTTGGACAATTTAAGTCCTTATTACCTTGTAAGGTTTGAAATACATTACTTAACTCTTGAATTGTTAATCCAATTGTGGGCCAATAGCCAATTATTATCTCCCAGCAATTTTTGAAAAACATTAAGAATTCATAATTGCCCAGGCAGTAGTGGCGCACGCCTTTAATTCCAGCACTTGGGAGGCATAGGCAGGTGGATCTCTTTGAGTTGGAGGCCAGCCTGGTCTACAAAGCAAGTTCCAGGCCAGCTAGGACTGTTACACAGAGAAACCCTGTCTCGGAAAAAAAAAAAAAAAAGAAGAATTTGAAGAATTTGTCATTGATCTCTCCTGATTTGTACTTTCTGTGGTTGAATTTTTGTAAACCTATCTTATATCTTAGGTAATTGATAAACTCTCCTCTTTATATTTTTCCAGGAGTAATTTGTAATCCCCAACAAGGCATTTTTTTTTTTACTTCTTTAAACATTTTTTTCTAAGGTATCTGCATCTGAATCCCTTAGTAAGATATCATCCATATAATGGTAAATTATATATTGAGGGAACTGTTTACAAATTATTTCTAATGGCTGTTGTACAAAATATTAACACAAGGTGAGGTTCTTTAACATCTTTTGTGGAAGAACTTTCCATTGATATCTTTTAACAGGGTGGGAAATAAAAGTAGACACTGTGAAGGCAAATTTTTCTTTATCCTCTTTTTGAAAAAGTATAGTAAAAAAAACCACAGTCTTTAAAATGAATCACTATAATAGACCATCCTTTAGATAATACAGAAGGCAAGGGAATTCCAGGCTATAAAGAGCCAATTGGCTAAATCACATCATTAATAACAATTGATCTGTTAACATTCTCCATTTCTGGATTTCCTTTTAATGACAAATATGGGAGAATTCCAAGGACTAGTCCATTCTTCAGTATGCTGAGCATCTAGCTGCTCCTGTACCAGCTGTTCTAATGCCTGTAAATTTTCTGATGTTAAAGGCCATTGTTCCACTCATACAGGTTTGTCAGTTAACCAATTTAAAGATAGGGCTGCCAGGATCCTTGAAAGACCACCAGCTGTTGTGCCCTGCTTATGTACAACCTGAGCAGTCTATGACTGTTCTTAATAATACCTTTTAATATTTCTCTCAGAATCATTCTTTATTTTAGAGTTTATTTCTGAGATTAGTCAACTTCTGCATAGCCTTGGGGGTGCCTATCATCAGTTGGTCATTCTTATATAGTAACTGTATAAACTAAAGTTAGTTTTCTAATATCATTGGTATGCTCTTCAATTTCATAATGCAGTGGTCCAGTAGGTTCTACTTTGAATTCCTCTGTCTGTGTCTGCATATTTTTCTTAGTTTCATTAATAGGTCTTGCTAAGGCTTGTATCTTACCAGTCAAATTTTCATTAATAAGTCTTATCCATCAAATTATCATATTTGGCATAGTTATCAAACCATTTTTAAGGATAAAATATGAAATACTAAACTGATAGTAATTAAAATTGGTATAATGTCAATCCCAGCTAAATGGTTTAATCCCCTCATTTAATTTTTCCATTTGCAAGCCATCCATAGTAGCACTAAACAGGGTCTTAACTCTCTGCATTGTGATATTTATGATTCTTAACATGGGAAAAATCCCCTCCCTCTTTTAAAACCTAATTTCCTCTTTAAAACTTTCCAAGTGTTTTACCAGTTCTGGTGATGCCAACAACATTGCAGTGGAGTGCCCCAAGACTGCATGCCTGGGCCGGGGGCCACTGTGATTGCTTATGTTCCATGCAGAGAGGGAGAGCTGAGCTGTCTGAAGAGCTAATGTAAGGAAACTGGTAGAAGAATCCTGTGCAGCTAGGACACAGCATGGGAGGAGGTTGAGCCACCTGCCTTGAGTAGCAGAAGGCAGCTGCCCAAGGTGTCTATTGCTGTACCTGGGCAGAGAGCACAGGATGAAGCATTGGGGAGAACTGAACCACCTGCCATGAGTGGCAGAGGCTCTGCACCACTTTGGTGTGATCTAAGGCCCCATGTTGGGTGCCTGATATTGCTACTTCTTTTATTGCTTATTAAAAAAATACAACTTGGAAGTTTAATATTAGGGAAATAAACCTGAGAGAGCCATGGAGAAATGATTTCCCCATTCTCCACCTCCCCTGCTCAAAAAAGACCATGCATCTCCTTAGATCCCCCCTCCTTTCTTGTGTATCCCTCTAGCTTCCTCTCAGTCAGTCAGATAACTCTATGGTCCACTCTAGCTAGTTTAGTGTGTACTATGCCATTTGAACCAAGGTCTGACTCCATTGGTAGTCTCAGGGCAGCAGCATAAACAAATCTCCCACAACAAATAATTACCAATAACTCCCTGGATAGGGGTAGAACTTTACATATAACTCCCCACTCCATGCTGGGATTTTGTCTGGCTTGGGGCTGAACAGATCTTCTGTATGCTGTGCCAACCACTATGAGTTCACAGATGTAGCTGCCCTGCTGTATCCAGAGGACATAGTTGAATTGTAATCATCCACCACCTCATGCTCTTACACTCTTTCTACACCTTTTTCTACGGTGATCCCTAAAGCTTTAGAGAGGGGAGTGTTCCATTTAGGGATGGACATTTTTGAAGTCCTTTGTCCTCTGAACTTTGACCCATTGTCTGTGTTGGTCAGCAGATACTGCAAACAGAAGCTTCTCTGATGAAGATTGAAAGGTGCCTTCATCTACAGGTATAATGATGTCATTATGAGTTTTTTTTAGTAGGATGTCCATTCAGCTGAATAATAGTAGTAGGTTCTCTCCTAGGGTCTTGATCTGTCTGACCATAGGTATTTGCTCAATAATGATACCAGGAGTGGGTTTCATCTTATGGAGCAAGACTTAAGTCCAACAGAAAGTGGTTATTCCCATGACATTTATGCCACCATTGCACCAGTGGACCTATTTTTGCCAGGCCGGTTTTTACTGTAGCTCACAGGGTTCACAGGTAGGATTGATGATTACATTTCTCCTCCAGCAGCTTATACCACACTTTCCATCACTATTGATAACCGGTAGGGATGAAGTTTCCAGGTCAGGCACAACCTGATTTCTCCATGTTCTATGAGAAGAGTTTTTTTTTATTTAATTTTTTGCTTTTTAAGAAACTTTGTTATTGAATTTTTGTGAGAACATTGGTGCATGTATGCCATGTTGCCTTTATGGAGGTCAGAGGATAACTTCAAGGGATCATTCTTTCCTGCTACCTTGTTACCTTGAGGCAGAGTATTCTACCTCTCTGTCCCATGACTTTCCAATGCTGGTATAACAGATGCATGTCACTGTATCTGCCTTTTATGGGCTCCAAGAATTTAACTCATGTTGTCAGGCTTGCATAGTAAACACTGACCCGTCCCACCAGCTCAAGAACTTGAGTTTTAAACTAACTTATATAGGTACTTAGAAATGGGATTGCTGGGTTTCTACAGTAAGTATATCCTTTACTTTCTTTGTAGAGCTATATTATTTTCTATCATGATTGTATACTTTGCATTCCTCCTGCTCTATATCCTCATCTGTTTTTGGTATGATGGTTTTGATTGGTCTTCAGGACTCTCTGTGGGTTCCTATGTGTTAACCTTGGTTAGATACGTGTATAGTGAATATTTTCTCCCACATCTACTGATCATCTATTCATTATTTTACCAGTATTACTTAGTAAGTGTTCATCTTCACAAATTCCAATTTATCTACTTTTTATAGTTAATATTCTGTGCATTGTATAAGAGACCTGTCTGCTTCAAGTTTGTGATGGTATTCTTGAAAGTTTTTTTCTACAAAAATATATCGTTTTAGCTTTAGTCTTTAAGTCTGTTTTCAACTTTAAATTGATTTTGGATATCTAGATTTGTTTTCCTGTGGATACCCTGTCCCAGAAGCATTGGCTGAAAAGGTACCCTTCCTCACTGAGATGGTTTGGTTGACTGGTTGGCCATCTATGTGTGTGTAGGATTAAAGGTGGACTTTCTCTTTTGCTCCATTGATCTAGTTTCCACTTTGCATCAGTCTTTCAACTTTGTCCTTCTTTTTTCAAGGTCTTTTCAAATGCATTTTAGAACCAGCTTGTCTGTTTCTTCAAAATGCCCACTTAGATTTTTAACTTTATTGTCATAGCTAAAGATCAATTGGGGGAGAACTTTGTTCTAATAGGATTGACTCCTGTCATGATTGAACATGCTGCAGATCTCTACTTACCAAATCTTCAACTGTGCTCTAAATATTCAATACACAAAGTTGGTAAGCATCTTTATTCAAATGTATCTCATAGCATTTAGTGTGGTTTGATGTAATTGGATGCAGCACAGCTTCCTTAATTTTATTTCCTAGTCATTCGTTGCTAGTACGTAAGAACCAACCTGACTTTGAGCATCAACTCCGTGTCCTGCAGCTTTGGTGAGTTCACTTCTTTGCTTTAATATTTACTTCTGTGCACACCTTGTGATCTTCTGAAAGACCATCTGGAATAAAGAGCTGCTTGCATCTTCTTGTCCTTGATTCCTTACATTATTGTTTCTTGTTTTATTGCCTTTACCAGGTCTTAGGCTTAATATAAAATAATTAATATTATATTAATGAGAATGGATGTCCTGACTTCAGGTGGCAAAGCAGGCTTGAGAGTCAGATTAGCAGGAAAGAATTTCTGTGAAAGGTGTGAGGCCCCAGGTTTAATGCCCAGGACCCCAATGGGCAAAGGCAGCATAGTTAATGCTCACTATTTCAGCATTATTAATTGTGCTAGCCACAGAGTTTTGGTGTTTATTATTTTAATTTTTGTTGGCCAACTTTCATCAGGTCTATAAAGCCATCAGAAGGTTTTCTTCTTAATTATGAATGAACATAGAGTTTTATTAGATGAATCTTCTGTGTCCCAGTAATAATCATGTGGTTTGCATTTTGTCCTTTACTGTTTTAATATAGAGAACATGCTGATCGATTTTCAAATGGGAAGCCCATGTTATGGTTTTGATATCTTTTCCTATACTTCTGCATGTGAATTATTGCTTTAAAGATTTGTATGTCAAAGTTCATGTAGCATATGTTTTCTTTCTTCCTTGTCCCTCCTTCCTTTCCTCCCTCCGTCCTTCCCCCTCCTCCTGTCCTCTTTTTCTCTCTCATTTCTCTCCCTCCTTTCTTCCCTGACTTATTCCTCCCTTCTTTTTGCTTTTTTGTCACACCACTGCCAGGTCTGTGTGTGTGTGTGTGTGTGTGTGTGTGTGTGTGTGTGTGTGTGTGTGTGTTGTACATATACATACACAGGCCAGAGGCCAGCATCACATCTGGTGCCTTTATCAGTTTTCCCTACTTTACCTTTTAGAGACTGAGCCTCTCTTTAATGCTGGAGTTTATCGAGTCATTTAGGCTGGCTGGCCGGTTCGCCCTGAGGACCTCTGTGTCTCTGCCTCACTAGCACTGCATTCATAAGCTCTGGCTGGCACACCTGACTTTCCATGTGTTTTGGTGAGCTGAACTCAGGTTCTTATGCTTGTGGCAAGCCCCTTACTGACTGAGACATCATCTTGACCTTAGACTGACTTCTTCAAATGTATGTTAAACAGTCCTCTTTTCATTATTTCCTCTTATTTAAATCTTTGCTAGACTTTGTCAACAGTATTACTAGCTGAGCTTAAATCTTTTGGTGTATGGGAAAGTTAGGAATTAAAAGTTTAGTTATGTAACAATTAATGTTAATATACTAATGCAATGAACGTAGTAATGCAGTTGTTAAGGTGCACTATTTCCATGATAGTTTTAATAATTTATGTTATTCATGGAATTTATCAGTTTCATCTACATCATTAAACTTATTGACATAACTTCTTAAAAATATGCCCTTGCTATATTTTTACTTGTCGTAGAATCTAAAGTGATCTCTTCTATTACTGATAATGACCATGTTTTTTTTTCTCTTGTCTGCCTGCCTACCTGTCTAACTCAAGGTTCTAAAAGGTAACTGTGTGCTCAGGGATGTAGATTTTTCTTCTTCTAAGATGATCCCAGTTTCCCATCTCCTTATGTTCCCTCAACATGGTGGGACTCCATCTGCTCATCTCCTTGGACCTTCTAAGAGACCATGTCTCCCTGCAGTGACATTAGACATCCACTGACCACACTTGGGATCTAAGTGTCTTGGGAGCCAGTCTTTTCTAGACTCCTTCTCATTCAATCCCTTGCCCTGAGGTTGACAGTGCTGTCCTCTGAGCTTGGGGACGCCAGGGATTGGAGGTTCACAGTCTCATTCTTGTCTCCTCCACATGCCTTACCCACTGCCCCATCAGTCATGGGCCTTCAGATGGATTGTTGTAGTAAGAGCAGAACATGGGTGCAAGTCCCAGCGTTAAGGAGACAACTCTTTCCATGTCAGGACTCAAACTTTATTCTTTTTACTTTATAATATTGCAGGAAAGCTTTGGGATCATTTAACCTATTACAGCTCCTTTGTCTCCAGTGATTTGTGAAGAGACATAAAAACTAAACCAATTGACTGGATCTCTAATACAAGGGACCCTAGACTTAAAACATTGGTTGCTGGCAACAGTTACCAGTCCAAAGGTAAGACCATCTGAAGTTGTCTCCTTATCGTGACCCCTTTAAAACTATCACTGAAAATGATGAGAAACATTTATTCCCACACATCTGCTTCCTCTTATTCTTCTTTCTCTCCTCTTCAAGGTGATTGTTATGGGAATTATATCTAGAGATGCCTTATCAATATGTTATGATCATTCACCAGCACCTTTTGTTGTTGCCATGGGAACAATTATGCTTTCAAAAGAAATGAGTAAGACTTTAGTTAGGGTTGAAATTGGGTTGGGTAGATAATGCTGATGAAATAAAAAGATGCAGGATGTTTGTGCCTGAAGGAGAATGAGACATAAATCAGCATTAGGTGTTTTGTCTTACTACTGTCTATGAGGACATGACATCTAATCTGGACTCGTTTGTGTGAGCTGCTGACACATTGAAGCCAACAAGAGTGTCATTTTGTGTCCTGATTGGTCTTTAATCTTTCTCAACCACATCAGATTTCTCACTCACCCGATTCTAACCTGAAGATACTCATGTTTAACAAATTAGCAAATGACCAGGCTGCAGCCCCTCCAGCAAATATAGACAGTTTCATCTTCCAAATGCTCATCACGGGCTCTGCTGGGTTATATGTCAGTTCCATGAGTTTGGGGAGGTTGCATTGTTCAAGGTTTCCAGGGAGAGATGCTCTACTGTAGGGTATCATGTCATGCCCCCAAGGTGCTGTGTTACTCAGCTCTGCAAGAATGTGACAAAATCCTCAGAAAGGCAACTTGGAAGGAGAAAAAGCACATTAGCCTGTAGTTGCTTTGACCCAAAACTTTGGACCTGTGGTAGCATCAGGATATGTATGCAGGTTGGAGGAGATCTGTTCATCTCATGATTGCTTGAAGGAGGGAGAGAGGAGGAAAGAGAGGGAAGAGAGAGAGAGAGAGAGAGAGAGAGAGAGAGAGAGAGAGAGAGAGAGATTGACCAAGCAGCATAAGGCCAATAGCCCTTCAGCTACGATGTCCTTTTATCTGGGCTCCACCAGAAGATGCTGCCCACATTTGGGGTGGGTCTTCCCACATACATTGAGGCAGTCAAGACAGTTCTTCAATGGATGCTCACTCGTCAGGTGACTCTAAGTATCTCTAAGTTGACATTTAAAACCAACCATCACAGATTATTTGATGAAGTGGCTGATATGTTGATTTAATTAATTGAGTAATCTATTACCATAGGTTGTCAAACTCAGAAAATAAAAAAAAATAATAAACCTTGAAAGAGGAGTACTACAAACAAATGCAATTTGTTGGAGAGATTCAAAAATTAGGCAGTAATTTGGGGTCCCAATTAGTCATAGTGATGTTGTGTTACTTGATATCTGGGCAAGGAATGTGTGTGTGTGTGTGTGTGTGTGTGTGTGTGTGTGTGTGTGTGTGTATTTACATTTACATGCATGTTTCTTGTGAATTGACAAGAATTTCTGTTGTACGTATATGTATGTGGTGTGCATGTTATCCCATCTGTGGGCACAGTATACATTTACTTGTGTGTGTAGATGTGTACATATGCACACAGAAGCAAGTCATTGACAGTAGGTATCTTCTTTGACCTCTCTCCAGTTTGTATATGAACAGTGTCTCTCTGCTTCTGGAACTTCCTGTCTCTGCATCCCTCATGCTGGGAATAGAGGTGCGCTGCCATGCTCACCCAGCTGTGATGTGGGTCTTAAGGACCCACGTCTAAACCCCAGTCCTTACAAGCCACACAGTTTGACTGCTGAGCCACCTCCCGAGGATCAAGAATTTCTTTTTAAAAGATGACATTGAATACAAATTTGGAATCTGCTAAACATGGAGGTAGTAACTTTTTTCTATCAGTAAAACAGCTTTACTGGTCTCATACAAACCCCTGTGCTGGACTGGATGAATTATCTGTCTTGGCCTTTGTATCATTATTAGTGCCCATGTGGGATGCTAAAGTGATCTGATCTCTCTTCTGAACAATACGATTTTCTGTTGCAACCTGAACTTCAAAGATGGCGTTCCTGTTGTTGTTTTTGAGACGGTAGCCTTGAGAGGAACCTGAGATACAGACTTTCAAAGGACGTGTCTCCAATGCTTCCTAAATGAGTGTTAAAACAGCTCAAATTACCCATTTTTTTTTCCTTCCTCAGGTTAGTGGACTGCACCTGAAAGTTCTGTCCTTGGACCCTTTCTGAAAAAACCTCATTTTTGATCTTAATATAGTTTGGCCCTGAATAAAAGGCAAAACAGTGTCCTTGGATAGTTACTCAAAATGATCTGTGTGTTTGCAATAATTCTGGGCTCTTACCTATAAATGAGAATTTCTCTTCAATTGCCCCGATTGTGTCCTGGTGTTGAGTGAATGCTGCTTTAAGAGTGCTGGTGTGATGCCAGGCGGTGGTGGCACACGCCTTTAATCCCAGCACTCGGGAGGCAGAGCCAGGCGGATCTCCGTGAGTTCAAGGCCAGCCTGGGCTACCAAGTGAGTTCCAGGAAAGGCGCAAAGCTACACAGGGAAACCCTGTCTCAAAAAAAAAAAAAAAAAAAAAAAGAGTGCTGGTGTGTGCATGCTGTGGATTCATCTCCTGGTGGACAGTCAATTGTAGTAATCACTCAGTTGAAGGACTTGCTACTAACAGAACACAAACATTCATTATACTGTGAAAGCAACTCTAGAATGCACTTCGAATTCTACAGCTTTCTGTGGAATGAAAATATATATTTAATAATTTAAGCAATCATGTAGAAGCCTTGTCTATCATGAACTGGTTACAATAGAGGAGTAATTCTCCCAGATTCAATTCCCTAACTCCAGTTCCAGGGAATCTGACACACATGCAGACATCAATGCACATAAAAAAAATATTTAAGAAGTTATTAACAGTGATTAAGTGCACTGGCTGATCTTGCAGAGGACCTGGGTTCAATTCTCTAACTCCAGTTCCAGGGAATCTGGTATCCTCACTCTGACACACATGCAGACAAAACACCAATGCACATAAAAAAATAAAAAAGATATTTAAAAATTAAGAGGAGTAATTCACAAATATCAAGCTATACCCCTACTTGTCAATCCAGATCACAGCCAGGAAAATGGAGCCCAATGGAGCTTTCCTCTGCAGTGCCTATAAATGTCTGTTAACAGATACAGATGGTATGAGAAATATAGTTTGAGAACTAGAAAAGCTTTTCATTTTGTAGAAATGAGTCAAGGCATTAAAAAAGCATGTAATGGGGCTGGAGAGATGGCTTGGAAATGAAGAGCACTGGCTACTCTTGCAGAGGACCTGAGGTCAGTTCCTAGCACCACATGGCAGCCCAGAATGATCTGTAACTCCAGTTTCAGGAGGTTAGGTGCCCTCTTCTGGCCCCATGGTACCAGGTGCACATGTGGCACATTTATATACATGCACGCAAACACCCATACACAGGAAATACAAATAAATAAATCTTTTTTTTTAAAAAGAGCATGTGTCATAGTAAAAAAAATCTTTAAAGAGTGAAATATAGATATTATAAATTCATGCATTTAAATTTTAGTGCAATCTCAGTTTAACATTTCCAGGTGTTATGTGAATGTATAAGAATATGGAGCTAGGAGAGACTTTATTTTCTGATATAAATTACTCATCTGATGCTTACGGTTCCAACTTTGAAACCTCATGGACAAATGGTTATTGTAGCCTAGCAAGAAAAAGGCTGCTGTCTGGATAAAGAAATACAGGTCTTGTTAAACGTGACCATAGTCATAGGTTTAGACAAGATTTTTGAGTCTTTTAAAGTCCAGATCAATTTTCTAAAGATCGGGCATGATGTCCTGTTTTATATTATAACATTTAGAAACATATACCTTGTGAAGTAAAATTAAGGTAGTGATATTTACATAAGATACATTTGTAAATTTTAGAAAATTTAAGGAACTCTCAAAGTAGCCAATTTCCTCACTGAATTTTCACAGGTACTTGGTTTTGGTTGCCCCCCTCCATCTCCTCCTCTCCCTGGCTCTCTCCCCTTCCCACTCATGAGCCTTACATTTGTCCCCTCAGTCTCAGTCCCTGAAGTGTTTCTGTAGCTAGAGTTTTCCTGCCTTGCCCACAGTCAGGACAAATCTTTGTCACCCGCCAGTCCCACAGCCGCTCAGACCCAATCAAGTAAACACAGAGACTTATATTGGTTACAAACTGTATGGCCATGGCAGGCTATTTCCTAACTGTTCTTACAGCTTAAATTAATCCATTTCCATAAATCTATACCTTGCCACGTGGCTCGTGGCTTACCAGCGTCTTTACATGCTGCTTGTCATGGCGGTGGCTGACAGTGTCTCCCTCAGCCTTCCGCTTCCCAGAATTCTCCTCTCTCCTTGTCCCACCTATACTTCCTGCCTGGCCACTGGCCAATCAGTGTTTTATTTATACAGAACAATATCCATAGCATGTTTTCTCTCTCCACTTTATGTCGCTTGCATTCCATGGCCCACCCCATCCCCTTTCACCCTGTCATGGACCCCTTTCTAATTTCCCTCTTGCTACACATTTATGTAAAATATGGTTTTGGCTTTATCATATGCCATAAATACAACTGTTAGTATTCTAGCTGCGCCACTCAGCTCCCTATACAGACACCAAAAGCACTCTTGGGGTGGTTGACACCTGTGCAGGCTGATTTGCACACCCACAATTGTCTGTGGCTCTGCCCAGGACAGGAAGGCACTATTATCATAACAGGGAGAAGGACAGAGTCAAGGTAGCCCATGCATCTTCCTGTAAATATCAATGATACCGAAACCCTAAAAACCAGGGGAAGACACGGATATCACCTGGCAGGGGAAACTTCCTGCGCCATCAGAGAGGGGCTTTTGGCTTTTTCCAAAAGTCAACCAAGAGCTATTCTCAGTATGTTGTACTTGAAGATTTTCTTTTTCTAGTATGTTCTTCTCAAATACTTCATTCTTAATTGTCTGTACCAAACATCACATACTTCAAAAAGTACAACACCCTTGAAAACCTGTCTTTAAATCACAAATTTGAATGTGGAACACAGAATTCAAATGTTAGATCACTAATTTGAAAGTAGTGAACATAAAATTAAAATTTGATTTAAACTGAATTGGATAAAATGTTTATTTAAGCTCACCATGTAGCCATCTTAATTTATCATTAATCATGAGGACTCTGAACATTGGCCTTGAATAATAAGTTCATGTAATTTCAGAAATATCTACAACATTGTCCATTTGTTTTATATGTATATATAATTATATAAATATATAGTATTTTGATAGTATATATGTTTTGTGCCATGTGTGTGCCTGATGCCTTTGGAAGCCAGAAGAGGGGATCAGATCCCCTGAAACTAGAATTAAAGATGGTTACCAGCTGCCATGTAGGTGCTGTGAACTGAACTTGGGTTCTCTGCAAAAGCAGCCAGTGCTTTTAACCTCTGAGCCATCTCTCATCCCCAAGAACTTTGTCTCTTAAATTCTTGAACACTGGCAGTACCTAACACTTGACCATACACCTAAGATTCAACGGTATACAGGTGTGCACCACTGTCACTTGGGTGTTTGAAATCTTGCAGTTACTATCTGAGATCAGATCACTCTATATTCTCTCAGTGTTTGGGTTTCAGAGATAAAAGGGCATGTATTAATTTCTTACAAATATAAAATGAGTGGTCTGAGTAGATGGCTCAGTGGGTAAGATTGTTTGCTACATGAAGACTTGAGTTTTAATTACCAATATCAACCTAAAACATCTGGGCATGGCTGTACGTGCCTATATTGCAGGACTGAGTGGGATGTTTGGGGAGCAGGGAGTGAAGACAGGCCGATCTCCAGGAGCTTGCCAGCATCACCCGAATGACAAGCTTTAGGTTAAGTGAGAGACCCTGTCTGAAGGGAAAAAGGCAGCACATGACAGAGGCATGATCCACAGGCATGCTCACACATGCACATGGAACACCAAACAAAGCCTTATAAAAAAAACTATCAAGTTAACATTGTACTGTTCCTTAATTTTAAATAGGATACAATAAAGCATCCTCAAAGCATTGTTCATGTTGGCAGGTGAATTCTTAGGAGCTTGAGTGGGAGCAGAAGACGGGGACACACTCTTGGTGAGTCCTGGGTGAAGAACTTCCCATTTATTGTGTGAAAGTGAAATGTTTGCCTTATTTTCCTAAGAACCTACCTGAGTTCAGTCCCCAGAATCCAGGGAAAGACAAAGTAGAAAGAACTATGACCCCAGCTCTGGGGAGACAGAGACAAATGGACAGACACTTGGGAGTCAATAACCAGCCAGTCTGGTCTAGTTGACAAGCTCCACGCCAAAGACCCTGCCTCAAAGGAGGTGGGTAGTGTTTCTGAGGAAAATACTTGATGTTGTCCTCTGGTCTGCATATGTACATGTACATATGGTCACATACACACGCACACCTGCACACACGTGCACCTGCAGACATATACACAACTGTATCTATTATTAGTGTTACCAGAAACTATGAATAATGATGAAATTCTAGTTTAATGATCTTCCCAAAGTTCATTTAGAAAATGAAAAATGGATTGAAACAATAATGTGATGGTTACCTGTGCTAATGTATGAGAAATCTGTTAACAAGTAGTATCCATGCCATGTTTTCAAGTCAGGGGATGCCGGAGGGGGAACTTCATGACACGATGGAGACAGAAATCAAGTCAGTTGCTGGAAATTGATTACCGTCCCAGAGACTTAACTGCCCATCGGCGGAAGAAGAAGAGCACGTGCCTGAGCTGTTATAAGGACCACGTGTAACACCTCGTGCTGTCCAGTGAGCGCCCATGGGTTTCAACAAGCCCCTGCTGTTGTTACACCTGCCCCCTGGCCATTCCCATCCATATTCATGACATCATTGGATTAAGTCCCATGCTTGAGGCAACCACAAGTAGAGGTTGGAATACTGTTCAGGGAATGAAGTCAGGACATGTCTGTGGTAGCTAATCTTGACTATCAACTGTATCAGATTGAGAAATGCCTAAAAACTAGGGATGCGTACCTCTGGGCATTTCTGGAGAGAATTCATTAAAGAGGTAAAGCCTGTCTTGAATGTGGGTGCCAAGAGCCCACAGGCAGGAGTCAGAATGGAATACAGGGGAGCGGAGAGAAGACGCTTTGGTATAGAATCTCTCTCTCTCTCTCTCTCTCTCTCTCTCTCTCTCTCTCTCTCTCTCTCTCTCTCTCTCCCTTTCTCTTTCTCCCTCTCCCTCCTTCTCATCTCCTCTCCCTCTCTGCTTGCTGGCTTCTGTGAGAAGATGGACTGAAATGTTCAGAACCATGGTTCACTTAGGTTGCTCTCTCAAGGAGATGGAAGGCTGACACAATGTGTGTTTAAGCAGAGAAGAGTTATGAGAAAATCTGTCATATTTTAAAACTGTTCTTGCTTTTACTTTTGGCTCACTGTTACCTTTATTTGAATTATACCTGGGGGTGAGTTTGGAAGATGCAAGATGATCTTGTAAGTACACAGAACCCTTGTTGGGCAGTTGGCAAAGGCTCCACGTACAGAGGAACTAGGTTGGTGGTCAGAGCAGACCTACACCATCTTGACTGTGTAGAATCCATGGGATACTAATGGAAACAAACTCCTTTCCTCGACAGCCTATGGTTATGTGCTAGGAGTGGTGATTTTTGCACAGTGGACCTGGTTTTACATCTTGTTCTGCCACTGAACCCTCCCCCCGCATAATAGTCCACGGGGTCTACTCCCTATTTCTCATAACACAAAATTTCAAATTAATCAAGGCAAACTGGATAGATGGACCAGGAAGGAGCAATCTGCACAAGGTAGAACAGAGAAAAGGGGGCAAAAGGCTGGAGAAGGGAAGCCGAGAGGGAGGCGAGGAGAGGAGGGAGGTGAGTCTGAGGGCGAGTGGGGGAGGGTGATGGAGCCGTGGTGGACGGGTGGAAACAGGAGCTCAGGAAGCAGACAAGCTTGTTCTCACATCTTGGCTCTGGTCCTGCCTGGCCTGGCCTGGACAAGCTGCTTCATCTCTCCAATCTCACAGCTCCCTACTGAGAGAGCTAATCATAGCTTTGGCCCTAGAAAGTTGTAAGATAGTAGTCAGACTGTAAACACCAGGTAAGTACTCTGCAAATGGTTAATGTAATCAGAGCATTCTAGCCAAGGACCTGCACTGCTAAAAGGCTTGGGCTGAGACAGCCTCCCTGTACACCAGTGAAAGAGACAAGGTAGACTGAAAAGCAGAGGGGATTTAATAGACATATTGGAAAGGAGAACTCATAAAGGATCCAGTGAATACCGATGTGAGATCCTGGTATAAAGCGGAAGAACTGGGGTGAGTGACCGGAGCTGGTCACAATCATACAGTTCCTGTCAGCACGTGCTCTCACCCATTGCTGTATTGTGAGATGGTGCAATGAGTCATTAGCCCCTTATCACCTCCCAGGGGACCATTCTGGCTCCTGTAATAGGAACTGCTCCAGACTGCTGCCTCTCCATCATGGATAGCTGGATTCATCTCGGGGTAGTCTCTCTTGACCATGCTGTTCCTAGAATCCAAGGTGACCACAGGTTTAGGACGATGATTCTGTGTCGTTAGGCTTTAAAGAGGGGATCAGAGAGGTTAAGGGTCACCATGTTCTTAGGCAGACACACCTCATGAATCAACATGCTTATGTGCAGAGTCAAAGTAGGACCCTCAAACCCCAGCGCAGGCAGACGTGCCAGGCATCCATCCTGCTTTTGGTTTTCTTGTTGCCCAAATGAAAGGTCAGTGCTTTTGGCAGAACCTGCTTCTAAGAATCTATGCCAGTAGCAAAGAGGGCACCAAGGAAGAAGATGATGATATTGATAAGGGTAAATATAGAAAGATAGCTGTCATAGTTTTTAGCTTGACACAAACCTAGACACACCTTGGAAGAGAGAGTCTTGACTGAGGAATTGCTACCATCATATTAGCCCATCACCACGTTTGTGGGGCATTTTATTAATTGCTAGTTGATGCTAGACCACTGTGGGCAGTGCCATCCCTAGACAAGCAAGACTGGGATGTACAAGAAAGCATAAGCCAAGACAAACCTGTGAGCAACATTCCCCCATGGTCTCTGCTTCAGTTCCTGCCTCCAGGTCCCTGCTTGAATTCCTGCCTTGGTTTTCCTCAGTGATTCACTGTAACTTGTGAGCCAAATAAAACGTTTCTTCCCAGGTTAGTTTTGGTTAGTTTTTTATCACAGCAACAGATCTCCAACTAGGACAATGATGGTGAAAGTCTAAATTAAAATGGTTAAAGAAATAAAAGGAGATTGGGGCTGGGGGATAGTAGAGTAGAATGTGGAGAATAAGGAAGGAAAGGGAGGGCTGGAGAGATGGCTTAGTGGTTAAGAACACTGGCCACTGTTGCAGAAGACCTGTGTTCAATTCCCAGCACCCACATGGCAGCTCTTAACCATTGGTAAAGCCAGTTCCAGGAGATCCAGTGCCTCCATGGGAACCAGGTTCACACGTGGCACACATACATACGTGCAGGCAAAACACTAATACACATGAAACAAAAATTATAAAAAATACGTAATTTTTCCTAAAGGCCGGAAAGGGTTACCTAGAAACATTTGAACACCAAAGCCCCTTGACTGTGGCTTTATCCTCAGCCTCTTCCACAGTCCATCCCTTTCTCTTACCTGTGGCCACACCCATCCACCAGACAAGAATTTGCCATTTACCCACTTACTGTTTTGTCTGGGAGCTTTGTGCCATTCTCTTGATTCCTTCTCCCTTGCAGGAGGGGCAGCTGCACCTCACACTTGGGTCTTTTGTCAGTGGGAACTAAGAGTTCATTGAAGACAAAGTAGAACCATCAGCTCTGAGAATGGAAGGGGATCTAAGCCTACCCCAGTCAAGTACAATGTCCCTGATTCTTCTTTCTCACCCATCAATACGTTCTGTTCTCTTTACCTCCAAAACGTGCATCCGATTCTGCTTGTCACCTGCCCTCTTACTGTCACCTCAGTTTTACCTGCATTCCCATCTCTGCTCCATTGTAGCCCCTTTGAATCTTTCTCCAGAGACAAAGCCACCATCCTCCTGCCTCCGCCCAGCGAACCTCTGCCACCGCCTCCCCATCGCACAGTGGATAAAGTCCAGACGTTCCTCTTGCTCATAAAGCCCCGGATCCCCTCCCCACAGTCTAGCCTTTCCCTCCTCCCTCTGCTTTTCTCTTGCAATCTGCCCTCCAGCCACACTGAATCTGCTTGCTTTTCTCCAAGTTCCTTGCACATCCAAGCTTTGTTCCTTCCCCCTTTAGGACCATTTCTTTCTTTCTTTGTCTGATGATTGTCATCTTTGCCTTGAGTGGTTTCAGCTTAAAAGCTATGCTCAGAGGGGCTTCACATCACTACTCCGTGTAAGAGTCACCCAACATCTTGGATCACACAGCATGTTCTTGTTTCTTTACACAGACATTTGCACTCTTTGTGTGGGGGGAGTATAGGTAAGTGTGCATGTCTATCCATTCCTAGACTATAGTCTCCAGGGGGAGCAGAGATTTTACTCATACTGTTCATAAAATCTTTCCTCATTGGTCAGAAATATGTCCAACACATAATAGGGACTCAGTAATTATTTCAGTGAATGCTGCTAAATAGATGATTCAACCTCTGAAAACAGAATCCTCACCAGCATATATATATATATATATATATATATATATATATATATATATATATATACACACACACACACACACACACACGTACATATATATGTACAAATACTCATGCACATAAAATAGAAATAGAAATTTTAAAGAAGATTGATAGGTAAATACAAAGTATCCGTTTTATTATGGCTGCAAAACTAGGTCATGAAACAGATTAGTGGCACTAAGTGGCAGAAAGACTTGAGAGAGAAAATACTTTCAGAGTCTTTGTAGCTCTCACTGAATAGTTGGAAATGTCAGGTCTGGCCAAACCTCGTCATGGAAGTTAACTAACAGATAATCTGTGACAGAGAAAAAAGATAAGAGACAAATCTGTAGTTTTCAGCTTGAGATAGAGGGAAGAGAGATGGAAGAGGGGGGCAGAGTGCTCTACTCTCTCTGTTCTGAACTCCAACAGTTGATGGGTGGTACCCAAGGTGTGACACCTGCCTTCTCTGCAGCAAGTCCCCTCATACAGAGAGGGTCAAGTCATCATGGCAGCTGGGCTTGAGACCTCCAACAAGATTGACACAGAAGTCAGTGTGGCCAGGCATTCAGTGTCTAAATTAACCCTAGAACTTCACCTCAGCTTCCCGTGACACGATCTCTTAGAAAGAGCCAGCAGGTCTGCCAACTGGGCAGAGACCCTAGGAACCTACAGGAGCAGCCAATAGAAGTAATCGGGCAGGGCCTGGGCTTAGCTCAACACGGAGAAGAGCGTGGGAGAAATGACCAAAGAAGCCAAAAACACTTGCCAGCAGAGTGCTCCAGGATGCTCACCCCTGAGTGTCATCATTCGTGGCTAACAGAGGAAGAGTCTGCCCCCAGCAGGTCCTGTCTTCTACCAGTGCCAAGAGATGCTGCGAACATCCCCTTCCCCTAGGTGCTATCTGAAGGGATCCAGGAAAGACAAGAATGAGAAATGAAGCGTAAATGTTTCCAAAGTACAGTTAACACCAAGGTGTCTGGTATGAATTAGTGGCTTAGACAGACTTTTAAATTCATTAGACTCAATTTCCTTAAAAATAAGAAGGACTATGTCATGTAGCAGGAGAGCTACAAGGAAGACCAGTTTTAGCCAAATCATGAATCTGTATTTATCTACATAGCCGAGGTTTGCTTTGTATCCTATTCTATGGTGTTAAACTGAAAGATATTCTTTCCAACACCTTGGGTATTAAATGAATCACAATTGCTGTCTCTAGAGAACGTGAAATTAATTGTCCTAGCACTTGGGGCTGGGGACACAGCTTGGTGGTTAAAGTGCTGGCTGCATAAATGTAAATGCTGAATGCACAGCACAGATACCCTTGACCTGAGCACTCCTGTGGGACAAGGGAGGTAGGAAGGAGGATTCCTGCAGCTGAGAACAGCACAAGAGACCCTGTCTCAGATGAGGTGTGACTCAAGGTGCTCTCCAACCTCATACACATGGATGCTCAAACACTACACACACACACACACACACACACACACACCACTTCAAATTCCTAAATAGATTGTCTAGTTAAAAAAGATATGACCATTAGGAAAATTTGAATCCATCACTGTGCATTAATAAAAGTAGATACTTCTAGAAACAGTACTAATGTACGTATAATACACAAAATGCATGTGCAGTATCACTTTGTGGCTCTAATAATAGATATAAACTTAGAACTTTGTCTGTGGAAATACTTTTGTTTATACATAAAACTTTGCGTGTTACCCAGCCAGTCAAGAAAAGGTAATATGTTGTCTAGATTACAAGATAATGGAATTTTACTATGGTTAGATTTGTCATAACCACTAATTAAAATATCTCTATTACATTTATTTGTTGAGTGGGATAAGCGCATGCCACAGCACACAAGTGAAAGTCACAGGATGGCCTAGAGTTGACTTTCTGACCCACTCTGTGGGTCCCAGGGATTGAACTCAGGTCCTCAGACTTGGCTCCAAGATACCTTTGCTGAGATATCTCATTGTATCCTTACCACCCATGATCTGCCTCAGATAATATTACTTCTGCTGTCCCCCAAATATTTTTAAGCACTTGCTTTCAGCTTCCATGTAAAAGGATGGAAATGTGGCCTCCTTTAAAATGTGAAATTCATTTTGTATTTTATGAATTTTATGAAATTCAGTGTGAGACATTCTAGAATGTGCACAGCTTATTTTTCCAGATTGAGCTTATGCATACCTGTGAAAAGGTTTCGGCTCTTTTTTGCCTTTGTTTTTGTTCAGAAATAAAGCACAGTGAATGTTTCTATATTTAAAAGTTAAATTTCTTAACCTACAAACAAAGAATGGTTCTAATTGCTTTATTGGTGTGAAGAGTTTGTGGTTCAAAAGTATTTCATACAGCTTTAAGAAAAAAAAACAACTCTAAAACTGTAGTCTTATCCAATGTACGAATAGTCTTAGGGGGTAAAGCCAATCAATGCATCAGCACTCATACTTGGAGCCTTTCTATAAAAATACTTTAAAAGTTCCTGTGGCTCATAGAATAGATTTAAAAAGGAAGTGAGTTCCTTCAAAAGTATTCCAGAGGTATGATTTTTTGCTAATAAAAACAGTTGTCCTTGGAATAAGTTTTAATGACTAAAAATCAGCTGGAACCACTGTGCCTCAGGTTCTGGAGATGATTTGGGAGCTGGTCAAGGGGGATAAAGAATTGTTAGAAGGTGGGGATGTGGCTTGATTGGTACAAAAAACTTGCACAAAGACCTGAATTTAAGTTCCCAGTATCCACAGAAAAAGCTGTGTGTCACCTCAGCACTGAGGAGGAGGACATTGGAGGATCCCTGGAGATTGCTGGCCAGTGTAGCCAGACCAGAGGGTTCCAGGTTTTACAAAAGACGCTTCTCAGTAAGGTAAAGAATGACCGAGGGACACCTGACTTTTACTCCTGTTCTGTGTATATATGCACTCACACATACATGTACAGCCCACATACATGTGCAAGCACACACACTTGCACTCTTGTACACACACACACACACACACACACACACACACACACACACACACCCCAGTAGGAAATAGAAGAATTATTAGTGAATTTAATTTGTTTTATTTTTAAAAGGAACACATCTTGGGGTTGTAGACATTTTAATTAAACACTGACTTCATATAGATTATTAATAAATTATAACATAGTTTTTGAAGAATTGTGCAACCTAATAGTTCATGCCAACAGTCTTCCACACAGTGTGATAATAATAGTAATGTGCTCCCTTCACGAGCTGGCCAGTGCATGGCTTTCATTAAATCCTATACAGGTCTCTGACAGAGTTAATTGCCTAAGTCTGTTCAAAAGGCCAAATTACTCTCTGGGAATAAAAACATTATGCTGGAGACCAGAGATGCAGATAAGCGTCTGGGCTTTAATTTAAAGAGAAGAGATGAGTTCTGTGCAGGAAACAAAGACAGCCAGTCTGAGTTTGAATGGTTACAACTGTTTTTTAAGTGTGCAATGCTGGATCAATTTAAACTCCTTACGATATGAATAAAGCATTGTGAGCTCAGAAGACAGTCCCTGAGCCATTGTACAACACCGGGTGTTGACATGTAGGTGGCACACACTGGAGACTCACATGGTGTCAGTCTCTGAGTTGGTAAAGCTGTCAGCTGGGTACCCATAATAAATAGATAGCATCCTGATATGCATTCATGAGAGTGGTGGACTAAGTTTATCACCACATAAAGGAAGGTGCTTAGGCCATTGTGCAAAAAGTATCAGAGGTCAAAAGTCAACTCCCAAAATATTTCATGTTCTTTTAAACAATTTTATCTCCAATTCATATTCGTCTTTTAAATAATTATCACAATACTCATTTCTAGATTTATTAAGTTATTTTTGTAATTATGTGTATGTGTGCGCACACACACGTTTGTGTCTGGGTGAGTGCAGTTGCCTACAGAAGCCAGAAGAGGGTGTCAGATCCCCCGAGCTGGAGTTATAGGCAGTTGTGAGGCCCAAAGACAGGTCGTCTGCAAGAAAGCAGTATGTATTCTTAACTGCTGTGACTTCCTGCCCCCGCCCCTCCCTGCTCCCCACTCTCACCCACCCCTCACAGTCCTGTGTGTGTGTGTGTGTGTGTGTGTGTGTGTGTGTGTGTGTGGGCTGGCGGTCAGAAGGTTAAAGCTATGAAGTGAAGCATAAAAGGCTCTGACTATAAAGGAGGGTACACGTACTTATTTAAAGAGACAAATGGCAGGTGGCTCAGTAGAGAGAGCACTTGCCACACAGCGTGAAGACCAGAGTCCGGAGAACCCAGGCAAAGGCTGGGTAGGCATGGCAGCCACTGTAGTCCCAGTGCTTGGGAGGAAGAGATGGGATCCACAAGGTAAGCTGGCTCTCTAGCTGAAACCAGCAAGCTCTGGATTCAGAGAGAGGTCCTACCTCAGTGAAATGTGGAGCACAATTTGGAGGACACCAGTGTCAGCACTGGCTCTTCAAATGCATACACATGTGTGAGCAGTCTCCATCTTCCACACGTGAACCTACACACATTCACACGTGCATGCATGTGTGTGCACACACCACAGGCACATGGGCGTGCAGTAAAGAAAAAAGACCAATGCCACGTAGACCAAAGTAAGAATGAAAGCGGATGAAATTGATGGTAGACAGAGTCCAGCAAATTCCTGACCAAAGAGGAGAGATGGGCTACAGCAGGCAGAGCAGGAGAGAGGTTTGAAATGGTGAAGTGTACTCAGACAGGTAGATGTGGGTCAGGACCAGAGCAGAGCTTAGGGAAGGGGCCTGAAGCATCAGCAAGCTACCACCTGGGGAATAGTATATTATTTATTACAAGGCTGGAAACACTGGTCACGTGATAGTGAGATAGACTGTGATGCTCAGGAAATCTTCAAGTCAAGGCTTTCTTGCTAGTAGCTTCTGTTTTCTCCCAAAGCTGTGCAAAGCCACCTAGACGCTATTATCAGATTCATAGTCTGACCACAGCAGGGAGAAAACAGATGTGGTAGAGACAAGGGTCAGTCAGGGGCTGGGTGAAAAATGATAAGATCATCTTGCCTCCCCAGCCCACCTGCATCTCCACGGCTGCCTGTTCAGATAATACTTCTACATTCTCTGCAGAAGGCCTCCTTCAGATGCACCTGCGCTGTGTGAAAGAAACAGCCACCACCAGGAAACCTTTCGTGGCAGCTGGAAGAGTGGTGCGTGGGCCTGCGTACTTCCCAAGGGGTGGAGAATAGCTGAGAAAGACGAGGTGTGGTTTGCTAGCTGGCTCCTCCCAGAGGAAGCCCCATAACCGAGGGAACCGATTGTTAGAACCCCAGAGAGGGGAAGCCAAGTGGACATGGAGAAAGAATACGAAGAGACAGTGCAGGTAGAGTGTGGTGGTGGTGTGTTCCCTAAAATATTGTGCACCCTAATAAGCTTATCTGGGGTCAGAGAACAGACAGCCACTAGATACAAAGGCTAGAAAATGGTGGCACTCACCCCTTTAATCCTAGCACTCCAGAGGTAGAAATCCCTCTGGATCTCTGTGAGTTCAAGGCCACATTGGAAATGGCCAGGCATGGTGACTCAAGCCTTTAATCCCAGAAAGCAAGCCTTTAATCCCAGGGAGTGGTGGTAGAAAGCAGAAAGGTATATAAGGCGTGAGGACCAGGAACTAGAAGCATTTGGCTGGTTAAGCTTTTAGGCTTTGAGCAGCAGTTCAGCTGAGAGCCATTGGGATGAGGACACAGAAGCTTCCAGTCTGAGGAAACAAGATCAGCTGAGGAACTGGCCAGGTGAGGTTAGCTGTGGCTTGTTCTGTCTCTCTGATCTTCCAGCATTCACCCCAATAACTGGCCTCAGGTTTGATTTTATTAATAAGAACTGTTAAGATTTGTGCTACAGTAGAGACGCTTCCCTTCACGGTATCTTCAAAGGAGACTCCAAAGCTCACAGCTGGTTAGTTGTGTAAATGTCAGGCAAGGGCAGTAGGTGCTGGAGTGTCTGCGAAGGTTTGATGGATGGATTTGCTTGAGTAGAGGTTTAAAGCATGAGAAGTAATTTGATGTGTGTATGTGGGGCAAGTGGCGGCCATGCAGGGCAAGACTGAGGAAAGTATCAATCCTGAAAATTTTTGGCCTTTTTCATTTGTGATTGACTTAAGCCATATAGATTAATCTGTGGTCATAGACTGAAAATTAGAGGAATAAGAGGAACCATTCAAACTAAAATATCATTTTTACCTGATTGAGATGATACTGGGTTAATTTTACATTTGTAAAGGCTTATCTGCTGTGAAGAAGAGCTGCTGCAATCAATGTATGAGTGTGTGTACACATGGGTACATGTACATGTGTGTGAAAGTGTGTGTATATGTGTGCATGTGTGAATAGAAGCATGTGTCTGTGAGTGTGTTTGTGAGTATGCATGTGTGGCTGCGTATGTGTATCTATGTGTGTGTATGTGAGTGTGCATATGTGTGTGTGTGTGTACTCAATTTGGATCCAACCAATGACAATAGGTGATTGACTCTCACATGGTTCAGGAACATGAAACTGTTGAAGGCTGGGGCAGAGGGTATGGATGCATTACCTTGGAGCTGAGGCTGCAGAATCCATGTCTAGAACACTGTTTGCCTCCTTGACTGATTGCAGCAGGTTTGGACTTGTTCACGATTCCCTGAGGAGTCAGCACTCAAGCACAGACCTGCTCTAGAGCGGGAGGCAGAAACCCAGTAGTCCCTGACCAGCTGTGGCACAGCTGGAACCCGGCGGGGAAGAAAAGGTCAGTACTACTCAAGAGGACAGACTTCACGGGCTTGAGATAGAGATACTGGGCTTCACCCTCAAGGCCATGCTCCTTGGAGGGCAGTGCTGTTCAATAGTCAAGTCCTGGGACCCCCATTTTGTGTGATGATATCATTTATATTTAAATCCCTCTGTACCTTCAGATGTATAGCATTTCCTCTTCCCGCCCATACCCTTGAAGCACCTCTTTATTTCTGGTTTCTGTGAGATGTTAAGTTTCAAACAACATGATGACTAATCTTGATTGACAACTTGATTGGATTAAAAAACATCCCCCTCTGCTGGGCAGTGGTGGCGCACACCTTTAATCCCAGCACTCAGGAGGCAGAGACAGGCAGATCTCTGTGAGTTCGAGGCCAGCCTGATCTACAGATCGAGATCCAGGACAGGCATCAAAACTACATAGAGAAACCCTGTCTCAAAAACAACAACAACAACAAAAAAAACCCAAACAAAAAAAAGAAACATCCTGAAGATTGATGATGTACACCCCTGCATGTGTCTGATGGGGTTTCCAGGGCCCTTACATATAATAACTCTGACATAGTAATATTAACCCCTTCATGGAGTCACTTTATTGGCTTTATTGGGAGGTGTAGAAAGGGAGATATGGGGTCTATCAGGATAAAATATGTATTTGGGGCATGTCTTTGGGGCTGTACCTTGCCTTGGTTTCTACCTGTTTTCACCATTCTCCATTTCCTGCCTATGTGAGATAAAGAAAGTCCTTGTGTCCCTCTCCACTCACCATGGTATTCTGCCTCTCATGGGCCCAGAAACCTGGAGCCAAGTAGCCACAGACAGAACCCTTCGAAACTATGGCCCACACGGAGACTTCCTCCTCAGGTTGTTCAGGCATTTGTTCACAGAGATAACACAAGTGATTAATAAGGACAGACAAGGTTATTATTTAGTCTGAGGAGTCATTAGAAAGTAAAAATGATACAGGATGTAAAGTTTATGTATTCTAACATACTACTTATTTAAAGGAGATTTAAATTGGGTAATTAGGAGTTACATAATTGGAGCGTTGTTTTCTTGCTCCCACATACTTTACTATTTCCAGCAAGTATTTACATTTTTTTTCTGTAAAGAGAACTTTCAAAACATGTCATGAATTTTTAAGAGCAGTTCTAACCTGTGAAAGTCCTAAGATAGATTCTCTTATTCCTTGAATGGTTTCCATTCATTGTTCTCTCGCTTTAAGCTTGGGTCCTGTTACATCGGAATCTTCAAGTCCACACACTTGTAACCCAGAGGTACAGAAGAACTTGTCCTTTCATTCATTTATTTCAAAGAACCTTTGATTTATATTTAGCTTTAGCCACATTTTTGGGAAGAAAAAAGAAAATCAAGAAAGGAACATCACATAAACCAAGTAATATAAAATGTTATCACTGAATTATTTAAGATCTTAGAGCCAATATTACTTTCTTCATAGTGACCATCTAGTAACTTAGTAGAAGTAAATTATGGCTTGGTGGTTTTTGTTTTTTGTTTGTTTGTTTTGTCAACTTGGCACAAGCTACAGTCATCTGGAGAGAGGAACCTCAAGTGAGAACCTCCTTTGATCAGATTCCCTGAAGGGAAGTCTGGAGTACATTTATTTGACCAATGATTGCTGTGGAGGGACCTGGCCTTCTGAGGGTAGTTCCTCCACTGAGCAAATGGTCCTAAGTTCTATAAGAAAGCAGGCAGAGCCTGCCATGTAGGGCAAATTAGTATACAGCACCCCTCCATGGCCTCTGTGCCAGTTCTTGTCTCAAGGCTCCCGCCCTGCTTGAGTTCCCACCCCAACCCTCAGTAATGGAACGTGACCTGAGAGCTGTGAGCTGAAACAAACCCTTTCCTTCCCAAGCTGCTTTTGGTCATGGTGTTTCATCACAGCAGTAGAAACCCCAACTAAGACATTTGGTAATGTTTTAATTTCACATTCAATGTATATTAATCACCCAAGAGCAAAATAGTAAAAGGAAATTTGTCTAGACAAGTGATTTTTGGAACCTGCTCATAAAACAAATTATCAAGCTTTCCTTTCTAAGCCACTGTCTTGCCTTTATGTTGATGAAGTCTGAACATGTTGTTCCAGCCATCTTTGCATGGTTCAGTCCGCTGTGAACAATGTCAATGCTTTTGCAAGAAAAGTTGAGGAAAAAAAGGAGGGAGAATATCTCCTTGAAATTCTGAAAAGGATTCATCTACCTCTTCTTGCCAGTGCCCAGAGCAAGTACAGATGCTGTTGACTTGGGGCTCCTTAAGATGAAATTCCATGGACCACTGTGGACAGCTCAAGCCTTTCTCTCATTGCCAGCTCTAACCCTAGGTCTCTGGCTTCTGTAGAGAAGTTAGTCTAGAGAGCTCACCAACAGGACCTGATGGCATGTGTCCAGAGACCCTTGATCCCTCTCTTTGCCTTGTGTTCCTACAGATATACTTTATTTTTGTAACTTTAGGGCAAGTTATAGTGTGGGGATTGAATATGAAATGTCCCCCACAGGCTCATGGGTTTGGAAACTTAGTTCCCAGTTGGTGGCATTGCTTGGGGAGGATATGGGAGGGACCATGTCACTCAAGGGATGAGGAAGACATTTGTTTTCTCTCTGCTTCCTGAGCACAGATTTGATGGGCTAGTGTCCTGCTCTTGTGGCCATGTCTTCCCGGGCTCCTATAGTGTCTTTTTGGCCATGGTGAACTCTATCCTTCTGGAACTTCAAACTTAAAGAAACCTGTTCTCCAAGTTGCTTTCTGTCTGTCTGTTTTATCACAATAATGTAAAGAAATTAATAGAAGTAGCTTATAGAAAATAATTTTGCTTCAGTGTTGAACAGGGGAAACTGTATTGTTCTAAGAAAGTTCCATATTCCATAACATGGGTGAATCTTGATGACATAAATGTTTTAATGAGATAGCAAGTTGAAGAGAATTCCTATATTAGAGTGCAATTTATATAAATGTAAAAATACAACTCCATGAGAGGGGTGAGAAAGAAGGGAGGAGCAGGGGAGCTGGGATGAACTGAGACTCTGGTTGTATTTTTTTCCTGCAAGTAAAAACAATCAAACAAACAACAAAACAACAACCACAACAAAACAAAACAAAGAAAATCTGAGACAAATCTGGAAAATGTCTGCAACTTTAAAATCCAAATTTATGGTTACATTCTAGCTCCTTTCTACTTCTGAAATATGAAACAACTAACAACTTGCAAAATTATGTGCTGTTTTCCAATTTCATCCATGCTGCTTCAAACAACTGAACATCATTACTTTTGTATCTGAATAATATTCCATTGTGTCTGGTTGCCACATTTTTTCACCCATTGATTGATATCCCAGTCTTTGGGACTCTTAAAATAGTTGAGTTCATTTCAACAAGAATTTACTGAGATTTTATCACAAGTTAGACACTGAGGATAAAATGTGGGGTACAAGGTCCCTACCCTAAGCAACTCACTCTCCAGAAGGGAAGAGGTTGTGAACAGACCCTCAGTGCATCATGGTAGTGGCAGTCATGTTCTATATGATATTCTCTAAACAGAATAATTGAAGCCATTCTGATGTTTTTCTAGAAGATTTTGAATAAATGTAAGCCAAATCAATGGCTAACATATCATAGTTGTTGATTTAAAAACATAATTTATAGGTGCTGGCAAGATGTCTCTTAGGTAAGGGTGCTTCCCACTGTCTGATGACCTGAGTTTGGGTCCTAGAACCCACATGTTAAGAGGAAAGGACAGGCTCCCACAATTGTCCTCTGACCTCTGTATGTGTAACACACACACACACACACACACACACACACACACACAATTTTTAAATTTACTTTTATATTTAGTCTTTCAACTAACTGCAAACAAAGTAATTTTTAAAGACAGTTCTCCAAAATACAACTGGCTGATGTCCTGTGCCATTTATTTGAATAAAAAAATGTACACTTTAGTAGGCATTTTTTTCATGGTCCCTTCCAAATCCATCCTTGGGTTTCATTATGGGTTTTTCATGGAACTTAGAATGCTCAACTTTGTTGTGGTAGCTGTCTGATTTTGTGAGTTTATTATCCATTCCCTGAAGCATTTAAGATCATGTTACGTAAAAGAAACAATGGTTACATTTTTATCAAATGCCTAAAATGTGCTATGAGATATACTCAAGGCCTTCTGTGGTTGTTTGAGTAAAAATGGCCCCCATAGGCTCATATATTTAAATGCTTAGTCATCAGGGTGTTGCGCTACTTGAGAAGGATTAGGAGGTGTGGTCTTATTGGAGGAAGTGTGTCACTGGGGGTGGACTTTGAGGTTTCAAAAACCAGGCCCCGTGGCTTTCACTTCCTGCTGCCTGTGGATCTGGATGTAGAACTCTCAGCTGCTTCTCCAGCACCATGTCCGCTTGTGTGCTGCTATGCTCCCTGCCATGATGATAATGGATCAAACCTTTGAAACTGTAAGCCAGCCCCAAGTAAATGCTTTCTTTTGTAAGAGTTGATGTGGTCATGGTGTCTCTTCACAGCAAGAGAACACTGACTTACACAGTTTCTTAACTCCAAATGCAATGTTCAGGTCCAGAGAGACCAGGAAAGCTCACTGCCATTAAGATCAATGCTATCTGACATTCAGTTAGTACATGTGCAGAATATAAGGGTATATCCAAAAATGACAACCATGACTCTAGTAAAAAAAAAAAAATCAAAAACAAAAACAGGACAGTTAATTACCAAGAACATTAGGAGTCAGTTTGGAATCTGAGCAATGTGGCATTGGCACCACTTCCTGAGAAAATATCAATGGCAAACGCCAAACAAATTTTTTTTTTTCCACCCAATTTTTATTCAAAGAAAAACCACCACAGAATTTAGCATTCCACTGCTGGTAGTAAATATACAAAAACAGGAAGAAAAAGAAAAAGATCATGAAATTGTACTCATAGCTACCCTTAGTGGCTAACAGATTTCTACCAATTGTTAAAAATAGTTTGGTAAATATTTGGCAACTCTGCATTAATTAAAATGAGCCCAGTGTGGTCCTGTGGTGATAGGGACAGGAGCAATCCCTGGTGAGCCTGTGCAGGGAACTAACACACTGCATGAGTCACAGTGATCCATGCATGGCGCACCTGCTGGCTTGGAGCCCACACCCTCTCCAGGGCTCTTATTGTGTTTACATCTTTTCACATACATTGGTTCTCTTAGCAACCAGCAAACTATAGTTAGAAAAAAATTATTTTAACTAAAACCCCACTTGTGGAAAATATTTTTACCTGTGTCCAGAGGACAACTTTAATAGGAAAAAAATAAAGAGACCATTTGCCCAAGCCAGAGGATGGCAAGCAGCTGTGACCGCCAAGGGGACTGAAGACATGCTGAACACAGTGCAAGGGGCACCTCAGAGAGCTACGGCTCGTTCCCTGGGGCACACAGCCAAGAGAAACTTGACTACGTGCCTGGTAGATGGTAGGGTGGCCATTTCTAGGTCGGTTATGTCAGGTTCTGGGAGCCCCCTGCAGCCCACTCTCACCCTTTCTGACAGTACTGACTGATACCCACCTCCCCTTTGCTGTCTCCTGGGAAGGACTTCATCCCAGGGAGTCTATGAAAGGCTCCCTGCCCAAAGAGGGGACTGCTTAATGGTCCTCTTTTCTCTAGAACAGGGATGGGTTTTGACTTCCTTCCTCCTTTGGGCTATCTGATTACACCCCGACTCAAAATCCCCATTTGGTTCCTAAAAGGCAGCTTCCATGTGTTTTCTGGAGCCTTCTGGAACAGGAGTGGCCTCTTCCTTTCTGTCTCCCCTCTTGTCTCCCAAGTCTCTCTTCTTTCTTGGACCATGGCTGCCAATGACAGTGACAGCAATGGCTAGTGATCACCGAGTTCTTTCAGTGGTTCAGTCACTCTTGGAAACACATTTTCAAGTGTTTCCTCCCTGGGGTTGTGTTGACACACTGGAGATGACAGAATTTTCACCTCCCTTTCTCAGATGGGAAAACTAAGGCACAGGTGACAATTGTCTGGGCCGGGATTGAAATCTAAACATCTCACCGGTGGGCTGTGCTGGTTCACGTGAATCTGTTATCACACTCCCTTGTGATAATGAAGAAAACAGGAGAAACACATAGACACCCCATCTCTCAAAAGAAACGCTTTAAATGTTTGTTGATGATAAACACAGTCATGATGGACTGCATCATTTGGACATTGTAAGAACTGATTTTTGCATATGTCCAGGGTAGTGATGATGTTATCGTTCATTCCATAAATAAAGCATAGGGGCTTGTGGCTAAAAGCAGTGACTGTTCTTGCAGAGGACCCAGGTTCAATTTCTAGCACCCACATAACAGCTCACTACCACCCATAATTCCAGTTTCAGGGGATCTAATACCCTTTTGTGGCCTCTGGACACCACATGCATGTGGTACACGGACATATATGCAGGCAAAATGCCCATACATATACAATAAAATAATAAAAACACAAAAAAAACCAGTTCAAATATCAACTAGGTGTACTTAGAACTAAAAAAGAACTCAGGTGAGGTACTGGCCCTTAGCTGTCCCATTAGCACTTATTTGGGCAGAGGAAGGCAAACATAAAAACGAGTCCCCACAAGGTAAAGTATTCCATAAGTGTGTATCAGCATATAATAAATAGGGTCGAGTTCACTAGAGATGAAGCTTATCGATAACTTCACAGAACAGTTTATTCACAATGTATAGTGAGTTGGATGTCTCAAGAAATCTAAATAACTATTAATCTAACTTAAAGTTTTAAAATGGATTTTTCATCTCTTAACATATAAAGAAGAATATGTCACAGGAACTTGAGGGGTCGAACTAAACTTTCTTCATCAGGGTTGACTCTTGCTTCCATCATGGGTCTGGGATTTTATAATATAGAAATTACTGTGTTGGTCCAAGTAGCTTTTCAATGGGTGTTCTGACACTCCATAAACACATTTGCATAATTAGCTGTGTTAGTTGGAGTGTGGTGTTGACATGTCTTGTGATTCTCACAGAGACTGAGAGAAGCTTATGACTACTACCCAGAATCAACACTCTTGCCTGCTCATTACCAAATTATGCCCATTGTCCCATGGAGGCAAACTGTGTTTTGGACCAATGAGAAGCTTTACATTTTGATTGGCTGCTTAGGAAAGGCCAGAGTGCCCTCTGTATCACGAATACCATTTCCCTCCAGATTGTAGAACGTTCCAGGGTAACCACCCTTCTTTCGGGGGGCTCCTGTGCAGGCTGCTGTAGGGCTGGCTACAGAGCTGCATCACAAACATCAGTGTGGTGGAAGTTCCACAGGCATTAAGAAGGAATTGGGGAGAAAAATTATAATGGAGGCAGTTTCATCAGCCAAGCATCAGCAGCTTCTAGAGGAAGGACTTTTCCTTTCTGAGAGGGGATGAGTGAGGGAATCCACGGAAATGCTAAGTTGGTTCATGACCTTGGCCCTGGAAAGAATACTTAGGCACGTGGTTTCTGGTGGCTTGCTGCTTCTGTTAATTCTGCTCAGTTGGTAGAGTTTCAAGAAGGGGAAACTGATGGGCTAGAAGAAGATTGGTCTCATAGACAATGACTGCTAGTGTTTGGATCTGGAAATTTAAAATTAGATTAATAGCTATTTATACCAGTCCCTCGTCCCACCACGCTCTTGAATAAAAGCCTGGCTCCCTGCTATTTGGAGAGGGTAGAATCTTCATAGGAGGTCTTCTGTCCTTAGGGGATTGCAACACTGCAACCTTCAAGGCTGGTTCTGTCTTCTCACCCCACTGAGAGGTGAATGGCTTTGACCTGCATGTGGTGATACTACAGTGCACTCTCACTAGCCCACAGTTAAAGAGCCCATCTGTAATGGATGGAAACCTCCCCGTGCTGTGAGCCAAAAGTAAACCTTATCTCTTTGTAAGTTGACTTATCTCTGGCATTTGTCACAATCAGAGAAGGCTCCTGACCTCATGACCTAACTGGAAAGGTAACAATGGAAAAGGAGTCAATCAGGGCTAAATGTGAGGTAACAAGAGGGTGGGCTGTCTGTGTTTATTAGGAATTTCTGGATTTAATGTTGATTTTTCTCAAACATTATAATAAAGTATTACTTATTCTGAAGACTTTGTGTTTTACTTGACAATCCTTCAATTTTATGCTAGAGAAGGGAGAGCCTTTTTAGTACTAGCCCCATGTCTCTGAGACACTTCAACACAGACTGTAACTCGGTGAAGAAATCACATTATAACCGTCCCTCCCAGGGTCTCTGAGGCTGTGCTGACATAGCCGTGGTCACGTGGCCTCACAGTCACGTTTAACCTGTGGGGACTTTTGTTGTCGGTCATTCTTCATCTGATTTGACTCAATTTGAAAATTAGAAAATCTCTTCTAAAAATCATCTGAAACTCTGGCTTCTCAGACTCTGGGTCAGTTTCCCTTCTGGAAGGAAGCTGCCTGAAATATTTGTGTCGTTTCTGATACATACTTTATATGCAAATGGGACTTCTGTGAGGCTGTAGGCTTTGAGATTTGGACCCCTGCTTGATGGCCAAGCTCTCAGTCAGGCTATTTCTGGGCTTTGACTCATGGAATAAGCATCGATTTTTGGAATTTTGAACTTACTATATGTTAGCTATTGTGCAGAGGAACAAGATGTCAAGGTCTCTTTGGATTGATTGGAGTCTTACAGGCAATGTTACAGGCTGAATTGTATTTCCCCACAATCAATATTTTAGGGGAAATAAATAAAATCTTAATCCCAGCACCTTAGGATGTGAGCTTACTGAGCAATAAGGTCTTTGCAGAAGCAATGAAGATGAGATCCTTAGAGTGGCCTGGGCAATACTACTGGTCTCTTAAAAAAGGGCAAGTGTGGATATGGAAACTGACCACTCAAAGGGCACACATGCTATGAGGAAAGACAAGGATACAGTGCCCAGGGCACGGGAGAGCTGTCTCCAGGCCAAGACATACCATGGATTTCCAGCCAACTCCAGGAGCTGCCAGTCAACAGAATTGGTCCTGGGGAGTTGTGAGGGAGCATGGCCTTGGGACACATTGATTTCTGACCTTTGGTCTGCAGAATGCAGACCACACATTTCTGTTGTTTTTAGCCACCCACATTTTTTGCTCCATTAGTAATAAAAGACAGTCTGAATAAATATTTAATGACAGCAAAGCTGTAAGGACGCTACACAGGCTGTGCTGTAAGAGCATGTGTGGGGGCAATGGGCTGAACTTGCTTGGGAGGGAGTGGGCTTTTTGGAAGAGGGGTGTTTTAGCTGAGGTCTGATAGGGGAATGTAGCTTATATTCTCCTCAGAAAGGGGGCAGGCACAGTCCAGGATGGAAAAACTGGCAGGCATGAAGGTTCTTAGGGGAGAAGTGGTAAAATGAATCCAGAAACCTGGAATCCAGCTGATGGCTGAACAGCAAACGCAGAGACGTTGAAGCTCTTGGTGAAAGGCCTCTGTCCTCGCAGTACACTCACCGGCCCGCATTGTGCAGGGGCCCGCATTGTGCAGGGGAAGTGAGTTGACTTCGATAAGGCTAAGAACCATGTTGTCTGTCTCATATGGTCCTGACAAGGATCAAACCACAAATGAAGGGTCTTCAATACATCTGGCTCATGGTAAACCTTTGGTACAGGTTGTCTATATTATTCTTCCTCTCCATCTCCTCTCTCCTCTCCTCTCCTCTTCCCCATCTCCCTCTTCCCCCACTCTGTTCCTTCCTTCTCCCTCTTTCCCATGGCCCCTCTTCCCTTTCCTCCTCCTTCATTTTGATAAAGCAAGGAGCTGCTTGGCCCTGGGCCACCTTTCACACTGTGGCCTGAATTCTGAAGGCACCAGGAAAGAAGAGGGTGCACAGGGTTTCAACAACACATTTTACATTCAAAAGTTCTGTGCTGTTGCAGTGTAGAAAGGGGTCGATTCTCAGTGGAGAGGAGGCCATTGGTGAAAAGCCCTGGGGAGAAGTAACCAGGAGGACTTGGGATAGACTACTCAGGGAGTCAAAGTGCCTGGGTCATATTTTAGGAAATGTTGAAAGTCCTTTACCAAATTTTGAATCTAATAGAAAGTCGTTGTCTATATTTTAGGATTTTCATGTAGGGGAAATATGGCCTGGGGTAATCCATGGAGAGTCAATGTTAAATCTTCCATAAGTCTAGCTTATGGCCTTGGGCAGGTTTGACATGCGCTCGCTCAGTCACAGACACAAAAAGTTGTAAGGGGAGGGAAGACCATGGATGGGGACATCAGAAGCTTTGCTTTCTGAGCACAGTAGAACACGTCTTCAGGGAGTCACTCTTCATGTTCTCTGTTTGCCTGTGACAATCTCAGAGGAGATGTTGGGTTGATTGTCTCTTCCCAGCACCAGCAGAAACTGTGCTATCAAGCAAAGGTAAACTTCTGCACAGGCAGAGGTCCTTGATTCCAAGCGTGGGTTTTACCTGAAGCATTGCCTGGGTTGAACAGCCATCAGCTAATGAGAGCCATCAGGGACCAGGCGCAAAGGCTGCTGCGTTTTGAATGGGAGACGTTCCCTATAGATTTGGGTATCTGAACACTAGGTCCCCAATTGGTGGCACTGTTTGAAGAGGTTTAGGTGTGGCTTTGCTGGAGGAAGCATGTCACAGGGGCAGGCTTTGAGAGTCTAGACTCATCAACTACCCTTAGTTCACTCTCTCTACTTGCCCCTGTGGTTGAGGATGTGAGCTCTCAGCTTCCTGCTCCAGCTGCTGTGTCGGCCACTTGCCAGTGTGTTTCCCTGCCTCGGTGAGTGGACTCTAACCCTCTGGAACTTTAAGTGTGAAGAAACTCTTCCTTCTGTAAGTTACGTCTGGTCATGGTGTTTCATCGCAGCAACAGAAAAGTGATCGATACAGAAGTGCTGTGTTGGAAATGGAATAACCAAGTCTTTCAGGTCACACTTTGAAGCTGAGATGTGATATGGACATATGTGGGTATCTACCCTGATCTGCCAATGATTACACTGCTGAAAATTGCCCCAGTGGTCATGCACTATCATGGCAGACTAGGCCTGGATCCCATCCCTTGTCAAATGGTTCCCAGAGTGTAGTCCTTGACCAATAGCATTAGTGTCTCCTTGAGACTTGTTGTGGGTTCCAGTTCTCAAATCTCACCGAAGACAAAAATACCAGAACTCTGGGTGTGGGAGAAGCCTGTGGGTTCTACCGGCCCCTTCAGATGACTCTAACTCAAGTTGCAGACACCCCATCCTACACACAGCTTTCATGGACATCTGGCCTTGAAGGGTTGCCTTCTTAAAGGCATCACACAGCTCAGGTCTTACTGACACTTGATGCATGCTTCTTAGGAGCCTCATCTACTCTCTCCTGCTGCAGAACAAATCCCTCCATCTGTCCCAGCTCCCTAAGTTCCCTGCGTTCTCCCAGCTGTCTCCCACCACAGGCCTTCGGCAAGCCCTTCTGTTGGGGACGATCTTTCCTTACATTTGTTACTTCCTCATACGTATGCTCACTTCCTCAGAGGCCTTTTCTGAGCTTTCAACATAAAATACTGCCACAGTGCCCTGTAACTTTCTCAGTGATGTGTACTGAAATGTTACAGGTGTGTTCACTTATACCTACCCTCTTTAGACCAAATCATTCTGGAGGCAGTGTGCTTGCTATGTCTACAGAACTGCTCAGGGTGAAGTAGCCACTCAGGGAATATTTGACCAGTGTGCTTTATTCCCCCTCATATCTGTAGAATGGTGTTTCCTGGAAGATTAAATACATTACAAAATACATAAGGAGTTGGAATTTGTTGGTGGTCTGGCTTCAGCAGTAGCTTCTGTTTTCATGAGTTTAGGCTAATGGGTAAATTGTCATATTAAACATGTAAATGGTGCCAGTGTTTGGATCTAGAATGTCTCCCAAAGGCTCCAGTGGGGGAGGCTAAGACCTCAGTGTGGCAGTATCTGGAAGTGCCGTGGACTTGTAGGTAGTGGAGCCTGGAGGGAGGTCTTTAGGTCATTGGAGGCTTGGCTTAAAAGAGGATTGTGAGATGCAGGCTGCCCAGGCTTCTCTTTGGCTTCTTTGTTTGTGGTGTAAGTCACGTGGCTATGGCAGCTCTGTCTTCATGATACAGGTCCTATAAAATGGGACCGTGTGATTTTGTACTGGAACCTTCAGGATTATAGGACAATACAAACTTTTTCTCTTTCTAGGTTAGTCACCTCAAGTATTCCATTTTAGTAACATGAAGATGACATTACAAATGATGTCTCACCCTGGCTCTTCCATCCATTTCTTGTGAGCACAGTGAGCACTCCCTGTTTAGTAGATCAAGAACTGACCATCAGATGATTCTATTCACAACTCAGAAGCAGCAGGGAGGTAGGATGCTCACAGAATTCTTTTGATGTATTCAAAATAATGAAAAAAAAAAAGAGGCATGCTCATTTCTTATTTTTTTTTCCTCCACTAGGGCATTTTGAGTAGGCCAGGATAAAAAAAAAAAAAAAAAAAAAAAGCAAAATTAACATGAGAATGAAGTTCTGAGTTCAGGCTGCAAGTTGAATCTCTGTACATATTCTGAAAGGACCAGAAGGAGGCTTTTCTGGAGCCCAATCTTTTCACCATGTATTTTGGATTTTTCTTGTGGATTAAAACATGAGCAAAGCAATTCTCTTTCTCTGCCCTCCCATTACACTTCTGATGAGGTTGGTGTGTACAGAGTAAGTTGTGAACATTGTTAATAGGACAATCCAACCTATTTCTCTCGTTTCAGTGACACACAATCTGGTCTTCCTCTTATTTCAAACACTCTTAGGCATGCCTTTGTCATACAAGTCGCTTAAAGGGGCAGGGATGCTGAAGGAAGGACTGTGGGGCTGCTGTGGAAAGGAGGCTAGAGTCAGCCAGGGCTTTGGGCACTTTCGTGGTCCCTACAGATTATTTGGGGAGATTAGCTTTTAGCTTGTTGGATTAAATCTCCCCGATATGGTTTAGAATCTTCCCTTTTTGACTTTCTTCCTTGTTTTTAGAGATTCATCTTTATTATGTGTGTGAGTGTTTGCATGTATTTGCGTATACCCGGTTTGTACAGTGCTCTTGAAGGTCAGAAGGCGGCGTTGGGAATCCTGGAACTGGAGTTACAGATGGTTGTGAGCCACCGTGTCGGTGCTGGGACCTGAACTTGGGTCCGCTCCTGAAACACCAAATGCTCTTAACTGTTGAGCTAGCTTTCCTGCCCCGACCCCGCTACCCCCACCCTGCACACCAACCACAGCACCCTGCACACATAGGTCGCCAGTGAGCTGACAGGGATTGGTGCTGAGGCTTAAAGCCTGCAAGTGTGGGAGAGCAGAGCCATGGAGGCACGTGTACAGAAATACACAGGGTGCCAACGTCCCAGGGGACTGGGCAGCACTCAGTGGACAGACCAGTCAAGGCAAGGCATGGGTAGATCCAGAGAGGGAAGGTTTGGAATAAATTAGGGAAAGCAAAGACAGAAAGGAAGGGACAAGAGAGAAGTGTAGTGAAAGGAAGGATAGCCTGGGGTTATTTTTTCCTGGGCAGCAAAATGGCTTTGTAGGGCAAAAATGATTTCAAGTTGGAGAGTTTGCCCCATCCCCTATAAAAGTTGGGTATCCTTGCTCTGGCTGCTTGGAGTGAGACCAGGAGAATGATAATGTGTGTGCTTATCAGCACTCCTGAACTCAGCACCCCCCACTAGTCCTGTGTGTTAGGGGACATGGCCAGCCCTCCCAGAGCCCACAAGATAGTGCTGTGACAAACTGACCAGAAAAAAACAAATGGTAAGCCAGCGGACTCTCCGGAAACCGCACCCAGCATGGAAGTTCTTACTGAATGCTAATCTGGAATCTAAGGGCCACTGTGAAGACATTTTATCCCCGGAGTTAGCTCAAGATTATTGTATTCCTATAGGTGGGTGTCACCCATTCAGGAACAAAAGAGACTTCCTGGTGTAGATGAAACTGTGCCTCAAGCTTCCAGTGTGCTGTAGCTGCTCTGGGATTCCAGAGGGATTTGCAAGATTCAGGAATTGTGTGAACTAAGCCCCTAAAAGGAATCCCCTGGGCAAGCACTTTTGCACACAGGAATATTCTGTGTACAGAACTCAGCTGATGCATTCCCTTAGTCCTGTAAGGTGTGAGGAGGGAGTGTGTTGGGAGAAACCGTGAGAGAAGGCCATGGGGCCCAGAAAGGCCTGCAGTGAAGTGAGGAGACAGCATGAGCTATGATGACGTAGCCACTCTGGGAGGGTCCAAGTCTGCTGGTGAGATCAGACTCACTCTCTTTTTAATGACTTCTGTTACTTTTGAGACCAGAAGTCAAGAAAAAGGTGTTTAAATTGAAGCAAGATGGACGCTTTATTATGGTCGAAGAAACAGGTGCTGGGATTATTCTTGAATAAAAAATAAATAAAACAAAAAACCATTGATGTTGGAGAGAGTCTTGTAAACGATTTATGAGGTTCATGTTACAGCCATGGCTGTGTCTGTGACTTGCTACGTGTCCCGGGGAAAACACTGGCTTTGCGTAGCACAGTGACGGGGCCAGAAGGCCAGAAGGTGGTGGCCAGCTGGGAGTTCCTGACGGCAAAGTGAAGTGCCTTTCAGGAGCGCAGTTTTAAAGAACTGAAATTCTTCCACATAGAGTAAAGGCAGCATCCAGTCTCCTTCCCTTCCTTGGCCAGTTCTGTTCCAAATCAATCCTTGTGTTCAAGAGTTCAGCAGCTCAGGCGATGCACTCCAGGAGTCTGGGTAGAACGGCTGCCTACCAGTCTAGGGTTTCCATGGGTGTTGGGGAGGGGGCAGTGAACAAGTTCAGCATCTTGGCGCCCCGCAGCATCCGCCCACACTCAACAACATTCAGCATCCTTGGTCCCAGCCTTGGGGTGGGGGTGGGGTGGCGGGTTGTCCCAGAGAAAGCAGTCCGTTTTTCTCCATTCCCCCTTGACTCTGGCATCCAGTTCCTTTCTGATTCAGGAACCTCAGGCCCAAATAAAAGAAAGTAGCCCTGAGACCTCAATGCTTATTCCTTAACCCTTCCCCTGTGTAGCCTGGAAGACCCCGCGTCCTCATGCAGCCCTCACTCGGAGGCTCCCAGGGCACCAGCGAGATGGTGTCTCTGTGCCACCCTGGTTGGAGGGGCGCTAGTGAGGAAGATACTCACCTGTAGGGATCTGGGGTCTCTTGCGACACCCGGACTCGGGAAGGTATGGCTTGGAGCCCTGTGGAAGACGCATGCTTGACAGCTAGAGCAGGAGGTGGCGGTGGGACGCTGGGTGATGGGTGCAGGTGAGGCTCATGCTGCTCCCGGGCGGGAGGCGGGCCGAGGGCGCCACAGGGAGGACGCATTGGCAGCTGGGGCGACGCATAGGGCTGAGGGGGGGGGGGTGCGGGGAGGCGAGCCCAGGCGGGGACACCGCAGGGGCAGGAGGAGGGAGTTCGGAAAGGAGGGAAGAGCGGCGAGGCGACGGGAGAGTGGAGCTGCGGGGCCGGGCGGGCCACCACGGGCCACACCCCCCCTTGCGGGCGCCCGGCGGGGCTCGGGCCAGGCGGGGCGCCGCACAAAGACATGCGGAGAGGGGCTGCGCGGGGCCGCGGCACAAAGACACCCGGGCGCTCGGCCGCGCGGGCTGCAGTAATCACCCCCACTCCGAGCCCCGGGGCAGCGCGGAGCCACCGGCCGAGCGCGCGGAGCCACGGGCCGAGCGCACTCAGGGCCCGCGCGGGACCCCAGGCGGCAGCGCAGTCGGGGTGACCCAACGCGCGCGGGGGCAGCCGCGTCCGAGCCCAACTTGGCCTCGGCCTCGCCCTCTGCCCAGCCTGCCGCCGCTGGTGTCCCCTCCTTCCCGCGATTTCGTTTCTTCTCACGCTCCCCCTACACCCCTCCCGCCTCCAGCACCGCTCTCCCCACCTTGTAAAACAAAGCCGGGGAAAATGCCTGCCCGTGCAGCTCGGAGTGCGCAGCCCATCTTGGAATAAGGAGTGAGTACAATGGCGTGTTGGTAAAAAAAAAAAAAAAAGAAAAGAAAGAAAGAAAGAAAAAGAAAGAAAAGAAAAAGGAGAGAGAAGGAAAGAAAAAAAATAAAAGCATCAAGTCTGTGTTAAAAAAAAAAAAAACATTTTGAATGCTGCATGCCTCATGCTTGCCAGCGCCTCGCGGGAGAGACCCGGCTATACCGCAGGAGGTGAGACCCCCGGGCACCCACCCCGGCCGCGCGCTCTCTGGGGAGGGCGGCGCAGGTCCCATGGCTCATTTTCCTTTCCATTCCGTGGGTTGGATGTGATCCGGGCTTGGCTACCTAACCCCAGCCGGGATCCTCTCTTGGCGGTGTCTTCTGCTCTTCCGCTGGTGCCTGGGGTTTTTGCATTTGCCTCCCTCGGGTGTGGGTTTGGCGCATCTTAAGACAGTTTCTAGAGAGGAGGGTCAGCCCTGGAGAGTAGCCCGCAGGCAGGTTGCACGGTGGCCTTCATCACACTTGTTGCCCATAGCATGGAGGACACGCAAGGGGGCTGGGGAAATAAAATAAAAAGCTCGCTTCTGCTGCTGTTTCGGGGGGCACCTGAGGCCCGCGCGAGAGACCAGGAGTGCACTGAGGAGGACGCTGGGGGAGGGGAGAGGTAGTGATGGTGTGGAGGGTGTGTGAACAGCCAGCTTCTTGGCCTCTCTGCTATCACCAGTGGAGGCTGGGAATCCACAGCGCCCTGATTAGATTGGGAGGAAAGGCTGCCTTTTGCTTTTTGTTTGTTTTAAATATTTATTTTGTATTCCACCAGCTTCTGTCCATTCTAGTCTGCCAATTGTGCATTATATATTTCTGCTAATTAAATATAAGGCCACAGCTTAAAGGAATTAAACTCCTTCAGGAAATTTATCAGCCTAACACACACACACACACACACACACACACACACACACACACACACACACACGAGAGAGAGAGAGAGAGAGAGAGAGAGAGAGAGAGAGAGAGAGAATAAAATATCTAATATTACCGTATCTGCTCTCTCTCTCTCTCTCTCTCTCTCTCTCTCTCTCTCTCTCTCTCTCTCTCTGTCTCTCTCTGTCTCTCTCTGTCTCTCTGTCTCTGTCTCTGTCTCTCTCTCTGTCTCTCTGTCTCTCTGTCTCTCTGTGCATCATGACAATATTTTGATGGGCTTCCACGCTGGGGCTGGGTAAATGATAGTCGTTTATAATTCTCTCGACAAGAAAGCAGCCCTAGGGTGAAAGTCAGTACCCTGGGGTGGGGGTGGGGGACCTGACTTTATGATTAGATGCCAGGACTCCTCTGTTGTGTTCTGTTTTTTAAGTCAGAAGATGGCTCAATTTTAGATTATTTTATTTTTCAGTCAGATTCTGAGCAGCAGGGAGGGGGTGGGGAGTGCCATAGGCTACAGGTGATAGTGATCACTAACTGTAGTAAGCACACGTCTATTAGATTGTAAAAATCCAAACAGTTAACACCCGCTGAAAGTGCTTATTTTGAGTGGCATCACCCTTGCCAGTATGGTGACGGTGCCTTCTAGTTGGTGACTTGATTCAAAACAGGTGGATGGGTGGAGAAGGAGGCATCCCCACTTGTAGTGGGGGGCTGAGCCTTACTTAGGAAGCTGCTGAAGCTGACCCTGGGGAGTCTCCACGGAAAGCTGCTGCTGCTGCTGGTGGGGGTGGGGGTGGGGAGGGGCTGTATCCTCAGGTCTGCTCTGATGATTTCATCTCTTCAAAGTCAGAACTTCCCGTGAGCTCGGCTGCTCAGGGAGATCCTGTCATCCACCTTCATTTCACAACCCCCTTCGTCTGGTGCATCACATAGCTTTGTTTCGAGAGTGCCTTTTTTTGATGGGCAACTGGAGATGTACTTTATGAACTCACTGTGGTAGCCTACATTTACACCCAGCATTAGGCAAGAGGGCAGGATAGGTAGCTGTGTGTAAATGGATGCTCTTTACAAGTGTCTTCTTGAGTAATTTCTGAGGCTGTAGGGTGCAGTTCCATGGGGATTTGCTACGTGAATATTGAAAAGTAAATTTTAGGTTATGTTACCATTTTTATGAAACCTATATTATACACATGGCAGTAATCTGGCTTGTTTTTGTAAGTGGTGAGCTTTAAACTAATGATTTGTGTTGGTTTTTAAGTCTCCATCTTGACCATCCTGTTAACCCATATCAGTTCGCTCTTGCCTCTCCAATCAAGTGTTCTGTGGCGAATGGCTTGTTTTCCCCTCCACAAGTGGCCATCGAATAGCTTTTCTGTTTTCTAAAATGAAACCCATTAATGATGATTTTGAAGAGTTTGGATAAATAATAGATGGACTTGGAGTCACCCCACAGAATCAGGGAGCTCTAATGGAGCAATTAGCCTTGTGCAGGGCATGGAGGGTCTAAGGTGTAAGCCAATGTGCTGGGTTTCTTTCTTGCTTTTGCTGGAGAAATAGAGGGACTTGGTCCTGTCTTGGCTGGTGTGGTTCAAGAGTTAGCAATAACTTTTGTGTTTTAAGCATGCGAGCGATGGCAGAACCATGTTTCATAATGTGCTTACTTTGGAAGACGGGCTCTAGATAGGACTGCGCTAAGTGGTGTGTTCCCACCAGAAACTAGGAAGCATATCTTGAACTGCACTGATCGCCATCCCTTCGCTGTAAGAATTTGAAAACCCAGACAGCAAACCTTCTTTACTCTGATTGCTTACAGTGTAAAGATCTGATATACAGGAGTCAGCCACGAGCCTTCCTCGTGAGCAGATATCTTGTTTAGTACCATCAGCCCTTGGGAGCTCACAGCATCTTCATTGACACATACATAATCACGAGCAGAAACAAAAATCTAGAAATGAATGAGGAACTCCTCAGGCATTCTTTTGTTTAGTGTTTAACTTCTTGGTCTGACCCCTGTTTTTTTCCATCCACCTGGCACTCCATTGGCAGCAAAGAGCAGAAGCCCAGCCCCCTCCCTTGAGCCTATGTATGGTTCTGGAAATGATTAGAGAAGCTGCGGGGTGAGGTTCCTCAGCTCCCACTAGGAGAGTGCCTGAGTTCAGCCAGCCCTGGCTGACCCCCTAAAGAATCAGCTAGCCCCTTGCTTCCAGACTCCTCTAGCCTAACCCAAATTCTCTGTTGTTGTCAGTGGCGGCCCCTGACTTGCTGGATCCCAAGTCTGCCGCGCAGAACTCCAAACCGAGGCTCTCCTTCTCCGCAAAACCCACCGTGCTTGCTTCCCGGGTGGAGACTGACACGGCCATTAATGTTATGAAATGGAAGACGGTCTCCACGATTTTCCTGGTGGTCGTCCTCTACCTGATCATTGGAGCCACTGTGTTCAAGGCATTGGAGCAGCCTCAGGAGATTTCCCAGAGGACCACCATCGTGATCCAGAAACAGACCTTCATAGCCCAGCACGCCTGCGTCAACTCCACCGAGCTGGACGATCTCATTCAGGTAACAACCCCCAGACGAGCTGGGCTCCATTTCTCCCTAAGGGCACCAGGGTGGACCTCACGGTCCCTGAGAGCATGGACCTCCTTCCCTGGTGTGTTCCTTTCCTCCACTCTTTCCCTCCTACCATCATATCTCTTACTTCTCCTGCTCATTCTCCTCTTTCCTACTCTTTTATACTTCTTCCTCCTCTGTTCTTATTGTCCCTGTCTTAGAACTGAGAGGGCTTTACTTGGCTGCAGGCCCTCATGACTGAGGAGGCCATTGCCCACAGAGAAGTCTTTTAACTGGGCTATGGCCATCACCACTTAGGGAGTCTGGCTTGTACACTCTTGGGATGCACCTTCCACCTTGTGAACAAGTTGTCACCCAGTTCTTTAATCTCCTTGGAGTATAGCTTCATTAAATGGTCGTTTCTTCTTTGAATTCTAACGAAGATCAGCTTACTACTACACAGAAAAATGAAGTTTTTGCGAAAGAAGCACACCAGTTTTAATTTAAAACAGTGGAGCACCATCCTCATGGTGAGCCATGCTTTAAGTATTAACCCCCAAATGATTTCTGAGTTTGGCCTCTTAGACATGACCATATTTTGGTTGTGGGTTTCTTTGGTGTAAAACGTCATAGGTGACAAGAAAAACCTTCAAATTTCCCTACAAGGGGATTTGTTGGCTGTTGAAAACATTCTCATCGTGTACACATCTATTTTCCTAGACAGCTTGCTTTTTCTTGCTTGGTTTAATTCAAATTGGACGGAAAGTGATCCGTGAGTCATCATTTGAGTGTGCTTTTCCTCATTTTGTGTCTGGGTTTTTATATCATTTGAATGAGTTGGGATAACAGATTTAGAGATTTATAATTGGATTAATCCCATGTTTTTGTAGGACCTTTGCCCTGGTTCCATCTCATGATGACTCCCCCTGTTATTCCCAGCCAGCGGAGGAGACATGCCCTTATTCACACACGGCTGACAGTTGTTCAGAGCTGGTGTTATCTGCTCCTGATCCCCACTGGGGTCCTGCCACATTCAGGCATTTCTGTGTCTCTCCCATTTAACTTAAATTTTGTTCAGTTTTGTTTCAGTTTTAAACTAACACAGTCTTGAGTTTTGAAAACGTTCTTCGCATGCTCACACACCAAGCTCTCTGTTGCTGTTAGATAATGGTGGCATGTTCTACAGCGGCAGACAGACAAACATCCAACTAACTAATCCTTTGTGTCAGCTACCCCTTTCCCTGAGCCTATGCAAGCTCATCTTCATTTCATTCTTTCTCCATACCACATAAGCCCACCAGGGAGATGCCTCGGATCTTTAAAGCATCCCTGCCTATTTTGCTTTCTGAAGCACAGCTTCTGGTCATGTCAATGGAGGCCAACTGGAGTGGGGTGCTCAGAGCCTCAGCTCTGGGCTCAGATAGGGTATGTGTGAGCCCTTCACCAAATCTTCATGAGTAAACAACTTTTCCCTGTAAGCCCCAAATGATCTCTCTGGAATGGCAAGAGACTTCCCATCCAGTAGGTGTGAAGAGAGTCAAGGATAACCCACCTGTAGGAGTGAGGGGTAGGAAAAGCATGGGGCTTGTTTGTAGCTCTTATTTCCCTTCCCCATCCTTTTATTGGGCCGTAGTTGTTGATTCAGGTAACTACACCCTCATAGCTGGCGTGAAGTATGATTGGTCTTGGGCAGGAAAAGGAAAATAATCCTTCAGGCTGGAGGAATCTCAGTGTGAATTGGAGAATGATCTCACTGTCTGACTCTACCCAGAACTCTCAAAATAACTTAAAGGCCATGGCAGATGGGGCAGTCTAGTGGTGAATGCAGATTATTTTTTTACACATTGTTTTTTTTTTTTCTGGAATAGACAGAGCTCAAAATATGACCTACTTTTCTCATTTCTCTTCTGCAAGCTCCATCCGTTTTAGCTTTATTACTAAGCACAGCTGGTTGAGTGTCATTGGTCTTTAAACATAATTTTATGTTCCATCATCATTTTCAGTGCAGAAGTTGCCTGTTATTTATTATATCTTATGTTTATTACTCAGTGTTAGTACATTTTCCCCCTTGAATATGTATATGTATATACAAAAAAAGTGTTCAGACTTCAAGGATCAAGAATAGAAAAAGGCAAATGCGCCTGTGGTCATTTATGAGAACAGCATCTCTCCCCTAGAGCTCCAGTGTCTAGTGTCTCCCCGCTCTCATTCCTCCATTACTTTAACCCTTAAAACCCTGCCAGTGGGTCTACTGGACAGCAATATCATAGCGGTACGGATCGAGAAACCAGACAGAGCCAGTCCAGGTGATTTGACCAGTGACATCAGCAGGGTCCAGTCTACAGTCTGGTCTGGCATCAATACTCAGAGGCTCTGCTGTCTAGGGAGCTTTATCTTCCTGCAGTGTGGGAGGCAGAAAGGGTGGGAGTGGGTACTACTGGGTAACAACCTGCTGTTAATGAGAAGGAAGCAGTCAAACAGGACAGTGTCCCATACGATGAAACTGTCCTGGTCCCCAGATTATCACCAGCCACCTGATTCCATGCAGTGTTTATCCGGGTAGGATGAGGGAGATGGAGGAACAGCATGTGACAGCCTCCTCCAGAACTTCTGTGCTGGATACCTGTGCCTCTGTGCAATTCCCGTTAATTTCATAATGATGCATTCAGTCAATCACCACAGCTTTTCAACAAGATTGGTAGAGGTGCTAAAGACAGATTTTTGGGACAAATGTCTTTTCTGGGTCAGGATTTGAAGGCAAAGCAGGTATCTGCTTCTATGGCACTTCAGTTAATGGTGTCACTACAAAAACACACAGGAAAACACTCCTGAGGTTTAGACTCACAAAACCTGTCACCAGACAGAATTCAATGACTAACCACTAAGGGTGTACATTACTCTAACCCTTTGCATTCTCTAGCTTATATAATTTTCATAACTGTTTAACCTAATCATCTATAAATAACTTCTGTACAAACTGAGGCAGGAGAGTGCTAAGTGGGAGAGTGTTAATTGAAACCCAAGTGGGCAGACTCAAGAATGTGTGCACTCACTACCTGTGTTTACTACTCTTTAAAACCCATTAATAAACATTTTCCTGGAAATGCTCTGGTAATCTGTGCATTAGGGTGTAATAAATGTGGAATTGTCATCTCCATGCACAGTGAGGTGTGTTGCATGTCTGTGTTTCTAACCTGATGAGTGCATTGGCGACATTCCAATGTTCTTCCCAGGCAACAGAACTCTTATCCGTGTTCTCTTTGATTGGCATAGACCAGGAGAAGCATGGTTGTGTTAGCACAGCTTACCTTCAGTCTAGCTATTCCCATGCTGATTCATCAGTTTGGGGATTTAAAATATGTTGCAAATATTTAAAATATTTAGTAGCAAAGATATCTTACAGGTGTTTGTCCTCTGTAAAGTGAAAGTCCCCCTGCCTGAGAGCTAGATGGGGAGATATCCTTCTCTGTTATGGGGTAAAGAATCGTCGGATTTCTATGATAGTATCTAGTGACCTCAGTCTAGAATTTTGGTATCTTCATTGGGGCAGTACTGAATTATTTTTTGCATAATTCCTTCCTTGCTGTTTGGTCCTTTCATGGGTATTTATGGAGGATCTTCAGTGGGTTCACTTCTCTGCTCGGTATTTAGCCAAATAAAATGACAGGGGAAAAGCATGGCTTCTCTTAAGGTACTCCTTCCTACATAGTCAAACGGGGGGCGAGGCGGGGGGAGTCACTTTAAATATAGTCACATTAGAAATGCTTGCAGATTGGAGTTAGGAGTGCTTAAAATTGGAATACTACAGAAGAAATTAACCGCTTAATGATGATGGGAGAGACACAGAAGAGGTCAAGAGAGGGTACATGAGGAAGAAAGGAGATCGGAGGGGTAACAGGCAGATATGCTCTAGAAGAAGAGTTATCTAGACTTGAGGCACTGAGTCATGAGCAGGCTCTGGAGCATTGACCAGGCCCTATCATTCCACAGCAGGGAGGTTGGTTCCAGCCTAGGCCTGGCCTCCATCTCTAGTGGATGAGCCCTGCTGGGTACTTGGCTACGTGTGGAAGGATACTAGGAGCTACAGGGTCCCAATGTACTACCCCAAGATACAGCTAAGTCTGGACTTTTTAAATAAGGAAATATTATTTTTTTAATTTGTTGTGTTAAGATTATATGAACTATATATTATCCATCCATTTACAAATACTTTTTGAATGCCTACCATGTAAGGCAAGCTCTGAAATGTAGGGAGATTGGAGCATGAAGATTCTTGCCCCCTCTGAGCCTGTATTTTATTGGGAAGTGGGGTGCTCATCCATAGTGATAGGTTCCAGAAGATTCAAGCAGTGAAGCTCCGCATGGGGGGTTGTTAGAAAATGTTGAGGGTGGGCTGTAAATAAGGTTACTAGTGAACTGTCACTGATATGGTAATTTTTGGATGAAGAGACAAACCAGTGTCAGGTGTGGAGCAGCACTTAGTCAGGGGCCTGAACACATGCACAGGCCCTGGCTGAGGTGGGGGCTTCTGCCAGGGGGCTGAGGGGAACTGGAGAAGATGATGTGGGGCAGGGTATGGGGACTGCCCTAGTTCCATTTCTGTAGTTGTGATAAATTATTCCAACAGTAAGCAAATTAGAGGGGAATGGTTTGTATTTTAGCTGATGACTCCAGATTGCAGTCCATCACTGTGGAGAGGTCACAGTGGCAGAGGCTGAGGTAGCTCCTCACAGCGTGTCTGTGGTCAAGGGCAGAATGCAATAAAGGCACTCGCGCTTTGCACTCAGCCGGCTTTTTCATTCTTACACAGTCTGGGCATTGTGTCTCCCACCTTCAGTCTTCTCACATCAGTTACGCAGGCAGTCTCCTGTAGACGTGCCATAGGCTCATCTGACCTTGATAGTCTCTCACTTAGCCTCTCTTTCCTGGTGACTCTCTGTTGTGCGATGTTGGCAATTAGAACTCACCATCACAGGGACCGTGCCATGTCCCGCTTCCTAAGTTTAAAAATATGGAGTCTGCGTCTTGCTCTGGCTTGTGTTCCAACAGCCCCTCCCCAGCCTTTGCCTTCACACAACTGTACAGTCAGCAGGGGCAGAATAACTAACTCTGCATGGAGATGTTTGCAGGAGGCACCATAAGACATGGTCAGATTCTGGGTAGATTTGGGAGGAGAATGAGGTAGAGCTTACCCATGGACCAGTTAAGTATGCCATGGGCAAGAGACAACCATACCTTGACTAAATTTTTTTTCCCAAGGAATTAAAAGATGATGGGTCCTTTTTATTCAAATGGGGAAGCGTGTGGGATTGCCAGGATGGGGGATATTGTCCTGATAGTGTCAGGCAGGTTTCAGTTATTGAAGGTCTCTGAGGCACCAGATTGCAGCATTTACAGAGCCAGTTTCTTGGAGGAAAACAATGTAATACAGTACAGCACTCAAATAAAACAAAACCCCACATTCTGGAGCTGCTGGCTGCCAGCAACAGTTATCCTCCTATGAGGCCCTGTACCAGACACTTCTGTCATGGATCCTGAGCACTAATGTGCATATGAGCATTTTTGTCAGCTAGAGTTCCTACACACTACTGGCCACATTTTCTTTTATATCACCAGCCACAGAAGCCAAGCCCTCTGTGAGTCTCACTGAGACCAAGTGTGTATCTATGAGAAAAGATGAGAAGGGGATGCCAACCTCCCCGAAAGTTCTCATACCATGGTGTGTTGCTGGTTCCTTTTAATTGTTGACTTGATCCCATACAGAATCACCTTTAGATTAGCTACATTGGGTTGGCCTGTGGGTGTGTCTGTGGGTGATTGTCTCAGTGGCCTTGATTGATGTAGGAAGACCCAGCCCACCATGGGTGGCAACATTCTCTAGAACGGGAGTCCTGAGATGTATTAGTGGAGAAATTAAGCTAAGCACTAGACATGTTGTAACTTACCCTCTCAGTTCTTGGTGGTGGATGTAATTAGAAACTTTCACCCTCTTGTTATTGTGATTTCCCCACAATGACAGACTGTATCCTGGGATTTATTGTAAGCTGACTACAATACTACTACTTTGCCCTCTAAGTTATTATTTATTTATGAATTGTTTTTACTTTATATATGAGTGTTTTGCCTGCATGTATGGATGTCTACTCTCTGTACAGTACCCATGGAGGCCAGAGGGGGGTGTCAGAGCCCATGAAACTGGAGTTACAGATGGTTGTGAGCTGCCCTGTGAGTGCCAGGAACTGAACCTGGGTCCTCTGCAAGAGTAGTCAATGCTCTTAACCACTGAGGCATCTCTCAGCCCGGCTCCCCATGTTCTTTTTGTCCGGGTGTTTTATCACAGCAACAGAAATGACGCTAGATCATTCTCAAGGACAGCTCTTGATGAGCATGTCATCTGACCAGGGGACAGTACCGCAGTGGAACTTCAGTAAACAAGCCCAGGTTGACCACAGGTCAACGTGGCCATGGTGAGTTTGAGAGACCCATTAGGATGCCCATGTAAGGAGTGAAGTAAGAGGTTGAAAACATGAGTTGGAGTGTAGAGAATGGGGTGGTCTGAAGAAGCACATTTGCCAGTCATCATACAGAAAGGATTTAAACCCTGATGCTGGAGGAGACCTCAACAGGATGAGTGAAGGTTGAGGTGAGCAGAGATACAAGAGCCAAGAGGCTTCAAGATCTAGAGGTTGCTGAGGAATATGATTCACAAGGCAAGAGAAATGATCTGCAACAAGAGATCGCAAGAATCTCTGTGTCATTGTAGGAGATCCATATCACCCTAAGTCTCCAGAGCCCTGGTCATTTCATTTGTCATATACGTCCCCAAGGTCCTTTAAATGAAGCCGTTAAGCACACCCCTAATCAAGGGAGTCTTGGGAGGTGTGTGAGTAAGATAGTCACTTTGCTTTGGCTCATGACTAGAAAAGGGGATGGCTGGGTGTGTAAAAAGCAGAGGAAGAGCTAATTGAATGTAGCAGAAAATGTTGCTAACGGATGATGCATAGTGGCTTTACAACAGGCAGCCCATTGCATGTGAGTACCCTGGTAAAAGAACTGCTTGGATTCATTCTTACAGTATAGACGTCTTCTTCTTCTTCTTTTTTTTTTTTATTATTTTACCTCCAGACAAAATAACACACTGTTCCGAAAACTATCTAGATGTCTTCTCTTTTCTTACTGATGGCTTTATTCATTTTGTTTAATGTTTTGGACAAAAGTGTAGGTTTTAATAACATAAAACATGGTCTATAGTGTCTCTAACAGCTGTAAGTCCCTTCTGCTCTTTGGATTGACTTCCAGAAAACCATATCCAACCTCTGCTGTGTGTAAGCCTTCCTGGAAGCAGAAAACCTAGGAGCTCGGGTGGGCTTGCCTGCCTGACAGCTACCACATGAGTATCTGTGCTTCAAAGAGAGGCAATGGAGCACAGAGTCGGAAAGACCACCTCCAGCTTCCACTTTCCCCTGGACTTCATCATGGTCTCTGTTCTTAGTGGAAAACCCCTTCTTGCATCCACTCCTAGCCCATATGTTCATGCTGCCTCAATGTAGAGGACGAAAAGATTCAAACAGAAACAATGTTTTCCTTAGTATCTAAGAACAATTGAGATAGTCCCATGTCTTGTTTCCTAATAGTACTTAAGTTTTGCATATCAAACAGGAAAGTAGTTTGTCAGAAAATGATTTTACCTTTACAGAATTTAAAATGATGGTTCCTTAGGTAATAAGGTTGAAGAGTTGGAAATGTACTATATAAATGTTAGACATTGATAAATTATCATGGAAACAGATGTGGTTAAGAAGACTGTCATCATCAAATAACATTTTAGGAAGTAATTTGATGGGTGGAATAGTTGTTTGGGAATGGAGAAAATGATTCTGCATGTATATTGTAACATATAGTTTTGGTTAACCTTAAAGACACTTGCAAAGTTTAGACACTCTCAGTGATGGCTTTCCAGCGTGGGTCTTTCATGATAATTATGTCAAGAAATCTAGAATTTATAGTTGTACCTTCTACGTTTGCATTCTGTCACCTCCTTACACACCATTTGACACTTGTTCTGGTTAGATTTTTGTCAGCGTGGCACAAGCTTGGGTCATCTGGGTATAGGGAACCTCAGCTGAAAAAATGCCTCCATCATTTTAGCCTTTAGGCAAGTCTGTGGGGCATTTTCTTGATTAGTGATTGGTGTGGGAAGAGCCCAGCTCACCATGGGTAATACCATCCTTGGGAAGGTGATCTAGTGTGGTATAAGCCGTGGAGAGCAAGCCAGTAAGCCGTGTCCCTCCATGGCCTTTGCTTCAGCTCTGCACCCAGCTCCTCCATGAGTTCCTGTCCCCACTTTCCTTCATGATGGACAATAAACTGTAAGCTAAAGAAACCCTTTCTTCTCCATGTTGCTTTTGGTCATGGTTTTTATCACAGCACTGGATGCCACTTTAAGTACATTCTTAGTAATTCCCTTATCCATAGTCATGCACATTGTAAGTCGTGTTTATAAAATGGAGAAATGGAGACAGTGTGCCTTCTATCTCTGAAAGAGGCAAACTGGTCCCTGGGTCAGATTCTCCTTGTGAGCTGTCCCTGGGCTTACCCTCTTAGACAGCGATACTGGGGTGTGGGCTACCCTATGCCTGCTGCATGGGGACCTGTGTTGGTGATTCTCAATGCAAGTCACTCAGAGTCACTCACAGAGGCTGAGTTGCACAGAGCTCTGGAGGCTCAAGACAGCATCTCAGTTCTGGTGAGGCCCTTCCGGGCTGCCTTGCACATTGGCAGAGAGCAGTGATAGGCACATGTGTGTAAGGGAGGGAGGGAGAGGGGGGAAGAAGTGAGGGAGAGAGGGAAGAAGTGAGGGAGAGAGGGAAGAAGTGAGGGAGAGAGGGAAGAAGTGAGGGAGAGAGGGAAGAAGTGAGGGAGAGAGGGAGGGAAGAGACTGAAAGGTAGAAGAAAGCCAGAGAGAAACAGGAAGGGTTAGACTTTTCTTGGGTAACTCCAAAGAGGTCTGTGTGAACTCCGTCAGTCTCTCCCACAGGCAGTGTCCTCAGCCCTAGGTGCTATCCACTGCTCCCTTACCTTCTCAACAGTGAAAATGCAACCTCTCATACAAGGACTCTGGGGCAGAGGGAGAGGGGACCCAAATCCGAACCACAGCAGACTCCACAACTGTTCATCCCAAGACTGCTTCTTTTAAAACATATTTTCAGGTATATTCCTGTAGTATGTCCATCAAATAGGAAGCTTTCCATCATTGTCTTTCCATTTCGGATAAGTAAACTGAGGCACAGAGTGTTTAACGCTAACCCTCCTCCCCGCCACCGCCGCCCTTAGCCCTTTTCATCTGGAGATGTTGCTAGGAAACACTGACCTGCCATTCTGGAGATTGGGAGGCTCCTTCCCCTAGCGGGTACTGTTCATCATTGTCTCGGCTTCTCTTACTGAACCCTGCAGAATAAAGCAGGTTTGTGAGCTGTGTATTTAGGACACGGGCCCTTCACACCAAGTCCTTGGAGGACTGTAAACCCAGAACACAATGCACAAGGCAGCAGCTAATGTAAACTCATGAAATACTGGGCAAGGAGTAAGGCCACAGAAGGGCATGGGGTATTCTCAGAAAGCTTGTAGTTGGGCCCTGGACATGTGGAGGCAGAGCCAAAGGAGGGATCTACAACAGGGAGTGCCCACAAATATATGTGCATACATGCTCTGTGATCTTGTGCATCGCTCTATACAGATGCATTCCATTTTCCTGTCTCCTTTGTCCTTTTTCTATCATAAGGGGGATGATTGTGGGATATTGTAAGTCCTACTCTATTGATCCATTGATGTGCTTCGTATTGGACCTTTGCACATGACGAACACCGGTTTTTCCACTGAGCTACATTCCCAGAAATCACATAGCGGTTGCTTCTAGCAGAGGCCCTCTAAGAAGCCTCGCAGTGGGAACCATTTCCCTGACATGTGTCATGTGTGTGAACACAGAGACCACCTTGGATGTAATTCCTAAGGAGCTGTCCACCTTGTGGTTTGAAACAGGGCCTCTCATTAGCCTGCAACTGTTCACACAGGCCAGCTAGGCTGGCCAGCTAGCCCGGGAAATGCATCCATCTCTGCCACTCCAGCACTGGAATCCCAAGCACTTGCAGCTCTCTGGCTTTTGATGTGTGCTCTGGTGACCAAACCCAGGTCATCACGACTTCTAAGGCAAGCAATTTACCGACTGAGCCATCTCCTCAGCTCCTAAAGTCACGCGCTTTAAGATGTGACATGGTCATCAACAGCATGCTATGTTTCTCAGGATCTATTTGAGCATCAGGACAAAGCAAAGTAGGGATGCAGGGTTTCTTCAAATAGGAAGGAGCTTCCTAGGTCTCCAAGGCTTCGCCTTTGGTTTCACACGGCCCAGTGCCACGTAGGTGGGGCTTATCAGAGCTATCCCAGGTCGTGTTCCTTGTCTGAACACTTAATCTTTGAAGTTTCATCAACACAGCAGTGTGCAGTTACTAAGAATTAGTTACCTCAGCCCATGGGTAATGATGCAGTTTGACCCATTACACATTCATGTACAAGCTGGAGATGTGATTTCACAGAAGAAACTCATGGAAAGGTAGAGAAGGCATCTCCACAGCTTCCTCAGCACCGAGAGCCATTGGCTTTTTTCTCTTGTTAGAAGTTATGGACATGTTCTTTCTCCCTTCCATGCCCTCCTGCCCCCTGCTCCCTTCTCTCCCTTCCCCCTCCCCTTACCTCTCCTGCTCCCTTCCCTTCTCTTACCCCTCCCCTCAGTCTCTTTCAACATTTTAGCAGTTAATTTGCTGGTGGTTATTGCTGTTTTGTAGATGTTTATCAAGAAAACTGTGTGTTTGTATCTGTGATTATGTGTGTGTGCCTGTGTGTGTACATTCCTGTGTGTGTGAGTATATGTGTGTGTGAGTATGTGTGTGTGTGTGTTGCTGTGTGCCTGTGTGTGTACATTCCTGTGTGTGTGTGTGTGTGTGTGTGTGTGTGTGTGTGTGTGTGTGTACATGAGTATGTGTTGGCAGCACCTGGGATAGTGTATCCTTTTTTTCTGATGCCTTGCTGAATTCTTTGCTCTGGTTTCATTGCTGAATGGATTTAAGATCAAGACTGGCTTTGTGTTCATGCCTGACAGTGTTAGCTTATAGATGCTGCCACAGGAACTTAAACATTCCGTGAGAATATTGATTTCTGTGTGAACGTGGCTGGGATTGCGGGGTTACTATTGGAGAACTTAGGTTATCAGGCCTGGTGATGCCGAGCCATCTCTCCAGCTTTCCTTCTTTTTCCAAAACAGTTTTTCTTTCTGTTGTTTCTCTGGTCTCACCTTGTATGTTGCCTATTGGCATTGCTGAATGCTGTCTTCGGGCATTCATGGGGTCTAGATCATTCTTCTAAGGTGGTCAAATGATTTTTCTCTAGGGTAGATGTCTCTCAAGTCTGCAGTTTTCACCCAAGCAGGATGAAGCCTGCTGTCATTTATGTTCCCTTTCCCTTGGCTTGTGAGAGTTTAAAAATTTAACGTAATGTTGGGCACTCCACTGTCTTACAGACCACAGAGGTATCTGTAGACTTCGGTGTTTCTCTTCTCAATTTTAATTGAAAGCATCAAGAGCAGGTGTTCAGACATGCCTCTCCCCTCACATACATGTTTATTATCTCTATTGCATCTCCCTCTGTTGCTTTTTTCCTTTCCTGGGGCTGGACATGGGACTCAGGTTTCATGTAAACTAAGTGTGCCGCCGACCATTGAGCCACACGTTCAGCTCTCCCTTATCTTAACCCGTTTTTGTCAGTTCATAGCCACATGTTCTCATTAGATGCGATCACTCCTGGGATAGGAGGTTGTCTCCCTATGGCCACTCATACTCTGCAGATTGAGCGCTCTCCGTTTCCCAGGTTACCATCTCTTGTCATCCCCTTGGTTGGTGGATGGACTTTTTCCATGCAGAGCTGTCAATCAGATAGACTTCCACGTGTTTGAAGTGTTTGTGATTTCACTGGGTTTAAATTTTCTCAGGAAAGCCCAATTTCCTTATACAATTCGAGTTCCCAACCTAGACAGGTATAGACTGAGGCCAGCACTTACACCCTGCCAGGTGAAAAAGTTCATATTTCTGATTTTTTGAGATACATCTAAGGAGGCAGAATTTACTAGAAGTTTGTATATGTATACCATACGGTGTGTTCTCTGGTGACAAAGTAGTGTGAGAAAGCCATAGGAAGTAGGTAGATACTTGTAACCTCAGTAGATGCCTCTCTCCATGACCACGTGGATTATGTCAGAATACATTGTAGGGGAAAGCATCTTCAATTCTCACACTGTCTGTTTTTAAGTTCCCAATATGGTTTCTTGGCCGCTTTAAACTTCTTTGGTGATGCATCTGTTCTCTCTATTTTGCTGAAGCTCTTGTGGAGGACACAGTGGGATTCATCAATAACTCATAACTGCTAAAACAGGTCGTGTTCCTTTTGGCAGATGAAAACTTCTTTCCTGTTCCCTTTGTTGAGGGACTGGAAGGAGTGATTTGAGAGAGTTGGTGTCACTAACAGTAAAGAGCTTGTCCTTCCCTGGATGTTGTATGGCTTCAGTACCACGTAACCTAGTGGTGCCAGGGAAATGGGTTCTGATTGACAAGTAAAGATGAAGCCAGCTCTCTTCTCCTCCATACTTGTAGCCTGTCCTTCAGGAGCGACAGTCCTGTTAACTCAGGAGTCCCTAGCCAAGATTCAGTCAGAGTATCCCCAGTATAGTGGCATGTTTGGGGTACCCAAATAGATTCCCAGCCCTACCCCCAAATGGACAAGAAAGGAAAACTGTAGTTGTTAGATGCTGTAGCATTCCTGTATTCTTATTTCCCATCAGTAGTAAAAGAAAGATCTTGCCTTCCTCAAACTAAGCCAGGGAGAAGCTTGAAAAACTTGTTCAGGGATGGCAGCAGGTGTCCTTACAGTGGCACTTCAGGTGGCCTTGACTGGGTTGCTTGTTGGAGCCCACCTAGGTTTCCTAGTGGCTTCACCCAACAGGACTGCATAAGTGGATGATTGGACCACCGGCCTGAGTACCAGGTGTTTGAAAGGGTCTACACTTGGCTGTTTCTAGCAAGGGGGAGGTCCTTTGCCCCTCCCCTTGGCATTGTTATAAATAACCCTTTGGAATAATGTTCTGGGCCACTGTGGAGAAGGATCCAGGCCCACCTGAGGCTATCCTGCATTTCTATTTGTTTCTCTCCTCTCTATTTCTATCTAAGTCTCTTATTCCTCACTCCTCAAGAGTCCCTGGGTTAAATAAATGTGGGGGCTGGTCTCCCACAGTTGCTGGTTTTGGAGATTCTCCTTTTTCATGGAAAATAAAAGCTCACATGTGAACTGTAAGGATTCACATGGAAATATAAAGGCTTTAGGGTACAATCCCAACTTCCTGTTCCACTGGAGGCCAGTGATATTTTCTTAGGACATCTGTTTATTCCACCTCTCAGAATGTCAGTGAATGACTGCTGTTTGCAATTTCTCCCAACCAATTCTTAAGCTATCATGTGCACAAGTTAGAGGTAAGTATTTCTGGTTATTGCTAAATAAAATTGTGTAGGCCAAAGTTATAATGAATCATTGCTTAGAAAAACATTCATATGAGATTGAGCATGTCCTCAGTGGCCTGGCTGGCCACAGGTAGACCTTTGGTCTTGTATGAACATCATTCATACAAGAAAGAAGGGGAGTAATTTGTACCATTTTTTTCAAATCTAAATTATTTGGACATTTAAAGACATGTTGAGCATTCTCAATTCTCTTCCTAAACCCTTGTTTCACAACAACTTTGAATTTATGTATCATGTTCAGACAGCAGATTAGCTGTGATGGAGAAACAAGGTAAGATGTTTGCTGTGACCATCTGCTCATAGAAAGCAAGAGGGATACACATTCTTTCATCCATTCATGGAACAGTTCTGAGTTTTCAAAAACTGTCTTCCAGCCATGGAGTGTAATAGCTCAGAGTCAAAACAAAGCAGCCTTTGTGGCTGCTATGCCAGAGAAGAGCTACTAAAAGGCAGCACGTTACCACCCAGATGAGATAATTTCATGACCTGATAGTGTCATGAAGACTAGACAACTGCCTGAAGGGACAGAATGATGGAGGTGGGCTTCATCAGGATAGGTCATCCTCTGAAAACTTCCCTCCAAGGCAGCATTTGAGAAGAAACATGGCTGAGAAAGAGTGAGGTGTGTGAACAGCTGGCGGAGAGGGGCTCAGGAAGGGAGGGTAGCCAGGCTGAATCTGGAGCATCTTTGTCTTGTTCTGGGACCTGGACACATACACTGCTAATGTGGTCAGGCCACCACGGCAACCAGGACAGCCTAGCAAAGGAGAGGAGGGAAGGCAGGCCACATGTCTGTAGACCTTGGTAACATTGGCCCAGGCTTAATGACAATGGGAAGTAAATATAGAGTTACTGTCAGAAAGGAACAGACAATTACATCACAATTGCCCAGTGAGCAAGACGCGGCCCACTGTGGATTGGGTGGAACTAAACTAGAAATATAGCTAAAGGAATTGTAATGAGAGTTGGTTTTGTGGAGAATTTTGAAGGTCTGGGCACGAGAGGGGGACAGATTTTAGTTTAACAGGTAAACAAATTTTCTGGAAGAGATCCTGAGGTAATGGGGATATTTCTGGGGAAAGAATCAGGGAGACAGGCTACACCTGGCTGAAGGGTTTGGAAACTGGTAGGAAATGTTGAGTTTAATATGTCCAGGATTCCTTAAGAACAAGAGCAATGTTTGTGTGTATGATTGCTAGAAATTCTTCTGCTGAGTTCTGTTGGTAGAGTCCTCTCTTCCATTTTTATTTTCTCAGACTAAATTCCAACATCTGTTTGAGATAAAAGATCTATATAGATTTCACTTTTAAAATATTATTGTTTAAATATTCATACAGGATGGATTTTTCTGGGCTTGTTACAGTTGACATGCCACCAAAAAGATTATGTTTAATAGATAGAGATGTGTTTTCTCTGTTGAGCACATTCCAAGGTTTCAGACACCTTGATGTTCATTTCTGGAAGGTGATGTATCAGACAGTAACATTTGGCTCTTGATTTGAGCAGGCCTAAAAATCCATTTCATGAGGGTAATTTTAAATAATTTTGTCTAATTAATGTTGTAAAGGATGTTATTTTGTAATAATGCTATCATTCCCCAGGCCCGTTTTTCTGGGGCAGCTGTTCTACGCCATTATGCTAATCAGTATTTTTCAACAGGACAGGAACTCAGCTGTGTTACCATGTTACTTGGGACTCCTGAATCACCGGCAGCTGCTGTGTGTGTTCCTGTAGGCATGTATGTCTCTTAGTGGCTGCGGTCCTTCCCTGATGTAATGTTAAACGCTTCAGACAGGCTTTACACCAGGAAGGTAATGAGGACTGATCTTACATAGGAGCCACACCGAGACGTGTGCCATTGAGTTGGAAAGAAAATGCAGAATACAAGCAAAAATAGCAGCTGGATCCAAAAGGTAGAGTGTCTAAGGAAAACAGAAAATTTGCCAGCAGACTTTGTTGGAGTCCCTCTTAGGTTAGCTGGATATGACATTTAGGAGGAGTTTTGGGGTTCAGGATCTAAAGAAGCGTTTGTCTTACAAATCCGTCCTTTCAGAATTGAGAAAATGAGCAGTTTGCATTTTCTAAGAGCACACTACCTCAAAATAGATACTGTGTCTGGAACTTTGGGTTTCTCCAACCCCAACCCCACCACTGTCTTCATCCCTCTTTTATAAATAGCACCAGCTCTCTAAACCCAGAGGTGGCCATCCTGACACACACATTGCTTTGAAGAAAGGAATCTATAGATTGTATTCTCCATCCTGAGAGGCAGTCTGCCCTGACCTCTCTTGCTCCTCACTCATTGTTCTGAATTACTCATCCCAGTCTGTTCAGCAGAGTGGCTTACTGTCTTCGAGCCATCACTGAGTAAGAAAAATTCTAAGCATGTAGTATTCTGGGAAAACCTGAACCCAGAGGAGAGTAGCAGAGGGAGTATCTTTGTTAAGGCTCTCATCCCCTCCACCCCCATCACCAAATGAAGTTATAAATAGAATTTTAATCACAAAGATTTAACAAATTAAGCATGGTAAATCCAACTCACATCAGTAGTGAGAAAACTTATACTTTTTTTTGTGTGTTAACATGAGTGAGTCTCCCATGAAGTTAAAAATATTGCTAGCATAGTGGTGCATACTTGTTATCCCAGCGCTTGGGAGGCTGAGGCAGGAGGACAGTCTGGGCTGCACAGAGAGGTCAGGGCAACCTGAGATACACGCTGAGCCCATGTATAAAGATATACAAGATATATATATATATATATATATATATATATATATACACACACCTATATTACACACAATATATAAATATATTATATATAAATATATAGTTAGACATATAAACCTTATATATAGAAAACTTGTATATTGTAAAATATATATATATATATATATATATATATATATATATACACACTTGTATAATGTGCTCAAAGCCTTGGGTTCAGTCAATTCCTAGCACTAGAAGGAAAATTGGTATATATTTATTGACTGCCTACTATGTTCTTAGCTCTGCTTTGTATAGGACAATAAAATTTTCCATTTTTATAAATTATTTTTATTATACATATTATTTCATAACATGATTGGCTCAGCTTGCAATGTTATTGTGAATGTACACCAAATCTTTACCATAGAATTATAGAAATGTTTTAGATGGCTTTGCTATATATCATTTAATAGAGGTACCATAATTTTTTAAATGATTGTCTTGTTTAGACATTTAATGTATTTATAACTTGTGAACCATGTAGGTTTTTCCTGGTTTTACAGAACTCTGCAGGTGGTAACCTGCAGCTTTAAGCACCCGCCAGCCCAGCCAGGGAGGAAGCTGAGGGTGGGAACCACCCAGGCCTTTGGAATTTGCCCCATGTGAGCGCCAGATATTGGTGAAATTATTAAGGCCACTCCACGTAGTTAAAAGGGAGGTTTATTTAGTGGTATAGCTTACAAATGAAGGGATAGGTAGGTTGCAGGGTCTGGGAAAGACATAGCGCAGTCTGGTGGTGTTCTCTGGAGAACTCTGCTCGGTCTACCTCCAGCATCCAGGGGCCAGGAACCAAGAGATCAGGTGCATCTGGATCTCAGGTCTTCAGTGTCCTTTCCTGGCCCTGCCTTGTAGGCGTGACAGTTACCAAAGCCTCAATGGGGGTTGGAACTTCCAGATCAAAGCTGGAATGGCTACCCACTACAATGAAGTCTAACCTGTTCATTGTTGAGTGTATGGTTCAATAGTGTTGATTATGTGGACATTGTTATGTGGGCATTGTTCCATGGCAGATCTCTAGAAATTTCTCATCTCTCATGACTGGAAGTCAGTACTTACCAGTCAGCATGTACTCCACTTTCTCCATGACCTCAGACCCGTGATATTACCACTCAGCTTTCTGCTTGTATGCATTTGACCACGTTAAATGTCTCCTGTATAGAAACACACTTGTCCTGTGTGGCATCCTCCAAGGTCACCCATAGGGTAGCGTATGACAGGCTTTTCTTTTTGTAAAGCTCAGTAAATACTCTCTTTCATGTGTATGCCCCATTTTCTTAATCGGTTTATTAGTGGACGTTTTTGTTTTTTCCACCTAATTGGACAGTTGTGAGTAATGCTGCCATGACCACAATAGTGTATGTAATTCTTGCTTCTTTGAGATTCTAAGTTTTCCAAATCAATGTACAGAGGTGAAGTTGCTCTATCATGTCATTCTCTTTTCCATAGAAGCTGTGCCGTTTATACTCCTACACAGGCTCGGATCCCTTGTCCTCATCAATACTCATATCTGCTTTGATGGCGGCTTTCCCAAGGGGAGTCTGTGAAACAGTCTCATTGTGATTTCCGTTTGTGATTTCCTGAGAGTGACGGTGAACATGTCCATTTTAGCTGGCTTATAGCTCTTGGTACAGTGTTTGCGAAGCATGACAAAGCCCTAGGTTTGAGCCCCAGCATTATATAAAGAGGCTAGCCTGGCCTACATATACAAGATCCTGTCTTAAAATACATAAACAAAACAAAACATCTTGTTCACTTTCGTGTCTGCTCTTGAGTTGTATGAGTTTCTTATCTAGACTGGATATTAACTGTTTATCAAACACATGGTTTGAGAATATTTTCTTTTCTGCTGTAGATTGGTTTTCATTTTGTTGGCTGTTTCCCTCATGGAGAGAGCCCCCTCCTGCTGTGTGTGTGTGTGTGTGTGTGTGTGTGTGTGTGTGTGTGTGTGTGTGTGAGATGTGTATGTGTGGGTACATACATGTACCTGTGCATATGAGTAGAGGCCAGAGGAAAATTTCAAGGGTCCTCTGCCTCCCTCCCTTGAGACAGAGTCTCTGCCTGTACCTGGACCTAGGTTGGCACCAGCAAGCCCCCAAAGATCTCCTGTCTTCATCCCACACTGCACTGGAGTAACAGGCTGGAGCATGGCTGGGCCCAGCTTTTTACTTGGGTACTTGGTTCTGAACTCAGGTCCTCAAACTTGGGCAGCAAACATTCTACCCACTGAACCATCTCTCCAGCTTCTAGAAATAACTTTAATTTGATATTGTCCAATTGTCCAACTTTGATTTGTGTGTGTGTGGGGGGTTCTGCAGATATATATATTAAACTTGTCAAGACTACGTTTTCTTCTAGGAGTGTTATAGTTTCTGGGTTAACTCTTCTGACCAGAGTTGCTGTTTGGGTATAGTGTAGCTTCATTCTGAGCATGTGGACATCTGGTTTTACAAACGCTATTTGTTGAAGAGACTGGCTTCTCCTTTGACAGACATCCTTGTCAAAGATCATTTAACTACATAAGTGTGGGACTATGAGGAGCGTTGGGTCCTGTTTCATTGGTCCATATGTCTGTCTGCCAGTACCATGTGGTATGTTTTATTTAGAAAATGCCTTTTCTGTTTTCTTATTCCCAAATTCTTCTATACTTAACTGTATAATAGACCTGGGCACTTTATTATAAGTTATAAGGCACTTTAGGTTTACAGCAAAACAGAGCAGGAGGCAGAATGTTTCCTCTGTATCCCAGGTTCCTATGTGTAGCTCTCTTCACTGACTGTCTTCTACTTATGTGACACATCCATTAACTGTAGATGAACCTACATCAATACATTCTCATGGTTTATATTAGGGCTGACTCTGGTCTACACATGTACGGCGCCATTTGTGAACCATGGCCATATTAGACAGAGTAGGATCACTACCCTGGAGGTCCTCCATGTTCTGTAGAATCCTCACCTTCTCTGTGTCCCAGAACCCCTGGCAGCCACTGGGATTTGCTGTCACTGTTGTTGCTTGTTTGTTTGGTGTGTGTGTGTGTGTGTGTGTGTGTGTGTGCGCGCGCACGTGTGTGTGCGTATGTACACGTGTGTGCGCGTGTGCGCATGTGTACGTACATGTGCATGTGTGTGTGTCTGGTGGGAGAGGGAGGTCAGAGGTTAACATTCATAGCCTTTTCTATGGCTGCCCACCTTACTTGTGGAGAAAGGTCTCTGACTGAAATGAGTGCTCACCAACTGCCTAGACTGGCTGATGGGCAAGTCCTGTGATGAGGCTGTCTCCACCTCCCGGCTTTTCTGAGGGTGCCTGCAATATGAACGCAGGTCCCCATACTTTCGTGGTCAGCATGGTACCCATTGAACCATCTTTCCCGGCCCTGTTTTAAGGTTTTCAACATCAGAGATAACACGTAACCATGAACAGAGCTGACTTCACCACTTCCTTTCTGAATCGGATGTTTTATTTCTCTTTCTCCCTAATTTCTGTAGCTATTTGAGTACCGTTGGTGAGCATGGGTCTCCTCACCCTGTTCCTTACTTTAGCAGGAAAGCTTTTTTCTATTTTTACTCTTGACTGTATTGTCACATGGTCACATTTTATTGAAGCCCTTTTCTGTTGCATCAGTTCATCCAGTTGATGGTGTCTCACCGAGCTTTGAGCGTTTTGCTTTCTCTCTTCCTCCTCTGGCTGGATAACTGCAGACACACTGTTGTGAGCTCACCCTTGCCCAGCCTCGACCAAGTCTGCCATGGCACATCTCCAGTGAACTTTCTGACTCAATTGTAGTCTAGCCTCTTCCTGTTTATATAGTTTTAAATCTTTTTGTTGATGTCTTCATTTAATTCACATTTTTCTAATCCCATTAAACAGCTTTCTGTCGATGATGATTTTGTATCTTTGTCAAGTGGCTGATATCCCTCTGTTCTTTGAGTATCCATGTCTGATTATTTATATACCCATCGATTTTGATTGGGTCATGTTTTCCACTTTCTTTGTGTAGTTTATAACTTTCATGATGACCCCTACACACTTGAAAAACATAGCCCATGCCCCCACCTCCCAGAGGGGTTTAAAGGCTCAGTTCTTACACACGAAGACTTTCTCTACTGAGCCAGAGCTCCTGAGATCATAGTGGATGCTCTTCACTGGAAGGCTGTAAATTGTTAGCTAGACATGGACCCATCCCCCCAACCCAAGTGTCTAGTCTCTTCCTCCCTCTAGTGTCTGTCTATAGGATCACAAGAGCCTCCTGGGCCAGCAAATGTCAAGAGTTTCCCAGGCCTTTGGACTTATTGCTCTGTATTAGATGTGACAGAAGCCAGCTCTTTGGTTAGGCCCTGGGAAAATCACCAATTCAACATACACATGAATCCCCTCTCTTTCTTCCCATGGAGCAGAAGAGAAATGGGAGTTTTTCTCGTAGGCCAGAACTGGACTAGGGCTTGTGTTTGGTGGGCCATGACAACCAAGCACTGTGAATTTTCTTGCTTTCTTTGGTTTATCAGGTTCCATGGTTTCCCAGGATGCAGGAGACTCTTACATGGCTCCTATTTCCTCACAAAGGGAGTGCATATGTTTGTTAAATCCAGAATCCGTGAGAGGATGAAGAGGCAAATGCTTCCTGTCCCATCGTCTTGCTGGCATCATCTTCCTTGAAGTTTAGGGTTATAAAGGCATGAGCTACTCAGGTCACAATTGTTATTGTTACAGAAAACAGTAAACAAGTACATTTATGAGTAGAAATACATAAACCAATTTCAAATTATTTTAGGTGTCTTAGAAAAATTAATCTGTGATAGTCACTGTCTGTGGTAATTAAAATGACAGGTCAGAAGATCAGGGAATTTAAATATTCTGACACAGACTGACGCCACAGTGGACCCAACCTTCTGTGGTCAGCTCTTGAAGCTCTTGAAACCCAAGCTTTGGGTTTCTGGGTGCAAAGAACTGGAGATAAAGCAGGGCTGTTAAAGGTCACCAAAGTTGTAGATTCTGGAAATTGAAAGGAGAACAGAAAAAGCCAGTCCTTAGCACTTTACCCTCTTAGGAGGGTTTCCATCTATAACTTAGCACCCTGGAGAAATGGTATGCTAAGGGATCCGTTAGGGGCCACAGCCTTGTGATTAGACCAGGGGGTAACTGCTGAGAACCACGGCGAAGCGGAGACAGGTTTGGGCCTCCATGGTTCTCTCATGCAGTTTTAACATCTTCTACTTGTCTCCCATCTCACCAGCAGGAACAGACAGCTAGGTTGTGGGGTGAGTGGGCAGGAAAGGCCAGGGCTGCTGAGACGCCTGCCTGGGGCAGCTGGTGCATCTGGGCTCCGTCAGTGGCTTTAGCAGAGGGATTTCCCATCTCTGCTGCAGAGGGGACTGTCCACCCCCTGCCTGTCATCTTCCCTTCACTGGGTCACTGAGATGCTCTTGAACTTGGCGTCCTTCTGTGAATGAGGATGGACAGTCAGGCAGATGGGAGTGACCTAAGTACCCTGCATGAGCAAAGATGTCAGGCTTATTTGCTGCCCTGGTGGCTGTGGGGTGACATTCCCCTGTCAGCCTGAGTGCTGCCTGAGGGAAGAGTTTAATTGCATGTTTGTGTGACAACTCCTGGACAGGTGACATGGGCAGCTCTGTGACAGTGGCCTTGAGAAAGTGGGAGGAGCTCTGTTCAGTCCTTGTCTCTCCACAAAATAGAGTTCTTATTTTAAAAAAATGTCTTACATTAGCATATGTTAATTATGATAACGACAGGCCTCTTGTAATCCTTTTGTGCATGTGTGTAGTGTGTGTTGGTCATGTTCACCCCTCCCCACCATTGCCTCTCTTGTTCCCTTCCTTCTGCTGATCCTTATCTCAGCGAGGCCCCCTCTACTTTCATACCATGTGTGTGCAGCGTGTGTGTGTGTGTGTGTGTGTGTGTGTGTGTGTGTGTGTGTATGACACACCTATGAGTTTCACTGGGGTCGCTTCAACCAGTGAAGTATTTTCCATGATTGTGGGTGGCTGGGTAAGTCTGGAGAGAAGCTAAGAAGCCGAGATGAGTATGAATTACAATGTTAGAGGATGTTACTTGTGTATTATTTTTGCTGTCTCAATTTTATGACACCGAGCCAGGAAACATAAGCGTAAGAGTTTTCAAGGCTCCCTGTTCTCTGCAGTGTTAGGGGGTTGCTGGGAAAGTCCTCTGCAGTGTGTTAAAGCCGTACCTGGGATCTGAAAGAACCGAGGCTTAGTAACAGAAGTGAGTCAGCCCAGGGTTGGGGACACACAGACATTCTCCCTGGCCTAAAATAAGAGCTGCCAATCAGTACTGGAGTGCTTTTCTTCTTTCTAGGGCAGGGTTGGGCTTTTGCTGATGACTAATTTGGCTTGTAGGAATTTTGTTGATTCAAATATAGATTTTGCTAACAGGTCCCCTGGCTATTTGTCACGTGTGAATATACACACAGCCTGGATTCTCCACCTCTGCTGTGATTTCTTTAGTTATGTGTTCAAGAAGGAGAGGGGGAAAGCCATTTGTTTATGAATTGCAAAAGGTCGCTGTTTAGGCAAAACTTGAATACATTCTTTAAGTATTTTCCCATGATGACCTTTATATGGCCGGAGGACACCCTGTTTGTATAAGCATGGGTCTGTTGTAGATATGCAGGCTAGAAGGTATTTGGAAGTCAAGTGAGTAGGGATCAGTGACTTTCTACTGGAAAAAGCAAATATAATTTTCCTAATTTGAGAAAGGTTGTGCATGTAGTTAGCTGGCTAAGTAAAGCTTCCTTTGGCATATCTCAGATTAATAATTAATCCTCCTCTTTATTTTCTTTTGAGACAGGGGCTCATGGAGCCCAGCAAGTCTGGAATTTACTATGTCGCTGATGTTGGCCTTGAACTGAGAATCCTCCTGTCTCCATTCACTACGCTCTGGGGTTGCAGGCATAGCTTATTTCTTCTCATCAGTTTGGAGAGAAGTTTGGAGCTGTAATGTGAACATCGATGCTGGTTGTTGTGGCACCCTGTAGACAAAATATTGTAAAAATACGTTCTTACCCGCTGTCACCCAGCGTCGCTCTCCGGCCTGCCCAAATCCTGTGCTGCAGGCAGTGTCTCTGAAGGGATCTCCCAGAGCAGCAATGACTGCAGCTTCCCTGTGCCCTCTTCTAGAACCCTTTCCTCCTGGCTGTTCAAGCGGCCTCCGCTGCTTTCCTTCTGCGTGTTCTTCAGTTTTCCATCCCCTTCCTCTGCCTCCTCCTCTCTCCCTCTTTTCTCTTTCCTTGATTAACCCCACCACACACAGAGACAGGGTTGGAAGGAAGGTAAAGTTTAATATTCCATAAGTATTGTTAATCTGCACAGCGCTCTGGCATCTGGGCAGAGTGGAGGAGTGCACATCTGGGCACCTCTGCTTCGTCTGTGTTTCATGTGTGCTCTTCCGGCTCCTTCAGCTTTGCGGAGACTCCTGCGTCTTTATCTCCTTGCTTTATCTTCTCTGGTTACTTTGTGTTCAATTTGTTGAGTGGCTCAAGTTCAGCCCTTGATTTATATACAGCATCTTTTCCATCAACCCCTGGCACTCAGATGCCAATCGCATACATGTATCTGAATATATCCAGTGCAGATATATTTCCTGCAGCTAATTGGGAGATACCAACATTATTAAAAGGAATGGCACACCCTGAGAATCCCAGCTATCCAGAGGCAGAGGCATGTAGAACTCTGTGAGTCAGAGGCCACCCTGGTCTATATAGTGAGTTCCAGGGCAGCCAGAGCTACATAGTGAGATCCTGTCTCAACAAGAGGGCTGGGGGCTGGTGAGAGGATTCAGAGGTTAAGACAAAGACCACTGGCTGCTCTTCCAGAAGATCTGACTTCTGTTCATAGCTCTGCATGGTGATGTGCAACTGTCTCTAACTCCAGTTTTAGGGGATCTGATGTCCCATTCTGGCCTCTCTGGGCATCAAGTACACACGTGTGTGTGGTACACTAATATACATGCAGGCAAATCACTTCTAAAAAGAGAGTAGCTCTGAAGACCTTCAAATGCTTGAGACCATGCTTATGCTGTGTGAGGACAGGCAAAGGGAGATGCAAGGGCTGCAGATGCAAAAAGGCAAATATGTGTATGTTGCAAAAACCATTGTGGTTCAGGGATGAGGAGTTGTCTCTCCTTTCAGCATTCCGTTTCTGAGCATCCAGTCAACTCAATACTATTTCTGTCATTAAAAATCTTAAGTGCACATGCCCAGAGAAGTCAGCTCGAATCCCCAGCAGCGGAACTGTTCTTTTCTGGCCCTTTGATGGCACCCACCCCCAGCCCTGTTGTCTCTGCCTTGGATTTTAAAGTTTTGTTTCTACTAATAGCAACTCAGCTTACACTTCAAAGAGAGCAATACACAAGCTGCGTACCTCACTAGCCTGCATAAAAATAGTTTTGACCTGCAAATGCACGATCCCTAAATAGAGGGGAAGATGTGAGGAGCTGGCCTGAGTGCAGCTTCTGAGTCTGCTGGGCAGAATCTTCCTGTAGCAAAGGCTGTTCTTCTCCAGTTAGAAGAACTAGGCTACATTTTATATACAATGGTGAAATTTGGGTCATTTCTTCCTGAAAAGCCCCTTTTAAAAACAAAATGTGAAATATATTTCAACTCAAATTGTTTCTAATAATGATCAATAAATTAAAAGGCTGTTTATGTTACCCTTCTTACAAAATACGCTCTGGGAAAATCTTAATGCACATTGTTCTAATATCTAAATATAGTATGATTTAATCAACCACGTTTTGTATTTGATTATGGAACATAACACTGGCATTTTTATTTCCTTTTTAAAACTGTGTATATACCTCATCTCGCCCTGGGACTTGAGGTGAGATAGACAGACCAGTGCTAGGCCCCACATGGCTATACAACTTCTAAAAAGCAAAGTTTCAGATGGTGAGCTACAAACCCACTTTTATCATTAGGAGCTAGAATATATATGAATTGGAATGGAATGTTTGATGTCAAGTCATAAACATACAGTTTTAAGACAGGTAATTGTCTTAAATGTCTAATGTATCAAGATTTATCAGATATGTGCAAAAATTGGACACAATTTGAATTTTCAACCAGAATTCAGTGGTCCATCAGAATTTTCAGAAGATAGCTTTCCTAGTGACATGAGATTTAACTTGAATTAGTGTTAATTCTGCAGTAATGGGCATCACACTGCAGTGAAAAAGTATTACGTTACTACACTCTGTCTTGAAACATTGTTCCGTTCTTTGGCATGCCAGTATTAAGTTGCCATCTTGCATGCCACAAATTTTCAGATATTGTATTATATTTTATATCTTTCAACCCAATTATTGTTGTATCAATGCAAAGCTCAGCTCTCACCTCAAAGGGAATGAGAGAGAGCTTATTCTAGAATCATATATGAGTGATCACTGACAGGAACCCAGTTCAGGTTCCTCAGATAACATATTCTAAAGTGGAAGTGGTTTCGTGATTTTTTAAATAGTTATAGATAAAGGAAAGTCATGGGACCACCAGGTAGGCAGTTTAAAACAAAGCAGGAACATTAAGTTCGAGGTCTCGGGTATTGTCTGAGGGTTTTTAGGTTTTGGGTTGGTGGGAGGGAACTAGAGCTCTGATAAATGAATATTCATAGGCTTTTGATCAGAAATGTTGTGGGATCAGACACAGAGGTTAGCAATGAATGGCTGTCAAAGGGACCAAAGGCACCAGGTGGTGGTGGCACACGCCTTTAATCCCAGCACTCGGGAGGCAGAACCAGGCAGATCTCTGTGAGTTCGAGGCCAGCCTGGTCTACAGAGCGAGATCCAGGACAGGCACCAAAACTATTCAGAGAAACCCTCTCTTGAAAAAAAAGGGACCAAAGGTTGATTCTAGACCTGCAACATTCTAACTGTTCATGGTCCAGAACTCTAATCCACTAGTCAGAATCTTTTGCACAGATGTAGCTTCATTTCTGGGACCTTCAGTTCACAGCTAAGCTATTTTAAAGAGCGTGTTGCTGGTGCCGTGTGGTGTCAAGTGGCTGTCTGCTCCCCGATGGATCTTCAGGGTGCTCAGGACTTGGGTGCTGTCAAGATCACCCCACTCAGGGACACCATGCTTTACATGAAGTATCAGACTATCATGAAAGGACAAAAGAGGACTATAGGTCTGGCTCCTGAGCTGATTCTCAGTGGTGTGATGGGTGTGGCTTTGCCAGCAGCAATGGGATGGAGCCTTGGCTCCACCAGGAGTTCCCTGGCTCTTTAGGGACCTCAGCGCTAGTAAAACCTGATCTTTGGCTTTCACGTACAGAGGAATCAGGATGAGCCAGTGTGAGGAAGAGATGATGGGGTCTATTAAAGACATTTTGATATGTGGGGCTGAGAGATGGCTCAGTGGTTAAGATCGCTTGCTCCTTTTGCAGAGGACCCAGGTTTAGTGTTCAGCACCCACCTATGGTGGCTTACAACCTTCCTTAATTCCAGTTCTAGGAGGTCCTCTTCTGGTCCCCGTGGGCACCAGAGCTCCATACGATACACTTGAATATAAACAGGCAAAAAGACTCATACTCATAAAAAATAAATCTTAAAGAAGGTATTTGATATAAATTTTAAGCATGACAGTTAGCAGAAAGGGACACGCAGGGAAGGCTGGACATGCTCAGGCGTGGGTGTGGACTCTCCCCAAGGGAGAGTTGCAGATTGTGTTAATGTTTACATCTCAAAGGTTCTTACTTCTAAGAACCCCTTCTTTCTCCACATGTCTGTCTTTTGCTGAGTTGAGATTACCACATGGCTCTGAGATGCCTTGGGTGGGATTACCATCTGATAAAGTAAAACCGGTACCCACTAGGGATGCATGGGGGATTCCGGTGAGAGTCCTAGAGATTGCAGATTTTAATCTGGGAAGGGAGAAAGGCTTTGAGCCTTGTTGACTGCTCTGGAGTTCTTGCTGCTCATCTGTCAAGGGGCGAGGGGCTCCCTTCCATTCCTGTCTCCGTAGTTTTCCCCACCTTTCTATTCCATCTGAGTTCTGTAAAGTGACTGTAAAACCATATACTGCTGCCCACTGGAGGAATCTCACTCCGATCTGTATGTAACGGCCAGAGAAGTAGCTGCTGTGATGGAGATTGCCACTGACATCGGAGGAGGTACTTCCTCCATCACTGTGATCTATAAATAACATTCTAGACAAGTCCATTTAGCAAACTTAGGAAGTGGATAATCCAATGAAGCAGTTCTTCAATGATTCAGACACGCCGTTCAGGACGCGCTGTTCAGGGTTTCCCAGGGCCCATCAGAGCTGTGGGAGTCCAAGCCTGCAAGAGCAAGGCCCATCCTGAGATACTCTCTTGTGATGCAGGACCTTTCCAAGTCATTCCCTTTTTGATAATAGTAATTCACACAGAGACCTGCAACTGGACAGTGTGCAGAGGTTAGAGATTTGGGAGCACTCAGCCCTAAGTGAGATGGCTTTACCAACCTCCCCTCAAGGCTCAGAGGTCTTTGAGGAAGAGGAGGCAGAAATAGGGGAAGAGCCAGGGGTGGAGGATGACTCCAAGGAAATAGTGTCTTCCAGGCACACCAGAACTCAGACTGTGACATCATGCACAAGGCCTTCACAGGTTCAAAACAGACACAGTGCCAGCATGGGGAAGGCAGAAGGGAATGCATGAGGCCACACCCCTAATCAAGAAGTTATTCGCAATTGATACCTGCTGGGAAAGGGAAAACCACTCTCTCCAATGGAGTGTCACTGGGTACATAAATCACTCTCCAAGGCAGACCCCACCCAGTGATAGCCACCAACACAAACAGACTCCATGTTGCTCTGTTGTTTTTTGTGTGGTTTTTGTTTCATCTTGTTTTGTTATTTTCTTTTTGTCTTATTGGGGTTTTTTGTTTTGTTTTGTTCATTTGTTTTTCTTTTCCTTTTTTAAGGGAGGGAAAAAACCCATGAAGTTGAGTGGATAGGGAGTCGGGGAAGGTCTGAGGGGAGTCGGAAAAGGAGAGAGAATATGATCGAAATATGTTGTATGAAATAACTTCTTTAATGAAAAACTTAGAAATCATCTAGAATCAGGCTATCATTATGTTGACTTGTAGCCAGAGGTGAAGGACTCGGTCCTTAAGCCTGCAGCCTCCGACTGTAGCGTCTCCATGTGACTGTGTGGCGCTGAGGAATTGTGATTGTTTTTATGCTGCAACAAAGAAAAATCACAGTGGCACCCACTGTTACCTTCTCGCTAAGTCATGGACAATGCAGGTGTCATTATTTTGGTTTCCTTCAAGGTTTGCAATGGAGCCTTGCTTGTGTGGCTGAAGTGGTCATATGTGGAACTCTAAGTGTGTAACTTGATTCCTTTTTTTAACCTCTAAGGTAGAAATGGTTTCCCTAAGAGCAGCTGGCTGCAGATAAAATCCTATCATCATGCATCACAGAAATCTGGCAGCAGAATGCTTGTGTTCAAGGAAATGTATAACCATGCACTTGCCAGTATAAATGACTTTACCATTGTTAGCAATTTATTAGAAATACTATCCTTTTTAAAAAGGAGCAAAGAGACCATTCCTGAATTCTCAGTTAAGAGAAGTTTCTGTTGAACCTATTCTCTGTGCATCATTGAGGCAATCTAAGAAATAGTTACCATCTTACTAACAAACAACTAGGGTACAGACTTTTTCATTAAAGAGTCCCAAATCGGGGTTAGAGAGATGGCTCAGTAGTTAACTGTGCTTACAGCTCTTGCAGAGGACCTGGGTTCTCAGCACCCACATTAGGTGGCTCACAACTGCTTGTGATTCCAGTTCCAGGAGATCCAACACTTTCTTCTGGCCTCTGTGGGCACCAGCACACAAATGACCTACATAGACTTACACAAGCACACATATATGTAAATAAAACTTTAAAAAAAGTCTTTTAAAATATTAATACAGGCCTGCTTTTAAGATTTTAGGTGTTGTTCTATTTAAGTGAAATACTAGTTATGATGCTTACAGGAGGAATTTGTAGAAAGCATTCAGGACATTCTGTATTGTTCTGAGGGATATGAGCACCTGTGTGTTGGAAGAAAAGGTGAAATTGGGGAAATGGCTCAGTGGGTAAGAACACCTGTTGAGCGAGCATGTGAACTTGAGTTTGGATCCCCAGTACTCATGTAAAAGCTGAGTCCAGCTATGCAGCCTGAAACCCCAGAGCTGTTCGGGGCAGAGATGGGAGGATCACTGGGTCTAGCCAAACAGTGATGAGCTCCAGGTTCAGTGAGAGGCCCCGTCTCAAGAGAAAGAGGCGAAAAATGATGGGGCAGGACCCCCAGGCCCTTCTCTGACCCAGCATGTGTAAGCATAGTGGGGCACACCTACAACACAGAAAAGTATAACCAGATTTGGGGAGCACTTTCATTTTTAAATTTATAGTAAGACTAATTTAAAGGCAATACATTCTTCCGGTCTTTTCAAAGAGTAGCCACTTGAGGAACTCGTGACATGGAAGTCTCTGCTTGCCATTGCCCTAGGGGAAACACACTTCTGACTTCCAGTTCCCCCTGGATTCTAAGGATGTGTCAACCTGTGGGCACAGAGCAGAGATGTGTCTCTCACCAGTGTCTGATGCCAAAGCCAGGCAGAGTTCTGATATGGCAGATGGCATTGCCCATTAATTTTTCACAGCTCAAGAGTGGATACATCACAGTCTAACTCGGGCACGTTGATTCTAAAGCTAGCATTGGCCCAGAGACCCAGCTTTCCTGTCATTGCCTCTATGACCCTCGTCATTCCTTAAACTAAGTGAAATGTTCTACTTCATCTTCATGGAATACACTCAGTTTTTTTCTTATTATTTGTTTTGTTGAGTTAATCTCATGTATAGCAGCTAGTTGAGGTTAGCCTTGAATTTCTGATCCTCGTGCCTCTACCTCCTCAGTGTTGTGATAACAGGTGCACACCACCATACCCCAGTCCTCACACTCCATTCATGAGGTGTCAGGGATGGAATCCTGAGCTTCATGCATGCTAGGCAGTTGCTCTGCCAGCTGACCCACATCCCTATCTTCCTTGGTGCCCATTCTGGCTGTGAACTGAGTAGCAAATATAAGTATAAATTCATGGTGATGATCATTGTTTTGTTTGTGCGGCTTAAACTTGGAAGCCTGTTCTTAATTAACATTGCACAGAATTGTTTTAGGGTAGATATGTGTGATGTTATGTTCTCTTCATCTTAATCCAGACAGTTCAGTGTGGTGATACTTTCTTTGTGTACCTCAATAAAGCTTATCTGAGGATCAGAGGAAAAAGCCAGCCACTATATTAAACATAGAAGTTAGGCAAAGGTAGTACATGCCTTTAATCCTAGCATTCGGAGGCAGAGATGCACTCAGATCTCTGTGAGTTCAAGGCCACACTGGGGAACAGAGCCAGGCATGGTGGCACATGTCTTTAATCCCAGCAGTAACCATGGAGGTCTCAGGTGTGTACAGACAGACAGGAAGTGATGTAGCTGGGTGGAGCGAGGAAGTGAGATTGCAGGGATAGAAAGGCATGAGTATACAGGAAGAAGGTCTTTCTTTGGAGGCTGAGGAGTCAGTAAGGTGAGGTTGGCTGTGGCTTGTCCTATTCCTCAGATCTCTCAGTTTTCACCCCAACATCTGGCTCCGGGTTTTTTATTAATAAGACTGTTTAGCAATTCGTCTTACAGTTCAGCCCACTTATAAATTACCCATGTAATGTCATTTGTTCTTTGTGACTTAGTCTTGGTAGAAAAGTGAGAGTTTTTAACTTATATGTTCATTTGTGTGTACATATGTGTGTGTGAATGTATGCACACGTGTGTGTGTGTGTGTGTGTGTGTGTGTGTGTGTGTGTATGCATGCATGTGGAGACTAGAGGTCAACATTGGTGTCTGGCCTTCGTCACTGTTCATCTTGTGTTTTGCAACAGAGTCTCTCAGTGAACCTGGAGTTCACTAATTCAGCAGAACAGCAGGGCAGTGAGTCCCTGGGATCTTTCTGTCTCCCCAGATCTGAGATTAAGGGAGTCTGCTGCCATGCCTAGCTGTCTATGTGAGTGCTGGGATCTAAACTCCTGTTCCTCTTATGTTCACTCCACAAGCTCTTTAACTACTGAGCCTTCACTCCAGCACCTGGAAAGGGAATTTTTGTCATCCATCAAGCAATCCTATCACTTTAGTCACGTACATGCACAACTAGAGAGCTCTTCTGAAGGTATTTATTGAGGATCTTTTGACCTAAGCTGAGAATGTAGTCACAGGCCCAGAGATTTGCGTTGGTGCCTAGGAGAGGGCACCAGCCTCCTGGGGCTGTTGGCCAAGAGGCTTGTAGCCCTCATGTAGAGTACGTTTACAGAGCTGTGGGGAAGTCTTCCTGGTAAACTCATCTGCTGGGTTTTTAGTTTGCTCATGAGCCTCTACTTCAGATCACAGCCCTGTGGTGCCTAGTTACAGTCCCCCCACTACACACACACACACACACACACACACACACACACACACACACACACACGCTGCTGGCTATAGCTCCACCTTTGACTCTTTGAATTTAAATGATCTGTGGCCTTCCTCCAAGAGTCAGACTGACATTTCACCTCATCATAGGCACCGAACAGAACAAGAAGAAATAGTAGGGTGGGCTCCAGAGCCTCTGCTCAGTCAACCACTGCAGGGATTGGCTTGCCATGGTCTCCTGGTGAAGTCTAAAGTTGCTTGGCCTTCCTCACCTCTGTTGTCTTGTGTGTGTTTACATGGCTGATGCTTCCTCGTTGATTTGCATGGCAAACTGACACTTGTTCTCGGAATAAAAGGACATGTTGAAGAAATGTCTATAAAATATAAAAAATATAACTTGGTCTCAGCTGTATTCTTTTTAAATCTTCTTTCCTGAGTTCTCACTGGAAGTGTTTTTTTTGCGGGGAGGTGAGGGTGCAGGGCACACAGTTCCTGTGCCTGTGCCTACAGTGCTGTGAGCTCAGGAATCAGTGTGGCCCCCATGGTAAATAACAGTGAAGTTGTTCCCTCCCGGGTAACCTGCTAGGAGCTGGGACATCCTGAAATGCCACTGTACTATAATCCCAGAACTTGGGGGTGGGGGAGGTGGGAGAATCAAAGGTTCAAGGCCAGTCTCACCTGCATAGGGAGTGCCCTCTGGGCTAAAGAGACCTGTCACAAAACAACAGTAGCAGCAACAATCTGTTCATATCTATGATGCCTTGATGTTTTAAAAATTATTGTATTTTATGTGTTTGGGTATTTGTTTTCATGTTTATCTGTGTACCACATGTGTGCCCAGTGCTGGGGGAGGCCAGAAGAGGGTGTTGGGTACACTGGGGCTGGAATGACAGATTGTTGTGAGACATCATGTGGGTGCTGGGAATTGAAACCAGGTCCTCTGGAAGAGCAGCCAGTGCCCTTAACCACTGAGTCAACTCTTCAGTTTAGTGTCTTGGTATTTTGAAGCCATATGGCCTATGAATTCACTAGAATCAAGGGCATAGGAAGTAACAACTTTTTGTTTGATTTGTGTTTAATTGGACTCATATCTCTTTACTTATACACACCTTCTGTTGTTATTCCTGTCTGAAACATTTTCAAAGACCTGTTTAGCTCAGCTGAGGAGGAAATGGTATCCCCAGAGGAGGATCCGTGACAAGTGTCGGTTGCCACCATGGGTTCAGATTCTGAAAATGACTCCCAGGATTGGTGCAGAGCAGGGTCACCTATGTTTCACCCCATTTGTAGCGCCTGAGAGATATGCCTGAAATGTCCTGGGACAGGCACATTTGTGACATTAATTGACTTGATCAGCAGGAGCTTTATGTCTGCTATTAAGATTTGTTTACAAAACACTTTCTCTTATTTTTACTTTTTGGGTGTGTGTGTATATGTGAGTGCAGGTGCCTGTGAAATCCAGAAGAGGGCATCAGATGGCCTGGAACTGGAGTTACAGACAGTTGGGAGCCACTGGACCTGGGTGCTGGGAACTGAACCAGTATCTTCGGGAAGAGTAGCAAATACTCAAAACCACTGGGTCATCTCTCCAGTCCTTGTTTACCAAAAAAAAATATTCTTTAAAGTTTTATTTAAGTTTTTTTAACCTGCTCTCATAAAATATTTAAATGAAATTTGCTTACCAATATTCAATACATTTAATGACACAATACTCTATTTGTTAAGAATTTTAGGTGAGAGAAACACTGCTTTCATTGTTCTTATTCAGCCTTGTTGTGGAAATTCTGATGAAAAGATGAAAAGCAATAAAGCATGGCTATGGAAAAACATGAGATAAAAGGCCATAATATAGAAGCAAGCTTTTCACCAGATAGAAAACAAATTTGAACAAACAAAGAAATACTGAGTTCAAGCAATGGTCCTCCAACTTGGTCCCCAGAAGCTTCTTGTTCATTTTTAAAGGATTTATTTGATTGTATGTCTTGTGTGGGTATGTGCATGTGAGTGTAGGTGTCTGAGGAGGCCAGAAGGGGGTGCTGGATCCCCTGGACAGGAGTAACAGGAAGTTGTGAGCCCTCCACCCTATGTGGCTCAAACCAAACCCAGTCCTCTGCAAGAGACTTACATGCTCTTAACTGCTGGGCCATCTCTCCAGTCCCCAAAGCAGTTTTCTTAGTATCGTGAAGGTGCTTTTGTCTTTTATGCTCTGCTTTATTCGTGTGCACTACGGTTTCCTGGAGATTATGGGATGGGTTGCCCCAGCAGATTGACCGCAAAAGTGTGTACTAGGATACATCTGTCCTTTATTAGGCCAAGCATTAAAAATATTTATAAAATCGTAAAGCTGCCTCGCTTCTCACTGCATATTTCAGTAAACATCAATATTTATAATTTAAACATACAAAATAAAAACATTGATTTCTTCAGTGAGTAATGAGGCTATAAAATGGTTCTAAGACTAAAACTTCCAAGCACTGAAAAACTCAAAAGATGAGAAATATGCTTTTGTGTATTCAACATTAGTAAATAAATTTTAATTTAAAACAGAAAAAAAGTAAATTCTTTAAAAGTAATCATATAGGTCTGTATGGCATATGGAACAACATCCCAGCTATGTTGCCTGGGATGAAGTAAAGATTTAAGCTGTGGCCTTGGTAGGAAGTTTAGACTGCTATGGGGCTGTTCATTTTCCTTTTTATAGATTTCATGTATTTTAAATATGCAAATGTTTGGTTTGTGTGTGCTGAGAGTCTGTGCAAAAGAGAGGGAGAGGGGAAAGGGAGGGAGGGAGGGAGGGAGAGAGAGAGAAAGAGAGAGAGAGAGAGAGAGAGAGAGAGAGAGAGAGAGAGAGAGAGAGAGAGAGAGGAGAGAGAGAGGCATACTGCAGCATGAACGACTATGCATAGAGGTCTTTCTATATAGCCTAGCCTTGAGTTCGCAATCCTCCTGCTTCTGCTTGGAGTTACAGATGTGCATCACTGTGCCTGGCTAGCATTTAAAGTATGCTGGATCTGTGGAAGCAAAATTTGCATAGAACTACACAGAGCATGATTTTTATTTTTAATTTTGCCTGTGCTTGCTGCTGGGGCTAGAACCCAGGCTTAGTGTATGCCTCGTAAGTGCTGTATTACCAAGCTACAGCCCTCGTCTGTCTCCCTCCCTCCCTGCCCTCCTTCTCTGCCTTCTTTCTTTTAGTTTTGAGACAATGTCTTGCTAATTTACCCAGGCTGGCTTTGAACTCACTCTGTAGCTAAGGCAAGCCTTGAATTCCACAACCCTCCGGGTTTAGCCCTTGGAGTAGCCAGGATTATAGGCCTGCTCCACCAGGCTCAACAGAGTGCATTTCAAAAGATGGACAGTGAAGGGAAACCTTCATTATCTGGAACTAAGAACACAGAGTCAGAGAAGCAGAGTTAACTTTTTCAGAACTAGCTTCATTGCATGCTGGGCACATGTTTGCATGTGAACATTTGTTCATTCATGAAATGTAATATAAAACACTAGTATCCAGTATTACTTACAATAAAGAATATATAATCTAAACATTTGTTATCAGTCCAGTGAAGATAAAGTGTTATTAGTATTAGAATGATTGCTAAGCCTTTGTCTATTGTTGGGAGACAGTTGTAAACAGAGTTTTCTGGGTAGATAATGTCTATTTTCCCATCCAGCATTATAAAATATTAATAGTCTTTAATGTGGCTAATTGATTTCTAGCAATGTCTCCAAGGAAATGTTAAGACATAGGGGAATATTTATACACAAATATATTTACGAAAGAGTATTTTATGATACAGTACATTTTATAACAGCACATAAATGATGTTTATATGCTTTGACAAATGTGTGAATAGCAAATAGAAACAATTGGAATAATATTACTAGTCAGGACACTATTAAATAAGTTATTGAAAGTTAGCATTAGTCAATACACAGTTCTTTCTTGGTCATTAGCAAGTTATTATAATTAAATAAGAATGGATAATTCAGCATTTAACATAGTTTATGAATCTAACTATATAAAACATATATTGAACCAGATGTGGTGGTACATGTCTGTAATGACAACAGCTTGAGAGGCTGAGACAGAAAGACTGAAAGTGTAAGGCCAGCCTGGGCTACATAGCAAAATCCCATCTCAAAGAAAATATAATGAAAAGGCTATCAGGAGTATTCACCTTACTACGTTAACAGTAGTTGTGTCTATGCTCTGGAATGGTAAATGTTTTTATCTTTTTATCGTCTTTCCTCTCTTCCTTATTTTGTTTTTACAGTGAACATGCCCTGTGAAATAAAGAAAAGCAATATGCTTCTGCTGACTTTGCACACCAGTAATGTCGTTTTAGTCTGTAGACTGGCTGTGAGCCGCTGTGAAATGAGATTTGAAACCTCACAGTCTTGGCTGCTTGCTCTCTCCATCAGCCAGTGGCCAGGGGAATGAGCGCCCTCACATTTCTAGAGCATGCTTCGTTCTGCCTTTGCTGGTAACCACGGTGCCACTGTAAACAAGCCCTGCTGTCTTGACCTTTTCCTCCTCATCAAATGATACTCTTCCAAATTCTAAAGTCTGAAAGTGAAGTGATAAAGCTTTCTCTAAGTGCAGCAGAAACATGTCCTCTGGCCATTGTAGTGCTTCTCTTTGACTACACATTGTCTTCTGATGTAATCCACACCCATCATTTACACTTCCAGAGGGGATTGTCTTGTTGTCTTCCAGTGTACCTCTCATGGGGCATACACAAGGAGCATTCAGATCCCGTGGTACCCATGAGCACTGCTTATGATGACCATGGGTGATTCTCCTTGAAGAATTTACTAGAATCTGCAGAAATTCAAGGCATCTAGATCTAACCAGATGGACATAATTTACTCACAGGTCACATGGTCTTCTTGTTCTCACCTCGGTGTCTCATTAGATCTTTGGAAATATGCTTTTAGCTCTTATAGACAGGCCAGTCTTGGTATGACCATAAACATCTGAAGTCATGAACATGTTAATGAAGACTTATGCATTATTTAAATGTAGTATGCAATCTGATATTTAAATATATAACCAATCCGTGTTGCTTACTAGAGAACACTGATATACTTAGGTGTTGATTCAAATGTTACCGAACATACCAATGGAGATGCTATAAATGTCCACTATTAGACGCTCCATGTCAATCCATTCACTTGCTATAAAATGTAAAATTTTCATGATTTAAGTGATATTACATTTTCAGAATAAAGTTTCAATCCTTTAACACTTTTCATATAGAAAAATCAAAAGTTGATCCCTTTTGTGTAATTTGTCATTACCTGGGGTGGGAGTTGAGATGTTTGATGCCTCTGTATGATTGACATGTACTGATAAGTTTCTTTTTAAACTTGCAGCAAATAGTGGCAGCAATAAATGCAGGGATTATCCCCTTAGGAAACAGCTCCAATCAAGTTAGTCACTGGGACCTCGGAAGCTCTTTCTTCTTTGCTGGTACTGTTATCACAACCATAGGTAGGAGACGACTCGCTTTCTGTTTTCTGTTTTGGTATAGTGTGTGATCTGACGTTCATCTGTTAAATTTCCTTTATATAGTTGGTCAAAGTAGTCTGAGATAGAAAACTAGGTTATAATACATAGAATTTTGAATTAAGAGTTTGAATTAAAGGAATTAGCAAACTATTCATCAGTTCAGAATGTAAAGTTAAGTTTAAAATATATACTGTAAAACTCGGGAGCAATATGGTGGAGACATTTGATAAGGGATAATATATTGTACTATATCAAGATTGGTTTGAGATGATGGTTTGTTTGTTTGTTTGTTTGTTTGTTTTGTATAAGCAGTTTTTTTCCCACGGCCTCTTGTCTTCAGTGTAATAGACAGGATTTGAATCTGACTTAAGCTTCATGTGTTTATTAGATGTTACCTGTCTCAGTTTATAAATCTCAACCTTCTTTTGACTGGTTACCTGTTGTTATATTGATTGCTCCTGTATTAGGATTACTTCAGGGTTGTCTACATGTTGTATTTTGACAATAGCATAGACATATAATGCGTTAACTGTGACAGGAGGATGGACTCTGGATGTCTTGGCTAATCTCACTTTTTTGCCGTGACATTGGAAATGTCATTGCAATGGAAATTCATGCTGCTTTTGAGCTTGCCTTATGTGCGTTGAGCACTTTTGTGACAGCCGAGTGAACGCACACGGAAGCCCTCTCTCTAGTATCCAGACCTTCAGTGCTGCAGAACTTTCCAGAAGATTTCTGTGTGTATCCCATAGTGGGGGCCACCTTCCCCATTCTTGCTTTCTGGTTTATTAACGGAAGTGCGTTTAAACCATGATTTTTTGAGAATAAGAAGGACATGGATTCATCACAGTCATGAATGCATTTCAAAAGGAGATAATACACATGTGAGTTTGTCTCCCATGGGGCAGGATCTCTGCTTATGGGATGGTCAGAGACTGTGAAGGTTTCAGTTTTATTGTTTATTGCCATCAGCAAATTATAATAATTCATGTGAAAATTTCACATCAGCATGTTATACTAAAGTTCTTGGTAAGACAGCATGAAAGTTTGTGGATGAACATTTCCTTGAAATCCTTTCTTTGCCCGGAGTGGGTGGTGCCTGCTGCACGGTTGCAGTGTAGAGGTTATACCTTGGGGGTCACTTTCCTCCGAGATGACTACCTTTCCATGCTGATGCGCCTTTGTCAGGAAGTCCAGAAGTGATGCTGATGCTGACATTTCCATCAGTGGGGTCAAAAGTTGTGGCTGTGAAAATCTGGAGGAATGGCAACCCTCATTGCTAACCATAATAACAGGTTCTGTTGGAGACTTAGACATGTTGGCCATTTCTACTGTGGAAATAACTATTTATTGTGTAAACTACTTAGAGTCTGTGAGCAAGGGCAGAAGAAAAAAAGAGACTCACAGACTGAGTGAGAATGGTTTGTTCCTGTCCAAGGATAACTCTGAAGCTCACATTACAACTCCCTGGGACTGCCACTAAATTATTTTGCAAGAGACACAGTCATTATATGCCCTTAGTGTGTGCTGTATGTTTATGAACAGTCTCATTTTTTTCTGAATCCCCAAATTCAGTAAGTTTCACAGACATATACTTCAGTGCATGAAAAGAAACAAACCATTGTTACCAGCTTTACCCCCAAATTATAGCCATTAAGCGCAGTGGCTGCTTATTTGGCCTACTTAGGGAGCTGCCCAGAAGCCTCACCTCTAACTCATCTTCTCAGTTTGTAGCCTTAGGTGCTTCAAGTCATTCTGAGTCAGCTCTCTGGGATCTTTCACTCCAGGGCCTTTCTTATTCCTGTGGCTAGGCCATTTCCCCTGACCTTGGACTAGATTATGAGTTAGAATGGGGTAAAAACACTGTTTTCGTTTTTTTTTTTATGTGTCCATATGACACTTGATTGGCACAGACTTTGAATCTGTGCAATTAGAAGCCTGTCAGCATTGCTAATGCAACTGCTCTTGTGGCCATGATGTTTTTCCCCACTGCGTGGCCTGTACCAGACTGCACAGTGCACTGGTCCTTCTGCAACTCGAACTTGAGAGTTTGGGCAGGTAGCTTGCAGTATCTTTTGTAGAGTGTCATGTGACTGTGGTGCTTCATGGAGTCATGTGGGCTGCAGATGTCCACAGCTTTTCTATTTCGCTTTATCAGTTTAAGATGTGAACATGAGCTAGGCAGCTTATACATTGGAACCGTGTTCAAGGGAAGGTTAATTATACACAGTGCCGTATTAAACTTTAAGATCCAAATTTAAGGAATTGCTTCCAAATTACTCACCCTTTCTAAAATCGGATCCTTCCACCACCTTCCCCAAATTCCACTCCACAGCTGCACCCATTGAAGTCTCCGATAATTCTCCCTCCACCCCAGACCCTCCTTCTAGTGCATCAACCCACAGAGTTGGCTCTGCTTTTAAAACAAACCCAGCCTTGGCTGCTCACCTTTCTAGCTGCTACTTATTTGGTCCAAACAGGATCTCTCCACATCCCTTTCACTGAAGAGGCCTGACTCATCACTTTGTTTCCAACCCAAAAACCAAAACAACAACAACAAACAAACAAACGAAAATAAACAAAAGAAACCTGCCGCAGCCCCTGTACCTATCTCTGCCTGTTTTGTTTTTTTCCCCAAGAATCTCCCAATTTCTGAGATATAGTAGTAGGTGCTTAAGGAATAATTTTGGGGAGTCTGGGAAGATGGCTCAGTGGCTCAGGACACTTGCTTCTCTTGCCAGAGGATGCAGGTCAGCAAAGATTGGACACCTCACAACTCCTGTAACTGGTTTCAGGAGATCCACGGCCTTCTTCTGGACTCCACAGGCACCTACACACATGTGCTGCATATAAAATCCCACAGACATACTCATGTACACATAAATTACAAAATCTTTTAAAAGAATCTTAAAGTTGAAAACAAATAGGCATATAGGTGGTGTGAGCTGTAGATGTTACTAGATACTAAATTGATAGCTTTTATACTAAATTCTGAGCTTGTTTAACACATCTCATCAACAGTTTGCTTGTTTGTGCATTTATTTATTTAATAGGTGGTGTACACTCTTTCCCTGCTGACATAAATATAAGAGTCAAAGTCTTTGACCCTGACTTGCGCAGCAGTGAGTCAGGGAGGGTGGTGGGTAGATAAACACAATAGGCAGACACAAGGTGCCATGTGTAGACACTAAGAGCATTTAATGGGAACCCTTGGTGTACGTTACAGGAGATTAAGGTAAGTGGGTGGGGAAGAGGGGGCAAAGGATGATTGCCTCTGGTTATTAGAGGCAAGACTGTCTGTCCCAAGACTGGAAAAAGAGTTAGTGGTTTTCAAGGCAAACTCATATGGATGAGAGAATTCCAGACACAGCGAGCTGGGGAAGAGATGAAGGTGAAATCCACAGGGGCCTGCAGGTCATCTGGAATGGTTGCTGATGTTAGAGAGCCTCATCCTGAGGCTCCTGGGACTTGGTGCCAGTCTACGTGGCTCGGATTGGATCATTGCCACTTTTGCCTCCCTTGGGCAAGAAGCAAGGACACAGTCTTACTGTGGAGACACCATTTGCATATAAAAAGCAGCTGCAGGTGTCACGTGATGAAATGTGCCCTGGAACTGGGGTTGCAATGTGGTTGGAAGTGGGAATGGAGAGAGTGTGGGTCAGAGCTTAAGGCACATGAACCCAAGTTGGATGTGAACTGTGAACTGGAGCTGTGTCTTGAAGAAAACATGCTGTTTCTGTCTGTGGGAGGGAAAAGCTGGGCAGTCTGTGGTAGGAACAAGCCAAAGCCCAGACAGAGCATGAACTTGACTTGGTTTGGGGATGGACAGGTAAACATTTGTGTAGACCAGAGGCTCATGTAAGGGGGTATCAGGAAATGCTGCCTGCTGGAAGTCGGGGGAAAAGCAGTTCAATTGAAATTGATAGTCAGGGGTTTTGTACTTATTAAATAAGATAAAACATTGATTTTTTTTTAAAGTAAAATGAGAGATAACAGTGACATTGGGATGTATCTTTCAAGAAGAGGGTAAGTGGAAACAGCTCAGTGGATGGAACGATTAGGAAGTTCGGGTAGTGACCCACAGAAGCCACGTGAGCATGGCCTGGGATGGCAGGAGTTGGTGTGGAAGGAAGAGACGGAGACAGGGTATTGGCAGAATGAGATAAGGGAGGCCGGCAGTCTTGGTGACTAACAGATGAGGAGAAGATCATGCCGAAAGTGAAGTGAGTATTAGACAGTAGACTTGTAATTCATCGAGAGCTTGCGTTGATCCTATTCAGAAAACCGAGTTAAAAAATAGCCAAGGTTTTAAATGCTGTGTTATTTTAGGAAGCTTCATTTTAGTACTTTATCCCCACCCCTGCCCCTCCATCGGCTTTTATTTCTTTATTTTGTCTATTCTATAATTGTACTGGCTCAGTTATGTTACTTCCTGGTCATTGCCTTGGGGTCAAAAAGACTGGTGACCAATCATCAGGACATTAGTAAACAAGACGGGAAATGCTGCAAGGGACCCGATGTGCAATAACAGAGAGAAACCAGAGCCGGGAGTGGGAGGCTTTCCCAAAGAGGCTGCCTGCCGCAGGAACTCTGAGGGGGCGACATCCATCTGAAACCTGAGGGATGAAAAGAAGTCAGCTGTGGAAAGACAAGTGGAAAGACGAGTTCAGTCAGAGGGCACAAGCCACAGCCCAGATCCTGAGTAGGACGGGGTCTGGCACATTCAAGGAACTCAGATGAGCCATGGAGCAGACCCTGGAGGTCTAGAAGGAGGGATAGCAAGGGGAAGCCATGGGGGCAGAGGTCACAAATTAGCAGGAGTCAAAGCATGAAGGACTCAGAGTCATGGTGAGGATGTCTGTGGAGTGGGGAGCCACTGTTAGATGTCATCAGAAGATTAGGGGTGGAGCTGAGGAGATAACTCGGTCGGTAAAGTGCTTCCTCTGCTAACATGAGTCCAGGTCCTCTTTAGTTTGCCATCCCGGGCATTCCTTTAGGTCTGAACAGAGAACCTTTCCTTTTTAGAGACACTGTTCCCCTTCACAGAGAACACTCAACTTCTACCATCAGAGTGTTGAGCTTGAGTCCTATGGTTTGTATGGTTTCTGTATGTTTGAACCAATTAATTAGAATAACACTTCAATTTTACATGGCTGGAATTGCTAAAGATATTATGATATTGATGCCTGGCTTCCTGCAAACCTGCATTCCATCAGACATCACACCTGATGAGAAAAAAATTATGACAAAAAAAAAAGAAGAAAATGAAAGAAAAGTTTGGAGTAATTTTACCAAGCAGTCCTAGATTTAAAAAAAAAAAAAAAGAAAAGAAAGAAAGAAAAAGAAGAAAAGGAGGAGGAAAAACATGTTTTGGAAAGAGAGTGTGTGTTGGAAACTGTAAAACCCTGTGCTGGCTTTTGGCTGATTACCTTCTCCTGCATGGAGTGGACAAATATAAACTTGTAACTCTGAGGAAAAATTCCCATCATTCTGTGTTCCCTGTGGTGAAGACAGAAGTCTTATGTGCACATGGAGACGAAGGGTCCTGAAGCAGTGGTGTAGAATTTGCCACAAAGCCTCCCCAGGAGATGAGGTCCCTGCAGCTCTGAGTGGTGAGTGCTAATTTACTCTTTGAGCACAGGCGTGTATCTGTGGCATTTCACCAGCCTCTGAGAGAGCCGCCTGCTGGATTCTGAAAGTCCATTTTAAATGAAAGTTAAGGTTCTTTCAGGCAACTTAAAGATGAGTCATTTTGCAAAGTGACTTTTAACTTGGACTCATTATATTTAAAAAAAGCTTATTAAAGAAGATGATTATTAAAAAAACAAACAAACCTGAAATTCTAGTATTGTCCTACTGAAATTCAGAAGTACAAATGAAATGGTTTTGTGTCTTTGACTCTGTGGCTCTTCCCTACACTAAATTAATGAAAGTAAAACTCATACCAAGATGTTAACATATGTTCTTTATATTCAAAAACTGCATGCAAGCTTATGTATAATTTAAGCAAGAAAAAGAAGAGGAGGAGGAAGAGGAGGAAGAAGGAGAAGCAGCAGCAGCTGTCAGAGATGATGCCCAGTGGGTAGAGCTTGGTTTGCAGAGTCCAAAGCTGTGCTGGATTCCAGTGACCAGTGCTGCAGACTCCTAAGTAGATGAGCTAATTAGTCATGCTGTGTCCTCATTGCATATGTATGCAGGCAAGAGGAGGCCTGCAGAGGAACACCAAGTACCTCATGCAGCTTGAAAAGGGATTTGGAACCCTCTGGGAGGTAGTTTTCCTAAGCATTCGCCTTTTTCTTCAGTCACAGGAGAATGCAGAGTGGTCTAGTCCAGCTCTGGTTTCAGTGTACACAGTAGGAAGAGAGGTCTCCACTGGGTGTCAAGGTTACTTATCAGAACAAAAACATAGTCTCTTGTTTTGTAATAATTTGAACAGTTTTCAGTAATGCACTTTTAATCTTCTGGAAATAAATGGCAGTTGGCTTCTATGACCTTGAAATTGCTCCAGAAAGGGGCTGAAGAGAAGACTCATCAATTAAAGGCACTGGCTGCCCTTCCAGAGGACCAAGGTTCAGTTCCTAGCACCAACATGGTGGCTTATAACTCCAGTTCCAGGGGATCCAACACTGGCCTTAGTGAGCACCAGGCATGCACACAGTAGGTACACACGTATTCATGGAAAACATTCATACATACAAAATAAAATAAATAAGCCATAAAAGGAAAAAATTACCCCCTAAGTGCCCTGAATTAGCACCTCACCTGCTTCTTCTCATCACTGCCCTCCTCACTCTGGTCCACAGTGCTGTTGGTCCTGGGGTTAAATTGTATAGTGCATAGCCAGGCTTGGCTCTGAGTGTGATTAAAGCAGGACCGGACACTTAGAACACTGGTCTCGCAAGTGTCTCATTTAATAAGGAAGGTCTGGGGTAATGTCTGGTCAGGCTTCTCTACTTTCAGCTGGTAATTATGCTACACCTTTGCTTCCATCCATCTTTTTACTTGTGGTTTTTTTCTTGAGGTTTTTAGAATAGTGCAGTCTGACTCTCAGAAAGCTAGCGTGGTTGTGTCATTCTTAAGTCATGGCCTGATGTTGACAGAGGAACTCCTGCCAGGTGACGCTCATGCTTAGCCATTGTGGCTTACGTGCAGCAGCTTGGACTCATTGTAGAAGAAAGGAATTCTGGGGAACTCTTGGTTCTAAACCACGGTCAGGAGAAATACTGCCAGTGAGAACAGTTGAAAGCTCAGGTCATCAGAAATGCCCTTTACCTCCTGGCCCTAAGTTACTCTCACCTCCAATACTCCTTTGAAATAAAAAACAAGAGTGTCCAGGGTTGGTGGATGCATCTATCATACTGTCTGAAGATGCTAACAAGGAAAACAATTGCTGGGCTCCAGAGATGGCTCGGTGGGTAAAAGTGCTGTCATGGGAGCCTGAGGACCCAAGTTCAAGTCCTTTGAACCCACAAAAACTACACTCAGCATTAGTAACCATCTGTAGCTCTAGTCCTCCTATGGGGGATGGGAGGCAGAGGCAGGGGAGTTCCCAGCCTGGTGTACCCAGCAAAAACAAAAAACAACAAACGAAAAACTAAAAACAGAGACCCACATTGTCTCAAACAAAGTGGAAGGCAAGAACTGAGGCCTGAGATTGTCTTTTGACCTCTATGCACATGCCTCTGCATACATGTGTCTGCATCCACATGATCAAATATGCACACCATGCATACATTGTACACACACAGAGAGAGAGAGAGAGAGAGAGAGAGAGAGAGAGAGAGAGAGAGAGAGAGAGAGAGAGAGAATTGCCAAAGGCTAGCAGCAAGGTAGGACAAAGGACAGAAGGGTATAAAGAAAAACTGAACAAACTCTCTCCCCTGAGCTCTCACTCCAACACCACACATTCCCTCCTCCCCCATACTAAGCAATCTCCAGCAGACACCAATTCAGTCTAGTTCTGATGCCGTCTACCTGGGTTAGCATCAGAATCTGCAGGTGAAGGACTCAGACCCACAATTGTCCCCGTTCGAGTCCAGACTCCTATACTGTTGGCTCTGAACTCAGGCCCCTCCCTGGGTTTGATCTGGAGCTTCTCACTAACTCAGGGAAACAATTTATATTTTTCAGCTTGTCATAAAGGGCAATATAAAAGATAACATCTGCATTCAGATATACACAGGGCAAGCTGTTTGAGAAGAGGCCTGAAGCCTCCATATCCTGTGTGGAGTCACATCTTCCAGGCATATGCGGAAGTGGAAGCCACCTGAAGCTTCCTGAGCCCTCCTCACCCACGTGTTTCGGGGATTTCTACAGTGGCGTCTTTAGATATGCATTGGCCATGCCAGTTTCTGGTTCCTCCCACCTTCCTAGAGGATGGGAGAGATGGCTCCTAGAGTTTCCTGTCCATCCATGATGGGGAGCTGTGGTGGAAGCTGAGGCAGTTGGCCACATTACATCACATCCAGTCAAGAGCTAAGTGAAGAATGTGTGTCTGCCTGCTAGTGCTCAACAGAGTTCTCCTTTACATCTTGTCCAGGGCCCAGTCTATGATATGGTGCCATTCACATTCAGGGTGTGTTTTCCCAATTTAATGGCTATAATCAAGATAATTCCCCACAAACCTTCTCAAAGGCCCTCCTCCAAGGTCATCCTAGACTATGTCAAGTTGACAGTTAAAACTAGCCACCATACTGGCCAAAGTCATTTAATAGAATCACAGATTCTTCTGGACACCTCTATGGTTCAAGAAGTTACAGAGGTCTTTAGAAGGGTTACATGGGTGGAGACCTAAGTCAACATGTATTGGTTATAACTCACAGTGCTGTGAAAGTCAGGAAATAAGTTGTAATCAATTAAGTAGGTACTATACAAAGAGCGGGTGTTTAAAAATATTTACGTGTGTGAGTGCTTTGCTTGCATGTATGTTTGCATGATGTGCATGCAGTGCCTATAGAGGCCGGAAGAGGGTGGCAGGTGCCCTGGAACTGGAATTACAGATGGTTATGAGCTACTCTGTGGATGCTGGGAATCTTGCAGTTCTTCTGCAAGAGCAGTAAGTACTCTTAACTGCTGAGCCATCTCTCCATACAGCCATTCCTAAAGAGCAAATGTTTTAAGTGGAAACTTAGATGGGCAACTTAATGAATCTATACTTTAACATTATTTGATTCCACAGAAAGTTGGAAACGTGAGCTTCTAAGTAACAACAACCAAAGAATGTGTTGTACATACTCATAGACTAGTCTGTGCTTCTGCATTAGTTAACATTAGCTAAGTTACTTCCAGGGCCAATCTGGTGGCTTTTCGTAATAAAAGTGCATTGCTGCTTCACAGTGTGGGTCCAGGATGTGTAGGCAGGAGGCGTCTTCTCGCCACACTTGAGACCTTTGCAAATCACGTTCTTCACCTCCAGATCCTTCTGCTGTCCCCCTACACTCTGGCTACTAGGCTTCACATGTGCACACATGTTATTTTCACTGGCAGAACACTGGCGTAGATAAGTTCAAGAATGTACTGTGTGCCAGAAGATCCAAATATTTGGTGACAGCTCCGGTCGCTATGATAATTTCTTGTAAGATAAATCCACTAGGGTAGACCTGGCATAATGACACATTTCTTTAATCTCAGTGCTCAGGAAGCTGGGGCATTCAGGATTGCTATATGCACTGTGTACATAACAAGTTCCATGCTAGCCAATCTCAATAAAACCAAAATAATGAAAAGAAAGTAGAATAATGCCACCAGAGACTGAGTGGAAATTGCCCATTTTGGAAGGTGCCATTTTTAGAAGCCAATAATTTGGTATTTAAAGCTTGTCTTGAGAGAATAACATGTAATATAATTTGAAATAAAGGTATAGTAACCTTGAGAACATTATAGCAAAAACATGGATGGGTGGGGTGAATTTGTAAAATGAATGACTTTGATAAAGTTTTATGCACAGGCAAATGTATTCATTAGATTCTGTGTAGTGATCTGCTTTTTCTGTGTAATTTGTAGTCCTAAATTTTTTTAAAAAAAAATAAAGTCCATTCTTACAAAAAAAACCAAAATAATGAATAAATTAATAAGTAAGTAAATAAATAGTTCTCACTAGGGAACCATGCAACTGAGTTAAAAAAAAAATCATGAAAGAAGTCTCATAATATTTTAAGTAGATAAACACCCAAAGTCCCAGTGTCCAAAGGTTGGACATGCCCATTTGAGTGACATCATGGTGTCAGATGTTTTGTCTCTCCAACACCAAGATTCTGAGTTGAATTCTTTAAACATGATTAGCAATGTTATGCTTCAGAAAGTCAGAGTTCTACCAATATCAAGCCATGACATTCTGGGTTTAAAATAAAATAGGAATTTGAGAGGGGAAAAATGAAATCTAATTGCCAGAAAAAGAAGCCAATATATTTCTTTGGAGTTATGTAGGCTTATCATCATAAAAAAAAAAAAAAAAAAAAAAAAAGATTGGTATGAAAAGGTGTTAAGTTATAGAAAGGAAAAGTCTCCTGGGCCCAATGATCATAAATCACACATTGTCTTTTTACAGAGTCTTTTAGTTGACTTTCATAAATGTTTGTGAAGGTTTGAAAATGGGCTGTGTTAATTGCTTTTTAAAATTCACAGAAATGCTAAGAAGCATAAATCAAGGCAGCTAAGATAAATGTTTGCCTCTGTCAGTACAGAGAGGGGGTCGTTTGTGCGACAGCTCTGGGAAAATAGTGAGAAATAAATGGTGTACTCACTTTAAATGAAATTCTTTGTGTTTACAAATGCATGAACACTTCCCTGTGTTGGCCCTGCCATAGTTACCGACACTCCATAACCATTGAATTACTGATGAATCGTATGATGGCTTTTGTCCTTTGAGTATGAAATGTCCCCTGGAGACTAATGTGGTTGGGCAGTTGGTTCTAGGCTGGTGGTGGTGTTGGAGAAGGTTGTGGAGGTGGGGCCTTGTTGGAGGAAGTGCCTTACTGAGAACAAGGCTTAGTAGCTGGTACCCACTTCCTGCTTGCTCTCTGCTTCCTGAAGGAAGCTGCAGTGAGATCAGCAGCTGTCTTCTGCTGCCCAGCCTCCTCCTCCTGCTGCTCTGGTTCCCTGCCATGATGGAGTGTGTCCCTTTAAACCATAAGCCAGGACACACCCTTCTTCCTTTAAATTGCTTCTTTTTAGGTCAAAGACGTGGGACAAGTAATGAATATAGCCCTACATAGTCTTTAGGGATGTTGTGTAAACTTGATCTGGTTGACATATCTGTCCTAGAATGACTAGTGGTCTTTCAATTAGAAAATAAAACAATGACTTAATTTTTTCAATGTGAGTTTCCAAGATACAAAAAGCCATACTTGATTGTTTTTTTTTTTTTAATTTTTAAATTTATTCTTCTCTCATGTATTAAATCCCTATGGCAGTTTCCCCTCCTCCACTCCCCGTCCCTCCCTCCCATTCCCCTGCCCCATCCACTCCTCCTTTGTTTCCCTTCAGAAAAGGGCAGGCCTCCCAGAGATAGCAAACAAACGTGTCATATCAAGTTTCAGTAAGACTAGGCGACTCTGCTTGTATTAAGACTGGACGAAGCAACCCAGTAGGAGGAAAAGGGTCCCCAAAGTAGGCAAAAGAGTCAGAGACAGTCTCTGCTCCCACTCTTAGGAGTCTCACAAGAAGACCAGGCTATACAACCATAATATATATGCAGAGATCCAAGGTCAGACCCATGAAGGCTCCCAGATTGCTGGTTCAGTCTCTGTGAGCCCCTATGAGCTCCGGTTAGTTGATTCTGTGGATCATTGTCTTGCAGTGTCCTTGACCCCTTTGGCTCCACTAATCATTCCTCCCTCTCTTTTACCTAATGTTTGGCCCTAGACATCTGCACCTGTTACTATCAGTTGTTGGAAGAAGCCTCTCTGATAACGGTTATGCTAGGCTCCTGTCTAGAGTACAGCAGAATATCATTAGGAATCATTTCAATGACTTTTTTTTTTATCCAGTTGTATTTGATTCTATCCTAAGTCTCTCTCTGGGCTATGCAGCCTCTGGGTCCTGGTGCTCCAGTCACTGTCAGGGGTGGGCTCCGTCTCATGGCATGGGTCTCAAGCTGGATCAAACATTGGTTGGACACTCCCACAATTTCTGTACCACCTTTACCCAAGCACATCTTGCAGGCAGGACAAATTGTGGACTGAAGGTTTTGTGGCTGGTTTGGTGTCCCAATCCCTGCACTGGAAGTCTTGCCTGATTGGAGGAGATGGCCTGTTCAGGCTCCATATCCCCCATTACTAGGAGTCTTAGCTAGGATCACCCTTGTGGATTCCTGGGAGTTTCCATTGCACTAGATTTCTAGCTCATCCCCAAAATACGCACCCCCTCCCAAATTCCAGTTGTCTTTCCCAGTACTTTCTCCCTCCATCCTCCCCCAACCTGATCCCATCTGCCCCCAGTCTATTCTTGATATTTATTCTATTTCTCCTTCCCAGGCAGATTCATTACTATGCACCCTCCCCCGCACCCTGCTTGAGACCTCCTTGTTACTTAGCTTCTCTGGGTCTGTGGATTGTAGTGTGATTATCATTTATTTTACAGCTAATATCTGTTTATAATTGAGTACATACCATGTTTGTCTTTCTGTGTCTGGGTTGCCTCATTCAGTATGATTTTTTTCTAGTTCCATCCATTTGCCTGCAAATTTCATGATGTTATTAATTTTTTTAACAGCTGAGTAATACTCCATTGTGTAAATGGAGCACATTTTCTTTATCCATTCTTCTGTTGAGGGGCCTCTAGATTGTTTCCAGTTTCTGGTTATTATGAATAAAGCTGCTATGAACATAGTGAAGCAAGTGTTCTTGTGGTAGAATGGAGCCTCCTTTGGGTATAATGCCCAGGAGTGGTATAGCTGTGTCTTGAGGTAGGTAAATTGTTGATTTTCTGAGAAGCCACCATATTGATTTCCAAAGTGGCTGTACAAGTTTGCACCCCCACCAGCAATGGAGGAGTGTTCCCCTTGCTCTACATTCTCACCAGCACTTGTGGTTTTGATCTTAGCCATTCTGACAGGTGTAAGAGGGAATCTCAGAGTCATTTTAATGTGTATTTCCCTGATGGCTAAGGATATTGAACATTTCTTTAGGTGCTACTCAGCCATTTGAGATTCTTCTGTTGAAAATTCTCTGTTTAGATCAGCACCCCATTTTTAAATTGGATTATTTGGTTTTTGTGTCTAGTTTCTTTTCTTATATGTAGATTAAGTTGTGGGGTGTGTGTGTGTGTGTGTGTGTGTGTGTGTGTGTAGGTGCACTTGTGGGTATGCATGTATATATATGTATATGCATGCAGGCTGACCAGCAAGCCCCAGGGATCCTCTTGTTTCTGCCTACCCAATGATGGGATTATAGGTGTAGACAGTCACACCCAGGTTTTACATGGTTCCTGGGGGTTAACTCACATCTCCCTACTTTAAGACAAGCCCCTTGCTGAAACAACCATCTCCCCAGCCCTGATATTTTTCTGAAAATTCACCTTTTCATATTCTGCTTTACAGATTTCCTTTTAATCTTTCACTTGCTTCATTTATTTAGTTATTTTTTAGGAAAAGAAATCTTAATTGTAGCTTCGTTGATTCTGTTCTGATTTTGATTTTCTATACTCAGTGCCATTGGCAATTTTTATGTTTCTTTTCTAGTCTCTGTTCTCTCATTTGCTTCTTAAAATTCTTTCCGTATTTATTTTCCTATAATTCTGGGGAACCTTTTGTGTCTATGCATTGATTAGAATTTCTGCTGTTTCTGGTCTGCCCTCTTAACTTTTTATTATCTAAAATGCCGATTTTAATTTTTACATTTGCACACTAAGTTTCCTATTGGCTTTGAACTCATGATCTTTCTGCATCAGCCTCCAGCCATGGTGAGAGGAGAAATGGTTTTTTTTTGGTTTTTTTTTTTTTTGGTTTTTCGAGACAGGGTTTCTCTGTGTAGCTTTGTGCCTTTCCTGGAACTCACTTGGTAGCCCAGGCTGGCCTCGAACTCACAGAGATCCGCCTGGCTCTGCCTTCCAAGTGCTGGGATTAAAGGCGTGCACCACCACCGCCCGGCGAGAAATGGTTTTAATAGAATCCGACACTTGATGTTTCTTTTCCAGTTTTCTATAGCAGCCATTTTTATCTTTGATTGTTTGTTTCTAAACTGTGTACCCAGACAAGGATGAGGGTCTCCAAAATCTCCTACTTTCTGTAGTTTGAACGTGCTAGCTGATGGAATAGCATAGGTTAATTGGTTCCTGACTGGTGCATATGCCAGCCCAACACCTTCTGTTGAGTGGGAAATCTTCCTGCATTCTTTCCCTATAGGCTCCAAATGGTTGTGGAAACAAGCAAATGGTGTTTTCTGGCCATTGTTCTGTACATTCTTTGGGATCTCTCTCTCTCTCTCTCTCTCTCTCTCTCTCTCTCTCTCTCTCTCTCTCTCTCTGATTTTTTCTCTGAAGTCCTTGGTGTCAGGATTTGGCTTTTGAAGAGAATAAATTTAGGGTAAAGCATTTAATCTGAGCAGCCTCCCCCATTGTGGGTGTGTTACAGTCAGAGTTGGAGTGCACATTCAATGTAAACGGAGTCTACATTCTCCGTTTTGTGCATGTACTTTAGGGCTGAGTGAGAAGTGTGCAAGGGATCACAGTGTGGAAACGTGGTGTGACAGAGCAGTCTTGATGCTCCTCCCAGTCTCTATCTCTCCAGGATATTTCCAGAAATTAAAACTTCCAAGTTTCTAATACATTTTAAAAAGTGGAGGAGTGGACATTTGTATATGCTTACACAGTCCCTTCTCCACATGTGTGTAGGATTGTATGTGAGTATGTGGTATGAGTGAGTGTGTTTGTGTGAGTGTGTATGCATGTGTGTGTGATAGGTGCAGATGGGTGGACTCTGTTCCCACAGGTCACACTTTGTTCTCAGGCAGGGCTGCTGTTAGACACTGGCTGTCCCTGAGCATTGGTAGACTTATGTTATGACATACTTTCTTCTGTACTTTGACAAGTAACTGGGAAAATACACTCAAGAAGTGCAGCAGATCACCATGCCCTGTTCACAGGAGGTTCTCAGTTCAGTGCTGAGTTCCTTCTACACGTTTCTCCAAATTAGAATTTTTCCTGAAAGAGAGTATGGGGTGGATTTGCCTCCCCTCATCTCTTAACCCCAATGCTTAGAGCATGCTCTCTACCCTCTTTTGGAAATTGAGGCAAATCAACTCTAGATGAAAACAAATCCATCACATGGAAATTATATCACTTAGAATAGGCAGAACTAATCAAAAGAGTAATGACACATGGTCACCAGTAGTCACCAACAGCTATCGGATAATTTGTGCTTTTTGATAGCTCTTTGCTTAGAAAAGACAAATATAGTACGCAGATTTCTTTGTAGCCCACAGAATCCAGGAGACTCTGAAAGGACAGGAAAGTCACAGCAGACTGAGAGTTCCTTTTGCTGTGGCTTTTATAATGATATGTAATGTGACAGGGAATGTGTCTAGTATGTAGTGTATACCATGTTCCCTCTTTATATATAATTTTGCTTTCTGCAGCCTCTACAGTCAACTGTGATATAAAAAATGAAATGGAACCTTCCAGATAGTAGACATAAGTTTTGCACAGCTGTTATCACAGCACATTGTTAAAAATAGTTGGGTTTTGTTATTAGTTACTGTTGTTAATGCCTTATTATACCCAACATAAAATTCAACTAGCACAGTTCTGTCTGAATGCATCAAGATCTAATCTCATAGCAGAGATGCCTCTTAAAGGTGCCATAGGCTACCACACTTAATCTGGGTATAGAGTTTACCCTTTATGGCTTTAGTGGTGCATACTTTCACCTGAACAACCCAACTGCTATCACTTCAAGTCAGTGTCTGGTTAGTTATCAATACAGGTAGGTTCCTTTGCCATTGTGATCACATTCCTCACAGAAGCATCTTAATGGAGGCAAGGTGTATTTTGGCTCTCAACTTCGGTCTTCCTGGTAGGAAGCCATGGTGGCTGGGGTGACTCTGTCTATGGTGAGAGATTTTAAGGTGCCTTCGATTCACATTTTGTTAGATTAAGAAGCAGGACCAGGACCAGAAGCAGGGTTCAGCTCTAACCCTCAAGGCCTGTCCCCAGTGACTGGTGTCACCCAACCAAACCCTATGTTCCCAATTTCTCAAAACAGCCCTACTGGCTGGGGCCGAATATTCTAACAGGAGCCTGTAGGGGACATTTCAACACCTTTCATCCCTTTGTCTGAGACTGACAGGAGTTGATAAGATCAGAATTATTGCCCAAAAATAATAGCTATGGCAAGGACTGATGCTCACACCTGGATTTCAAGTGAAATTGTTTCAAATGTCAGCAATCAGTACTTGAAAGTTTGCATTTTACCTCTTCAAGCCGTGATATCTAACTACCATCTGTACTTCAATTTTCTTAAGTCTGACTTTGGTATTTATGCAGTGATGGGGTTAAAACTCTACTGGCCATCTCAGTGGTTATGTTTTATGATGTAAAACTTTTAATTTTTTTTATTTAATGCTTTCCACCTTGGCTTGTACTTTCTTCTGTGGAGAAATGTAGCAATGTAATAAGGCATCTCACACAAGAGTCTACCTGGCTATCCTATGTTTGTGAGAGATGCCAGTTAGAGTGGCCCTATCAACATAGCAGTTACGTTTACCACTTGGCTAATGATGAGATGTTCTGGAAGCTGATATTGCTTATTGGTCTCTGGAATGAAATTTGAACCACACTTACTTGATTATTTGACTTAGTCTGCAAGAATATAGAAAGAGAATGTTTCCTCAAGTCTCAAACATCCTTACGGAGGAAAGCTCTGCTGTCACTAACATCTCCGTTGTCCCCATTGTTATTTTCATCCATAGTTAACATATGCTCTGAGTGTTGGGGAAGGACTTGAGTCAAGACAAGAACTCAAGCAACTTCATGCCACATCCATAGTCAAGTGCGGAGAGAAACAAGCAAACCTACTCTGTCAGCTTGATGCCACAGCTAGCTCTCTGTACTCTTAGGCAGCTCAGGGTACAGCCTAGGGATAGTGCTGCCCTCAGCAGGGGTGAGAGGGGAGAGCAGGAAAAGGGTAGAGGGACTGGGTCAATTAGCAATCAAGATAAGTTCCCAAATACCCACAGTCCAGCCTGATCTAGATTATTCTTTAAGTGATAGCTCTCTTCTTAGATATGTTTCTAGGATGAGGCAAACTGCATTTAAAACTAATCATATTAGATACTCTCTGCCATGCTCCTTGCAAATCTCTTCATGCATGCTGTTTCTGCAATGCATAGGGTTCTTTTAAAGCAACTTTCTCAGTGATAACCATCTCGTAAAATAGCAAGGCAGCCAACCTGTGAAATAGCAAGGAGGTCATCTTGTGAAATACTGTTCCAACTGCAGACATCTGGCTCCTGGACTAAGAGGAAGTTTGCTGATGATGGAGTTCACACATGGTATAAATCAGGTTCTGAGTTTGTTACTATGATCCACAAATTTTGACATGTTTATATTCCTTTCCATTTGGAAAGGTTTGTTGTATGGCATGTCTTGGTATGGATCTAAATCCAGTCATTATGTAAGTGAAGAAAACCTCTACAGTAGCTTTGATTCCAAACCCTTGCTCTAGGCAGATGGGTGAGTAGTTTAATAAATCTGAGCCTTAATGTTTAGTAACTAATCTTCAGTATGCTATTGGGCATCAGCAAACCTCAGTTTCCATATTCAGAAAATGGGGGTAATTCATTGTAAAACTTCATAAGGTCATCTTAAAAGTTAAGGCTATAGATGAATTAGCACCACGAGTGTTACACAAGAGGGAGTACATATTCGATAAGTAATGCCGTTTTTCCATGACTTCTCTTTGGGGGATGGAATTATTTTATTATTTTATCATGGGGAATGAGCATATAGCTAGCATAGTGATGGCTTTGATGGGGTACTATCATTCAGATAATTCAGGGACCAGAGATCCCCACCAATGAGAATTTGCCTTGAGGTTAAGGGTAAAGGTAAAAGTCAGACTTAGGACCTAGACCTCCTCTCATCTCTTCCAAAGGCCTCTTCCGTCATGTTTTACAAACCCTGAGCCTGTAATAAGACCATAACCAACCTCACTTGTGAGATACTAAGAATGCACAGTACAGTAATTTAGCTGTTGTGGGGTAGATAGTTTAAGGTCTCATGTGTGATTCTTGGCTGAAAATCAGCAATATGAGAACAGCGGTCAAAAAGTGAAGAAATAAGTGCATTCTTTTATGAAAACATGATTTCTTATTTTGAATCATATATCCTACAACTGCGTTTGTTCTTTGGTGTTTGGTTGAGTTCTTTCCTCATTTGGTACAATTCTGGATTTAACTAGCTTTTTTGTTTTTGTTTTTGTTTTTGCTTTTCAGAAAGACGAGATGTAGGTGGGCTTGGAGGCACATACTTATAATTCCAGCACTTGTGAGGCAGAGAGGGGAGGGGCTTGAGTTCAAGGTCAGCCTGGGTCACACAGTGAGATCCTGTCCCTGAAGAATATACACACACACACACACACACACACACACACACATACATACATACATACATACATACATACGACAGCTGCGTTTCACTTGGATGCCCAAGAGGCTGGCTTTTCCTACACTGCTTACGAAGCATCTTTTGGATTTTTCTGACCTCTCACTTCACTGCCAAATTGTCACAATTTTTGCTCTATAATATCAAAATTGACTTTCTGTATCTAGAATTACTTACATTGCTGAGTGTTAGAATAGTGTTTTGATTATTACATTTGGGGTGATATCTATAATTTAGATTTACCAAAATTGCCTTTTCTGTGAAAAAGCAATTCTTTTATTCTCTTGAATAAAATTAAAAGCAACATAAACAACTAGAGCAGCAGAACTATCTGGATGTAAGCATGTCCATGTGATCAAAGCATGTAACAGGAATTTCTGTAGATGGGTCAATCCAACTCAGTGTTTTCTTGAAACTCTGCAATGAGTTCATACTCACACAGACATGGAAAAGTGAATGAATGCAGCAGGGTTCCTACTCCCAGGAAGTATGTGAACTAGAAGAAAGCCAAGAACTTATACTAAAACCACAAGAATCCACACTGAATTAAACAAACAGTTCCTTGAGGAATTAGATAAAAGTCTGTGTTACAGCTTGCATGTGAAATGCTCCCATAGGCCCAAGTGTATGAACACATGACTTGAACATTTGCTGGCATGGTTTTGGGAGATCATGGAACCTTTAAGAGGTAGAGTCCCACAGGAGCAGGTGGATCCCCGAGGGGGTGGCCTTGAAGGTTATATCCTGGCCTGGGTGACAGCTTGATCTCTTTCTGACTGCAGAGGTCATGTACTCAGCCACCTCCTACTTCCATGGCCAGAGCCATGAGCCCTTCTCATGGCCCGGCCTTTCTTGAGATTATGGATTATATTCCTTCAAACTGTGAGCCCAAATAAACCTTGCCAGGTGTTTGCCTACAGTGATAAGGAAAATGAATGATACAGTGTGTTTATTGAAAGAATCTAAGGGCCCAGCTGGTTAAAAGGGGGAGCATAGCTGTGCATTGGAAGTTACTGTGTGTGAGGAAGGCAGAAAGGACAGAGGACACTTCATCACAATAGAAAGGCCACTGGGAGAAGCGAATGCCGTAAAAGACTAAGGAACTGGGAGAGTTCAGTGTATTTCTCCCAGGGAATAATGGTGGCTTAGTGTTACTGAAAAGCAGAATAATTACCCATCTGGAAACGCTGGGATGTAAAGAGTGGGAATTTGTACTAAAAGATCTTGGGATATTTCGGGGCTTTAAAAACTCCAAACTAACAAAACAGAAGCTGTGCTTTCAAGAGTGTTAGCTCTTGTGAGATGGACTCAAGGAGAGAGGACCAAGGCAGCCTGTTCTGGTACCTTGCAGTATGGGAACAGGGAGGTGAGTTGTGAAGCTGGGATGGAAGGTTGTGATGGAAAGGGTCCAGCCATGCTGCCTACAAAGCCACTGTGGCTTGTGACTTGGGGGATGGAAGAGTTAGATGATCCTGGTCACTGGAGACTAGTTTGACTGTGTCACAGTCATGTTGGTGAGCATGTGAGGGACATGTAGGGTGTTGTCTAGCATGTCATAGAATTTGGGGTCTGCTTTCCATGAATGTCAGGTTGGAGAAGAGGAAGTCTCTATGAAAGAGTGAGCTATACAAATGTGCTTGTAGTGGAATCTATGGGGCTTTAATGAAGGCCACTGCAGAGAAATATCAAGATAAAGTAAACTACGGTACTTCCTGCTGTCACTGAGGACAAACCACTGAAAGCTGAAGAGAAGAGGAGAAAATAAGCCAGTTGGACTTTTCAGATTTTCGTTTTCTTGAGACCAGTCCCCATTTAGTCCAGACTGGCCTTGAAATTGCTGTGTGGGCGAGGACGATGCTGAACTCCTGATCCTTCTGCCCCTACCTCCCAAATCTGTGATTACGGGCCTGAATCCTCACTGCCACACCCAGCTGTAGTCTAGTTATTGTTAAAGGAGAAGCAGAAGTCTGAAGCACGAATCTTAGAAGGTCTTATTAATAAAAAACAAACCTGGAGCCAGGTATTGGGGTGAATGCTGGAAGATTAGAGAAGCAGAACAAGCCACAGCTTCCTCACCTCACCAGTTCCTCAGCTGATCCTGTTTCCTCAAACTGGATGCCTCTGTGTCCTCATCCAGAATGAATCTCAGCTGAACTGCTGCTAAAAGCCTAAAAGCTTAACCAGACTCTAGTTCCTGGTCCTCATGCCTTATATACCTTTCTGCTTTCTGCCATCACTTCCTAGGATTAAAGGCATGAGTCACCATGCCTGGCTCTTTCCAGTGTGGCTTTAAACTCACAGAGACACAGACGGATTTCTGCCTCTGGAATGCTAGGATTAAAGGCCATGTGCTATCATGGCCTAACATCTGTGTTTAATATTGTGGCTTTTCTGTTCTCTGACCCCAGGTAAGTTTATTAGGGTGCACAATATTTTGAGGAACACAATACCACCACAGAAGTCAAGAAGTTCAGACAATAAACTGGAAGTGCAAGTAAAACCTGTGCGCAGAGTAGATGTTGAGAGTCATAAACACGTGATGGTGGTGAGGTAGCTTCGTGTGACATCTTTCCCCACGTCCACTATTTCCCTGGCAGGACGGCTGTGCAGCAGCTATGGCAGGATGGCTGTGTGACAACATTTTGGGTCAAAGTTCTCTTGAAAATATCACACTCAGAAGGGAGGCCAGTAGAAGGAAGAGAGCGTGCCAGTGAGGCAGAGATGACAGCCGGTAGCTGTGAGAAGTAGGGAGTGTGTTTTGTTAGGGCCAGAGTGGTAGCCAAAACGGGGCCCTTGTCCGCACACAACTTCTAATTCTTCTAGTGAGAAGGATCTTAGAGAGGAGATAGTGAGCTCAGTCTGGTCTTGGGAGTGTGTGTAGCATGATTTATAGAGAAATTGATGTCAAACACAATAATGGGTGATTCTCAGTCACAAGCCCGGTGAGGAGCAGTAGGGTGGTGTGCATCTAAGGCAAACAGGGGAAACCAGGAGGGGACCAGTATGGAAAATTGGATTTGTTAATGGTTTTTCACCCTGGTACTGTGAAGATACACAGGTTGAGTATTTTTTCTCTGGAATTGTAACCAATTGCCCCAGGATTACTAATGAATAATTATGCAATTTCCAACTGATGTGTCCTGCTTGTTTTAATGATACCTTTAGAAACTGATGACTGCCACCCCAGCCTTGTTCTGTTCTTTTCCCTTCTGTTCCCTCCCAGCCTCCCCTAGATCAAGCTGTGCCCTGAAGTTCTTGTACAAGTCTTCATAGGCATTTGATGCTTCTTTTCATTTTAAAGAAGTATTTTTCCATCTTACTTCATGTATAAGAAAATGTTCAAATATTAAAATGCTGTTGGTTCATCTTGTGTTTTTCATATACTCAGCTTTTCACCAAGTTTTTCTAATTTAACAATTTTGAATATTCTCCTTTATTTACAGGATATTTAATTCCACCCATAACTAATCTGGTTGTCATCTTTTTTATAACAATTATTCCTCTTAATATTTTTTGTCACTATATCTGCTAGAACATTCAGCCTAATAAATAATTGTTGGGAAATGGCTATTGTTTTCCCAGACTTTAAGGGAATTCCTCAAGTTACACTTTAATCTTCTATATAATATTAAGTGTTTTGATATGGATAGCCCTTGTCATGATAAGGCAATCATTTTCTATTTCTAGTTTTTATTTATTTATTTGTTTTTAGGAATTCATATGTGAGTACTGTATTTACACCATAACCACCCCTCCCTCTTCCTCCTCCAACTGCTCTCATGCCCCCTCTCAAATTCACGACCTCTTCTTTAACTGTTATTATTTAATATATGCATACATATACATATATGTGTATATGTATATGCACACATATGCCTGATAAATCCACTTAGTGTCAGTCATTATGTATATGTGTTTAGAGCTGACCACTTAGGATTATAGTCTACCAGGAAGCTTGTCTCTGGATAAAACTGATTCTCCCTCTCTCAGCACCCATTGACTGTCTGTAGCTCTCTCTTTGGGAGTGGGACCTTGTGAGATTCCCCCCCACCCCCATCATGTTGTCAACTCAACTGGTGTTGTCACTGTGCAGGTCTTACTTAGTGACCCCGGTGTTGAGATTTCATGAGTGTGATGTTCCTTGTCACGCCGTCCCTTACAGCATGGTCAGATGCTGTGCTCTGGCTCTTAGAGTCTTTCCACCCCTCTTCTGTGATTTTCCCCTGAGCCTTGGGTACAGGCACACTGTAGATGTGTCACTTAGTCTCTGTATTTTGACCAGCTGTGGAACTTTGCAGTGGTCTCCATCTGCTGATGAGCAGCAAGAGCTGCACTCCCCAGGCTGGGGACAGGGCATGAGCTCTAGTTTTCATAGAATTTTAAGGACTGGTACACAGTATTGCTTAGGATCTTCTTGATCTATAAACTACCTTGCCTTTTTTCTTTGTAACTATTCTGGAATGCTCTAAATAAGCAGGCGTGTCTGAAGAGAGCAAAGGTGTACGGCAACTTTATCCAGTCTTACCAGTTCCTCCTGCCATTTCTGTCACTGCTGTTGAATGAGACACATGACAGAAAGTGAGAAGCCCTTGCCCATCTTGGTGCAGGGCTACTGTCACCCTCGTTCATTTGTTTACTAGTTGATAGCTGCTCATACTTCTAGATGTTTGGGTCTGTTTCTGAGATCTCTGTTATTTCTTATTACCTTCCATTTCCATGACTAATTTGCCATTCAGGACTGCATCATATAAATCACACTGCTTTTTGATAGTTAATAGTTAAGTCCTGGTACTATGTAGGAGGAATCTTTCTACCTCATTCATTTTGTTTTCCAAATATTTCTTAGCTATTACTGTACTTTTAAGTTTTAAAATGGCTCCCATATGTAATGCAATTACATTATATCTGCACATAAATTTTGTAGACATTAATAGAAACTGATACTTGAATATTTGTTTCTTTGAGTCTTCTCTTATGTCAGGGTTGACACACTATGATCGACAGTAGGGAAATGTGAAACACATTTTCCTCTCTGCTTACAAGTTAGCTTGCATTTCAGAAATTAAAATAAAATGGACCTAAACATGGCATTACAGCTATTTAATCATGGTGTTTCAATGGGGAGATTTTTTTCATGTGCAGATGAACATCCTTGATTTTCAATGTAAGAAGTCTTCATTGATTCGCCTATCTTCATTAAGGCTTTAAGGAAGAATTTGGAGGGCATATGTAGTTTGCTGATTTTTGAAAAATAATTTGGAAATGCTCAGAAGAATATTTTCTTTATCTTTGTGTCTTCAGTATGTAGCATTATTATGAGAGTTCCCCCAGTAAGTCTCAGTGGATCATTCCAGTAAGGCAATTAAAGCTGAGGAACTGTTAAAAGCAGAGGGGAGATTTAATGACTACATCTCAGGGCTAGGATCAGATAAAGAGGCCCAGTGACCCCAAGTTCATCTTTACAGTTCTAATGTGGGCTTTACATTTATATGGAGGAAGGCTTGAGCAAGGAGCAACAGATATGCTTGATTAAGCAGCCTGGTGAAGGTATGGTCTGGGTTATCACAATCTAGGCTCTTCTAAATGGTAAGGAGAAAAACAGTTAGACCTGTTTGTTGATGGAACTTTTCCTGTGTCCCACCTGATCCCGTAGCCACTCAGTCCCAAGTAAACACACAGAGACTTATATTAATTACAAACTGTATGGACTATGGCTCAGGCTCATTATTAACTAGCTCTTATAACTTAACTCAATGCATTCCTATTAATCTATGTTTTGCCACGTGGCTTTGTGGCATTTCCTGTTCTCTCACATCTTGCTTCTCCTAGCTACGGCTTGCAGTGTCTGCTCTAACTCCATCCTTTTTTCTCTCCATCTTCAGTTTGAATGTACTGCCTAACCTTATTCTTCCTTGCCATTGGCCAGACAGCTTTATTTATCAACCAATGAGAGCAACACATATTCACAGCATACAGAAAGACATCCCACAGCACTTCCCCTTTTCTGTCTAATCAAAAAGGAAGGTTTTAACTTTAACATACTAAAATTATATATAATAAAAACAGTTATCAAGCAAGAATTACAGTTACAATGTCTAGTCTATTTGTATTTGGTAAAATTAAAGAAAATATTCTATCATCTATCCTATATTTAGGAGTCTAAAGTTTTATATCTAATTTACCTTTTATCATAATTAAGGAAAATTATAATTATAACTAGTCTTCAACTCCATCAAAGACCCAAGAAGGATATAATATTGCCTAAGTGTAGCTAGAGTTTTCCTGTCTGGCCCATGGTCAGGGCAAATCTCTCTCACCTGCCAGTCCCACAGCTGCTCGGACTCAACCAAGTAAACACAGAGACTTATATTGTTAAACTGTTTGGCCTAATGGTGGTACTGTGTTCCCCAAAATATTGTGTACCTTAATAAACTTATCTGGGGTCAGAGAACAGAAAAGCCACAAGATACTTAGGCTAGAAAATGTTAGCACACGCCTTTAATCCTAGCATTCCAGAGACAGAAATCCCTCTGGATCTCTGTGAGTTCAAGGCCGCATTGGAAACAGCCAGGCATGGTGACTCACGCCTTTAATCCCAGAAAGCAGCCTTTAATCCCAGGGAGTGGTGGTAGAAAACAGAAAGGTTTATAAGGCATGAGGACCAGAAACTAGCAGCATTTGGCTGGTTAAGCATTTGGCTGGTTAAGCTTTCAGGCTTTGGAGTAACACAGTTCAGCTGAGATTCATTCTGGATGAGGACTCAGAGGCTTCCAGTTTGAGGAAACAGGACCAGCTGAGGAACTGGCAAGGTGAGATAGCTGTGGCTTGTTCTGTCTCTCTGATCTACCAGCATTGACCCCAATAACTGGCCTCGGGTTTGATTTTATTAATAAGAACTTTTAAGACTCATGCTACACCTAAGTAAACAGGAAGTACATTGCAAGCAACTTCCATAATTCTAGAAATAACAGAGACATCTGGCTGCCTGCACAGTCACTCAAAGTTCCTCTGTAATGTTAGGACATCCATCTTCAGCCTACAGGCCAAGAGTCTCTGGCAGAAGTTTTAGTGAAGCAGGAAATTTGAAGGATTGTCTTGCCTATTGGCAAAGTTCATCAGTTGCTTTCTTCTGTGTCCTACAGAATGTCTGGCAGTTTCTTCTGTGAAGCAGGAACCTGAAGGACCATCTTGCCTTGTTTTGGCAAAGTTCCTATGGGTCCTGCATGTCTATTTATACAACATATTGTCAAGCAGTCCAGGCAAGAACATTTTCTTACCCAAATGGCTAGTTTTGCCATAAAGAAAGCAAACTCCTATGGAGTGTCTTTGATGCCCATCATCTTCTTTGAAGTAGATTGGTGCTGCCAGGAACAGATGTGTCTCAATGTCTAGAAAAGTCTAAGTTCTTAAAACATTTTAAATGCCATATTCTATAGGTCTTTGAAGTGTTTGAAGATTACCTACCTAAGTGAAATATACCTATGTATATCTAGAAAACTTAACTAACGTGACAATAAATTTGACTATTAATTTTTATTTCTTAATTATACATTACATTTTTAAATGAGTTGCATAAACATAATACCTTAAACAAGAGTAGAAATATACATACAGTATAACAAAATTAACTTTTAATTTGTATCAATAATATAAAAGCCATAGCAGTGTAAAATATATCAAACAAATTGTTGCTCTTTAAAAGTAGATTCAATAATGTACTCTTTTATCTTATCATATCTATATAACCTTTTCTTCTTTTGAAAGAGATTGCATTTATAACCAACCCACTTTAAATAAAAATAACCATTCATAAACAATATTTTAGGAATTTGGGCATAGCTTCCTGTACTACTTCCTGCTGATTGGGGGCATTGGAAATCTTATGGGGATCCTGAGATCCCCATAAGAATTATAGTTAAATTTTGGATGTAGTAGTCTGTGAAACTGTATCAACCTTTCAGAGTATCTTGACTGATCAAATCATATTAGCCTGGAAGCAATCCACAGGTTCTCATCTTCTGTAGAAACAAAAGCAGAACCTCTTTTCCAAAGTAACATATCCTTAGACACAAATTTTGAAGTCAAGATACCTTTAAAGTATACATATTGGTTTAGCTCAGCAGCCTTTACAGTCAAATGTCTCTCTCTAGTTAAAAATCCCAAAGACATAATAATTCAGACTCTCTGTGTAATTTCCATCTTTACGTGGCTTATTATATATTTTTTATTTTTAATAATATTTTTATTTTATAATTAACTTAATTTCACATATCAGCCATGGATTCCCCTGTCCTCCCTCCTCCCACTCCCCAGCCCTCCCCCCCCAATCCATCCCCCACTCCCACCACCTCCAAGGCAAGGTCTCCCCTGGGGAGTCAGCCCAGCCTGGTAGATTCAGTTGAGGCAGGTCCAGTCCCCTCCTCCCTACACCAAGGCTGAGCAAAGTGTCCCAGCATAGGCCCCAGGCTCCAAAAAGCCAGCCCATGCACCAAGAACAGGTACTGGCTCCACTGCCTGGTATATAGTATTTTGTGTTTTAAGATTTATTTTATTTTTATGACTATATCCTTTCTCTTCTCTCTTTCAAGCCTACATACTTTTTACATACATTGTAAACTGTTTAAAGTTTATTCTGTCTGAATCTGTCTTATTGTGTATCTACAATCCTTTTCTGGCTGGGAGAGAATTTAAATTGTTAAACTGCATGGCCAGAATGAAAGCAGAAGCCCTGGCCGCTGACTCCACCCCACTCCGCTTCCCAACACAGGGAAGGTACGATTACCAACAAGTCTGGGAGCCATGCTCACCGCCAGCTCTGGGAAGCAGTAGGTCTATGCCTCCATCCAGCCCTATGGAGCCCAGAAACCATTTTTTTTTTTTTTTTTGTCTATACTAGCAAAAGCTAAATCCATCATGCAGCATGCTGTGTGGCTTAGAGACGCCTCTGTATACTGTGGTGGGAATCTGCCATACTGTAGGTCAAGCCCATTGGCCTGGAACCCGCCATGCTGGCGTTTCTGTATCAGGGCTCACATGAGAGACACAGCTAGGAAGCTGCTCTTGGCTCTGTTTTAGAACCCTTTTTTTAAAGCTTTCTCGGGTTTAAGTGGAAATTCTTGCCCCAAGTTGAAATCTCAGATGTTGATGGAACTTTTTCTGTGTCCCGCCTGGTCCCATAGCGACTCGGTCATAAGTAAACACACAGAGGCTTATATTAATTACAAATTGTATGGTCTATGGCTCAGGCTCATTATTAACTAGCTTTTATAACTTAATCCAGCCCATTCCTAGTAATCTATGTTTGCCACGTGTCTTTGTGGCATTCCCTGTTCTCTCACATCTTGCTTCTCGTAGCAGCGGCTCACAGCATCTGCTCTTACCCCACCCTTCTGCCTCTCAGTATTCAGTTTGAATGTGCTGCCTAATCTTATTCTGCCTCGCCAAAGAGTTTTATCAACCAATGAGAGCAGCACATATTCACAACACACAGAAAGACGCCCCACAGCACCTGTTACTGACTGCCTGAGGGGAACCTGGTTTATGTGAGAAGGTTAGTCCTGTCTAGTCATTTTGGTTGACTGTGTCGAGTGAGGTTCTGCTGTTCCTGGAATACAAGGAGACTGAAGGTGACTGCAAGACTGTCACCCTCATCTCTGACCTTCAGCCTTGAAGAAAGGGGGATGAGAGAAGTCAAAACAGACTCTCCTTGGGTGAGTGACAAACCTGTACAGAGTGAAGCAGGTGTCTGGCCCAAAGTGACAAGAGATAGCCACAAAACGAAAGCAGAGATGCCAGGCTTCCAATCTTCCATCCTTTCAGTTACCTGGTGGGCACAAGTGAGGAATTGGTGTTATGAGCAGATGCAGCTTCCAGGTGGCTAATCTGTTGTGGCGACTAGCAATGGCATTCTTTGAAACAGTTTTTACTGTGCATTGTAATGGTGATATTGAACCCTTCTGTGTTTCTCTTGGGTTTATAATAAGTGATTCTTAGAGTAAGGTAATGGCACACATTTTGGTCTTGTCCTTACTTTTGATTTTGAGACAAGATCTCCCCATATAACTCAAGCCTATAGTTCCCAACCCTCCTGCTTCCACCTCAGAGTACTGGAATCACAGGTGCCATGCTTTGCTATTTCTTTTTTCTGATCTAATATTCTCCTCTAATATTGCAATTAGAATAAAAGAGTCGAAACTCCTAAATTTTGGGTCAGAATGATTTGGATCGTTTAAAATGGGGTTAGCGTTGGAGCAGTTTATGTGGGTAGAGTGTCCATTGCTGCTGTCTTTGTCCTCCCTGCTGGGAAGAAGGGCACACTGTCCACACTGGAAGTTGGGAAAGAGACACGAGACTCCCAGGATCTGCCCTTCAGTCAAGCAGGCCTGGCCGAGCCAGAGTCTGTGAATTCCAGCCACTGAGTCTAAGCACTTTGTTTCTTAATTTCAGCAAATCATTCACAGAAGGTGGGAAAGTGATCTGAGGATGTTTCCAATGGCCAGACAGCCAGGTACCTTGCCATGGAGGTGAACTTGTTTGCAAAAGTTGGCCATTTGAGGGATTTTCATTAATTTTCTCAAATACACAGGACTAGTAATGGATGTGAGGTTTATCAGCTTATCATGCTAGGCGGTTGGAATTTCTGAGGTCCTAGGTCTATAAGGACTCAGGGTTTCAGTCTCTGTGGTGATCAGGGAACTAAGTTTTCAGCTCATTTCTGAACTGAAGACTACCTTTGTGCCTATCCTAGTGGTGGGAGATGTTTTCTGAAGACTCAGCCTTCCATCACAGTTATTATAACCTTGGGTCCATAGATACCTAATATTTTTGAAATTTGACCTATAGCAATTAGGTTTTTTTATATATAGTCATGAATCTTTTATGGTTCTGCCCTGGTAGTGATACTTAAAAAATTACTCCATTGCCTCATCATAGTCTTGTATGATTGTTTTATTAATACTTGATGATTTAATCCATCTGATAGTTTTATTTATCATGTGAGTTAAGGGCATTGTTTATTACTTTGTGTGTTTGTGAAAATGTATGTGTTTGTGTGTGCCACGTATGCATACCCCTGAGCACATGAAGATGACAGAGGAGGAGGTGAGGTGGTCCCTTCCTACTATTCTCTACTTTACTCCCAGAGACGGTGTCTCTTAACGAATCTGCACTTGGCAGGCAGTCAGCTAGCCCTAGAGTTAGTGCCTCCTGTTTCCACTCCCCACAGCCCTGGGGCTGGGCATGAGTGTAGCCACGCCCAGCTTTGCATGAGTGCTATGGATTTTAACTTCTGTCTTCATGCTAGTGTAGCAAGCACAGTCATCTCCACAGTCCTGGCACAATTCATTTCTTAGTAGCTACTCACTGCATCCCTACTTAGTGAGCACCAATTACTGTTAAATGCATTTATTAACTACCTAGTCCATGTACATGCTGGAGGCATTTTCAGATTTTTTTTTTTTTTTGCTGGTTTCATTCATTAATTTCCCATATGGTCTTAATTATCCAAGCTATAGATAACCTTTTTAATTTGAGAGTAAATTTTATATCCCTTTAATCTTCTTTAAAATACTTATTGATAATTACTTTTTATTCCAACAAACCATAAAATGCTATCATTAACTTATAAAATGCTTTAAAACCAAATAATTTTTATTAGAAAGTAAGTTTATTAATTACTCAGAGAGTTTGTTTTTTACATTTTTACATGGTGTTTCTTTATACACATTCCTTTCTTTTTAAATACTATTTTTATTATTTGAAAATTTCCTACAGTATATTTTGATCATATTCATACCCTCCTTAAACTCCGCCAAGATAGTCCCACCTCCCTACCCACCCAAGGTCATATACATTCTTGCATGCCTGTTCTCTCCCCCCGCAACACATATGCTATCACTCTTTTCTTTTAAACCCACCCAGTCTAATTTGTGTTGGCCAAAACTCCTGGCTATGGGGCCTGATTTGTATTGTGGTTGATGTACCAGGGGTCACAGCACTAAGGAAAATGGACCTAGCCTCTCCTAGCAGCAATCTAATGCCGATAGCTCCTAAGCTAGGGGTAGGACTTGATGCCCACTTCTCCCCCTCCGTGCTGGGACTTTGTCTGGCTTGAACTTGTGCAGGTCCTGCATGTGCTGCCACAATCCCTGGGAGTTCATATGTACATTTGCCCTGTTATGTCCAGAAGAGCACTGTTTCCTTGAAGTCATCCACCACATCTGGCTTGCAATTTTTCTGCCTCCTCTTTCCTGTGGATCCCAGATGTGATAGAGATGTACCATTTAGGGCTGAGCACTCTGAAGTCTCTTATTCTTTATAAGTTGACCATTTGTGGGTCTCTGGGTTAATTGTCATCTACTATAAGAAGAAGCTTTTCTAATGAGAATTGAGTGATGCACTAGTCTACGTTATAGCATTATCTCATGCTCTGTCCATTTAACCGAATAATAGCGGTAGATTCTTCACTATTCCACATAACCTATCGAGCTACAGGTTCTTGGCCTCATTGACACTTTTGGGTATGAATTCCATCTCCTGGGGCTTGACTTAAATCCAACCAAAAAAAAAAAATGGTTGGTTACTCTCATAAAATTTATGGCACTGTTGCCCCAGTGGACTTGTCTAGCTAGGCAGGTCATTATTAGAGCTTGTGAGGGTCATTCTAGGGTAAGGCTGATGATTAATTCTCTCCTCCAGGAGTGTACATAGCATCTTCTAGTGCAGTGAAAGCTAGCCCGTAGGGATGGAGCTTCCCAGTGAGTACCAGTTTTATATCTCCATGCTCTATGACTCAAGTATGTGATGTCTTCAGCAATGGGGTTTTACCAAGTTTGGGGGATAATCAATAGCATTGGCAATAGCCTGTTGTGTTTGAGGGTCTATGGGACCCCATTGGCTAACAATTCAAGAAGAGAACTAATTCTAGTACTGGATTTTTGTTTGGCAGTGTGTGGTGTCTAGTTGAGTTATTGCATCCCCTTCCCCTATTACAGGGTAACTCCATTTAAGCTCTTTTATATATGTATAATATAAATATATTCATATATAAGCTTCTACAGTAGTAGGTTTCAACATGGCTCTTTGGAAAGGCTTTGGTGTTAGCTGTCCCTCTGCATAGTCTCCTCTCCCCCACCCTCCCAGTTTCATTTTTTCCCCTTTCCCCATTTCTAATACCATATTCTACTTTCTCTTCCTTGAAGCACAGGGGCATCTACTTCCCTTTTCTTTCCTTTCTCTCTTCTCTCCTTGGTGTTTCTAACTTCACATCTCAGCCTCTCTTCCTGCTGCCATAATAAAACCCTGACAAGAACAACTGAAGGAAGAAAGGTTTATTCTGGTTCACAGTTCAAGGTATAGTCCATCATGGTGGCAGAGTCAAGACTGCAGGATCTTGAAGGAGCTGGTTACATCACACCCACAGTCAGAAAGCCAGGGGATGAATGGACACATGCTGTCACTCATGTCCCTTTTTCCATTTTATATGACCCAGGATCCTCTGCCCAGGGAATGGTTCCACCCACAATTAAGATGCCACTTCTCGCATCAATTAACATAAAATAATCCTCCACAGGCATGCCCAGAGGCCTGTGCCCCAGGTAAGCCTAGAGTCAAGTTGACAGCTGACACTGGCCATCAGAGGTCTTCTCTAAGAGCTGAGATTGGGCATGTATGGGTCACCTGTCAGCTGGTTTTCAGTTATGTCTCAGTTGAGCCAATGGCCCTCTAGTAAGGGTTTGAAGCTCTAATTGTTCTCTCCTTCTTTCTTAGCTCATTTCCTTCTCCTTCTATTCCTCCATCAATCCATCTCCTTCTCTCTGTGATAATTGAGTCTATGCTCTTATTAAATAGGAAGTCAGATGATAGAAGATGGACTGAGGCTGCAAATAGTTATATGATTACAGCCCTGCAGTGCTGGAAGAGGGGTTATTTATTTTTAGTACATATAACTGCTAATGAGAAAAATGGCCCAAGCCTCAGCGAGGGTGGCATACATGGGCCTCATACTAGACGATCCAGGTAAGGTGGACTTCCCTTTCCAGGAAGGCCCTGCTTCTGAATGCAGCATGGAGAAGAAAGAACAGTTCCGATAGACCCCAAGGTGACTGACAGCTAGCTTGGCTTCCATCTCACTCTCTGCATGGGATGATCCACAAGCCCCTTGAGTGTTTTTGTGTCTTCTTCAGTGCTGGGATGATGTCCTGGCTTCACTTCGGTTGCTGTGATAAAATATCCTTACAAAAGCAGTTTGGGGAGAAAAAGTTTATTTTATCTCACAGGTTCAGGTTACAGTCCATCACTGGAGGGACTTGAAACTGTCATAACACATCAGTAGAGAGTAGAGCAGAGAGACATGAATGCCTGCATGCCTATTGCTCGTCTCACCCTCTCGACACTTACCTAGTTCTGGATGTAAGCCCAGGGAGTGGTGCCTCCCACCATGGGTTCGGTCTTCCCACCCCATTTAACCATATGAAGACAAATCCCCACAGAGATACCCACATGCCAGCCCGATCTTAAAAAAAAAATAAAAGTCCCTCATTAAGAGTCTCTTCTCAGGTGATTCCAGATCGTATTAGGTTGACAGATGTAAATAGTACCTACCAGAGAAAAGGAAAAAAGACGTAAGTTACAGTGTTTGCCAACTTCTCTGATGAAAATATTCCCACTAGAGATGGTTTCAAGCTGTTAAGGTGAATTCACCCGACTTGGGAAATTCCTAAAAATTTAATAGTTCTCATGTCAAGCCTGTTCAGTGTACCACAGAACCCATACTCCCCACCTTCCAAGGTCCGGTGCCACCACCTTTGAGAGAGCTTGACTCATGGGTAGTTCTCTTGTTCTTTGACCATTTTGAGGCTGGATTGACTGTCTTCTCTATCAGTCTTGTTAACCAAGTCTAAGCCATACCAAAATCCTTCATTTCCTCAAGGGGACACTTTGAGTATGAACTTTTCATTTTAGGTGAAAAGGTAGGAGATAATTGAAGAGAATGACCAAGATGTGTCAATCAAATGCAGTATGTGCTCTTGAGTTGACACTAACGTGGGGTGGGAGTGGGGTGGGGTTGTGGTAAAGAATGTTAGTACGATAATTGATGAAATCTCAGTGTAGACTATAAAATTTAGTGATAATCCTGTGTCTATGTTAATTTATCCAAGCTTGAAAATTGTGCTGCAGTTATTTAAGAGAGTAGTTTTTTTATGAAAGGAAAGAAAAAAGAATACGGGGGTAAATGGGCTGGGAGGTAGCTCAGGTGGTACCATCCATGCTTAGCATACTGAAGGCCTGGGTTTGCTCCCAGGTGCTGTGTAAACAGCACTCACAGATGAGGCAGGAAGATCAGATCAACACCCTCCTGGGCGATCTAGTTTGAAGGCAGCTTGAGATACAGGAGCTCTCATTTCAAACAACAACCCAAACAAACAAAAACCATGTCAGTAGCTTGCTACATGATGATGCAGAAAGAATGTATTTAAGGAGAGAGAGAGAGAGAGAGAGAGAGAGAGAGAGAGAGAGAGAGAGAGAGAGAGAGAGAGAGAGGAGGGCGAAGTGGGAAATGGTTGACAGATACGGGAAACATTTCAAGGAATTCTGTGTGGCATTCCTGACTTTCCCATGACTCTAAAATTATTTACAAATCAAAGGTAGAAGGAGAAGGAAGAGAGAAGAGGGATGGGAGGGAGGAGGGACTGGAAGGGAAGCACAGAAGGAAAGAAGGGGATAAAATAGGCTACAGAGCAGTCTGTGGTTGGATTCTCATGGCACTCTGCCATTGAAATACCCTTTCTGATGTCTCTTGTGACAACGTATAGCTAAATCCTCGGCACTCCTTGGGAGTTATCTCTTTAGCCCTTTGGGGTGATTTGGTAATGTTTGTTATCTCCTTTCTTTGAGACTGGCTTATCCTGGTCTGTCCTGTCACAGCCAGGCTCTGAGTGCCCCCTTCTCCATCTTAATTGTTGATATTCTATGAAGTTGCATCCTTGATTTCTCTTCTTTAGAGTTTATACATTTTTTTCAGATTATTTAATCTACTTCATAATCTGTACCAGTTCAGGGGTCTGTCTCTGTCTCCCGAGTTTTACGTTTATGAACGTAACATGCAATGTCCCCTTTGTTATTACACTAGAGGGTCCAAAGCTCTGTGGTCTTTCTTGTCACCTTTGTGTTACTCTAACAAATGACCTTTCACGTGGTACTTTATTTCTTACACCTCGAGGAAGTGTGTAATAACAACATGCCCTTTTAACAGCCAAGGAAATAATCTGTGCAGGGTCCCCTGTCTGACAAATGGCTGTCCTGTATTGACACTTTACTGCGTTCTTTAATCTTATGATGTTCAGAGCTGTGTTCCCATTCTTCATAACATCTACCAGTTCGTAGCTGCCCCACTTCTTCTCGGTTCCCAGCACCTGCTGTGGAGTTAGCTGCACAGAACTCTTGGGAAAGCTTGAACTCACGGCTTTCTTCTGACACAAAGACGGGAGAGACTTCTGTAGATGTTCCCATTAGTGGTTCCACAGAATGTTAGTAGATTTAAAAAAAAAAAACAAAACCCTAACAAACAAACAAAACAAAACCTAGCCACTATCATCTTAAAACAGGTAGAGAGCAGCAAAAACAGGAGAACAAATCTCAATATGTCATCTATTTATTTATATTTTTGAGTAAGAGAAACTTTGAACAAAACTCTAGGTTAGTTTACTATCTATCAGAGATGTGTTCCCTGTGCTTCCGGGATTGTGGTGATTCACCCCACACAGATATCAGTGGTTAACTCCAGTGGTTATGAAGTCAGCGAAGTGCAGCTGCCTGGGTCATGACCAGTACACATCTTTGAACCTTCAAATTCTTCAGAACTTCAGTTATTTTGCATTTATCTGTTTTTTTGGAATGTAATTGAGTAAAAAGACATAAACTGTGACACAGCTTTATTCTTTAGATAATTTAAACACATTGGGATATTCTCAGTGTATCTTTCAAAGTACATTATAAATGGTAATGAAAGTTTCATCAGTCAATAGCTTTATCAATGCCCAGGAGACAGAAAATACTGAAAATATTGACTTGGTTGGGTACATTAGCATCTCATTTTTCATCATCTGATCAAAGTGTCATCAAAACATTAGCTGTATGTTGTATTTTTGGAATAATTGCTTTAATAGCTTTTAATTTTAGAGTTATAAAGGGAGTCTTCTCCAGTTGAAATAAACAATCCATGTCTTGCAATAAATAGCTGGTGATTTCTCGCTAAGCTTGAGATGAGTGTTTTAAACTATGACTCATTTGTGAACAACTGAATTTTTCCATTTTTGTTTTTTAGGATTTGGAAACATCTCCCCACGAACTGAAGGTGGAAAAATATTCTGTATCATCTATGCCTTGCTGGGAATTCCTCTCTTTGGTTTTCTGTTGGCTGGGGTTGGTGATCAGCTCGGGACCATATTTGGAAAAGGAATTGCCAAAGTGGAAGACACGTTTATTGTGGGTACCACAAACTTCTTACTACATCTGTTTACTGGTTTGGTTTGTTCGTTTTGCTTTGTTTTTTTAGTGCGTTACCTCTTCTAGCACCTTAGATGAGTTAGAAATTCAGTTGTCATTTATATAACAATTTCTATGCCTCTCAGCATGCCACTCACTCTATTTAACTTATTCACATACTTAACTGAGAGAAACTAAAAAATTATGTACAAGAAAGCAGAATTATATCCTTCCTGGGTTCCACTTGAAATTGTATGGTGTCCTAATTTTATATATATATATATATATATATATATATATATATAGTGTGTGTGTGTGTGTGTGTGTGTGTGTGTGTGTGTATAAGGCAAAGGGTAATCTTGGATGTCACCTCAAGTATCATTCAATTTATTTTTTATACAAGGTCTTTAAATGACCCAGATTCTCACTGGCTGATTGGCCATGGAGCACCTCAGGAACTGTCTGCCTCTGCCTCTCTAGCACCGGGATTACAAGCCTGTGCCATCACACCTGGCTTTGTTTTGTGGGTTCTGTAGGTGGAACAGACGTCCTTGTATTTGTAAGGCAAACACTTTACATAACTGCGCTATCTTTCCAGGTCCCACCTATATCCTTTAAAGTAGTTAATTTTCCTTCAAACCCCTGTTTTATTTCTTTTATGTGTATGAGTGTTTTGCCTGCATCCTTGTCTGTGTACCATGTACATGCTTGGTGTCCATAGAGGTCAGGAGAGGGTATCAGATCTCCTGGAACTAGAGTTACAGATGGTCGTGAGCGGTGTGTAGATGCTGGGAACTAAACACAGGTTCTCCGCAAGAGCAACAAGTGCTCTTAACTGCTGAGACGCCTCTCCAGCTTCAAATCTTGGTTTTCTTATTTGAGCCACATTAACAATGCCTTCCCATTGTTCTAAGCAGTCAATGTTAAAACTGGAAGCAAATAGCTGGCAGTACTTTTATTTTCAAAAATTGCTTTGGTGTTTGTCTTGATTGCTGTTGGCGTTGATATGTTATGTGGTCCTTTTGGGCAAGCTGTAATAATAAATAGTAAACACAAACTACCTTGATGGTAGAACACAGTCAAATGAAACTTATCTACAAAGTGCAGCAGTTCAGAAGAATCCAGGATAGTAAACACGAGGGGTTGGGGAGAGTGTTATATTTAGAAGGTCTGTGGATAAAATTAGGATGCTGTTATTGAAGCTGAGGGAGTGGGGAGGTGGTGGTGGTGGTGGTGGTGCTGGTGCTTGTTTATAATCCGAGCTCTCAGCTCTTGGGAGGCAGAGGCAGGGTCCAAGGCCAGCATGGTCTACAGATTGGCTGATTTCCAGGGTAGGCAGGGCTGTACAAAGAAAAACCAACCAACCAACCAACCAAAAACAACAACAACAACAAAAAAAAACCAAAAACATGTTATTATTGAATTTTAAGTGAAAAATAAGAATCTATGATTGAAAGTTTGTGTCCTTGAAGAAAATCATGGAAGGATACAATGGTTGCATTTGCACATGGTGTTAAGAACCTTCTCTCACAGGTACTGCAAAGCATTGCATTTATCATTCAATTATTATTTTGTCATTTCATATAAGCTTCAGTGAAACACATATTCATGGTTCCACCAGTGAAATAAAACTATTGACTCACCATTTCAATTTTAGCACTAGAGATTTTTCCTACTTAAGATTGAAGCTAGCTCTTGAGCATTTTTACTACTGGAGTGGATGAGAGCATTTTTACTACTGGAGTGGATGAGACATGGTTATTTCAAAGTAGGACTTGCCCTTTCCTTCTCCATGCTAGACTCTCTAGCTATTCACACTCATCGGGAAGGCAGAGACATTGCATCAACTTGGTAATAATGAGTCATTCATTCCCTCATTCAGCAAACCTTTGACTGCCACTCCACCCTGCACAGTGTTGGCCACACCAGGTATCTACAGGTCATTTACAAACCTTCACACCTTCATGATGATACCCTTCCCATTGTCATGATGTTTGATGTTAAGCACATTGGAACAACTTTCAAGATATGAATTTACTCAAGTCTCTCCCATAAGATGAAGATGGTAGAAGAGAGAGCTCCCTGTGGTCATTTCCACTCTGTGATTTTATGCATGTTGATCTCTAGAAAGATCTCAGCCTCTTATTATTAAATGGTTTTCCTTTTAAAAAATAAATTACACTTATTTATTTGTATATGTATAATACCATGTTGCTCATGTAGAGGTCAGAGGACAATTTGCAGGAGTTGGCTCATCTTCCACCATGTGGGTCCTGAGCTTGAACTCAAGTCTTCTGGCTTGGTGGCAAGCACCTTTATTGTCTGAGCCATCTCATCACCCCATTCAGTTGTTTGCACAGGGCATGGACTCTAATCTACAGCTATTGCAGTGCATAAGACAGAGTCAGTCAGTAAATAAAAATGCAAGACAACTGTGCCAGCCTGGCGATATTGTATTGCAGGATACACCTGCAATCCCAGCACTCTGGAGACTGAGTTGGGAGCTCTAGGCAAGTTTACAACATAGGGACACTTTGCTTTAAAAGCGAACAAGAAAATGACTAATCTCAAATAGAGAGCTGGAGACAAACCCATTCCATACTTTACATTGTAGGGACTTCTTACTGAAGATGCAGGTGAAGAACTAGACTAAACAGGGGCTGTGGTGACAGGTGTGTCAGGCCTGTGAAGTCGCACCTTTGCTTACAGCTCCAATGGTGCTGTAGTCCCACAGGCAGCTGGTGGAACTGAAAGGAAGACTTCTTAGCATCATGTCCTAGTCAACTGAGTATCCTTGTCCACGTTTCCCAGTTCCCAGCTATGACTCTGTACTGCTTGCCCAGGCTTCTCAGTTGTCACATGTTCCTCAGCTGTACCTGGTCCACAGTCAGCCTTGCGTCCACAGCATAGACAGATTTCATGAAGTGGCTCAGGTGAGTGACTGTTGATGCTCTCCCAGCAAATGAGCAAATGTGCTATAATTCTGAGAAAAAAAATTTTACCCTTGGCAAAGCTATGCATCTGTGAAATAGCATTACTTATTGACACTGGTTGTTTTGAATTATTTATATTGTACTCAATTCTAAAGAGTAAAGACAGTTGAATAGGAAGGACAGAAGGGCAGGAAGCAAGGTACTCACGAGATAGCACTGTGTCGCTTGCTCTTGTGGGCGTGTCTGTAACCTCTGTCTCCCCCCTGACTCTGTCTCTACAGAAATGGAATGTTAGTCAGACCAAGATTCGCATCATTTCCACCATCATCTTCATACTGTTCGGCTGTGTCCTCTTTGTGGCTCTTCCTGCCGTCATATTCAAGCACATAGAAGGCTGGAGCGCTCTGGACGCCATCTACTTTGTGGTTATCACCCTGACAACCATTGGATTTGGTGACTATGTGGCAGGTAAGGTTTTCCTGCACTGCAGCTGCTCTCCAAGCCCAAGTCCATTAGTTAAGGCTCGTGTGGGTTTAAATTGGAACACAAGGCTGTGTGAGACTGCGCTGCCATGCCAAAGGCTCACAGCTAGGTGCCTTTAAACAGAGGGAGTTCCTGGACCCCTCTGGGACTCTGGGTACAATTCCTTGTCCCTCACTAGTGACTGAGGGAAGCTGCCAGGCCTCCTGTGACCTGCCAGTACGTGGCAGCCCCCTTGCCTGTGTTTCTAGGTGCCAACTCTCCCCTTCCTCTAAGGACTCAGTCACTGAGTTAAGGACCACCCTGCTCCCCTTTGAGCTCATTTTTGCTAAGGATACCTGCAAGGACCATGTTTCCAATACAATCACATTCTGTGGTATGTGGGGGTTGGAGCCTCAACATGTCTTTGGGGAGGACTTGATCCAACCCCTAACAGTGGCAGCCCAGTGAATAGTGATTCCTTTACTCTGGAGGCAACAGAAGGATTAAGCTGAACTCACTTACGTTGTATTTTGTGAAATAAGTCTAAACGGTTGGTTGTATAGAATTTCACATTTCTAGGTTAATTCTGAAAACCAAATATCTACCTCTTATTTATGTGGTATAAGAAAGCTCAGCCCTCTTTGTCCTTTTTACTTTCTTTTGCCTTAGTTTGTAAAACTTTGTCAACTTCAGATGGTGATTTTATTCTTGGCCACTGAAGATTCTCTTTTGCCTATGACACTGGAAGGTTTAATTCTCAGTACAGGGCAGTAGCTCCTTCTCCAGCTGAAGTGGGTCTCATGGTATCTACATCATTTGTGTGACCTGATTTGTCCTTTTTTATATGTAGTGACTGCTCTTTGTTCTCTTCTTGTTTCTGTCTTACTTGTTCAGACCTCACTCTCCTCAGTGGTGTTATTCCAACTCAAGTCTTTATATGTGTTGGTGTGTATGTGGACAAATCTGTGTGTGTACGTGTGCAGGTCAGTGTGTCTTCCTTGGTTGCTCTCCACTGTGTTGTTTGAGACAGAATCATCCACTGAACCAGGAGTTCCTGGAGTCAGCCAGAGCAGCAAGGGCTGAGACCTCCTGTGTCTGCTTTGCCAGCTCTGAGAGATTACAGGAGCATCAGTCATACTTAGATTTTTTTTTTATTATTACATGGATGCTGAGGATCTCACTCATTTCCCCATGCTCTTCACTGATTGAATGATCTTCCAGCACCAATCTTAAATAGTGGTAGTAAAAATAAATGCAGGGATGACCCTCTGGGGATCATTTTAATGAGATTCCCCCAAATTCAAACCACTAATGAATTTATAACTCCAGTTTGATGTGATAGAAAATACAATAGGCATACTATATTACCATAAAATAGCAACATGTTATCAAATTCTCAGAATAAGCTCATCAGAATGATTTAGATTTCTTAAAAAAAATCTTACATTTTTTTTATTTATGGTGTGTGTGTGTGTGTGTGTGTGTGTGTGTGTGTGTGTGTGTGCAAACACACTGTATGGAGGTCAGAGGACAACCTGTGGGAGTTGGCTCTCCATGGCTCTGGTAATTGAATGCAGGTTGCCAGGCTTGTGTGGCAAGCACCTTTGCCCACCGAGCCATCTTTCTGGCCTGACCTCAGTCTCTTCTTTAACTATTTCCAGAGGAGAGACTATTGCTCTGGTCAGGAAAACATCAAAAAGGGCTGGAGTTCGTTAGTTTGTGCTGGCATTAAGGTTGATGTTGGCAAAGCCTCCTTGTGAGGAATGTGCAGTGTCTTTGAAGAAGTGTGACATCCTCATGAGTGAGGCTCTCCCTTTGCTCAGAAGCAGCATGCCACTTCTCTGTACCAGGTGGAGGAGCTGGGAGGGATGGTACAGAGGCCTAAAGGGTACCCTTTTACTTGGACAATTATCAAAATGACATGAGGAGTCTTGAACATTTGTGGTACCATGTAAGCAGACAGGGTTCTGTCCTAAAATGTCTAATTTCTTACCTGCCTTAAAGTTGTATATAGTCAGTGTAAACAGAACTGAGAAATGTGTTTCTACAGGGGAAAGTGAGGTAGCAGGATGAAAACAAAAAGACCCTTGCAATTCATTAGTCTCCCCAAGTGACATAAACATAAGTACAAAGTCTTGTGAAACATGTTGGCTGTACGGGCGAAGGTCTTACACTTCAGGCCAACAGCTGGACATGGCATGGGGCATTTTAAACAACCCACAGACTGTCCAACTGGCTTGTGACCTTCATGGTCTGAGACTCCTTAAATATGAAAAAATTATAAAATTTATGAAAGTGAAGAAAAATATGAGTGGAATCTTAAAATAATAGTTTCTATGACCACCACCGAGATTGACTTGGAGTGAGTAAAACCCCAAATATTTTACTTTATGGTTTTGGAAAACATGTTTTTTTTTTTTAAAGTACTTTAAGTTCACCTGAAGAGGTCAAGGTTCTTAAACTGAAGAGTCTGTCTGTGGCTGTGGTCTTCTGCACAAGGAAGGGTATTCAGTGGGAACATCCCATGGGTCCCAGTGGGGTCCCTGAGTCCAGAGTCACGGTCCCATGTCATAGAAGGATAGGGTGACAAGAATGATCCTTCTGGAGCTAGAGAGATGGCTCAGCAGCTGAGTCCTTACTATACTTACAGAAGGCCTGGGTTATGTCCCCAGCACTCACACAGTAGCTCACAACTGCCTCTAAGTCTGGCTTCAGAGGACCTGATGCCCTCTTCTGGCCTCTGTGGACACCTGTACAGGAGTGCACATGAACTCACACAGACATAAATAAAATAGATATCTTAAAAGGAATGATACTTTGTATAATCGATAATGGGAAAAACAGCTTTTCTTACCACTAGTATTTGGTTATATCGAGCCCCTCATCAAAAGCATTACTTTCATCCCATTTTCATTTTGTAAAGGACTTTTTTTTAAAAGATAGAAGTCTACCTTGCTAATTACTAGAGCACAAGTTTGCTTTGATTAAAATGATTAATGGTGGCTAGAGAGATGGCTGAGCAGTTGAACACCTGCATGGTGGTAACTCCAGTTCCACAGGACCCATCGTCCTCTTCTGGCCTCTTCGGCCATTGCACTCATGTGATACACAGACATGCAGACACACACTCATGCACACACTCATACACGCACTCATGCACATGGAGTTTTAAAAAATGACAAAAAGAGGGAGAAGAGAAGAACAGTGCACTTTGAGGACTCGTCTGCCTCCTTCGTCTATGTTGGCATTTGTGAGACCACAGAGCTGTGTTCTAGAGCTGCAGGCATGTGTGCCTGGTCCTCACACTCAGGAAGCATTTTTGGACAGATGTAGAGAAGACAAGGCAGGAAACATGTGCCCTTTTAAAAAATCTTCGGAAAACAGAAACTGTTTGTCTTTGGAGCTTCTTGTGAAGGGATCGCCATGTGTAACTCAACAGAGTCAACACAGTCAACCTTTGCTCTTGGGGACCTTATGACTCCAGTGAGCTGCTGAACTAAGGCAGGGCTCCTCTGGGGAGAGGCCAGCTGTCTGCTTTGTAGAGCTTTCCCTCTTGCTGTCCAATGTCCTGACCCATAATGCAAGAGGCAGCACTCTACCTTCCAGATACTCCCGAAAATCTTAATTTTTTTTATTTCTGTTTTTGTGTGTGTCAGGGCGTGATGCAGTGGCTGGCTGGTTACCTTGGTAATTGACATTGGATCTTTTCCACTGATCTGCTGATTCATTCTGCCCCCCCCCTTCCTCTTTACCCATGCTCAGTGTCCTAAGGCTGAGGAGTATTGGGGAGGAGCTAGGTGTTGGCCTTGTGTTATACTAACAACTCCAGAGCTTAGAGGAATGTGGGCTGTAGTTCTTGCCCAAAAATGAAAAGGGAAGAATGAGATGACTTAGCCAGTGTCATGTACCTGGTTTTGAAAGTATAGTCAGAGTTAAAATGAACTGTAAAATCATCCCTGGGAGTTAATGTTGATGTGCTTATTCCTGCCATTGGATTTTTCATTTCTTTAAATACCTAGAATGACATGTTCTTAAGTCGCACTCACCTTATAGACTGAAGACTACACCTACCTTTCTTTCTTAAAATTTAGTCTTGATCATATGTGAATGTGTAAAAAAAAAAATGGCTACCTTTTTGGGCTTGCTTCCACAACTGATCTGCTTGGTCCATGAATGTGCAAGAGAAGATGATGGAGAACCATTAGATGATGGTTCTAGAATACTGGAGAAAAGCCTCGTGATACCGTTTAACACAAAACACATTTTCAAAACTGATGGCTTTTTAAATATATAGCATCAGTCAGAGCGATGACATGTAACCCCCAAGTATGCTTCTCAATGAAATCCTTTAAGACACTTCTTCTCCCAAGTCAGCTTAGCTTGGTTCAGAAGAGGTATGGATGAGGAAGAGCCTGGTGTGATCCTCAACTTCCCTATGTTAAGAAAACCCAAACATTTTAGTCCTCAAATTTAAGCATTGTAAGTAACTATCATGGCCAACACCACAAAGACACCCATTTCCCAGCTGGCTCATTAGGTATGAGTGCTTACTGCTCATCCTGAGAGGGGGTGTTAGGGTCCAAGCACCACATGGCAGCTCATACACATGTAACTCCAGCTCTAGAGAATTCAGTGCCCTCTTCCTTCTTGGAGACTGTACTCTGGTACACAAACTCATTCAGACACACACACAATATACACTTGATTAAAACATAAAGATATCTTTTCTGTGATATCTATGGACTATGTAATACACACACACACACAAAATGTTTGTTGTTTGTATATCAGATATATATCAGGATATGATATATATCAGATTATCAGAATAATATGTTAAGGCTTCTGAATGTATTCTATGGAATTTTCATCACTGAAAGTATGCTCTGTTAAATGCTGGGAGCTTATTCATGCCACAGGGAGGCAGAGCACCTCCCTGGCTGGTCAGGCTTCACACATGGTGCCTTTGCCCTGGCATGTAACCTATACCACTTCCTAAAAGTAACTCCAACTTCTATTGTCTTTTGTTGTATTTTTGACTTAGGGAAAGACATATTTCTATGTCTTCTAATAACATTTCCTGGAATTATATGTTATAAGTCATCATTGGAAGTGAAGCTTTTCATAACCAAATGTTTCCCTTCCTGTATCACCCTGAAGGTGACTCATGGAGTGAGTGCTCACTTAATTCATGGGGATTTCATAGTAAAACATCTCAGTTTTCAAAAGCCATGGCGATGTTTTTGCTGCTGGGAACAAAATCCTCTAGGATACAGTGCCTGATACAACCTAAGATTTGTGCAGTTATCTCTGAGGCCAGTTACCAAAATTGCTGCCATTAAGCTGATTGCTGAGGAAGATGTTGCTGGAGATCCAATAGATACCGAAGAATGTACTTGATGAGGACAGAGGACTGCTCAGATCACAAGGGCTGCTCAGAAAGAAACAAAAACAAAACACGTTAATCAAAAAGAGGAAGTTTATGTGACTGCTAAAGAGATGTGTTATAGTGTGTGTGTGTGTATGTGTATGTGTGTGTGTGTGTGTGTGTGTGTGAGAGAGAGAGAGAGAGAGAGAGAGAGAGAGAGAGAGAGAGAGAGAGAGAGAGAGAAGAGAGAGAGAGAGAGAGGTATATATGAGTATGGTCACAAGTGTGCCACTATGTAAGTGTGCCAGTCCAGGGACAACTTTTGAGGATCAGTTCTCTCTGTCCATGGTATCGAGCGAGGTAGGTCACTGTTCTGCCTCTGCATACCGGAGGTCAGTCGGCCCATAAGCTTCCCAGAGAGCTGCTTGCCTGCATCCTCCATCTCTCTGGATTGCATATGCATCTAGCTTGTCTCGTAGATAGTCCGAATCTGAACTCGGGCCGCCAGGCTCCTCGGCAAGAGCCCCCTCCCTGGCTCTCTGCACTGTAACCCTCACCTTTCCTTAATGCATACTCATTTACTCTGGTGTTTATGAACTACTGTGCTCAGCACTCAGTAATAACGATGATGGCTGTGGTTCCTGCTCCTCTGGATGGAATGTATGAAATTAAAGAGCAACCGCTAAACAGGTATCCATCCGTGTTCTGTGGAACAGGAGAAATCTGCTCATCCCGTTTCAGCCAGTAATGAGAGAATTGATAGCTCTGCTGATGACTAATTAGCAGAGTTGAACTGAGGGTCTGGGGCAAGCCAAGGGATGAGCTTGCAGGGGTCCTCAGGCATCTAGAAGCATTGTAGAAACACAGGGCGAGACAGCAAAGGAGGGAGCATCGGTGGGTGACGGTTATGATGGTGCTGGTGCTTAATGGAGACCCCAAACTGCTCTCCATGGAGACCTAGAGATCATTCCCAGGGAAGATGATCATTTAGCTCCTGCACACTGCAGAGTTTCACTGTTGCAAAGATGAATAAGGGAAAGGACTCGTGGATCTCCCTTCTCTACACTCAGGAGGTTCCTGTTCTTGCAGCAGCTTTTATATGAAGAAGAGAAATGGGCTGGTTTCTAAATCTCTAAAATCCAAAGATATAACTTCAAATGCTAGGCCTTCATTTTAAAATAATTTTAAGTTTTTAATTTCACTTCATGTGTATGGATGTTTTGCGTGTATGTATATCTCTACACAACATATGTGCCTGCTCTCCTCAGAAACCAGAAGAGGGCATTGGATCCCCTGGAATTGGAGCCGTAGATCATTGTGAGATGTTATATGGGTGTTGGGAACTGAACCCTGGTTCTCAGGAAGAGCATTGAGTTTTCTTAACTGCTGAGCCATCTCTCCAGCCCTATAATAACATTTTTGTTTTGTTTTTGTTTTTGAGACAGGATTTCTCTGTATAGACCAGGCTGTCCTGAAACTCACAGAGATCCTCCTGCCTCTGCTTCCCAACCCCTATGCTGGGATTAAAGATATATGCCAACACCACCCATCTAATTATCTTCTTTAGCTTTACATTTTCCTGTCTCAGTGACATAATTCTGTTTTAATAGGTCAATTATTATTGAAGGTTGAAGTCACCAGATTGACTATGCCCCTGTAAGAATGTTTCTGTTCCTTATGCAATTTGCTGTCACAGAAGAAAGATACACAAAGCAGAAATGATGCCTCATCATAATCATAGTAAAGCATCATTAATAAAATTATGGTCAAAGCCAAAAGTTAAGATCATTATTTGATATCTAAACTAGAATAGGTATATGATACCCCTTTTCTGTGGTTTAAATGAGTATCCCCCAACAGGTTATGCATGCTGTGACCCCCAAGAGGTAGAGCTTCAGAGGGTGCCCTCAGGTCACTGAAGGCATGCTTTCACAGGGTACTGTAGGACCCGGTCTCTTATTTCTAAGCTTCTTGGCCCATAGCACACTCTCATCATCATTGCTCCTCTGTGTTCCTTACCAGAGAGCAGAATCAATGCGGCACCTCACCCCAAACTGGAGCTTCCAAAGTCGTGGGCTGAGTGAACAGTTTGGGGTAGTTGTATCGTATCGCATCAAGTGTTTTTGTGATAGCAATGTGAAGCTGAAACACTCATTGCTTTAGAGTGACACTGTGTTTATGTTCTGCATGTTTATGTAATACATGTATCACATTAGAAAATAGGAGGAAGGTCCTGGAATTGATAATCTCAGTCAAGAATGACTAGTCTTTTAAACGAGGATATGTAGGTTTTTCATCATTAATATTTTGTGATTCAGAGAAAAAAATCAGAAGTCAAGAAAATTAAGCAGACAGAACATTGCATTGCATTTTTGAGTTCTTATTTTTAAAACCGCTTTTTTGTAATGAAATTACAAATACACACACACACACACACACACACACACACACACACGCGCGCGCGCGCGCGCATCACACAGCTAGATTGTGGTAGCTATGCAAATACTCACTTGATCCCAAACTCAAGTTCTGTGGAGTAGAATAGCACCACCTTCTAGAAACTCCTGGAGTCAGGAGAGGTAAATACAGAGGGTCTGTCTGCTGATGCACAGGGCTTCTACACTGAGCCAAAGAGAGATGGGTATCTTGCCAAGCTTAGAGTCTTTCCCCTTAGCTAAGCACCTTCCATACTGCATGGGTAGAGTAGTTTTGTTGATGGTGTAGTCTGATTATGGCCCTCTCCTAAATTTCCATCACCCCTTTAATTACACTAAGAGGTGACACTTTTATGGGTTAATATGTCACAACGGCTTTGCCTTCTTGAAGGGGTTGATGCTGTGAGTACTGACGGTCCTCCTCTCTCTTACCTTTCCTCCTCCTGTCATGGATGACACAGCATGAAGGCCCTACCAGGACCCTTCCTTATTACCTCCCCAGCCCACGGGAGCAGTGAGTGCTGTAGAACACTGCCTACAAGTCTAAAAGCTACCATCCTTGGCAGAGCAGCTGCCACTACTTGCGAAAGACCCCCGAGATCTAGCTTGTTGATGTTCCCTCCTAGAAGGAGGGGATGGAGGGTCATTAGATTCGTGCCACTCCCTCAAGTACTTCTTGGCCAGCTATATGTCATTCTGTCCTAATTGTCCCTGGACTCATGGTCTCAGGAAGTACTAGAGTATACAGACTGGGGAAGGTTAATTGATGGGAGAATGCCATCCATGCAGCTATGGGAGGTCATCGTCATCTGGGCTGGGATGAGATGTTTTGGCGTTGTGGCTACTTTGAGTTCTCTACACTTTTTTAAGTAACCCCTCATTCATGATGTGTAAGTAGGCCCAGGAAACTCATTAGTTCTCCACACTGGACCTTGGTTTGTTGTCGGCATCCTGTACAGAGAGCATCTCCACAACACTAGGCTGTAGGATTGCTGTATGGGCTGAGGTGCAGGGTAATGAGACAGCAGCGAGCAGCTGAGCACGTGGGTGATGAACAACTCCATCCAGTGAAAGAAGCCCTGATTTGGAGCCACACGACTCGGTTTGCATTTGAGGCTCTGTAGCTCATGTCCTTGTGTGACTTGTTGTGGGTTATTTTCCCTACCCTGATATCTCTGTTTTGAGACACTGGGACTTGAGAGAAGCTGTGTGGACCTGGCAGTCACTCTTGCGTTCTGAGCAGACTGAACTTGATGGCACTTGAATCATCAGTTTTATTTCTGAGAAGGCAGACGGAGATGAAGCTTAAACCTACACCCAAAGGCCTGAGTGATGTTCTGGTGTAAATATAGGGGGCTCAGCTCTCTCAGCACCCACCTGCAGGGCTTCAGGGTGGGTTGGCTCCCCTCGGCATCACCTGCAGTCCTTTAGGATGGAATAGTTCCAGTCATGGAAGCTAATCAAGGAGGATAAGTTCTCTCATCTCCCTCAGTAAGATGTTTGAATATTCCATAAATGAGTTGAAATGAACACATCGATTGAGCAATGTGGCATTGGGAGTTAGGAGGTCCCTTCCATGTCCCCTCAGCCATGATTCTTGGGGAGCAGACAGGAAGGTTCTCTCAGTACTTGATACAGGGGAGGTTTCCAGCTACTATTCGTAGGGAACCCACTCTGTGGAGAGAATCACTTCCCATCGTTGTGAACAGCATGAACCTTCCTGCGTTACATTTTTAGTAGTTTAATCCGCTATATTGGATCAAACTCTGGCTGAGTTCCTCTTGGAAATGTCAAGGAAAAGGGATCTAGTGAGAGAGTAAAAGCGGGAAGGGGAGAGGGAGGAGGGGGGGATGGAGAGGGAGAAAGAGACAGAGGAAGGGAGGTGGGGGACCAAAAGGAGACTGTCACACGTCCCGGAAGAGACTCAGCAAGCTTAGACTTCCTGTAACTATTTGGAAAAGTTGATGAGGTTCCTGAAGCTGTCTGCCTCCACCCCTCTTGGGTATTTTTATTGCTATCTGTATGTTCTCTTATAATGAGTCAGAAAGCTCCTAAAATGGAAAGAGCTTATGTGCACATTTTCTATGGCAACAAGGAGAAAATGAAATGGAGAAACTGATCTGCCAAGTCAGTGGAGAACCCAGGAGGGGAGGGAGGGCGGAGCACCCAGCAGTCCACAACACAGTGAGGGGAGGGAGGGTGGAGCACCCTGCAGTCCACAACACAGTGAGGGGAGGGAGGGTGGAGCACCCTGCAGTCCACAACACAGTGAGGGGAGGGAGGGTGGAGCACCCTGCAGTCCACAACACAGTGAGGGGAGGGAGGGTGGAGCACCCTGCAGTCCACAACACAGTGAGGGGAGGGAGGGTGGAGCACCCTGCAGTCCACAACACCAACAGTGAGGGGAAGAGAAGAAATGGTACAGGCATTCAAGTGAGGGCAGAGAAATCACTCTACATCCCTTATTGTTTATGGTTTGACAGCATCTTACTGTGTCCTCTAGACTGCTCTAAGCTTGCAATCCTGTCTCAGCATCCATGTGCTAGATTACAGATGTGAGCTGCCACACCCAGCTATATCACTGTCTTAGTAAGAGACACCTGGACACATTCCTAAACACTAGGTAGAAAATTATTATTCCTGACAGTCAAGAATAAAAAAAGCACTTTCAGTGATTAAAAACACTTGCTGTTTTTGCAGAGGTTCCCAGTATCTACAGTAGCTCACAACTGCTGTTAACTCCAGCTCCAGGGAATCTGACATCCTTTTCTGGCCTCAGCAGACACCTGCACACATGTGCACATACATGTACACTCTAACATACTTGCAACTAAAAATAAAAAGATTAAGATCATTTCCTCATTTTAAAATACCCCGTCCCAAATTAAATTATCTCAACATTACAGATCTACTAACTTAGGGATGATTTTTACATCAAATGAGCTGATTAATGTGCAAATCAACTCATGGTTCTCAGATTTGGGAAGTGAATAGCATGCATAATTGTCTGACAAAGCTTTCTTTCTTGGGGTTTGTCTTCTTAGATCACCTAACTGCCAGTATTTCATTTTAAGCGTGGTAATTAAGAAAGGGGAAAAAACTTTTTCCATGGCTTTGAATCACTAAAACTTTTGGGGTAAACATTTTACCCAAATATAGGCCTTTTGGCGATTAAGCTAACTTACCCCTTTCCAACTGTAACATCCCATTTATAAAAAAAGACATAAAATGTCATCTTCAGCCTGCAGGCTGTGCTAAAATCAGAGTGTCTGTGAGCCCGTGTGTTAGAAGAGTCCTAAGCATTCTGATGAAGTTTAAGTTTTTGTTTCTTTTTTTTTTTTTTTTTTTCCCCAGTGGTCCTATCTTAGAGGGCATCTTACTGTGTCTAGGCCTCTGGGCCGTCCTCAGGCTGTGTGCTTATTTACCATGTTTACCTGCTAGAGCCCTCTCTGCCCATTTGTCTTATTCCTTTCACATTCAGAAGCATCTTTGTGGGATCTCCAAAGTCCAGCTTGTCTAGAGGAATGTTCCATTAATATTTTACATTTGAATGCAGTACGCATTTGTTTTCTAGCCATGGATTGAATTTTTGCATATCCTCACTGTCTATGCAGTTGGCTTTAAGATGCTGTCCCCTGCTCTGCCTCACAATGCCTTAGGCCTGCATATGGGAATTCTGCTGGGTGATTTCACATGTTGGTCTCTAAACATATCTAGCCTGTCAAGTCCCAACTTAAACCATTTGTGTTGGTTTTAGTCGATGATTTTCTTATCCCTTATGCAGTTACTGGTCATCTCCCAAGTAAGGGACTGTGGTCTCAGAGACAGGCCTGTCACCATTGTCTCATCAGCCCTTGCTCCACTTCTTGCAAGCCTCTCCTTCCCAGGCTTGCCCTCACTCAACACAGCAACTTCCCAGTTGCTCCCAAATTGGAGCATCTCTTGGGGCTTCTCCCCACCCCATCCCCTTCAGCCATTAAGATCCTTTTGATCATACAGTCAACCACAAACAGGCCATTTCCCCTATAAACATAATCCAGTCCCCACTGAGTTAGGATCCAGGTTTTTATCATCCGGCATACCCTATTTCTCTATACTCCTCATTTGGCCTTGACCATTCTCTGGCCCTCATTCATACTCTGGCTGGTCCTCTACAAGAATCCTTTGAAGAGAGTGTGGCTTCTCACAGTGTCTTGATACTCATCACTTAAAAGTTCCCTCTTCCTTCCCACTCTCTTCCTTCCTCTGTGTTCTTCCACAGAACTATGTAACCTTTGTCCTGCTACACCACACACTCTGCTGTGAGCAACTGTCTATGTGAGGCTTTCTTTCCTGTTCAGATTGTGTGTGTGTGTGAGTGTGTGTGTGTGTGTGTGTGTGTGTGTGTGTGTGTGTGTGTGCAGGGAACAGGTATATCAGAAGTCAGAGGACAAACTCAGGGGTCAGTTCTCACCTTCTACCTTTTCTTGAGACAGAGTCTCTAGATCACTACTGTGTACTCCAGGCTAACTGACCTAGGAACTTCTAAGAATTTTCTTGTCCCCATGACACATATCTCTGGGTAGGAGCCCTGGAGTTACAGAGGTGAGCTCTGACATCTAGCTTTTGCATGGGTTCTGAGGATCTGAACTCAATGGCAATCACTTTACACACCAAGGCATCCATTCTCAATGTGAAGATTTTCTCAGGTTAAAGTTGGATTTCATAAGACACAGCCTTGACTACTTATTTGGATAAATCAGTCAGGATTTCAGTGTTTGACACTTCATAACTACCTCTGTTAGTTGTGCTGAGTGGATGGATGTTTGGAAATGTGCACAGCAGATTCCCACAGTACAGTGATGGCTGCACACTGATTCCCTTAAAAAAAAAAAAAGTGCTCTTCTGCTTATTCTTTCTGGAGATGTAGGGCTTAAATTGATGACATCATGGGAATTCCTCAGAGATAATGATGGTAGCCTTGCCTGTAAAGACCTCTGATTCTCCACAGACCCATGGCTGCCCTGCCTCAAGCTTGTTACCAGACCACACTACTTAAGACGTCACCCACTTCCGGTTCAGTTTGGCAGATCCGCTGGATGGCACAGGTTGATAGGCAGTGGGCTGATGTACGCGGTCCTCTGCATGGTGTGGAAACAGCCTCTAACGTGTACTTTTTCAGTGGGAATGGAGAGAGATTAGGTGCACATGGAGCAGTTGAGTTCTGAGAGACAGATGGTCATAAAAAGAATCAGGAAACACAGACAGTTAGCATGACCTGGAAAGGGAAGGAAGCATCCTCCAGAAGCACCTTTTGAACTGGTCCTTGAAAATCTGAGAATTGTGTAAGTGAACAGGAGAAATTCAGTGTAAAGGAAGAGCCTGGGTTGGCGGGAAAGGCCAATAAATCTGCCCTTGAGCCGCAGTTCAGCCAATGAGCATGTGGGAGATCTCAGTTATTGACTCCTGAGATGACGACTGTTGTGTCCGACTTTGCTTTTCTCTTGCAGGTGGATCAGACATTGAGTATCTGGACTTCTACAAGCCTGTTGTGTGGTTCTGGATCCTCGTCGGGCTTGCTTACTTTGCTGCCGTTCTGAGCATGATTGGAGACTGGCTGCGGGTGATATCCAAGAAAACGAAGGAAGAGGTGAGGGTGAGGGTGTGTGGAAGCAGCATCTGGTAAAGGGTTGGTATATGTTCTTTTAAAAATACTTAGAAGTTTAAACTGCATATCTGCGTTAGTGTAAATTTACTGTGTGAAATAATAAATACAGGAGTTATAGTTTGGTCAGTTTCAGTATTTGTTGAATACTTATTGGGTCAGTGCCTATGTGGGAATTCGGGTTTATTTGTAACGAAAAAAGGCATAATTTAAAACATTTTGTTAATTACATATTTTTCTTTTGTGTTCTTTCTTTTGTGCAATGGCACAAAAATACAGTTTAAAATATTTTGTTAATTATATATATTTTTCTTTTGTTTTCTTTTTCTTTGGTGCAATGGTACAAAGTGAAGTCTATTCCATAAAAAGAAAAGAAAACATTTGGGACTGTAATATACCTCCATGGTAGAGCACTTGCCTAACATACGTGAAACCCTATGATCAATTCACAGCAATGGGAAAAAAATATATCAGCGTATCATAGAATGAATAGTGACTGCTTTATATAATAGTGATTTTTTTTTTACCATTTCCAGTTATTTTCTTTTTCCTTATGTCTGTATAAATGTGTACATGTTCACACTTAAACATACACATATATATTGGAAAGCTGTGTACACTGTGGCTCTTTTAGTCAGAACTTGCAAGTACTCATAATTTTACATATTTTATACAAAACATATAGTAATGATCTTGAGAATTTTGATACATGAAGTTTTTGGAATTTTAAAATGTAAGTGTTCATATGAAAATTTTATTCTTGGACATTCAGTTTTGATTTTGTATTTATATCTCCAGAAGTACTATTGGTTCCTGGAGGGTGATTGAGTTGTGGGTTGGTTTGTTTGTTTTTGTTTGTTTGTTTGTTTGTTTATTATTGAACATTGTATTTTTTTTCTGATGGGACTTGCCAACTTTGCTAATTGTTTAGGGGAGTCACAGGTCTGTCTGATCTGCACCCGTGGCACTCAGATGCCTTCCTCTGGTTATCCTGTTCATTTCATTGTCTGTTGTTCATAGGCCAAAATGCACCTGTGTCAAATCTTTGGTTGTTAAAAGCACCCCTTCTTTAATTGTGTACTCAAATGAAAGGGAATAAAATAAGAAATAGTGAATTTGATTTATTTTTATGAATTTTGTCTTACTGTTTTTGGAACATGTCAAGTCATACAGTTTTTATTGATACCTTAGGTGCTCATGGTAACAAGCAAGAGTGTGAGGTACCTAATGCTTCATCCCGTGGGTACCACATTACCCAGTTGGGGTTTTGTGTATTTAGTCTAGATGTGTTCATCTGTGTCTCAGTTATACCATATGTCAAAAATCTTTTTATTGTGAGAAAATCAGTAAGACAGAATGCTCCATATGTTAAATTGGGTCAAAGTCCTCTTTTCAGTGGGACCAGAAAGGATCTAAGTCATGGGCTTGGGATGTGTGGAGTTGGGAACTTTATGTATACTTTTCTGAACCTTGAAATTCTCAGAGATAAAAAGATGTTGTAGTAAGAAAACATTTGGATAACAGTTAAAAAGAGAGCCACTTAGGTGTTCATCTAAATGACTTTCAAGAGCATTGAAATATTGGCTCATATGTGTGCATGCACACTCCATCATTTCTGAAAGCCTGAACTTTTACAGTTAGGAAAATATTATTGTGTGACACACATTATATGCTGTAGATTAAATACTTATGTACACTAATACTACCGTGATCGCAGACAGAAGTTCTAGATGCCACTGAGGCACAATGAGGGGGAGAGAAGATTTTATATCTTTGAACAATTCATGGAGTTGCTGCAGGGTATATGTTGAAGTTTGAAAACTTTGCCATGGTGGTTTTGCAATGAGACAAGCTGGCAGTGCACCAGCTCACATAGCAACTATATCAGTGTTTGGGCTAGTAGAGCAAGGTCAGTGAGAGCTCTCTTCCTCCCTGCTCTGCAAGCCATTAACTCTAAGAAGGTGCTGGCGGGTGTGGGCCATGGTGAGGCCTGGCTGCCTGGCTTGCATGGGTCCTAGCTGGCATGGGCCATGGTGAGGCTTCTCCCCCTGGCTTGCATGTCGATCTCTCTTGCTGTGCCTTCACTTGGCCTTTTCTCTGGGCCCACTCATGGAGAGACAGGCAGGTCAGCATCCCTTCTTTTCTGTAGAAGAACACCACTATTACTGGATTTGGGCATCAGCACTTTTATTTATTTACCCTTTAATCAAACACCTTTGAAAAGCCCTGTCTCCAGATCCAGTTACCGTGAAGGTTTTGGCTCCCACACAGGAATTTATGGAGGATAGAGTACAGGTTATGACGTTCTCTTTTCAAATAAATTTACATTTTTACAAAATGGGTTTGCTATATGTGGACAGTGAGATCATGTGCCCATTTATGAAGGAGTTCCCTGACTCTCAGCTAAAAGTGTGAGTGTATTTCCAGGCTAACTCTCTATGGAAAAGATTAAAGAAGAAGCTAATTTTTTTTCCTTACCACAGACCTTTTGACTGCTACCCAGTGTTCTGAGTGCCATATGCTTTCTGGAAAGAGCGTCTGTAGAGAGTCATGTGAGGGAAGTTGTGGCTAGAAACAGTGTTAGCCCCGAGCTGCAGCAGCTCCAATTGAACCCATGGAAAATGAATTTAATTTGTATTAAGATGTTTATTTTCTGATTTATGATGCAATTTAGCTAAGTGCAGAATAGGGCCTCAAATTCAGCAAAGAATGGTGGGCGAGGGGAAGAAGGCATTGTGTAACTAATTTGGGCATTAGGAATCAAGTGTTTAATAAATGACATAATGCTTAGTTATCTAGCACAGTGGAAGACAATAGATAATTAAACTTTGAAATGGCTCAGTGAAGGGCATGACCATAGCAAAACCAAAGTGTGGACTCAGGATCCAGAGTGATAATCCTAGGACTCACACACTCCCCAACTAGAACAAACAAATTTTATTTAACAAGTCCAAGTATTACATTACTTTTTGAAATATGGCTGAGCCATAGTGATAAAATACAAATATATATATATATATATATATATATATATATATATATATATATATATATAGAGAGAGAGAGAGAGAGAGAGAGAGAGAGAGAGAGAGAGAGAAAGAGAGAGAGAGAGAGAGAGAGAGATAATTATATGAAGGGTTTTTATCGTTTCAAATGTTAAACCACATGCTGTTTCTATCAGGGAATCATTTTAATGGAATTAAGAGTTTGAAAGTAAAGAAAACCATTGTTTTCCCTTAGCATGTTGAAATGACCATTGTTGGTCTAGCAAATCCATCCAGGGCGCTAGAGGAGGAAACTACTGGATGGAAGAATTTCACGTTGACCCAGAAGCACCACACATTGATGCAGTTGGTCTGCCTTTCTCAAGGAAGGCAATAAGGAGCTTAACCATTTCTTTCTGGAGACATATGCATGTCTGAAGAATGAGCTTTTTTGTTATTTTTTAAGTTCCCATAGAAAGTAGATCGAGTTTAACAGTAAATATTAATAGAACTAATTATTTTCCCTATTAACCCATGTACCCTCTTTTGTGAGGAGATCATGTTTCCAGTTAGGAAGCAAGCATTATTTCATTACAGGGTGTAATATATTACCGATACCCAATTCAGGTGTAACAAAAATAAGATGTGTTCACAACACCCAGGAAATAAAATCTGCCCTTGCTTAGGAACGAAGTAGGGAAGAATGAACCCTGACCCAGACATTGCTTAGTTTACATCTGAGTGTGGAAGCTGTGACTTCTGTGTACACCCTAGGTTGTAGTCCATGTGATGTAGGCAGCAGCAGCAGTATCCCAACATCGAATGACAGTCCTGTCAAGTCTTGCAGAAGAGGAACACTGTGAATGGATGGATGGCCAAGCAACGGGTTTTTTTTTTTTTGCAAATACTATTTCTTTAGTCTCTGAAAATGTTGATGCAGATTTGAGATGACAGTTTTGCTGAGTTGGTCTTCTGTTATTTAAGAAAATAACCAGTTTCTGGGGCCTCTAGTGCTCTGGCCCTCCAAAAGATTGGGAACTGGCCCCAGGATCATGAAGTGACCCAAGAATATGACGGGAGAAATGTTTCTTCCTCTGGACACATAGTGGCGTCACTGATCTCTGTACTTAGCTCAGCATGATAGAATCCCTTCCAATGAAAGAACTTAGGGGATTGATGTCATGTCCCAAAAATGGGCAACTGAAGAAGAGATCTGGGTTGAGCCCTGGGAGTTTTGCAAAATAGGAGCTGATCACCATCTCTTATGTGAGAACTGCTTTCTCACACTCGAGGCATTAACTTAGGTCTCATTTACAACAGCTTCAACTGTCTCCTAAAAGCCTCGGGAGTCACTGAAGGATTTTAGGGAAGTGAAATAAATGCTTTGACAAGAACGAGAAAGATGAGTTTGAAGATGCAGATGAGAGCACTCAGCTAGGAGAGATCGGCCCAGGGATTCTTTGGTAATAATGAGGTAGAGATCCAAGTATTTATTCTAAAAATACTTGGTGGCTTTGGCTGGAAGGAATGGACTTTGGTTACATCTTGCTTTGTATGCTGAGAAAACAAAAACAATACAAAATACAGTGTCAATGACTCTAACTTCAGTAGGGTGTCTACCACAGGAAAGAAGATAGGAAATTAAGAAATACTGAACAGATAGGAGGGATAGGGTCATTTCATTTTGACATATATTGATTTGTGGATAATTTGTACAGTCAAGTGATTAATTCAAGTGTAAAAAACAGGCCTGCATGCCTAGGTAGATGGAAAAATGGAGGCTGGGAAGATAGTTTGGGGATCATAACTATATAAATGACAATGGAGTCTGTGAGTATAGGTAAATATGTCTTCATTAATATTTGTACAGTGAGGCAAGAACAGAGATAAAAACGAAACCTGGGGCAAAATGTTCATGGAAGGAGCTGAAGCTGAGGGTGGAGACTCATGCAGCTAAATGAATCCTGTGGTGGCAGATGCTGTTGAAGAGGCAAGGGAGTGAAGTTTTGGAGGATAATGGTGGATTGCATTGGCTAAAGACAGTGGAGAGGAAAATGAATTACAGGAAAAGTCAACACCCATGAACAGATTAATGAAGTGTTTCATGTCCCTCTGGGGCGCTGCCACTTGGATACGTGGGTACCACTCCTCTGGAGAGCTGTGGAGACATTGTTCTGCGGGGTTTGCAGAACACGGTGGCTACATCCCAAGATGGTCCTCTGGGCTCATCACACACAATTCCTAATATAGGCGTTTTCCCCTTTTGTATTTCTCCTCACCCCTGCCTGCCTCCCTTCCCCATCTCTTCTCTGCTCCCTATCTCGTTTCCATCTCCAGATTATATAGTTGACATTGTAGGTTTTCACTTTAATTTCTAACATATTGCAGGGAAGGACAATATGAGTTAGTATAATTTTTAAATCTTTTTGACATCCTCTCCTATTGAGATAATAAAGAAGTTAAAGATGGCCAGCTGAAGTTAGACTATAGACATGCTATACACAATCCTAAGACTTCTCCGATGTATATTTAGTGTGTATATGCATTAAAGATATTTCTTTTACCCTTACTGAAGTGTTATATGAATGAAACTACATGCCTCAAGTTTATTCTTAATCTTATTAAAAGTCTTATATTAAAAATAGAATAGAGGCAGGCGGTGTCATCATGTGCTATTAAAATCCAGGCTTTCACATCCCATGAAGATAGGGAAGCCTCTCTCTCATTATGCCACAGGGTTAGGCTTTGATAGACCTCTGCTGGTTGGTATTTGATGCCAACCCATCCGACCAACAACAGTTTCTTCACTGTTGTTTCAGCCTCAGCTTTGTGAGTAAAGAAGACACTGAGTTAGGAGTCACAAGAAAAGAGCAGAGGGATTGGGAAAATGGCTCAGTGGATAGAATGCTTGGTGAACAAGTGTGAGGACCAGAGTTCAAATCCCTAAACCCACGTAAGTGCAGGGCAGGCATGGCTGCCCTCTGTAATTCCAGCACTGTGGAGGCAGAGAGACGGGGGCTCCTCAGAGCAAGCTGGCTATCTAGATCAGCTGGAGACTCATGCAGCTAAATGAACAACAAGTTCAGGTTCAGACTCAGCCTCATTAAATAAAGTCGGTAGTGATAGAGGAAGACATCCATTGTCAGCTTTTGCATACATGTGCACCTGCAAGTGTGTGTCTATAGACATGTGAGCATCCATATCCACAAGCATGCATACCATACACATACTCATTAAAAAGTAAATAGATAAAAATTAAAAAATAATATTATTAACATGACTGCAGTTACCCCTGAAGGCAATAGTAATTGGCAGGCACCAGTAGGTGTTAAATTTCTAAGTGGATTTTTTTCTTTTGTCTACAAAAAAATGATTCTATAATCATCTGTATGATTTCTGAAAAGCTCATGAGATTTGAAGCCCACAGAACTGTGAGTTAGAATTTGGAAAGATTGATAACTTGGAGTCTCCATCTTCTTATAAAACGGGGTGATAATACTTTCTTTATGACTGAAGAAGCATGCTGTGAGTACATTGTGTTGTGGCCAAATGCTTCCTTAAGTGTTTGTTTGATTTCTTCTTTGATTTTAAAGACAATGATATCAAATTATTATGGGCTGGAGTGTTGGCTCAAGATTATTTGCTGCTCCCATAGAGGACCTAGTTCTGGCTCTTGGTGCCCACATCAGGCGGCTTACAATGGCTTGTACCTCTAGATCCCAGAGATCCAACATTTTCTGGCCTCCATGGACACACACACACACACACACACACACACACACACACACACTGTAAAGTAAATGTAAAATCTTCTTTAAATTTTTTGTAAAGTTCCGTGGCTGCCAACTATGTAGCACCACACGCTGTTTTGCGCACAGCTCCAGCCCATTTCTTTGTGTTCTGAGGACCTGTGCTTACACACCAACCACTTAAGTGGCTGATATAATAAGCAAATACAAAATAAAAGAGAAACAAGAAGTCATCGTTCCTATATATATTGGCAGAATTCCATCATAAAATCAAATTCCAGAGTATTTTAAGGGAAATAAGTCTATAAAATTTCAAATTTCTTAGCTACACTGTGAATCTTACATTAGTTTTTACATTAAATGTTGTTTAAATCTACTCAGAAAGCTGTTTTCTTAATTCCTTTCTTGAATTCAACCCACAGATTTTCAGGGTCTTGCTGTCTCAATGGAGGAAGAATCCATATGGATTCTTTCCTTTGCTAAAGCAAGTGACAATGTCTTAATTGCCACCTTAAAAATATTCTGATTATTCTTTTCTTTTTTTTCTTTGATATGTTAGGTCAGACACTGTTGATAAGCTTTGTCATCATTCTGTGTCATGAATTTCAGACTGCTGTCTGCCAGGAGAAACCTGGAGTGATTCTTGCTGTTGGTTCATAGGCAATATAACAGGAAGTTAGTTATAACCTCCACCTCCAGACAGTTTATAAGTAATCTTATTTACCTTAGAGATTATATTATAGAGATTGAGTGCACAGGAGGTTATAACGTTGTCTACCTCATTTAACTGTTTGGAAGCCATCATCTCTGAGACTTCGTGTTCAGAAAGGTGGCCACCATTAATTTACCTTTCAAAATTGTTTCTGAACTCTCTCATCGAATCCCAAAGTAGCGTGCTTTCTCATTCTTTTTTTTTTTTTTCTTTTTTTGGTTTTTTGAGACAGGGTTTCTCTGTGTAGCTTTGCGCCTTTCCTGGGTCTCACTTGGTAGCCCAGGCTGGCCTCGAACTCACAGAGATCCGCCTGGCTCTGCCTCCCGAGTGCTGGGATTAAAGGTGTGTGCCACCACCGCCCGGCTATGCTTTCTCATTCTTAGAGCTGAAATAAAGCATCTTTCATACACTCCCACACCCATATGTTCACATACATAACCTCAAGTGGTGTGTAGTGTGTGGTGTGTGTGTGTGTTCTGTGTAGTGTGTGTGGTGTATACAAGGATTGACATCTGATGTCTTCCTTAATCTCTCTCCACCTTATCTGGGGGGACAAGGTCTCTCACCAACTCTGGAGCTCACTGATTTAGCTAGACTGGATGGCCAGCAAGCCCGTGAATCCCTCTGTCTCTACCTCTGCAGTGCTGGGGTTATAATTGGGCACCCGACTCCTGGCTGTTGGTGTGAGTGCTGGGATCAAACTCAAGGCATCATGCATGTACAGTAAGCACTCCGCTCACTGCTCCTGCTTCCCAGACACTGAGAAGAGTCCAAGCGAGTGTTTGTGCTTCTTTGAGTCCAAGAGTAGGAGGCACTCTGGAGTTTAAAGTTCTAGCTCATCTTTCTCACCAAAGTGTGGTGGTTTGTCTAGTGGTCAGTGGGTGCTATCCTGACTGCAGAGAGGAAGGTTAGCTCCTCCTGCTTCACATTTGATTTGAGCCCAACAAACCAGCTTCCAGTTAATGATTGAGTTTGCAGGCATGTGTGCACACCATGAGCATGTGCACACAATCGCATATCTCAGAGAAAAGAGACACCGTTGTTCTTTCCCCAACCAAAGTGGCAGGTGTCAGTACCATGATCAGTGAGGTACTGTCCTGTGTCTCCCCTTCCCAGACACACTTTAAGGTCACATCTGTTTCCCTTGTGGTTGGTGAGTCACAGAAACAGAGCTGGCCAGCAAGTAGAGGCAGAACTGATATGAGCAAATTGGATGAATTAATTGTTCCTGTGGCCTCCTGAGGTCTTAACTTGTTCTTGGTACAGTCACCTCAGGGAGAGAGAGGCTGTGTCAACCCACTCTCTGTGTGACCACAGGGGACAGAGTCCCTGCTGACTTTTGGGTGTCCAGAAAGAACCAGAAATGAGCCTTCCCTGCATGAAGCCACTGAGACTGAGGCAAGGGCTTATTTGGTAGGAGCCCCTCCCCATCATGACTGTTCTAGAAATTTCTAGCTGTTATTTCTCTAGCTCAAAGAAAGAGTTAAACTAGTAACCAGAGTTTGGAATATTGTGAGTGTATGTGCTATATTCATATCTATGTTTCTCCTTTGTTTCCAGCTCTCTGACAAGCTGAGGTACAGTTATCAGTATTTATCTTCTTAAGGTTCCCTGGTGAGAGTGACTGAGGCAGGAAGGCTGCCTTGAGTGAGTTTAGGTTAGCCTAGTCTACATAGTGAATTCCAGGACATCCTGGGCTGCAGGGTGAGATCTTGTCTCAAAAAAGCCAGATTAAACCAAACCAAAACTGCAGATGGTTTTATTAAAATAGAAGCATCAAGCTAAGAGTTGAAGTGAGCAGCGTGGCTAGCTTGTGAGGGCGAGAGCGGCTATGGGCGTGGTGAGGAATGGTGAGTGCTCCTGCCTTCTCGCACCTGTGGCTCTGGCTTCTCATTCTGGATGTTTGCTCATTCCGGATGGACCCTGTGATTTTGAACTCCTTTACTCCTAGATGCTCTCTATATACTGAAGACCTTAGTTCTCACTGTCTCAGGGATTGTTAATTCATCAGGTGGATCGTGAGCGTTCGTGCTGTGTTTAGCTTTTGAACAAGTCCTGAGAGAACCTGCTAAAATATAGAAAGGTCATAGTATTTGCCTTTAAGGAGGAAGTTATAGGAGAGTAGAGATCTGTAGGATCAGCTGATGACTGTCACAGGGTAGACACTGTGTTGGAGATGAAAGAGGGTGCGGGTGGAGCCATGCAAGCAGACACAGGGGTGACAAAATGATTAAGGGACACTCTGCTGTGTTGAAGTATCCTGTCTCCACCCATGTGAAATGTCACATATGATTGCATCAGCTTTAAACGTGAGGAACATTCTCCACAAAGTTGCTTCTTTTAAATGTATCCTTTCACAATTCCATTATAAATATGCTATACATAACTCCACCTTCTTCCCAGGAAGTCCCCTCCGAGTTTCATGTCTCATTTGCTTCTGACTTGCTGTATTTAACCAGGTTGTCTATTTGTGTGTGAGGGAGAGTTCATTGTTTTGAGCAAGGCAATGTCTCTAGCTACACCACTGAGGAACCATGCTCTTTCTCCTAGCAACTGTCAAGTGCCTATGGCTCCTCACTGAGGGGCAGGGCCTTATGAGCCTCTCCCTGCTCTGGGATGGGATGTTGATAGGCTCAGTCTTGTGCACACCCTGTAGACACCTACTGATGCTGTGAGTTTATAGGTAGAACATCCATGTCATGTGCAGAAGATACCTTGTGGTCACCTACTGTTGCTGTGAGTTGATGGGTAGAACATCCGTGTCATATGCAGAAGACATCATGTCACAGCATCTCTCCCCATCCTTGACTCTGAGAGTCTTTCTACCCATTCTTCTCTCATGTTCTCTGAGCCTCTGAGGGGACAACAGAAATGTCCCCCTTAGGGTGAGTGTTCAACAGTCACTTATTCCCAGCATGTTCACCAGTTAGGGATCTATGCAGTAATCCCTGCTCATTTCAAGCCAAAAGCTTCCCTGACCAAGACTGAAATGAACACTAATCTATGTTATAAACATAAATATTTAAAAAGCAGTTTGAGCCGGGTGGTGGTAGCACATGTCTTTAATCCCAGCACTTGGGAAGCAGAGCCAGGCAGATCTCTGTGAGTTTGAGGCTAGCCTGGTCTACAGAGTGAGATCCAGGATAGGCACCAAAACAACACAGAGAAACCTTGTCTCAAAAAACAAAGCAAAACAAACAAACAAACAAGTTTGATGTAGTGTCAACATAGCAAAACAGCAATAGTAGGCCTTTTCCACAGCCTATGGCTTCCCCAGCCAAATACTATGACCAAATTTACAGTACAAAGTATGAATTCCTCCTGAGTCCTCAAATCCAACCAGACAGTGGTTGGTTACCACCGTAACAGTCATGCTACCATTACACTGGTGAGCACATCTTGCCTGGCAGATTGGTATGGTACCTTGCAGGTCTCACAGCTGGGTAAAACTGTTAACTTTCACCCCCCAGTAGCCTGCATAGCACATCCTGGCATTATGAAAACTAGCCAGCAGAAAGGAAGCTTCAGCTAAGTACCAGCTTACTTCTATGTCCTGTAGTTAAAGTGTGTGATGTCTTTAGCAATGGGGTCTTATCATGTAGTTTAGGTGGGTAAATGTGATGATATAAATTGTGTACCCTAATAAAATTTGCCTGAAGATCAGAGAACGGGACAAGCCACTAGATTAAACATAGAGGCCAGGCAGTGGTGGCACACACCTTTAATCTTAGCACTTGAGAGGCAGAGATCTGTCTGGATCTCTGTGAGTTCAAAACCATACTAGGACTACATGAGATTGACTCAATCTAGGAGAGAAACAGAGCCAGGCAGTGGTGGCACACACCTTTAATCCCAGTACTTGGGACTCACATGTCTTTAATCCCAGCACTTGAGATCTCACACCTTTAATCCCAGTATTTGGGAAGCACACATGCCATTAATCCCAGCACTAGGAAGAAAGTGATGGCTGGGTAGAGAAAGTTATATATGGCGTGAGGAGACAGGAACTGAAGGCTCTTCAGCTGAAGGGTTTTGGCTGGAGAGCTTCAGAGATGTTCAGTCAGAGGATCTATGAAGTTGGTGAGATGTGGCAGTGGCTTGTTCCTTTGTCTCTCTGATCTTTCAGCATTTACCCCAATATCTGACTCCCAGGTTTTTTATTATAAGACCAATTTAGATTTTGTGTTACAGGTAGCCAAGGGCAAGGGCAACTGCAGACAGCAGCTCTGATCACCACAGGCGAGGGAGGGCCCATTATTCCAGCCAGGCTGTCTTCCAGATACTGGGAGCCACAGCGTCAGAAATCTTTGATTCTTTCTTTCTTCTTACATTCAGAATCACTGCTTTCCATATGTTCTGGACTCACAAGTCAGCAGGGGTGCAGCCAGGGAGATGGAATCCCTTGTACATCTGGTTCAGGTGCATGCAATTCTACTCTTCTACAGGGAGCCGCTAGCCATCCCCACAGCCCTGCCCCCATTGCCTCTTCTGTTATTCTCTCCCTTTTCTTCCTGTGTCTCTGACACGGTAATGAGAATACAGCCCATGCTTGTCAGACAGAGCGGTCCCGGCAGCAGGCAGTATTTCTGAGGACTAATTTCTCAGTGCTATATTTGGCTTGTGAATGGCAGCTGGGAGCGCTTGCACAGTGTACAGGAACACTCTGCCTTATTAGACCCTCTCTGCTGCCTTCCCTCATTAAAATAGGGTGGGAGACACTGCTGGTTTTAGAAAGTGCATATCCACTTTGACTATTCCTTTGTATCCCTGATTGTCTCTGAAAGCTTTTGACTTGTTCACAAGAAGACAAAAGTGTGAATCATCACTGTCCCAAATCAAGGTCCTGACAAAAGGGCATCTCTAGGCCAGTGCTTCATAATGTAACCACAATACACAAGATATATTACATATCAACATAGGTCATAATATAATATAGATTATTATATGTAAAACCACTGTATATAATAATATAAATTATATATAACATGTCTAATAATTCATGTTATTAATATAATATTACATTTAATACTTTTTTATCATATAGTACATAAATTATATATTGCTCTATATAATAAACATGAGCTATATTAACTTTATATTCCCAATGGTAATGAATAATATACAAGCCACAAACACAAATCATCTAAGTATAAAAAATTTCTAAACACTATCATCTAAACTGTTCATGGAAAAGTGAAGTTAATTTTATGCATATGTATTAATAGCAAGCACACATTTATTTACTATATTGGGGTATTTTTTCCTCCGTGTATAACTGTGCACCATGTGCATACAGTGCCTCCAGAGGCCAAAAGAGAGCATCAAATCCTCCAGAAATGGATGGTTGTGAGCCTCCCTGTGGGTGCTGAGAACAGAACTCTGAAAGAGCAGCCAGTGCTCTGAACCTCTGAGCCATCTTCAGTCCCTGGAAAGTTTACTTTTAAAAGAAATTTCTGGAAGCAATTTCTCCTTTGAAAAAGAAGTTGGAAAAATTCTTCTTCCTGGGTCTCATGAATATTTTCTTCAGCATGCCACTGTGCAGTTAGAACACAGCAAAAATATTTCAGAACCAATAAAGCATCAATTTGGAGATGAATGCCTAAGCCTCTACAGGCAGCAGCAGGAAAGCAGCAGAGTGGAGAGCGATCTTCCAGCACCCATTACCCTGTACGTCCTGTCCTGCATTTCACACTATTAAGTGCCCCAGCTGCAGTTTACAGCCACACTATTCTGGTAATGTGCTTTATCAGAGACTAGTTTAGCCAGGAAAGCAGAAATAATTTTTCTTGTGACTTCTATAGAAAAAAGAAAATATATCTACTTTGCCTGGAATAGAGTTTCCAGCATGCTGATGCATAGTGAATACAGGCTCCACATAATGGCTTTCAGATGTCAAATAATCCCTATAATACCTCCATTGTGTCTCAAACATTAGTAGATGTATTAGTTGCTTTTTTTCTGCTATAATATATGAGAGAAACATCTTAGGGAAAAAAGGATTTGTTCTTACCTGTGGTTCAGGGGATCAAGTCCATTCTGGAGGGAAGGGAAGGGGATGAAAGGAAGAAAGGAAGGGAGGAAAAAAGGAAGGAAGGAAAAAAGGAAAGAAGGATGGAAGGAAGGAAGGATGAACACATTCCTTTCTGTGGCACTGGGAGGCTACATGCTCATAACTTGGATGAGGAGTCAGAGAAGGAGATGCATGTTCTTAGGTACTCTGCTGGTTCCCTGCCCCCCTTTTACACATGGGATGGTGCTGCTCACATTCAGTGTCAGTTTTTTTCTTCCCTCAATTAATTCTTTATGGAAACTCCTTCACATATACAGTCAAAGCTGTGTCTCCCAGATTATTCCACATTGAATCAAGTTGATAATGAATATTGTACAATCAATCAGAGTGAATAGTTTAAAGACAAATTAATTCATTTGTGTGGTGATAATTCAGATTTTTAACCACTCTATTTCAGACACTGAGATCAATGCTAGTGATTAAAAGATAATATGTGGGGTCAGCCCACAGTGACTAGAGTCCAGTGAGGAGCATGGCAGACTATTCCAGAGCTGAGATACATGCCTCAGTAGAGTTTAACACACCAATAATACTTGAGGAAAGGGAAATTTTATAGGATGCTAGGAAGATGAAGGAATGCATGTCAGCAGGACCACATGACTAAGATCGTAACTTAGTGTAGCTCATAGTGTTGGGTAATATGGTAAGGAGACAGAATTGGGCTTTGGTGAGGGATTCAGTCCAGGATGTCAACATCCAAGTGAATGTTGACCTACAGCAAAGGTCACAATGCTGAAGATGCTGAGGGAGATTTTGGGGAGGCTGTACACTCCTGCAGTCATCCCACTTGGGGAACACAGTACAGATGAAGTAGTCACTTATTATCTCAGTTTTATCATCACTCACATGAGATGCTGATGTCCTATCTACATAGCATCCAGTGATGTTCTGGATTTTTGGAAACATCACCCAACATCCATCCATTAGCTCGTGACAAAAGACATTTTGTCATTTGTTTATTTTGTTCTTCCTCACCCACTTGGCTCATGTGTCACAGATTTTCCTGATGCCATGGCCACAACACATCGAATTTCTTGTCTCACACTGTGTGTCCATACCATCACTGAGATCCATGAACCCTATGACCACTTCGGTCCATTTGATCCATCACTCCAACACCCACACAGCATAGCCTGCTTTGCTCTGTAACTCTCATCAATCCACTTCTCTTCTCCAGTAATCTCCAAGTTTTTAGTGTGACAAGTTACCAGTGAAAAAGAATTGACCATGTGCACGTCTACATATTTATCTGCATATTACATAAACATGTTACTGTGTCCCTGTTCTAAAAGGAAAGATGTTATTTAAAATACATGCAAATAAATAAATGTTAACAAAATGAATGTGAGCTAGCTTTTACATATTTTAATCGTACTTTTTCATAATATAGAAGCTTTGTTTTTCTTGGTAAAAGTTGGTAATAACAGCATGATAATAACAGTGTGATTCATATGCTTTGTTAATTTTTAGACAGAGATTTAACACGGTTATACCAAGCCCCAATTTTGCTTTATAGGGCTATTTTGATTTTTAACTTAATGGCTATCATGTCTGAAAATGGAGAGTTCCATAGATACACAGATTCCAATGAAAACAGGACATCTTTGATTTCATCTTTTGCTAAATGTGCAAATGGAGCTGGAAAACGCCATCTCCACCCATATCAAACTGTTGCTTTTAGGGTTGGTTCTGTTCAAATTTGTTGAAAACCTTCCTTTGAGGAATTTTTAAACAGTCTAAAACCCTTCTTCCAAGTTTCCTAAATATGATTTCAAAAGAGTTATGCTCTTTATTGGGACATATATAGTAGTAACATTTCTAAGTGTGCATTTAAAAATATTCTCCTTCCATGTACACATAGAAAAAAACAATTGAAGAACAGCCTGTGTTTCATGGATCTCATGTCTCTTAAGAGAGTAAATGTGCTGGAGTTTTTTCTTGCAAAATATCTGCCATGTGGCATCTTGCAAATTTGTCATTGTAGAGCAGAGCATAAATTTTAAAGAAAAAATGCATAGTTGATCTTTAAGTATTCTGCCCCTAGAGAGCCATTATATTGGAATGTAAGATGCCCATGGCCAAGTCTTTCCAATCAATATGACAGGAATTCTATTTAGAATTATCAGCATAACTCATAGGCTATAACACATCACTGTATGATGGGAACAGTGAAGGGAGGGTTCGTGTCCGTCTTCCCACCTAGGACATCTGCCCTGCCCTCTGCATTTCTCTCAGATCAGAGGACTCTGAGGTCATAGAAGTCCACCTTTGTCATTCTGTGTAGTGAGTATTTGTAGCTAGAGTTTTCCTGCCTGGCCCACAGTCAGGATATATCTCTTTCACCTGCCAGTCCCACAGCCTCTCAGACCCTACCAAGTAAACACAGAGACTTATGTTGCTTTCAAACTGTATGGCCGTGGCAGGCTTCTTGCTAACTGTTCTTATAGCTTAAATTAATCCATTTCCTTTAATCTATACCTTGCCACATGGCTCGTGGCTTACCGGCATCTTCACAAGCTGTTTCTCATCATGGCGGCTGGCAGTGTCTCTCTGACTCAGCCTTCCACTTCCCAGCTTTATTCTCCTCCTTGCCCCGCCTATACTTCCTGCCTAGCCAACGGCCAATCAGTGTTTTATTGATTAATTAGCAACACATTTGCCATACATCCCACAGCACTTCCCCCTTTTTTTTTTCAAAAAGGAAGGTTTTAACCTTAACAAAGTAAAATTACATATAATTTGGGAATTTGGGCGTAGCTTCTCTTACTACTTCCTGCTGGAAGGGGGCGCTGTATCTTATGGGGAAACAAAGAAAATTTTAGAATTATGGAATAGTCCATGAGGCTGTATCGTCTGAGCCAGATGCCTTCAAACCATTCTGGATGTTGGATCATCTGGGCCATGGTGTCATCGGAGACCTTCAGGGGGTCTTGGCTGGTCAAACCTGATGTATCTTAATCTTGAACAAATCCATAGCCTCTGGCTTTCTGTGGGAACAAAAGCAGAGTCTCCTTTCCAAAGTAACATATCCTTACATCCAAATTTTGAAGTCAAGATATCTTTAAAATATGCATATTGGTTTAACTCAGCTTCCTTTACAATCAAATATCTCTCTGCAGTTAAGAATCCCAAAGACAACACAATCCAGATTCTCTGTGTAATATTCATCTTTACGTGGCTTATTTTTATACTACCTTTACTGTCTCTTTAAAGACTTTATTTTTTAAAACTATGTATTTGTTTCTATAACTCTATATATCACCTTTTTTGTCTCTTTCAAGCCTACGTATCTTTTACACACATTGTAAACTATTACATCTGAATCTGTCTTATTGTGAATCTCTTGCCTTAAACTGCAGCAGCTGTGGCTGCTGGCTCCGCCCACCTCAGCTTCCCAACATGGCTACGTTTACCGCCAGCTCTGGGAGCTATCATGGGTCTATGCTTTTATCCAAGCAGCGTGTAGCCCAAAAACCTCTTTTTTTTGTTTTGTACCTGCAAAGTCTAAATCCACCACGCAGCTTAATGTGCCACTTGCAGAGGCCTGATTCCCGCCATACTGCAGGTTGAGCACGCACGCCAGGAACCCACCAGTAGCTGAAACCAGCAGCTGCCGCTCATTTGAGAGAGACAATTAGGAACTGTTTTTAGCTCCGTTTTAGAATCTTTTTTTCTCAGTTTTTAGGTGGAAACTCTTGCCACCACGTTGGACGCCATTTGTAGCTTAAGTTTTCCTGCCTGGCCCATAGTCAGGATATATCTCTTTCACCTGCCAGTCCCACAGCCTCTCAGACCCTACCAAGTAAACACAGAGACTTATGTTGCTTTCAAACTGTATGGCCGTGGCAGGCTTCTTGCTAACTGTTCTTATAGCTTAAATTAATCCATTTCCTTTAATCTATACCTTGCCACATGGCTCGTGGCTTACCGGCATCTTCACAAGCTGTTTCTCATCATGGCGGCTGGCAGTGTCTCTCTGACTCAGCCTTCCACTTCCCAGCTTTATTCTCCTCCTTGCCCCGCCTATACTTCCTGCCTAGCCAACGGCCAATCAGTGTTTTATTGATTAATTAGCAACACATTTGCCATACATCCCACAGCAAGTATTAGAACAATGTGATAATAAATTACAGTAGATGTCCCACTCCTTCCCATGACATTTTGTCAGCTCAAGTAGAACTTTTTTTTTTTAAATCCAGATCTGATAGTGTTACTCTGTATTTTAAAATTCTCTGTGTGACTCTGAGAATCAAGTTGAAAATCTTTTACATGACTGGTAATCTCGTGTACTTTACATTCTATTTACTTCTTGGGCCCATCTTGTAGGTTTATCTGGTGGATTCTCTGGGACCTTCTGTCAGTGTTCTGGATGTACCAGGCTCCATTACACATCAGTTCCATCCCTTCCCAGTGGGGAGCCATGGCCTCAAGCCTACATGTCAACACCTATCCCCTTGCTGACTGTGGGTCATTCAGATCTGTGATCTGGTGCCACATCTCTGCCGATAGCCAATAGTCTCTGGCACTCGGCCTAAACTATCCCTCCTTTCAGGATCTCATTGGAAGTCTACATCTTGTCTTACTTTTTTTTGAGACAGGATATGGTAGTTTGAATAGAAATGTCTCCCAAAGACCCATGTGTTTGAATGCTTGGCCCATAGGAAGTAGCACTATTGAAAGATCTGGCCTTGTTGGAGTACATGTGACCTTGTTGAAGGAAGTGTGTCACTGTGGAGGTGGGCTTTGAGCTTTCAGATGCTTAAGCCCAGGCTCAGTGGCACACAGTTCTTTTCCTGCTGCCTATGGATCCAGATGTAGAACTCTGGGCTCCTTCTCCAATACTATGTCTGCCTGTATGCTGCTGTGATAATAATGGACTAAACCTCTGAAACTGTGAGCCGGCCCCAATTAAATGTTTTCCTTTATAAGAGTTGCCGTGGTCATGCTGTCTCTTCACAGCAATAGAAACCCTAACTAAGACACAGGGTCTTCTATGCCCCTGGTGAGCTTTACCCTCAATTTTGTAGCCCAGGCTGATTTCAAATTGATTATTCTCCTGCCTCCACTTCCCAAGTGCTGAGATTTCAGGTGTGTGGCATCATGCCTGACTTTACTTTTGTCTTAATCTTACTTCACCACAGTTTGTATTATTTTGTGTGATTATTTGTCCTGCATGTGGTGAACTCTGTAGGGCAGGGCTCTTCCTTGCAATCTATTCCAGTAGGTTTCTGAATTGCAAACTCAACACTCACATCATTCTACCCAGGACTCTATATTGTTCATGCCCTCCTTTCTGACATCATCATTCAATCTCCCTGTAGCACTCCAAAGTCCATTTCAATCCATGGACATTGCTTTGACACATTTTATTAAGCATCTACAATGTATACATAGTATGCATAGCATAGTATATAAAATCACACTTTCAAAATAGATTGTTTTGTGTAGCCTTCCTCTTTTAAAAATGAAGACTGCACACACACACACACACACACACACACACACACACACACACACACTGATATTGAATTTACTTCATGTGGCAGGGGTTCATAACATTTACTGAGTCGCATATTCTTTGGGAATTTATTATATAATTCTATGGTCTTTTTTCTCCAATTAAACACACACACACACACACACACACACACACACACACACACACACACACACAAGAAAAAAAAAAACAAACCCATAAATCCTAATAGCAAATATCTACTGTAAGATGTCCTTGTAGGTTTCTGACTGGGTGACCCTTCCCACATCAATTATGTCTAAGGTAAACAAAATATTTACATTTTCTTCTCAGAACTTTGAAGTAGAGGATAATAAAGGAGTGAGTCACAGAGGCTGAGGAGATAGTTCAGCCAGTAAAAGTGAGGACCTGAGTTTGGATCCTCAGCAGCCACATAAAAGCCTGCCATGGTGGTAGCATGCATCTGTAATGCCAGCACTAGGGAAGTAGAGTCAGTGGAGTTCCAACCAGCCCAGGCAAATTGGTGAGCTCCAGGGTTAGAGAGAAACCATGCACCTTAACTAGGTTTCTCTTGCTATGATAGAGATCATGGTGAGAGACCCTGCACCTTAACTAGGTTTCTCTTGCTATGATAGAGATCATGGTGAGAGACCCTGCACCTTAACTAGGTTTATCTTGCTGTGATAGAGACCATGGTGTGAGACCCTGCACCTTAACTAGGTTTCTCTTGCTATGATAGAGACCATGGTGAGAGACCCTGCACCTTAACTAGGTTTCTCTTGTGTGATAGAGATCATGGTGAGAGACCCTGCACCTTAACTAGGTTTCTCTTGCTGTGATAGAGACCATGGTGAGAGACCCTGCACCTTAACTAGGTTTTTCTTGCTGTGATAGAGACCATGACCAAAAGCATTTTGAGGAGGAATGTATTTAGTTGGCTTATCCATCCTCATCACAGTCCATCAACAAGGGAAGCAAGGCATGAACTCCAACAGGGTAGGACCCTGGAGGCAGAAACTGAAGCATCAACCATGGAGGAACACCACTTCCTAGCTTTTCCTTTCCATGGATTGCTCAGCTTGCTTTTTTATACAACCCAAGACCACATGCCCCTGAGTAGTACCTCTCATAAAGGGATGAACCCTTCAACATCAATCATTTGTCAAAAAAAAATGCTCCACAAATTTGCCTACAGGCCAGTCTGGTGGAAACATTTTCTCAATTGAGGTTCCCTCTTTCCAGATGACTCTTGCTTGTGTCATGTTGACATAAAAGTAACCAGTACACCCTGCCTCAGTTAGTGACTGAGGAAGACACTGATTCTGACTTCTGGCCTCCACTCATCTGCACACACATAAGCTCATGCACCTGCACACACACACACACACACACACACACACACACACACACACACATCCACATCAAACACATATATACAACACACACACACACACACACACACACACACACACACACACACACACAGAGAGAGAGAGAGAGAGAGAGAGAGAGAGAGAGCGAGAGAGAGTGCCTGGTTTCTCTCTATGGACCAAGGGCAAGGAGTGGGTAGGGTGAAAGAAATATTTTCTTGTACTTGTTCAAGCCCTGTATTTGACCAGCAGTCATCCTGAACCTTAATCTCTTTCTTTCTTTCTTTCTTTCTTTCTTTCTTTCTTTCTTTCTTTCTTTCTTTCTTTCTTTCTTTCTTTCTTTCTTTCTTTCTTTCTTTTTCCTGAGAGGAAAGGGTTTATTTCAGCTTACAGTTGTAGTTCATCATAAAGGGAAGTCAGGGCAGGAACTGAAGCAGAGGCCATGGAGGAATGCCACATACTAGGTTTCTTCTCCTGGCTTGCTCAGCCTACTTCTTTCTACTACCCTGGATCACCTGTCCAGTGGAAGCACTGTTCACAGTGAGCTAGACCCTTCCATATCAGTCATCAATCAAGAAAATGCTTTCGCTCACTTGTCTATAGCAATCTGATGGAGGCATTCTCAGTTGAGGGTCTCTCTTCCCATGTCCAAGCTTGTGTCAAGTTGGTAAAACAAACAAACAAAACCCTAACTGCCACAAGGATCTTGCTGAACCTTCATCTTAATCTTAACATTTTTTGCTTATGAAATCCCAAAATATTTTCTTGAAACACTTCTGTTCGTATACATTTTAAGTTAAATTCTAATATTGTTCCTTTTGCTTGAATAGTTGCAAAGGCTACAGTGACAGTGTAAGATTTAACCTAGTGGCATTTCTCTGTGTCTTCTCGGCTCCTCCTTGCATTTCCCAATAAAATACAAGTATCACAGTAACTAGCCCTAAATGCCTAGCGTGCATCTAACAAAGATAACTCTCTTTGCTTCCTCTTTCAGAAGCCCTGATGCTGGGTTGTATAAATCACTGCTCAACTTCTTCACTGAAATCATTCTTTTCCCTGTATAATTGATGATAAATCTTGTGTGGAGGTTACCAAATTACAAATTTGTTTATTTGTATTATTTTTTTTAAAGATTGTGTGTGTGTGTGTGTGTGTGTGTGTGTGTGTGTGTGTGTATGTGTGTGTGTACATGTACAAGAGTGCAGGTACATTCAGAAGACAGAGGGTATCAGATCCTGGAGCTGGAGTTACAAATGCTTATACTGGGAACTAAACACAGTCCTCTGCAAGACCAGTACATGCTCTCAACCACTGAGGTGTCTTTCTAGCCATTCTCTGATGTTTTGAAACTAGCTCTTGCTCTGTAGCCAAGGCTAGCTTGATGTTCTCTTCATTGCCCTGGTTGCCCTTGAAAACTCATGGCAGTCTTCCTGTCTTAGCCTCCTTAGTGCTTGGAATACAGGCATGAACCACATACAGGACTTTTTGTTGGTTATGCCAATACAGATACAGAGGTTTCTTCTCCCATCTATGAACATATGGAGTGCACATTGCCCATGTGTCACTTCCATTATTTAGGATGATGCTCAAGTTGCTGAGGCTTTGCCAATGAGAGCCCCTCCCTACACTTTTGTGTCTCCTGGCATAGCCCCATTACTGTGAGACCAGTCCTTTTTTTCTAGATCTTTCAGACTCCATTGGAGTTTCTCTGCCTAGCTCTTGAGTCACACCTTTCCCTAAGCACTGTACTTTGTCCTGAGACAAAGATGTGGATATTGTTGCTAATGGGAGTGTTTCTGCTCTCACATACTCTGAGTCTCAGCTTTGCTGGCTGAGCTAGCTGGGCATTGCCCAGGTGTTCTGTGTAGACAAAGGTAAAGGATATTTTTATGCATGCAACATAGTATTTCCCTATGTTTTTTGATTACCCATATATCATTTACCAACTACTTATCTATTGTCTGCCTATCTACCATCTATCTATTATGTATCTATCATGTATCTACTAGCTATTGGTCTATCTCAGAAGCCATGGGTTGATATTAATATCTCCAATTCTAATCTAATACAAGAGAGTTGCTTCTAGTTTTGTTTCCACCCTGTCTTAGTCAGGGTTACTATTGCTGCAACAAAACACCATGGTCAGAGAAAGCTGGGGACAAAAGGGTTTATTGGCTTACACTTCCACAGCACTGTTAATTGTTGAAGGAAGTCAGGACAGGAACTCAAGTGGGTCAGGAACTTGGAAGCAGGAGCTAATAATACAGAGGCCATGGTACCCGTGGCTTGCTCAGCCTGCTTTTTTATAGACTCCAGGACCACCAGCCCAGGGATAACATCCCCCACAATGGGCTGGACCCTTTCTCATCAATCACTAAGTAAGAAAATGCCCTACATGTTTGCCTACAGCCCAATCTTATGGAAGCATTTTCTTAACTGAGGCTCCCTCTCTCAGATGACTTTAGCTCGTGTCAGTAGCTTGTGTCAAGTTGACATGAAACCATCCAGAAGACATCTTTCCAGTATCTGCAACTTGTTTCTTGTCTAAGGTAAAACACCCAGTGCCTGTGACTCTCCACTTCTTACTGCAGCAGCCTCTCTGTAGGTAGCTGATTTTGAATTGTCCCCAGTGCCACCTCCCCACAGGGGTGCCCACCTGCTGCTTGGTCTCTAGTCCTTTCTGCTGGCTCCTTCTGGAGTCGCCCTCCTCTCCTATCTTAGGCTGAACCCCAGCACTGGGTAGCCTCTTGGGTAGAAGTTCCCTTCATGCAGTGGAGTCAGGGTGCCTCTCCAAACCCACTTCTCTTCCACTTCACTGTTGGGGACACAGTGTGTAGGAAGGGAAGAGGAAGAAAAAAGAAAGAAAATTGTTTAATGGCTGCTCCCATGTCCTTGTGGTGAATATAAAACACTCTTTATAGAGGAGGGGTAAACTGTTATTAAGTCTAGGTTTTCTGAATGTATCTTCAGATGGCATTAAATGTTCAGTTTCATGCAAATTAAATGGATACATTTCAGGATGAATGCCTGTAAGTTTGAATCAACTCCCTCATTGGGTCATTATTTTTGATTTAGTATTTTCTGCAAGCCTTTAAGAATGTAGACAATGAAGAGAGCCATATTTCTTACCCCTCATCCCCACCCCCACCCATTCACCATGATACTGACATAGTTTCTGCATTGATTCACAGTTAAGCAAATATCTAATGTCTACAACTCAATCGTGTAACTGTGCAGAATTTTTATAATGGTACACAATTGCTTTCAACTGTTTTATATATTTCAGTATCCTAATTTGTACAATGTAGTAAGGTGTTGTGTAAGTTGGATGACTCCCTAAAACAGGCTGCTACTGAAACCCCAATTATAGAGCATTGGGGAGAATTTCAGTACTAAAAACAAAAACTCATGCTATTGTTCTTAATCTTTATGCATCATATTCATATGTTTGCTGTTGAGAAGCTCAAGAATTATTAAGTATAACAGGTAGTTTAGGGTAAGGAGACTTTATGAGAATTACATAAACTCTCCTGAACCAGTGGGGGCAAAATTACATACCATTCTGTCAGAATAATGTGACACTTAAGCACTCCTTTTGGGTTTGTGAGGGCTTTTTAACCTGGTTGGTAAAGAGACAATTTAAATTGCTCTTTTTAACAGTGCTGTTCAGCAATAAAATGAAATGTCAATACTTCAGAAACTGAATAAAGCTAATTGTTAGGAATTACATCTTGGCAGTCTCTGAAAATGGAACGCAAAGTAGGCTTCCGATTATTTTTACACATTGAACTAGAGGGATGTTTTCAGCCCAGCTGGCTGCTTTTAATACTTAACTTTCCTCGATGCATTAAGGCCTGCAAACAGCTGAGTGCCGAGAAAAGTACATTCCTTTATGATCTCACCATCTAAGGGAACAGGAAGATTTCTGGTCAAGGCCTGGGATGGCCTGCTTAACTCTGTTCCTAAAGATGAAGGTTCTTCCAGTTCGTTAGGCCTAAGTGTTGGGCTTTGGGGACAGGCCATAGGAAAGAGGCTCTGTGTTACTGTGCCTCCATGGACAGCAGGGGCTAGCGCCTGCAGTACCACCCAGTATTTGAATTAGGTGCTGGTAACTGAACAGACTTCAGACTTCCAGGGAGAAACTGCTCATCAACTGATGGTCCAGGAGAAGAACTGGCTGACCTGACATGCTGGTTGCTACTCAAAAAGACATTTGGGAAGTGAAAGCAAAACCAATTAGGATAAAATTTAGATAAGGCAGGAAAGGCTATGCAGGAAAAGACGACTAGGGAAACATAAAGAGTGGAAAGGAAGAAAGAAAGAGAGAGAAGGGGGATGGAGGAAGGAAAGGAGGTAAGAAGGAAGGATGAAAAGAGGGGAGGGAGGAAGAGAAGGAAGGAAGGAAATGGCTTTGTACCTGGAGTAAGCGTGGGAAGGCAGTGCGTGAGTCAGTAAAACATTGATGGAAGGGACTTTGTGGGAAAGAAAGTATGACTGCTTTCTGATCCGGAGCTACCATAGATGCTTGCCATGTTCCCAAACACCACAGATTCCATCTGAAGTGGCTACAGGTGAGGGCAGTCCTGTAAATGGGGTACTCAATTTTTGAAGAGAGCCTGTTTAGAATATTAGCAGATTTGAATTTCCCTCTTTATGACTGGAGCCCAGAAGATGGTTGACTCTGAAAGGGGCAGATGGCTGGGGGAGTGTGCTGCATGGGGAACGCTGAAGCGGAGAACTCCAAGGGGTTTAGGAGGACAAAGGTTTGGAGTGTTTTGAGGTTGAGTGACATAGTTAAGAGAGCCACTGAAAATACGATGTGATATTGGCTCCGAAATACTCAATTGTTTGTTACTTGATCAAGGTGAATAAACAATTTTGTTTGGAACTATTCTAAATTTCCTGCTAGTATAGAGGAAATAGCATGACTAAAATGAAGTGCTGCCCGGTTGCTTGGTGACTAGTTGCTAAATTGTGTCAAAAACAGGACTCATGAGACAGCTCTATTTAGTACCGAAGAGGGTTTTTTTTTTTTGTTTTGTTTTTGTTTTTGTTTTTTTTTTTGGGGGGGGGGGGGTTTCAAGACAGAGTTTCTCTGTGTTAACAGTCCTGGCTGTCCTGGATCTTGCTTTGTAGACCAGGCTGACCTCGAACTCACAAAGTCCACCTGCCTCTGCCTCCCAAGTGCTTGGATTAAAGGTGTGCTCCACCACCGCCCAGCCAATACTGAGGAGTTTATGTGAAGCAACCTGGGTTGAGATTCAGCAATGTAATACTGGTCGGAAGACCACAACTATTGTTTTGTAGGGAAGATGGTTTTCCATTTACCCTGGAAGTGAGTCTCTTACCAAAAATGAGTAGTGTAGCTATGTTAGAGCAATTGCTTCCCATGAGCAAGTCCTGGCCCAGCAATGGGGAAGCAGAAAGAAGAGGAAGTAAAAGGCAGGATGGGAAATTTTCTTTTCATAGAAACATGGCTAAAAAATTGGATTAGAAGGCAAAGAAAGCATAGACGCATTGCCTTTCAGAAATGGACTCAACTTTCTACCTCTCAAAAGTGGATTCTCCTTTCTACCTCTCAGAAAAGGGTTCTACTTTCTTGGGAAAGTATGCAGCTGGTATTTTGTATAGCTGTATGGTAGAAAAATAATCTCTTTATATAAGCACCTAAAAAGACCATACTTTTCGACAGTTTAATTTAAAAATCATTTCCAAAACTGGAAAGTTCACTGAAACCGTGTTGGGCTTTCTGCCTTCCGGTGAAGACTGGCAGAGGAGAGAAGAGACGCTGAGAAGTCTCATTCATTTAGACAGCCACAAAAATAAACTAGACCAAGGAGTCTACTCACAGTACAGAGTAAAGGGCAATACACTGCACATTAGTAAACAAGGCTGAGTTCCAGTTCAGAAATCTCAACTCAAACAGATTCAGTCTTTTTTTTTTTTTTTCTGGCTTTATAACATTAAAAACTAAAGATTCACCAAGCCATGGCTTTGTGTCATGATGTCCTGATCAGATAGATTCCCAGGGACTACTGCATCCAATTTTGGAGCTTTGGCTGTCCTGAGCAAATGAAAAGCATCCGAGGACTCTGCTTCCAGGGTTTGCTTAAAGCCAGCTCTGCAGTATATTTCATCTGACAGATATTGGCACCAAGGGGCAATTGAAAAGAAAACAGCACTACACCAGAAATTTCATACCTTCCAGGGAGCAACATGAATCCCAGCACTCCGTACATTAACAGGTGCCCAATCGTTAGAAGCCACTTACCATTTTATATACTTTCAATATTTTTGCTTATATTGTTTCATTATTGTATATGGCAATATTTAGTTATAAAACAATCCTACCATTTAACCTCACCATAGCAGTAGAAAATAGTTCCTACAGGCAATAGACTTCTCAAAAAGCAGTGACATCCCATATGATGTTTACTGCAACTGTGTTCAGACCATGACTTTTGATCAGAATATGTTTCTTTGTATTACTGGCCTTTGTCACAGGATATGAACATTGTGTACTGTTAAAATCAGTTCTGATGACTAGGTTGGACTGAGCAAAGAGCAGAACCCAGATTCTGGGTTGCCTTGTGGGGTTGTACCAGTGCACACTTACTCAGAAATCATGCAAATAGCAACCTCATGATGGAGGACCCGATATCCTCACAGGAGGATGTCTGTGTCTGACGGCACCTGGCAGCTTCTCACTGGTTCTGAAGTGGGCATGATTTCTGATGCATTCCCGTCAAGTTGGGGAATGATTGTATTTCTCTGAGTTACTACTTTCCAAGCACAAATTGTGGAAGTTGCCTTATAGAGTGGGGAGACAGAAGGCTATACCTTCGGCTTTCAAGGCGTCTGCCTCATCCATGATGGGGCCAATGGAGTGATAAATACTCCTGTGGATACTGACAAGCCTCCTATAAAAATTTTAAATTGTAAACATCCAAAAGAGTTGTAGTGTTGTTCTTCTTAGTACAGTCTGTCAATCTGGCAATTTAGAAAACTTACCCTAAAAATGATAAAATATTGCAAGTGCTTGTATTTTAAATACATTGTCGCAGTTCTACAGGCCTTCCTAGTGTTATTCGCGATGATGCAGAGAAGCAGAGGATGTGGGCTTTGGACCACTGCTGCAGAGACAAGCAGCCAGGACTCGCTCTTGTGCTGCTTTGCTGCCTGGAAAGGCCTCCGATTCTAAGCAAATGTCTGTAGCTGCCAAGGAAGATGTTTGGTTTTTCTGATGTGAAAGTGGTTCATCTTCCTTTTAGAGGATGCACCCCATAAGGACAGCGTATTAGTTACTTTTCTTGTTGATGTAACAAAAATCCCTGACCAGAAGCAATTAAAGGAGGAACCGGTTTTTCTTTGATCTCAGTTTGAGGGTGGGAAGGTGCCGCAGCAGGCCTGTGTGAGGCGGCTAGTCACATTGCTCCCACAGTCAGGAAGCCCAGAGTGATGCATGATGGAGCCCATCCGGCTTTGTCCTTTTACCTTGTATTTAGTCTGTCCCCAAAGTCCCTGCCCCAGTCAGAGTGGCTCTTCTTGCCTTCAGTTAATCCTCTCTGGGAAAGCCCTAGGAGACCCATCACTAGCCAACCCAGAGGGGGGATCCTCAGACAGAGTCTGGGACTGCTTACAAGGTATTGTCATGCAAAGTAGTTGGAGCTGTGGAAGTGGAGAGGGGACTGGTAAGCAGAGGAGATCTAGGGTAGAATAGTCCACACAGGCCTGGCATTCCTCAGCTCAGCTCCATGACTAGAAACTTAGTAGGTTTGAGGAAACACATGATGGACCTTAACTATGCAGACCTGGCTAGACATGAACACTTCTCACAGGCTGCCTCTCACTGCAGAGAAGAACAAGATGTCTTGTCAGATTGAGGAAACAGACACCCTTTGACCCAATTATATATAAAGAATTTGATGATTAGTTTGCCATTCATTCACCTGATTCGTCCAGCTGACACTGGCTGGATTCTCAGTGCATAGACTCTTCTGGAACATGGAAATGCCCAACAGGACACAGCACTCAGAACCTGTCTCTCGTCATGAAGCCAGATAAGCAAATTAAAGCAACAATTGTAACAAGTTGTACCGAGAGCGCTGGGAGAGGAGGACTGAGTGTACAGAAAAGCTCAGGAACAAACAGATGATGATCAAAATGTATTCCAGGGGATTGGGAAATGGCTTCGTGAGGATATTCAGTTCCCTGTGAACAGGAACTATCCCAGAGGGACGGGAAACGTTATTCTCTGGACTGAGGGATTGGCAAGTCTAGGAGACAAAAAGCCTGTTCAGGGAACTGAAAGAAATATGCAGAGGGATCCTGGGAGCAGAGCTGGTGAGGGCAGCTGGTTAGAGTTGACTCTGGAGGGGTAGGAAAGCCCCAGATTGCATGAGATCTTTGCAAGGGTGGAGATTGTGTTGTGGGGGGAGGGGATGCTGGGAGATTATGGGGTGGGACAGCACAGTGGGTAGACTGATGTGAAGGAGCTGAGAGGAGAAAGAGTGATCTGCAGGAACTTCAGGTGTTTTTATATGAGAGCAAGTACAAGGAATGGGGGAGGGGTGATGATAACATCTGCCTTGGGCAGCTCAGGGCCTGCAAGTGCTGTGATGGTGTGGAGCTTCAAACATCAGCTTGAGAAGTTCAGCAGTGTCATCGGAAGACATGAATTTGCGATGCCTTCGTGTCATCCAGAGTGAGACACTGAGCAGTCATGTGTCCAGGGGAGAGCTGACCTGCAAAATATGGATCAAAGTGCTATCGTAAAACATGATCATTGTCAAATGGAAAGACATGATCATCCAGTGAGAGAGAAAAGACCAGAGCCCTGAGGAACAAAGGCAAGTCAGGGGAAGATGCAATGAACGCAAAGTACGTTGAGAAGCACTGATCTGACTGTTAGTACACAAGGAGAAGGCTCTTCAGTGAATGCCCACACTGAGGAACGTCCGCAGTGACCATTCAGACCACTGTGCGGCCTTCGGCTCCATCACTAAATGGTGTATACTGCTATATCAAAAGGAGAGGAAGTACTATTTAAGCTACTTTAAAATTTAAAGAAAAAATCCAACAAAACCAAACAAATTTAATGCATAAGAATTTGTTTTAATTTTCCAGAATATCATCAAGAGTATCAACATTTCAGACAACAAAATTTTTTTCTAATGCAATTAATATTCTAGGGAACTTCTTTTGAAAATTTTAAGAGATTTTATTTTTTTATGTGCATGGGTATTTTGCCTGCATGCATGTATGTGCACCATGTAAGTACAGTACCCACAGAGGTCAGAAGAGGGCATCAGATGCCCTGGAACTGGCATTAAGGATGGTTGTGGGAACAACCATGTATGCTAAGAACCAAACCTGGCTCCTTTGCAAGAGCAACAAGTGCTCTTAACTGCTGAGCCGTCTCTCCAGCCCCAAAGTTAGTTAGTTAGTTAGTTAGTTAGTTAGTTAGTTAGTTAGTTTCTGTCTTTCTCTCTCTCTCTCTTTTAACATAGCACCTTCACTTCTTGGATACATGATTAGATCAGTGTTAAAATGATTCTGTACTTTAGGACACTGTTATTTGATGGTTAAGGAATATGTTGTGATACAATTGTATAACATCACCATTTATTTTTTCTTTCTTTAGAAATAGGAACAAATTAATCTTTTTCTTAAGGAATGGGAATAATTTTTCTTTCATATGCATGCTTTGATTTGGTTTTTGAGGGACTTTTTTCCTCCATATTTTCAAAGCTTAGGCAGGTATGTTCCCTAAGTCCAGTATCATAAAAAATAGTGAAGACAGACACAATTAGGAAAGAACATTTTAGTTGGTTTTGATGAATAGACCAAGGGTGTGTTTTTATGAGGTGATTCATTGTTTCCTATAGGAGATTCAGCCATACACATCCACCCTAGTAGCATCACCAGTTGTTGGGTGGATTTCCATCTAGCATGGATTCTTTGCATTTCTCAAGATGATTTTTAGTCTTAGAATTAATAAACAATGAAGATACCCTTGGGCATCATATCAGCACTGACTTCATTATATTTATCAACCATAGGGTTCTTTGTATTTTAAGAACAGACTCACATGAGTGCATATGTGCACACTCATCTCACATGTTTTCTCTTGTGTAGCAACTGATCTCTCTTGTTTTATACTAACGAACGTGATGCTCAGTAGTGGATGCCAAATGGCTGCCTACAGGTACACAGGATGTGACTGCACACTGAGTCAAACTCCCGTTTCCCTGCCTATTTCCAACTCTTCTCCCTTAAACTATGACGCCCTCCAGAGGCTGTTTGTCCACCACTGGGGATTCTATCAAAATTAGGAAAGTCCCATTCCCCAAAGTGAGCAGAAATACATACCCATGGCGGAGATCAAGAACAACTAAGGATGAGAGACAAGCAGGCTGAGGACACAGCAAGCCAAAGCCTTCTTGCAGTTGCCATTTTCCAGTTTGGCAGAGATGTGCACATGCAGGATTTCTTGGCTTTGCAGAGAACTCTCTCTGTCATGAGCAGCCTGTGAGGTCCTGGTGACTTTGTGAAATTTGCTTCTTGAGAAAATTCAGGTGAAGGCCAAGGAAAGATTTGTGCTTTCTCCAGATCTTCAGGACCCCTTTACTTTCAAGCTGCAATGAAGACAGAGCTGAGATGTTCAGCTTTCTGTGGAGTGCCAATAATCAGGTCCTATTTCTGACGTGGAAAGGCAGAGTTTATGTATGTATGTATGGCAAAAAAAGATAGTAGGGCTATGAAGAACACTGCCTGAAAATAATTCTCGATTAGAACTTCATACAAAGAGCTGTTCTCATTAACACAGATCTGGGTAGGATTGTGTCGTATCCTGGGTGTTTATGTAGTGTCTGTGTGCTTGCTGTTGCTCTTTTAGGAATCCTGCTTTATTGGATTGTTATAACACTATATAGGGGAAGTTCCACAGAGAATATTAGACTGAAGCAGAGAGGTTGAGAAACACAGATCTGTAGTGACCAAGTGGTAGAGTGAGGATTTGTACTTGGGGTTTGGTTCCCTAGGAAAATCAGACAAAAAAAATTTCCATGTCTGAAGGAGTGAAAAATTGTCTGTCTCTGTGCTTCTAGCTGCAGCAACCACAGGGAAAATTTAACAAAGATATGGCCCATCTGGGTTCACTGTTGCTTCTAACAGTACTCAAATGTGGAAGGAAGAAAAGGTCACCCTGGTACCTTCAATAACACATCACACACCACCATCCTATTTGTTACTTCACAACTTGCTGTGGCCTCTGTGACAGAACGTCTGATAGAGCAATGGAAGGAAGGAGGAAAGAAAAAGGAAGGAAGGATGAAAGAAGGAAGAAGGAAGGAAGAGAGGATGGGACGAAGGAAGGGAGGGAGAGAGGGTGGGAGGGAGAAAGGGAGAAACGGAGGAACGGAGGAAGGGAGGAAATGTAACGGGAAGTTTTCCTGTGTCCTGCCTAGCCCTGCAGTAGGGACAAATCTCTCCCACCCACCATCCCATAGCTGCTTAATATTAATTACAAACCATATGGCTTATGGCTAAGAATTCTTTCTAGCTAGCTCTTTCATCCTAATTAATCCATTTCTACTAATCTATGTTTTGCCATATGGCCATGGTATTATTGGTCTGCTGGCATATTGCTCCTTTGGTGGCAGGCTGGTGTCTCCTCCACCTCCTCCCCCTTTCTTCTTCCTGTCTATCTCTTGGATTTCCTGCCTGGCTATAACCTGACTTGCCATAGGCCAGAGCAACTTCTTTACTAAGCAATAATAGCAACACATAGTCACAGCATACAGAAAGATATACCACAGCAAGGAAGGAAGAAGAAAGGAAGGAAGGTGTGAACAAATTTCTAAACAGTCTTATTAAATAAGAATCACAGAGAAAATTTAGAGCTGGAAGCCGTAGAGATCAGAGAAATAGGAATAGCCACCAGCTAACCCTAGCTCACCATGCTACCATAGCTTCCCAAGAAAATGAGCTTCTTCCTGTCCAACCTGTGCCTTTATTGCCTTGCTGTTCTGCCTTCTCATTGGCTCTTAGCCTAGCCACCTCACTTCCTTGTCACTGCCTGTCTGTATAGACCTCCAGGTCTCTATGGTTGGTATTGGGATTAAAGGTGTGTGTCACCAGGCTTGGCTGTGACCTTGAACACACAGAGACTCTGCCTGCCATGTGATCAGATTAAGGATGTGTGCCACCACTGCCTGACTTCTGTTTATGTCTGGCTATGACCTTTGATCTCCAGGCAAATTTTATTTATTAACATATAAATAAAATATCACCACAAGAAGAAAAGGAAGGAGGGAAGGGAAGGGGAGGGGAGGGGAGGGAAGGGAGGGTGGGTTTGCTTGGGGGCCACAGTTCAAGGGGAATACATATCTTGGCGGGGCAGGCATGACAGCAGACAGGAAGCAGACTAGAGCAGGAAGCAGAGAGCAGACAGGAAGCAGGGCCCAGGCTATAAGGGATTGAGTCCACCCTAGCTCCATCTCTTAAGGTTCCACAAACTTCCCAGTGTCACTCTCTGGGGACCAAGTCTTCAAAGCCATGAGCCTGTGGGAGACACAGCACATGCAAGCCTTGATGCACCCACCATGCTGAGAACTGCTTGGCTGCTGACTGACCACAAGGGACAAGTGAGCACTAACAAAGGTAGAGCCCGGACTGCTTGGAAATACAGCCATTCACAAAACAGTCCACTAACTAAGGACTTTTTTATTTCACAAAATATGGAAGGGGAAGAAAATAAGATTAGCATATACAGAGAAAGAAAAAACAGTAGCAGCGTGTAGGCTTTGCAACATTAGCTTTTATCACCAATGTGTCAGGTTGAGAGGATGTGATTTTAGTGATGTGTTTATTCATCCCATAGGCGTTTATCGAATGTCTGTTACATACCAGCTACCTAATGTCGAGGGTATACAGACAGCTTATATTCGAGCTAGAGATAACAGAATGTCAACCAACGACAAGATTAGCAGTTGACTTTTGATAAGCAAAGTGTGACTTTTATAGTAAAAATTCCTTTTGTAAGATTGGGGGTGGGGAAACATTACCAAAGAAAAGGGAGGGGGTCTTTTAGTAGAGTAGTGGCCTTCTGGGGTATGGAAATAAATTAGATGTCAGATCTGATTCTTTCATTCGTGGACAGCCATTTAAACAGAAAATGTACATTAGTTTGTTTTCTCTCTGTATTGAAGTTGATACTAAACTCTTGCTCGGAGAAGCTCATCAAAGAGCAGACTAATACTGACTGTTTTTACTCTTGGATAATTATGAATTGTAAAATAGATCAGGCAAATTCCTACATAAACTCATCAGCAATAGAAGCAATGATCACGTGGAATCATCTTAGTTTATTAATAATTATTCTCATTTTGTAATACATCTCAAATTTTACAGCAGGCCCAGCCAGGAGGCATGCCTGTAATCAAACAAATACTTGGAGCTGAAGGAGACACTGAATCCCAGGCCAGGATGAGGCTGTGTACTGAGATCTTGTTGCAAACATTTTTTTTTTAATTCTGTTAGGATTGTTGGCTATGAAGTAAACTAGGATAATTACCACATTAGAAAACAAACTATTTCATCTAGAGACCTTACTAATGGAGACATTTCATCTTTAATCTATGATTTGCCTTTAAAATTCAGTTGAAGTTGCTGAGAAACCAGATCTCTTAACTGTTCATGTTAAATGTGTTATTTCAAAACCTCAGGACAGTGTGTGTTCACGAAACGCTCTTCACTGTGTCTGACAGCAGGTGCTCTAGACATGAGGGTGATGTGGACTGTGATTTAATGCAGTCAGCCTGAGCAGAGAGACAGCTGGTTCAGAAATAGGAGCATCAATCAGCCTTGATGCAGGGGAGGAGCTTGGCCCTGCCTTAACTTGGTAGGCTATGCTTTGTTGACTCCTATGGGAGGCCTTACCCTTCCTAAGAGTGGATGAGGGGAGGTAGAAGGAGGTGGAGGGAGGGAACAGGATGATAGGAGGGAGGGGAAACTGTGGTTGATATGTAAAATAAATTTAAAAATTTAAGAAGGAAATAAGAGCATAGTAGGAACCATGGATGGTGATTTACCACTGCGTGTAGGATTCATAGAAAAGCAAATCTGAGTGATTGAGTTTCTCACCAACAGATATGGCCTGTGCTTTGCTCGCCCAAGAGCACCCTGTCTTAGCTTGCTTTCTAATACTGTGATAAGCACCAAGACCAAAAGCAATTTGGGGAGGAAAGGATTTACTTTCCTTTTAGTCTACCAGGAAGGGAAGCCGAGGCAGGAACCTGGAGGCAGGAGCTGATGCACAGGCCATGGAGGAGTGCTGCTTACTGGCTTGCTCCCATGGCTTGCTCAGCCTGCTTTCTTACAGCATCCAGGACCACCTGCCCAGGGGTGGCACCATCCACAGTGGTCTGGGCCCTTTCTCATCAATCATTAATCAAGAAAATGCCCTATAGGTTTGCCTACAGGCTAATCTAATAAAGGCATTTTCTCAAACGAAGTGTCCTCTACTCAGGTAATGGTAACTTCTATCAAGCTGACAAAACCCAACAGCTCTCTCCCCTGAAATCAGGGTGCAATTTAACCATCTCTTCTTAGTTGAGGGGGAAGTATGTGTGACATTCCCCACCTGCAGGCTCAACTGCACTCTTAGCTTACCTTGGGAGCACCAAGCTGCCTCAGGGGTAACCATACATTTGATCCCTCTTGGTGTGCCACAGAGTTCTCACCTTGCCAGCTGAGCCTTTTCCCTCACCAGGAGCAGACGAAGATAGTGAACAATCACTTACTTTCTAAAACATTTTATTTCATAATCATTCATGGATATATTATGTTTTGATCAAGCCCACTCTCTGTTTTCTCCCCATCCATCCCACTACTCCCCACCCCGAATATCATGTGCTCTTTCGTTTAAACACACCAAGTCCATTTAGTGTTGCTTGTATGTACATGGGCGTAGGACCCATCTATTGGAGCATGGATAGCCTCTGGGCGGTAGGGAGGAGGGACACATCCATGGAGAAAGTTGACTCTCCCCCTATTCACCCAGCAGCCACCAATCGCTAATAGCTCTGAATTAAGAACAGAACTCTATGAACTCCTCCCTGCTCCATGCTGGGACTTGGGCTGCCTTGATCATGTGCTGTGGGTCTTGTGCAGGCAGTCACAGCTGCTGAGTTCTACATGAAAAGGCCCCGCCATACTCTGCGCATACTATTATGCTCTAGGTACCCACTCCCCCAGCTCTTACAGTCTTTCCACCCTTCTCATGCCTTGGAGGGCAGGGATGTGCTGTAGATGCTAGAACAACACAAGTTGGAAATTAAAGACCTCTTAAAGTTTGTGAAGAGTCCACCTACCATTTGCCACACAGAGGACATTTGATGTTCCTGTGATGTTTGTGCCCACCTATACATTATTATCTATGGCCAGGTACACACACCTGTCAGATTCTAAAAAAAATGTCTATATCCATCTGTAATGTGAATTCTAATTGGTCTTAATAATAAAAACCTGGAGTCAGATATCAGGATAAATGCTGAAATATCAGAGAAGGAGCCAGCCACTAGAGAGACTTCTTACCTCTACTGAATCCTCAGACCAAAAGGGGCCAAGCTCCTGTCTCCACCCTGCCTTATCACTTCTTCTCTCCACTGAGTCATATTACTTCCTGTTTCCTCCTCCCAAATGCTGGGATTAAAGGTGTGTGCCACCACTGCCTGGCCTCTATGGTTAACTAGTGGTTAGTTCCGCACTCTGATCTCCAGGCAAACTTTATTTGTTAGAGCACAACCAAAATTTCACCACACCATCCTTGTTCAGAAGTGCATGGAAATTTAGAAACCATTAATTACTTTTCCCATGTCAGTGTTGAAAATACAAATCAACAGCTCAAGACAGAGCAAACCAGAACTGTTACTTGTTTGCCAAGCAAGAGAACCGAAGTCTCACAAGGCCTAAGTGACCATTCAGGAAGGTGAGGCTAGATGCAGAAACAGCTTCCTGTCAGGGCCTCCCACCACACACACACACACACACACACACACACACACACACACACACACAAAATCCCTATGATAAAATTTGGCTAGTTCAGGAGGAGATCGCAGAGTCCCTGAAAGATTGGTCCTTTCTCTATTTTAGGACACAAGCATGCACATATAGTTTTCAAAGACTTGTAAGTGGCTTAGGTTATGTAGTGGGTTCTTTGGTTTGTAGGTGCTTAGAACTTAGGAAGGCATTTCACCATCAAAAGAGAACAGTTCACCCTTAAGGTAGGGTCTTTGTGGTTGGTGACATTCACAGCCTCAGCCGTGCTGCTAGGTTGACACCTGTGTCACTGCTGGCCAGTGGGTCAGACAGGTCAGATGGCTTCTACAGTCACCCATTGAAGAAACTGCCCTGAGTCTTACAGTTCTTCAAGCCAATCTCAGGGTAGACATGCTGGTTTTCACCTCTTTGCTCTCCGCAGTGCAGAAATGATGTATCTGCTTGCTCATTTCGGCACCACCGAGGATTCCTAAGTGACAAAACAAGGTTGGATACAAAGGCTGTTCTGAGCTCTAAACGCTAGCTTGCATCCTGAGCTAACAGCAGCACTGCTATCCGATGCCACCCAAGTCACCTGGGCTAACGTTCCAGACTCTTCCTCAGCACGGCTGCCTCTATAGTGACCTATTCTACATCCAAGTCCTTGAAGCTACAGGCAGATGACAGTAATAGACAGTGCCCCAAAGATTTGGGGAGATGTTAAGAGATTTTCTTTTTATAACATTTGAAATGTCTTTGTATGTGTGTGTACACACAGGTGTGGAGGTCTGAGGTGAACCTCAGATGTTCCTCAGGTGGTGTCTCATTCATTCATTCATTAATTTTTGAAACAATGTCTCACTGGCCCAGAGCTGTCAAACTAGATTAGGCTGGCTAGTAAGCCTTAAGGATCCACCTGTCTCAGACTCCCCAGTTCTGGGAATACAAGTCACATGTTCCCTACTGCACCTGACTTAGCATTTGATATTTCTATGGCATTAAAAAATAAGTATGTCTAGAGCCTTAGAAATATAATTTTATTTCTCATGTTTATGTTCATAATATTTTAGAGCCCTCTCTGTAAGAATTTGACTCTTGTCTGTTTGTATGGCTGCTACTCACAGTCACTATCAGAATACAGACACCTTCTCAGTAAACCCCTGTAGCTGGAGAGTTTTCTCTCCGGGGCCCGCCAAGCCCCGGAAGTCCGACAGCCCACTTATAAAATAAACACACAGATGCTTATATTATTTAAACTGTTTGGCCTAATGGCTCAGGCTTCTAGCTATCTAGTTCTTACATCTTAAATTAATCCATTTCTATAAATCTATACCTTGCCACGTGGCTCGTGGCTTACCGGCATCTTCACATGCTGCTTGTCATGGCGACGGCTGGCAGTGTCTCCCTCTGCCTTCCTGTTCTCTCAGTTCTCCTCTCTGTTAGTCCCACCTATACTTCCTGCCTGGCCACTGGCCAATCAGTGTTTTATTTATTGACCAATCAGAGCATTTGACATACAGACCATCCCACAGCAAACCCCCCCAAATAAAACAAGAACTACACAAGATGTAGCTCCCCATGTTGATGGCTTCCTCTCTCTTCTTGGTCCCTATGCTCCAGGTGGGAGAGTTCAGAGCACATGCCGCTGAATGGACAGCCAATGTCACAGCTGAGTTCAAGGAAACAAGGAGGCGGCTGAGCGTGGAGATCTATGACAAGTTCCAGCGTGCCACATCTGTGAAACGGAAGCTCTCTGCAGAGCTGGCGGGGAACCACAGCCAGGAACTGACTCCTTGTAGGAGAACCCTGTCCGTGAACCACCTGACCAGTGAGAGGGAAGTCTTGCCTCCCTTGCTGAAGGCTGAGAGCATCTATCTGAATGGCCTGACCCCTCGGTGTGCTGGTGAAGAGATAGCTGTCATTGAGAACATGAAGTAGCTCCCTTCTGGAAGAGTCTGAGGTGTAGCCATAGGGGAGGGCTTCTCTAGGCTCTTTGTGACTATTGCTGGTAGCATTTAAACATTGTGCATGACGAGCTGAAAGGAAAAGCAAATAGATACACCCAACTGGTCACCTTACATCCAGGGAGTGTGGAGTCCTGAGGCAGCACTCTGGGGAGGCTTGTGAGCTGTCCACTGAGTGGCGAGTGATGGACAGGCAGTGTCCGATGCCTTTTTGTGCCCAGACTGTTTCCCTCCCCCTTTTTCCTAACGTGCCATAAGGCCTCTGAATGAATTGGAATGCTTTGGTAGTCATGTAGCTTGGAGGGATCAGCCCTTGATTTTTCAGGGTTCACCTAACTGAGCCTGGATATGGACCACTTAGGGATGACAACATTTCTTTTTGTAAATGGCAAGAAATTCTTATGCAGCCTTTTACCTAAGAAATTTTCTGTCAGTGCCTTAACTTACGAAGAAGCAGGACCCTCTCTAGTGGGCTTGTGGTTTCCCCTCCCTGCCCCCACCCTAGGCTGACCTCTGCTGATTCTTATTCTCACCCCCCCCCTTGCATACCATACCCTGCTGGAAGCGATGTGTAGCTTGACAGGAGAAGGAGATGCCAACCGCAGGCACAGCAGCAACACTCAGGAGCTCTGGCGTCACAGGGCACCACAGAGAAGGGAGGTCAGAGAAGGCCCTCTGAGTATTTATTTGACTGGGGTACCAATGGTACATCTATATATATGTACAGAGTAATAATTACCAGGCCGGTAACATCGGCTGCTTCTACACAGCCCCCTTTTTCCTGGCAGTATTTGGAGTTTATCATTTATTAATAACTAGTCATTTTTAAAGGCAGAAGTGAGCACATACATCTATAATCTGAGTGATCTAATAGGAGAAAGCTGCCCCAACTGATATCACAAGGTGATTTCAAACAGTTGGTATGAATTCATTCTGATGAAAAGAAAATAACGAAGCCATGGATGTGTATTTGCTAGTAAATAGCTCACTGCCAGCTTGGAATAGCCCATGAGGTACAGAAGGCTTACACCCTTTTCTTTTCTTGAGTGGTTCTTGCCAAATTGTAGGGTGGGGTGGTGCCCAGGAAGAGGGGGTGCAGCCCCAGCCACCCTAGGGTCCCTGTGCCGAGGTGACTTGGTGTGAGCACAGATGCCGGACTGGGGATCACTGTGACTTTTGCACATGGAATGATGTTGACTGCCGACCTACATCATCTCTAACAGTAGAGGAAATGCTGAGGAGCACAATTTAAGTCCCCAGAGTTATTTTTTTTTTAAGATAAGAGAAGGCTGATAATCCATTTAATTTAAGTTTATATCCTATAATTCTTTTGGCTGTTTCAAGATTCAGAAAAATTTTAGTATCTGCATCTTGTAAACTGCTCCCCTTTCCTTTATTTTCATACTTACATCTACTGTACACTGTATATATAATTTTTAAAGTGAAGAAGGAAAATGATTCCTCTACATGTAATTGCAAAACTGATTTCTTTTCCTTTTGGGGGAGGGATGGGCATATGTGAACAGGTGGCATTCAGATTAAAGTCTTAAGAAATAAACCCAGGATCTTAAAAAAAAATCAAAGATTCATATTTTCCAAAATTTGAATTTAAGCTAGAAATGTAAATATCCAGTTAGCTTGCAGAGAGTACTTTTATAAATCCACAAAAGTTCTAACCAAAATTTTAGCAAGTTGGGCTCCTTTACAAAGAAAGCTACACCACCCATTTCCTCAATCACCGTTCTGAAAGCTGATATGGTGGGATGTGCCACGTAAAAACTGTGAACTGGGCGGACAAATAAAGTTTGTAATTAAAGTCTGAGTTTCCTGTTTGCTGTGAGAACTTCAGTCTATTCCAAGCCTGATGGAACTGGGGGTGTCGGGTTTCCTGCTGGGTTGTTGCCATTTCTTCATTCACAATAGCTAAGAAATGGTTTGGGTCGGCCTTGGTGGTGGTTGAACCCAGGCTCTTGCACGTGTACACATGGTAGACAAAGGACTACATGGCTAATGTTTGCTTGGTTTTTAAGACAGAGTATCCCAGACTGGTTCCCAATGTGTGATTCTTTCGTCCTACCCTCCAGAGCACTGGAGCTAAAGCTATAGGCTACCACCTCTGTTCTTCTTATGATGCGTAATACTGCCCTTATAAATACATGCACAGTTGTCTTTGGAGGGTGTTGGCCCAAAGCAAATGACTGCAGTTTTGGAAGATGATACTTGTAGTATCATCAAATTCCAGGGGGTTTCTACCATATTTTGTCACATGCTTAAGTCATTTTATTATTGTTAGAACTTGCCTTGACGCTGACGTGGTCTGAAAAATGAACACCAGCAAGCAGCTGCTGTTTGTAGAAAATAATAAAATATCTGGGTAGTAGTGAAGCATAAGGGAGGCAGCTGCCAGCCAGTCTTCTAGACTTGATGCCCCAAATATTGACTATTTACCATTTTTCCTTTTCCCTTTTTTCATTTTTGCAGTACTGGGGATTAAGCCTAGGGCCTTGAGCATGCTAGGTAAGTGCTCTACCTTGAACTAGAACCCCAGCTCTCTGTCTGTTTTCTTATGAGCAAGCTACAGATGTGCAACACCATGCACAGATGTGCAGATTCATGCTGTATACATATCTGGAAACTGGTCCCTGCACCTGTGGTTTGAATATAAAATGCCTCCTACAGATGCATGTTGTGAACACCTGGTCCCCACCTGGTGACCCTGCTTGTGAAGGTTGTGGAACTTTTAGGAGGTTGAGGTACATCTCTGGGGACTGGGGTTGGGCTTCGGGGCTTTATAGTCTGGGCCCACTTCTTTCTTTCTCTGTTTCCTGAGTGAGGATGAAATGTGACCAGCTGTCTCCCTGTGCCTGCCCATGCCTTCCCTACTTGTCGCCAGGGCTTCCTGCCGTGACGGAATCCACCACTCTGGAACTGTAAGCCAAACAAACCCTTTCTCCCTTAAATTGCCTTTCATCAGAGTATTTTACAATCAAGTAAAAGAAGCAAGTACATGGCATAGATTGGGGGAGATTTTACCACAGCTTGAGTATCGCACAAGCTGAGATTGCTTTTATCTCCCCCAAGATTTGCTCTGTTTATGCTCCTATGAAGACTACTGATTAGGATTTGGAGGTAACATTATATTTTCTAGTGAGGTGGTTTTCTCCTGGATCAGTAACCAGAGAAAGAGTTCTAGCTTGGAGGATATTTGGAAAAAGAAATTAAGTCCTGAAATAAAGGTCAGAAATTCCCAGTTCCTTATTCTTAGGCCCAGGTGGCAGGTGATGTCCCTTGTCTGAGGCTTCAGCTGCTAAATGAGAAAGTGATTCCTGTGAAGTCCTTTCAGTTTTGCTGCCCATATTTTTAATCATTGCTCCATAGTCTAGGCCACAAGTGCTTTTTTTATACTTCTTTTTAATACAGTAAAATGTGAAAGGGACTCAAACATGTTTTTTGGCCTCTGGGAAAAAGGGTGAGGGGTGATGTCTATAGCTTTACCTCTTTCTCGAATTCTGAGAAACAGTTAGGAGAGAAAGGAGATCAAATCCCACCAAATTCCGTGTCACAGATTAATAGAATGATTTGATTCTTGAGGCTGGATGTTTAAAACAATTTCAGGAAGTTTGAGATAAAATGCCCGAACTCAAATCTGGACACTCTGGAGGCTTGGGCCAGCTGTTTGTTGTTTAGACTTTGGTTTTATTTTTCACATTTCTGTAAATTTTTGCTGTTCTCATAAAATTCATAATACATTTACAGTTTTCATTTCTTATTAAAGTGAGAGTATAAATTTGTGGGGGTTTTATATAAGGATGTCTATTTGAGTGCCCAAATTAATTAAAATCAACATTGGTTTGTGCTAACATGTGTTCGCTGAAATATTTATAGTGACATTACTGACCTGAATGTTCTCAGGCATTACTTCCAGTGTAGTGTGGCAGTGTCTGTCTACTTGGTAGGGACTTTGGAGGGCGACACCCTTTGCTGTTTTACAATGGGAGCTGTCATGAGACCTGCCTGCCTCTGTTACCCACACCCCGGCTCAAACATTTATACCTCTTTAGTAGATCTCCACATAAAACACAACTATTCCCTCCTGAAAGATGGGAATTTTAAGAATATAATGTTAGAATCCAGCTGATGTCTGTTAGTCCCAACACAACTGAGAGACTTGTCATTTGCTTGTTATTACATGTTTATTCCTATCAATAAGGGCTTTATTATTTTCATGTCCTACGTTTGATTCATGGTGCTTGCTATCACAACTTTTCAACTATTATTTAATTTTGTAAATCTGTCTAGGAATTAGCTTTTGAACGTATTTTCTAATAAGTGGATGCCTTTTATTGGCATTAGCTAAATGCACACTTAATACCCTTGCCAAACAAAATTTGATTTTTTTTTCATGCTTAAATAACTGTATAAGCCATCTGGAAGTGATTCCAGTATTTGGCACATTTGGGCTATTTCCAATATGGAGTATTAGTCACTTGCAAGGTATAATTTTTAAATTAGCTCAGAATAAGTATTTCTCACTCAGTACATGGCTGACTGTTGTAGGTGGTGTTCCTCTTTTGCATCATACACTGAGATGGTAATATGTCAGTCTTTTTGTACTGTCTACTTTGATTAAACACCAAGTTAGACCTTTAAATCATATTAACATTAGACATATGTTTCTGGAGTTTATTAAACATTTTTAAACAAGCATCAGTAAGTGGCATTTCCTGGTCTAGATTAAAATATAATCAGTAACCAAGTGTTTCATATTTGGGACAATGTTACATGAAGATTCTGTCCATGCATCTGATGAAGCCACCTTGCTTCTTTGTCAGGTAGGAGTTTGCTCACACATGAACAAAGTTGATTCTGACATTACCAAAGTCTCCAAGCAGGTTAGCCAAATGCATAAATCTCCCTTATGATGACAATGTATGTGCAAAGTAACTCGGATCTTGTTTCTGTCCGTATTGATCAATAGTCTTCAATGTGTTAATCACTAAAGATATAAAACCACTCAGAAGACAGAGAGATGCATGGTGCGAAGTTAGAGAAGCCCCCAGTGGTCCCTGAGAGACAGATCTGAGTTGAACTATGCAAACAGACTGGCAAGATGGCTTGGTAGGTACAGTTGCTTGCCTGATCACCAAATTCTAAGCCTGTAACCCACATGGTGGCAGGAGAGAACTCACTTCAGAAGTTGTCCTCTGACCTTCACATGTTCATCACAGCATATGCTCACTTGAACGTATACACACACACACACACACACACCACACCACACACACATACACACACACACTACACACACACCACATCACACACACACCACACACACACACACACACACACATACACACCACACCACACTACACACACACACCACACCACACACACACACACACACCACACCACACCACATACACATACTACACAGACACACAGACACACAGACACACAGACACACACACACACACTACACATACACACACACCACATACACACACACACACACACACACACACACACACACACACTAAATGTAAAACTGGAATTGAACCTTGGGAGGGAGACTGGGGGATTCCAGTGCCTTCAATTGAGGATAGGAACATAAAGAGGAGAGAACGTTTCAGAGACTGACAGGTGGACATGAGGAGTTACCACAGTAAAAACCCTCTTGCGATGCTGTGTTAATTTCTTTGCTCACACATGGACAAATGGCTGACAAGGAAAACTGAGAAGAGGGATTTGCTTTCTGTTTTGCTCACCATAGAGAGTAGAGACCATCATGGCGGAGAAAGCGTACCGTCACAAACAGCTTTGGGCTATGGCAGCCAGAGCAAGGGGCTGCTTGCTCACAGCTCCGTGGACAGGAAGTAGGACCAAGCTACAGCCTTCCAGGCCTGCCTCCTCTGTGACCCACTTCCTCCAGTGGGGTTCTACTTCCTAACCCTCCTCAAACAGCGCTGCCATCTGGTGATTGGGTTTTCAAAAACACGTGAGCCAGTGGAGGGCATTTCACATCCAAACACTCACAGCAGCTAAAGTCCTCATGTGAGTACAAGCCGGGAAGAGAATGGCAACATGAATCACAGAGTTGAGAAGTTCTTTGTGTTAAGGAGTTCATACTGTTTAAAACAAGATGATGAGGAGCTGGGAGTTGGTTTCAGTAGTAGAGTGCTTGCCGGGCACATACAAGGCCCTGGGTTTAATGACCAGAACATATAGACAGACAGACAATTTATTTTTGAATGGACTGGTGAAATGGCTCAGCAGGTAAGAGCGCTTGCAGCCAAGCCTGACAGGCCGCGTGTTCAATTCCCAGGATGTGTGGTAGTAGAAGGAGAGGACCAGCTCCTGCTAACTGTCTTCCCCTCCATACACATGCTGTGACAAGTCCATACCCACACATACACGACATAAATAACTACATGTAATAAAAGTGAAACAATGAATTAAATGGACATTCTAAATATGAACCCACTATTGAATAATATGTGTGGCCCGGCATAGGTCTATGTCATAGCCAGTCCAAAACCCTCTCTTAAGGATTAATGGAAAAAATCATAGAACATGCTCAACTCTTAACCAAGCATCATGCATGGTCTGGCATGGTGGTACGTGTTACTGTGAAGAGTCTTTATGATCAGCAATTTTGAGCAGCAAAGTGACTGCATGCACATGTACATTGGTTTTTGCATGTGTGTGTTTGTGTGTATGTGTGAAGTTTCACTGGCCCTGTCTATTGTATTTGGTGATTGATCTATCTATCTATCTATTTATCTATCTATCTATCTATCTATCTATCTATCTATCTATCTATCTATCTCTATATCTATCTATCTATCTATCTATCTATCTATCTATCTATCTATCTATCTATTCATTCAGGACATCTTTTCTTGTTGAAAGATGGAACTCTAGTACACCCAGTGCATGGAACTAGAAAACTAGAAATGACAAAGTAACAGAGTGCACACTCTGTTGCTTCTTGAACAAAATTGCCATGGATGGACCATCAGCCCAGTCACTAGCTGCTCTGAGTGACACATGGGAACAGTCAGAGCCACCCTACCTAAGACAGCCCTACAAATGGGGAAAGTACCCTTATGGGAGTTTAACCAGCTCCATTCCCCACCCCGCAGTGTGGATGCTCCAAAGACAGGAACTGACACAGGCTAATGGAAGGCAGAGATCTTCCCCTTCCCGTGGGTAGGTCCCACTACACCACATCCTTTCCTATATATAGTCTTCCTCTTCCTCTTCTTGTCTCCTCAAACCCCTTTTCCTAGTACACATCCTTAAACCTCACATTTGCCCAAATCCTGGCCTTGGGTTCTGTCTTGAAGATGGCTGTAGACACTACTGGGACTGAAATGGCATTTTTCAATACTTTTTAATTAGGGAGCTGATGATCCTGATGTGACTGTCAGTTCTGGACAGTGGCTTAGAGCTACACGGGTAGAAAGTGTATGCAGGTTCTAAGAACGAAGCCAAGTAGAAGACAGTGTTCCAGGAACACAGGCATTAGCAGGGCTCATAAAGATACCAGTCATGGCTGGGAATTGCCCCCAATAGCCCTTGAAAAATACTTCAGTGGGTTACATTAAAGTGCTTATGTTCATGTTATAGATATAGAACTTAAGCTGAGCAGAGGCATTTCTTCTCATTTGTCAATAAAGTTCAAGTCCACATGTTCATGGTCTCTGCCTTTGTAAAGGTCTGAATTTCCATAGTTGTGGGATTTTCATTATCGTTTGATAGATTTTAAATAATTTAAAATAATAATATATTTTTATTTTTTGAGAATATCATACAAGCATATACAATATTTTGATCATATTCCCCCATCACCTCCCCTTTTCACCTTCCACCCACTCCTAACTTCATATCCCCATTAAAAAAAATAACCCATTGAGTCCAATTTATTCTGCTTGTATACACCTGGGGAGAGGGTATCCACCAGAGCATGCGTGACCTGCCAGGATCTACTCTGCTTAAATTAAACCCTAAATAATAAAACCCCAAATCCTTGGATTTTATTTGTCGTTAGCTCTTCAGGTGAGGATTAGAATGTTGACTGGCTTCATCCTGTTCAGGCAACAATATTACTGTGAATTCACAAGTGTATTGTCCTGCTAAGTTAAGCTACAGTTTGCACTGGTCCTTCCTGACCACAAGCTCTTACAGCCTTCCACTTCCTTGTCTACAAGAGCCCTGAGCCTCGTGGGGAGCAGTGTAATATATTTGTGTTTTATAAGTGTTTCTATGGATAAAACCACAAATTTTTGAGCCTGTCACTAGAGAAGCATCCCCCATCTTTCCAGCTCTAGGATGTTGAAAAGTAGTCAAGGTGTGGAGGTAGAAATGGCTCCCTAAGTGTTCATCCATAGTGTGTGTATATGTATGGGGGTATTAAAAACAGAGAGCAGAAGCTGCATGGTGTTTTTCTTTGATATCTGAACAAGATACAAAGAGGTACTACAATAAACTGAAAACAGATTGATCAAATTTCTAGTCTGAGCTCAAAGACGAGAGGTACACACTTTCTTATTGACATTGAGGTCAATCAAGTTAAGATATAGCCAATGTGCTTTTTCCGTGAGTTGAATGTAGGCTGGAAGATTGAAGTTTCTCCTTAGCTTACACATTTCAGAGGTAGTTGGGAAGTGAAGGAACCTGGGTAAAGCATTCACAAATAGTCAAGTCAATGAAGCTCAGAAACAAGTTTCCTGTGATTGGAGGAAGAGTGATTAACAGCTAAATACAGACAACTGTAGGAGACTGTAAATTGGCTTTTAACTAAGTCACTTTCTAAGCCCGGGTGTTCTCTTGTGTCTTGTAGGGTATTTGGCACCATCAGAGGCTCCTGCCTACTAACTACCTATTAGTAGTACTCCCAATTGTCAAAAGCAAAAATGCCTCCAGATGTTGCTGAATGTCTCCAGTGGGGCAAAACCAATTGTGTATTCTGTAGTAAGGACTTTAGTACCACCACAAGGAAATTGCATACTCCTGGAAAAGAAATACTGAATACCTAATTCTACATAAATGATTGAGAGATCCTCACAAAACACAGACCATTGCTTGAGTTCTGGTTCACAGGCAAGACTTGATGAACCAGGAGGGGGAAATTGATACACAAGGGATGTTGGCTCAGCTGCCTGTGGTTCCCTTAGAGTTGAGCTAAAAGTGCTGCTACACCAGAGTTCCCTTGAGCAGGACTGTGGCTTTGGAACCAGCTGAATGAGAGCCCCGCTTCAAGTCATCATGGTTTGAAATCTATACACTGCCTTTCCCGTGGGCAACTTTAATAAGCAAGAGATGTGGTCAGATGGTAACATGGGGCTGTGTTGTGAGTTCTGAATTTGAGAGGCAAGTGTCTAGGAACACACTTTCTCAAGGACCTTTATACCCGCTGGGTGGTGTAAATATTCTCTGAGCCTTTCCCAACATGGCTCTCTGAGGAAGTCAGCTGCAATGGTCGACTATCCTTGAAAAAGTATTAAATGCATCTAAATTCAAGTAGCGATTTCTTCCAGCAAAATGAGGCCCTTGAAGTTTTAGCAGAGGGAGAGAGAACCCATTTCCTATTAATTTATGGATGCTTTCCCCATGATAGGGCTGGGTGTGTAAAGGCTGAAATATTACAGCCATTGCTTTTATGGCCGAGCTACAGAACATGATCAACATCACAATAAGGGACACTCATTTTCGTGAATTATTTTAGTAAAGTCTTTTTAGCAGGAAGATATTTTATTTCACCAGATTCTGATAAACTATTCCATCAGTTTGGTGTAGTCATTGCCTCTGCACACCACACAGACTGCACAAAGGATCAAAGTGTGGGGCAGCTTTTTACCTAGGCACCCACGTTGCCCGGGAGGGCTATAAGGAATGTCTGCTGGGTGGCTGCTTTGGAATTGTTCATAAGGAACAGATCCATTTCCTCACTGATGTGACTGTAAAGTACCCAAGCTCCATGTCAGCTGTTCCCAAAGATGTTTAATGAATCATCACCTTCAAGATGCTTTGTGATTTGATTTTTAAAATGTGTTCTTACTTCTTAAATGCCATAAATAGTTCAGTGTCTTACAGCTCACTGCTGGAATAAAACACCATGACCAAAGGAACTTACAGAAGGGAGAGTTTATTTTGGCAAAGAGTCCCAGATGGAGAGTCCATAATGATGGAGTGGCGCAGCAGCAGGTGTTCAGGGCAGGAAGCTGAGGGAGTAGATCTCCAACTTCAAACACAGAGCAGAAGAGGGCGAGCCAGAAGTGGAGTGAGGCTATGAATTCTCAAAGCCCACCCACTGTGACATACTTCTGCAAGGCTCCACCTCCTAAAGGTCCCATGATCTCCACAAGCAGAACACACCACTCTGCAGGAACCAAGTGTTCAAATCCATGGGACTGTGGGGACATTTTTCATTTAAAGCACCCCACTGAGCAAGCTAACAATTAGAAACAGTGTGAAGAATATTAGTTAATTCACCCCAAGATGAAGTTAGCTTAAAAAAGATCTTCTGGGGATCAGAAGACTTGGCTGTGTGACTCTGATATTTAATGGGTTTGTGGAGAAGCTCTTGGCCACCATATTAAAGCTAGACTGAGCACAAGAATATTCGTCAAAGATGATGTTCCATGTGGCTATGGAAAGGAGACCTGAGTGAACCTACCTCTTCACATGTCTGAGGAACCTCATAGCAGGGCAACTAGCTTCCTGACAAATGATCTGGGAAAGAGCAAACAGGGAGTCACAGAGCTTTCTATGATTTATAGTTATTATCACACATAGCCAATTTCACTTAAGTTGTATTCATCAAAAGTGAACCATGAGGTAATGTTATATTCAAAGGGTAGAGAAGCTGACATTATACACAAATTGTTAAATACTTGCACTGTATAAAATAGCACCTAGGCTTTTTCCATATCTAAGAAAAATCACATTTGATTTCAGATGTTGATACAAATAAAATTATTTTGATAGATCACTACTCAGATAACTCATAACCCTCCTCCATTTTTTATTTTTATTTATTTATTTTTATTATCAGCTTGATACAATACAAATCTTATCCTAATAGTGAAATGTTTCACTGAGGCTTGCCCAGTGATTGAGGAAAACCAAAACTTATTAGAAGCCACAGTCATCCTAGGGTCTCCCCTGCTATGTAGCCTCCCTGGTTCTGTGGGTTGCAGTCTGATTGTTCTTTGCTTTATATCTAGTATCCACTTATGAGTGAGTACATACCATGTTTGTCCTTCTGGGTTTGGGTTACCTCACTCAGGATGATATTTTCTAGTTCCATCCATTTGCCTGCAAATTTCACGCTGTCATTGTTTTTCTCTGCTGAGTAGTACTCCATTGTATATATGTACCACATTTTCTTCATCCATTCTTCAGTTGATGGACATCTAGGTTGTTTCCAGGTTCTGGCTATTACAAATAATGCTGCCATGAATATAGTTGAGCATGTATCTTTGTGGTATGATTGAGCATTCCTTGGATATATGCCCAAGAGTGGTATGGCTGGGTCTTGAGGTAGATTGATTGCCAATTTTCTAAGAAACCACCATACTGATTTCCACAGTGGTTGTACAAGTTTGCATTCCCACCAACAGTGGAGGAGTGTTCCCTTTGTTCTGCATTCTCTCCAACATAGACTGTCATTAGTATTGCCATTTTAGGCAAATAGATGGAACTAGAAAGTATCATCCTGAGCGAGGTAACCCAAACCCAGAAGGACAAACATGGTATGTACTCACTCATAAGTGGATACTAGATATAAAGCAAAGAAAAATCAGACTGCAATCCTAGCCATTCTGACAGGTGTAAGGTGGTATCTCAGAGTCTTTTGATTTGCATTTCTCTGATGACTAAGGATGTTCATCATTTCCTTAAATATCTTTCAGCCATTTGAGATTCTTCTGTTGAGAATTCTCTGTTTAGCTCTTTAGCCCATTTTTTAATTGGATTGTTCAGTATTTTGATGTCTAGTTTCTTGAGTTCTTTATATACTTTGGAGATCAGTCCTCTGTCAGATATGGGGTTGGTGAAGGTTTCCCATTCTGTAGGCATCTTTTTTTCTTATTGACCATGTCTTTTGCCCTACAAAAGCTTCTCAGTTTCTAGAGGTCCCATTTATTAATTGTTGTTCTCAGTGTCTGTGTTACTGGTGCTATATTTAGGAAGTGATCTGTGCATAGACTGGTGTTATATTTAGGAGATTATTCAGTAACCTAAAGAATCCTGAATAATAAAGCAACCTCTGGAGGCATCACTATCTCTGACCTCAAGCTCTGCTATAGAGATATAGTAATAAAAACAGCTTGGTACTGGCATAAAAACCAACATACAGACCAATAGAATCGAATTGAAGACTGTGGCATTAATCCACACACATATGAACACCTGATTTTTGACAAGAAGCCAAAACTATACAATGGAAAAAAGAAAGTATCTTCATAAAATGGTGCTGGCATAACTGGATGTCAACATGTAAAAGATTACAAATAGATCCATATCTGTCACCATGCACAAAATTTAAGTCCAAGTGGATGAAAGACCTCAACATAAATCCAGTTACACTGAACTTGATAGAAGAGAAAGTAGGAAGTACTCGAGTGCATTGGCACAGGAGATCCTCCATTTTTTTTCTTTTTTTTTTTTTTTGGTTTTTTGAGACAGGGTTTCTTTCTGTGTAGTTTTGTGCCTTTCCTGGATCTCGCTCTGTAGACCAGGCTGGCCTCGAACTCACAAAGATCTGCCTGCCTCTGCCTCCCGAGTGCTGGGATTAAAAGCGTGTGCCACCACTGCCCGGCCTGATCCTCCATTTTTTAAAAATGTAAATCTTGCAAAAAAAAAAAAACAGACTATCAGATAAATAGGATATGTTTGTTCCTTATAAATAAAATACATTCCACCAAGCTAAATTCTCAAAATGTGTCTGTATTACCTACCATATTTTCTTACCAGGAAGTATGTTTGCAGAGGAATACTATTTTTAACTTCTATAATCACATTTTTCAATATAAAAAAGAAGACTGTATTCTCAGTCTTACAGGAGCTGGAAGATACTGCTGCACACCTGCAGCTTAAATGATAACAAATCCCTTGTCAATCCAAATAGCTGGTGCCACTCTTCCATTTCTAGGGGAGCGTGTAATTCAGAAAGAATAAGAACAGCTGGCTGAGCCCTGATTGGATGGGGTTGCTCGCTTGGTTAGGGCACAATGGAGGTGACAGAAAAAAAAATGCCCCTGTTTGTAAAGAGCAATCACAACTCCATGGGCACAGGGTGGAGATTTTGAAATTCATTTCACATTTTTGCTATAAATAATTAACAAAGGTGTGGGAGAAAATGGATAGCTCAGCAAAAAGCACATGTCGACAAGTCATGACATTACAGAAGACAGAAGCATCAATTTTGTTCTTTTTTTGAGACAGGGTTTATCTGTGTAGCTTTGGAGCCTTTCCTGGAACTCACTCTGTAGCCCAGGGTGGCCTCGAACTCACAGAGATCCACCCACTTCTGCCTCCCAGTGCTGGGATTAAAGGTGTGCACCACCACTGCCCAGCTGCATCAATTTTTATACATAGTACTTAGACCTTTAATATTCCTTTTTGTCTACTTTTTAAAAATTTTACAATGTTTGGGTTAAGTGCAGAGCCTAATGCATGGCAAGCATGCTACCACTAAGCCTTTCCCCCAGACACTATACATTATTTTAAAGACTATAAATTTCTTGCTGGACAATCCAATGAACCTAACATACCATGTCACATTAAAGACTTTAACTTATAACTTATTAGTCCCCAAATCCCTCAGTCTCATTTATTTGAAATACAAAGTGAAAATGTTGTTTTGCTGGAGGGACAAAGCATTAAGTACAAAGATAAATTACATTTAAAACATCTACTATTGGGCTAGAGAGATGGCTCAGCAGTTAAGAATATTTGCTGCTCTTGCAGAGGACCTGAGTTCTGTACTTAACACCCTCTTTAGCGGACTCACAAGCACCTGTAACTCCTGCTCCAAGGGATCCAGTAATCCAGTACTCTCTTCTGGACTCCATGGGCACCTGTACTCACACATGCATAACTCCCCCTCCACACATAAACATAATCAAAAATAATATCTATCAAAATATAATAATATCAAAAATAATAAAGAATCTACTATCCGTTTTGAAATAACAATTACTGGTTTTTAAATGGACTTTCATTCAGAGACATACCATAAGAGCACAGATTATTGGCAGTATATGTCAGCCAGTGGAGCAGCAAAGACCCTGCCTGAAGGGCTCAGCGGCCTTAAGGCTCACAGAAGATCCAGGGAAGAGACAGTGGGTGTGACGTAATCAGTAAGGACCGTGTTGGACATCTGGAGACAGTCAGCCTTGTTTGAGTTCTTGATTCCTTCCCTCTTTTCCTGCATATCCATGGTCATGTCACCTGGGGTATCACTGAACTAGATAGTGTGCCACTGACTGCATTCACCAAGACACAGTGTTTAAAAAGATGGGTAAGAGACTTACTTGGGGGCCATACTTGAATTAGCTTCACAGACCTCCCCAAAATACCACAAGATGATTGGCCTCAAGCAAGTCCTCTCTCATTGTTCTGAAATCTTCTGGCCTGATCAAGGTGGCAGGGCTACAGTGGTAGTCGGTGTTGATTGTCAACTGAACAGAATCTAGATTCACCTGGAAGGACTTCCGGACATGCTTGTGAAGGATTATACTGGTTACGTTCATAGAGATGAGAAGACCCTTCCGCTGTGGGTGGGACCATAGTGGCTAGACTCTTTACAGATGATGGAAATGCAGAAAGGAAACCGAGCAGCAGCATGCGTTCATTGCTCCTGCTTCTTGAGTGTAGATGTAACGTGAACAATGGCTACAAGCTTCTGCTGCCTGACTCCCCTGCCATGATGACCTGCACCTTCAACTGTGAGCCAGGGTAAACCCTTTCTCCATTAGCTTGCCTTATCCAGGGTATTTTACTACAGTAGAGGAAAAGGAACTCAGGCAGTGATACTTCCTGCACAGCCTCTGTGAATGGTCTTTTCTCATACCTTCCAGTTCCAGAAGCCTCAGGCATTCTATCAGAACTCTGATATCTGATTCTCTCTTCATATAGCTTTCTTCTAGCACTGTTCCCGAATTTCCCTCTTACTATAAGGACAGGAATTACAGTGGATTATGGTCCCAAACTAATGTAGTCATTTTAATTTTGATTATATCTGTCAAGACCCAATTTCCAAATAAGATCACATTTGCAGGTAACTGACATTTACAATGTCAACATATATTTCTGTAAGACACAATTCAGTTGATCACAAGGCTTATGATGTAGAAAGCAAGAGAAGAGTTTCCACAGAGAGTCCTTACATTGCAGTGTGAGTTAGAAACCTAGAAAGGAGAAAATGAAAGAAGAGGTAGAAAGAACTGCAGATGATAACAGTTCTGAGAGTTGTGTCCAGGCTGACTGTGGAAGTCTGTAGGAGTCCAGCTCTGACCTGCTCCCACCTTTTGAAGGGTTCTTGGGTGGAGGAGAGAGGAATGAGGAAATATTAGGTAGAAAGATAGACCTAGATGATAAAGAGAAAGACATAGGATAGCTTTGGGAGGGCCCTGGATCAATATCCAGTCACCCAGAGGTTTATTCAAAAGGGCTTTTTATAATATGCTGATTAGAGAGGCAAAAGATCTCTCCCCTTACAAGATCAAAGCACACTGTACAGCCAAGTGTAGACCCTTCTAAACACCTGGTAAACACTCCCGTGACCAAATCATCTTATGCAGCCCTGCTGGATAAAGCAAGCTCAGATTCTCCGACCCTGCGTATGGTCTCACTAGATAGCCTCTGTGGGCTCCCACAACTTAAGAGGACTCTGAAGCCAGAGTTTACCAATAAAGGAACTGTAGGTGAAGCATAGAAGGAATGACCTAGCTCTACTAGTCCTACTTCATCCAGTGTTAGCTTGTAGAAGCATGACCTGAGTGGGAACAGGGATGCTGAAAGCAGAGACTGTCAATCAGCTCCCTAGAGAAGTCTGTAAGAGGGTCATCTGAGCAGGACATGGTCTACCCTCCACACATCCAGACAGTAACTCCCTGTGGTTCCTGTGGTTATATCTTCCTGAGAGGAAACTTGGCAATCGCATAGTAAGACAATCTATAGCCCCCATAGCTACAGATGGTCTTGGGAACTGCAACTACCGCTTGTCTCTTTAATCCACTATTCATCTCAGATTCCCCTCAAGGAGGCCCATACCTTTCTTGAAGAAATGGTTCTAACATTTATTTCTGCAGGCACTAAACTCTTGCTAATCTGACTGGATTGTTGTTTGTGTCCAGCCCCAGTTAGGTTTGTAACAGGGTCAGGTGACATAGTCTTTCATTACTCCATTATATAAAAGTGATCCCACAATTCTCTTGCTTATTAGAGTCAGTTACCATTGCCAAAATGCTGTCTCCTGTTTTTTCCATGCTGGACGTTGAAACCACAAAGTTAAAAGTGCTCTAATGTTGAGCAAAGATCAATGGGATGCTTTCAGTATACATGTAAAAGCATATGCTACCTCTGCTGTGGGAGCTGGGGTGTACAACGTACAGAAGGCTTTCCAATGAGTCATGTGGCATGATAGAAAATAGAGCCATGTTTCCCATATTTTGGTTCCTAGACTCATATATCCTTCTGATTAGGGCACATTGCCATGCAGAGGTCTTGATTAAATGCATATCCTCCATCCAGTTGGATAACATCTCATTCTTGAAAAATAATACACCCAAAGTCGCTATATTTTCAATAATTGTTTAAACATGTATAAAGTCAGCTGTGTCTGAATTTTAGGGCATGTCAGTAAGTGGGTCCCAGTGTAAGTATTGCAGCTTGGATGGACTGGTATGCTGTTAGTCAGGAGCCAAGGAATAGGACAAAGTCAATGTAAGCATAGCAGTTTACAATTTTGCTCCAGGGAAAGGTTTCCCCAATATAACAACTCTGCTCCAGCAGGGAAGGGTTTCCCCAGTGAAGCTGTTACAGCTCTGTTCTTCTCTGAAGAAGTGTTATAGCTCTGCTCAGGTCTGGCAAAGTGTTACAACTCTGTTCTGCTAGGGGGAGGCTTTCTCCAGTGAAAGTGTTACAGTTCTCCACTCCTCTCTGGCAAAAGTTGTTACACCTGGGCTCTGCTCAAGGTACAGTGCCACACCATACAACAAACCTCACTCAAGAGATTTATCTGGAAGGAAAAAATCCAGGGGTGAGGGCAGGGGTGGTGGTGGCTGCCTCTAGGTTGAAGCAGTAGCAAACCGAACACGGTACAGAGCTTATATAGGGTTTCTGTGGCAGAGCTTTCCAGTTGGCTTGGGATTGGTGGGGTTTTGTAGCCTGATTCTGGGGCAAGCTCAGGTATTGGTGGGATTTTTGTACTCAGGGATCTCAGGGATTGGTGGGATTCTGCAGCCTCTGAGACATGCTCAAGGAGTGGTGGGGTTTCAAGCCCTGGTCCCGGAGTCAAGTCAGGGTCAGGGTGCTTTTTCCTTGACCTTTTTTTACCCTATGCCCAGAGTCATGAGCACAGGCCACACCCACATCCCCTTCCCTGTGAGGTGGATCCTTTGGTTGATAGCATGGTATTGAACATTCCATTTGTGTCAATCTGGAGTTCCTTGAATCCCTGAAGAATGGTACTTGTTGAGGTTTTGGATGTATCAAAGCCAAATCCATACTCAGAAGACATGCTCATCTCTAGTTGGACACAATTCTGGTGTTTGGGAAATGATGTGGAAGGATCTGAATCTAATCAACCTGAATCCAAGTGAGTAGCTGGATTTCATGGAGGACACTGCCAGGTCTTACTGCAAGCAGTTTTATCATGCCAAAGCAGATATAGTTATATAGGCTACTTAAAAGTGAGAATACATTCATTTAAAACTGGGGAGAGGGGCTCAAAAAGTTATTGCTCATGCAGAGGATCTGGGTTTGATTCCCAGCATCCCATTAGGCAGCTCACAATTACCTATAACTCGTTATGGGTGGATCTTACTTCCTAGGGCACTTGTACATGTGTGGTCCACATAAACACATGCAGGAATGCATACATGCACATAACCAATACAACTTTAACAGTGAGGAGACCTCAGTCAAGTTGTCTGACTCCTCCATACTCACAGCCTAATAGACTCATGACATGGAAGGAAAGGTATGGATACGAAGATTCTTCAGCTAAAAGTGTCCCCATTAGTAAATTTAGTTCTATTGGTCACTTGTGCCCTTGTTCTGAGACAACCCCCAACTCACCCACTCTTATTTTGACTGCACCTTAATCCTAATGCCAGATAGGTTCATGGCTGACCGCTGTAACTAGAAGTGAATTTGTGTCAAAAGGGATACTTTGTTATGACCTGAGGGGAAAATAGTGGTAAAAACTGAAAACTTCACTGCAGCTAGTTTGGAGACACCCTGAGGCTATGGTTCTTTGATTTTCATTCTATGTACAAGTTGTCGTGAAATATTAATTATGACTTCAATGAAAGAATCATTGTACCACAGGCAAGAGGTCATCGCTGTGGTGTGATGTAGAGATGAAAGAAGAAAGCACGTCTCCTCCGCCTCCTTAAAGCAATATTACATATAAAAGAAAAACCAGCACAGGTGATTCACTTTCTTCTGGGGTTTTTTTGTTGCATTTGAGAGAGAGAGAGAGACAGAGACAGAGACAGAGAGACAGACAGAGACAGAGACAGAGACAGAGACAGAGACACAGAGAGAGACAGAGACAGAGACACAGAGAGACACAGAGAGAGAGAGAGAGCACATGGCCACATTGCGTGTGGGAGGCCAGAGAACAACTGAACCAGAGTCGGTTTTCTTCCACACCATGGACCCCTGAGGTCAAGCACCTTTACCTGCTGAGCTGTCTCTCCCAACCTAACCACACCCACTTTCTTCAAGTCCTTTCCTGGGATGTCTTTGCAATTCCTTGTAGGGTTTTGCTCATGCTACGAAGAATCATTTCTTCATGTAGACCAATTCTACTTGTTCCTCATTTTCTGAGATGGGGGAAAATTCTAGAGGCTAAATTGCTAAATAAGAAATAAAAACCTAAACATTATAGAAGTGACAGAGATAAGGAAGATCTGAAATAGCCTGAGGGTGCTGGTGAATGTGAGCCGAATAAACCAGGCAATCTTCCATTGCTTTTTAAGTGTATGTACCTCCCTAATATCTCTTCAATGAGATTAGATACAATCATCTTCATAAATAAGCTTGTAGGATTGCACTGTGTCCATTCACATCTACCTAGAAGCTATGCTTCTTTCTCTGGTCAGTTAAAAGGAGGGAAAAGAGGTGCTAATTAACATCTCCCTGGGAATGAGTGAAGTCTGTGCAGAGCAGCACAGCCTAGAAGACTAGTAATTGCATTTTTACTGCCACAGTTAATGTTTTTCCTAGAGGAATTGACTTGTCAAAGTGTCTTCAGAAGTACAATGTATTTTCAAAAGACTCATAAATATTACCTAACAGTTGGTAGCCTCCTCACTTGTATGTGACTATCTCCAAGGAACAAGTAATTGGAAAAGGGGACAAAGAAAATGTTCAAATACAAAATGTTTTCAGTGTGTGTGATGCTTAGCTTTAACTGCCAGTTTGCCACAAGCTAGGCTCACTGGAGAAGAGACTCAGTGAAGGACTGCCTAGACCAGTGGTTCTCAACCTTCCTAACACTGTGACCCTTTAATACAGTTCCTCAAGTTTTGGTGACCCCCAACCATAAAATGATTTTTGATGCTGCTTCATAGCAATAATTAGGCTACTGTTAGAATCATAATGTACATATCTGATATGCAGGATATCTAATATGTGACCCTGAAGGGGGTTGAGACCCACAGGTTGAGAACTACTGGCTTATATTGTGTTAGCCTGGGAGTGCATCTGTGGGAGAGTAACGTGTTGATGTTAATTGATATGGAAGACCCAGAAGCATTCCTCAGGCAGGGTATCCCAAACTGTACAGGAGCAGACAGTGAGCTGAACACACGTGGTAAGGCATACATTTATTCTGTCTCTGCTCTTGGAGGCCTCAAGTTCCTGTCTTGACTTCCCTTGCAATGATGGGCTGTAACTGGAAATTCTAAGCCAGATAAATCCTTTTCTCTCCCAAGTTGCTTTTGGTTGGGGTATGTTATCACAGCAACAGAAAGGAAATTAGAAAACGTGTTAATTATGTCCCTGACTTTCCCAGTGATGATGAGATAGCTGGGACCAGCGGAGTCATGTGATTAGCAAGAACATGAATTTCTAGGGATTTTCCTCACTTCTGGAAGATGGTTGTAGCTAGAGTTTTCCTGCCTGGCCCACAGTCAGGACAAATCTGTCACCCGCCAGTCCCACAGCTGCTCAGACCCAACCAAGTAAACACAGAGACTTATATTGCTTACAAATTGTATGGCCATGGCAGGCTTCTTACTAACTGTTCTTATAGCTTAAATTAATCCATTTCCATAAATCTATACCTTGCCACGTGGCTTGTAGCTTACTGGCATCTTCACATGCTGTTTGTCATCATGGTGGCTGGCAGTGTCTCTGACTCAGCCTTCCACTTCCCAGCTTTATTCTCCTCCTTGTCCCGCCTATACTCCCTCCTGCCTGACTACTGGCCAATCAGTGTTTTATTTACTAACCAATCAGAGAAACACATTTGCCATACAGAACATCCCACAGCACTTCCCCTTTTCTTTCTTTCTTTCTTTTTTTTTTTTTTTAAAAGGAAGGTTTTAACCTTAACAAAGTAAAATTACATATAATTTGGGAAATTGGGCGTAGCTTCTCTTACTACTTCCTGCTGGAGGGGGGTGCTGTATCTTATGGGGACACAAAGAAAACTTTAGGATTATGGAATAGTCCATGAGGGTGTATCATCTGAGCCAGTTGCCTTCAAACTGTTCTGGATGTTGGATCGTCTGGGCCTTGGTGTCATCAGAGACCTTTCAGGGGGTCTTGGCTGGTCAAACCTGATGTATCTTAATCTGGAACAAATCCATAGCCTCTTGCTTTTTGTGGAAACAAAAGTAGAGACTCTTTTCAAAAGCAGCATATCCTTATATCCAAATTTTGAAGTCAAGGTACCTTTAAAATATACATTTTTGCATAACTCAACAGCTTTTACAATCAAATGTTTTTCTGCAGTTAAAAATCCCAAAGACAACACAATCCAGATTCTCTGTGTAATATTCATCTTTACATGGGTTATTTTTTATATTAATTTTACTGTCTCTTTAAAGACTTTATTTTTTAAAACTATGTATTTGTTTATATAACTGTACATATCACCTTTTTTGTCTCTTTCAAGCCTACGTATATTTTACACACATTGTAAACTAGTACATCTGAATCTGTCTTATTGTGAATCTATTGCTTTAAACTGCAGCATTTGTAAGACTGAAAGGGCACTATGGCTGCTGGCTCCGCCCGCCTCAGCTTCCCAACATGGCGGTGGTACGTTTACCACCAGCTCTGGGAGCTATTGTGGGTCTATGCTTTTATCCAAGCAGCATGTAGCCCAGAAACCTCTTTTTTTGTTTTGTACTAGCAAAGGCTAAATTCACCACGCAGCTTAACGTGCCACTTGCAGAGGCCTCATTCCCGCCATACTGCAGAATGAGTGCGCACGCTAGGAACCCGCCAGTAGCTCAAACCGGCAGGCTGCCACTCATTTGAGAGAGACAATTAGGAAGCTGTTTTTAGCTCCATTTTAGAATCTTTTTTTTAGGTTTTAGGTGGAAACTCTTGCCCCATGTTGGGCGCCATTTATGTAAGAACAGTTAGCAAGAAGCCTGGTACGGCCATACAGTTTGTAAGCAATATAAGTCTCTGTGTTTACTTGGTTGGGTCTGAGCAGCTGTGGGACTGGCGGGTGACAGATTTGTCCTGACTGTGGGCCAGGCAGGAAAACTCTAGCTACAGATGGTCTTCACTCAAGTGAGTATAAGTAGTTGCATACATGTCCCTGAGTGTCCATAAATAAATTTCCTGGTATGCTTGACCATACTAATTAGTGCCCTCTCCCACCTTCTGTTGCTGTCCCTGCTCTTAGGTGACAAGCCATCCCCAGTATCTGTGTATCTTCACAGGCCACCATTAGTGGCAAAATGGCATGAATGAAGGCAACTTTACTGTGTGTCCCAATACCAGGATGTTAACAGTTTTGCAGTTCTTTGCCCCAGATACAGAAATGAGTCTCCATGGGTGACCTATGTGTTTGAAGGGGCAGTCACCAGGCTGTACCAACATTCACTGCCCCTTTCTCATCCCAGCACTTCATTGCTGGGCCTCTAGTACAGCCTTGCTTCTGTCTAGCAAGATGCCCAGACTTAATGTGTTTCCAGGAAGGTTCAAATCTGAATTTCCATTACATTTTTATTAGCATCATTATAAATAATTGGCATTCTCAGTAAATTATAACAGAAAAATATAATGGAATATGATTTGAGTATTTAAAACATTGCAGTTTTAAATGTTGCAAATATATAAACACAGAAATGAGTATAGGCTCATTCTAATGTTAATGATCATGGTATATTGTGTATGTTTTTGCGGGTGCTGCTGATTACAGAGTCATTGTTAGGAAGAATAATGCTCTGCTAAAAAGGTTTTAAATTGTTGCATGGCATACTTTAAAGGCATCATTTAGTAATTATTTAGTAATAATATACACATAGCTATGATAAGTGTATGTGAAAAACAATAAAATATTGGGATATCCATTTCTACAAAATTATGGTATGAAGAGAAACATGTATAGTAATATACTGACACTTTGAAAATGCTTAGCTTTTTATTTATTTTTAAATTAATTTTGTGTGTGGGTGTGCATATGTGTGCCCCTGCACAAGTGTAGAGGTCTGAGAACAAGCTGCAGGGTTGTTTCTCTCCCACACCACATGGGTTCCAGGGATAAAGGACCACCTCCAACACGGCTACTACTTCATTACCATTTGTTTCATATTGCCCTGTATCAGCAAGAGCCTCTCTCCATGTTTCTATTACTGTGAGAAAAATGCCACAATTAAAAGCAACTTGGGGAGCAATGATTTCATTTATCTCATCTTAGAGCTTTCAGACTCAGTGTTGAACTCTGAGACCATCCTTTCCTCTCCCTCCAGTGCCAGCTCTTCACTGTCAATCACATTGATGTTTACAGTAGCTGGGTCCTGCTGTAGCCAGAGCATATGCCAAAATGCAGTCCTATGCTCCTGGATCTCACTGTTACCTCATCCCAATCCCCCACACTCAGACACATCTTGGCTGCAGTTACAAGGAAGAGATGAAATCATTCCTGGATTCTGATATGTTAGAGGCCGGAATATGTAGGTACTCGGGCTGCTACAAAATCTGAATGTATTAATTTCACAATTGAAAAGTTCATTGATAAAACATCTAAGTGAATTACTCGTTTCTTCTAAACTCTTTATGTGTACATGTACAAGGCTTACCCATGATGACTTAGCAAACTAAGGCCATACCAATTTTTTGACTGATGAATACTTCTGAACCCTAATAGGCTAGAAGAGGTTTTATCTAATATATATATTCTATTTAAAGGATTGAATCATAATTACACATCAACACAATTTGAGGACACAGGATTCATGTCAGAAAAAGTTCAGTGTCTTTACATACAATAAAATAACATCCACACCCTCCAACTGGCAAGAGCAAACCATTTCCTGAATCAGAACATATATATCATGCCTGAAATGCTAACATTTGAACAATGTGCATTGAATGAAATTGAGCTACAGGCCCTTTGGAAACTATTTCCTTCTTTAATGGAAGAAATGGTCCTGGTGATATAATCTTTGCTGAAATTTCTCACACTGGATACTGCATGGAAAATAGGTTCCTTGGTTAACTCTTGAACTCATAATGGAAGAGTGCGCGGCCTTATCTGGCTTCTAGTTCTTATCCTGTCATGACTAGATGTTTGATGACAACTTTCCCCAGCTTGTGATTGTAGCCCTGGGACAGAACAGTCTAAGTGACAAGCTTCTGCTCCTATTAGGCCTTCAAAGCCAATGCGTCTTCTTTTGTAATCTCCCGATTCCTGGGCAGCCATCACCTGCGGTGGAAAGTGGAATCGGACGTGGATGAGACCAAGGGGAGAGCAGCTGCCACAGTCAGAGGTCACAAGGAACCGTGGCTCCTGCCACCGGCTGAAGGGACAATGCTCAGTTGACTCCAGACCAGTCAGTCAGTTACCACAGTCGTTGCCACAGCAGCAGGATCCCTCCTTTCAAGGCTGTGAGGAGAAAAGCCAGCGTATCCTGGCCGTTCACATATGAGACAACAGGTGCGGAGGCCTCCACTTCATGTTGAAGAGTGTTTCGCTCCGTGGAGATTGTAAACTCTTTGGCACATCTTAATTGTCACTTTTCTCCAGAAGGGCTTTAGGCCAGCACGCCGGCACACTGACAAGCGGAGTGTTTGTTCCTCTGGTTTCCCATGCAGTAGCTATTTATGTATCTCCAAGGCAATTCAAACCGCAATGCCTCACAAGCACATTAGAAGCACAGAATGAGGAAAGAATGACGGCCCTGTTGGACTCAAGTGACCAATGAACTGAGAATAAACTTGAGCGAGGACAAGGCCGACTAGAGACTTTAACATCCACTGAATGAAGGTGAAAGACAATTCAGGTTTGCTTATTAAAATATAACTTGCCCAAATATATACATATCACAGTAAACTGTTTAGTCTCCATAGTGAGTACAGTAGTTATTAAGGGAAAGAAAGCTTGAATTTGAAACCCTGTGCTTCTAGCAGAGACTAGCCTGGCCACTTGTACCAACGTAGGTTGAAAACTCTATAGAAAATGTATTTTAATTGTTATTTTTCTAATAGTTTAATTTATAATCCAAATTTAAATTATATTCTAGGATGTTGATGCTCGTCATCCAAGATTCATGTAGTGGACAGTGAATTCCCAAAATTCAACATTCTTTCCAAAATTTTTTGAACTAATTTTACAGCAGTTTCAGACAAGGTTCCTGGCTTCCACAGTCTCACTCTTTTGACCAGTTTTATAAATGTGTGATATCTAGGAAGTGCCTGGGGGGCCTGGGATGTGCCTGTTTGTGTCTGTCTGTATACAGGGGGAAGCTGGAAGTTTTATTGGGCACTTATGTATTAGGTACCACCAGGAGCTTTATAAATGCTGACATTTAACCACTCCAAGAATCCAAGGAGGTAGGTTCATTAATTTCCTCTTACATATAGGGAAACTGTCTCTCAGGCATGCCAAGTAATGCACTGACTGTGGCATTTGTCATAAGTGAGAGTGGTCTATAAAGTTCACCCACCTTTCACTGCTGTCCCAACCAAATGTAAAACCTGAGGATTGTCTGAACTAGGACTTAGCTTGCCGTTTAAGTGCTAGTTGGCTAATCCGAATTTTACTTCTCTCCTTCTTATGCCTCATTAATTGCACATGTATATTTTATCAATTTATCTGAAATGTAGACCTTTCAATGTCACAGCTTGGCATAAGGTGGTCACATCTCCACAGCCCAGGTTTATTTAAGGTCTTCCTGTGCGTCTCTGTTGACCAAATGAGGTCCATTTGGTGGTTTTCTGTGGTGTTTACTATAGATGATCTATGAAGGCTCACAGGCAGTCAGTCAATCTTCAAGGTCTTCTCATGCTGAGATTGGCTACTTCAGGCTCACCCTGGACTCAGTCTGGTTTTCATATTTACATCTGAGTTAGAGTCCAACAATGTACTGGGAATGACCTAGTCTAAATGACTAAGACGAGTCTGGGGAATTGGAGCAGTATCTAGAAATGCTCTGTGCCTAGGGATACTGTGTACAGTTGGTAACTTGGGGGAACTCTTGGGACTGGGGAGTGGGTTACCAGATCCTCTGAGTTTAAGAGAAGCCATCACAGTGTTTTTCCTCGGGTTTGTCCTGAGTAAACATTGTTGGTGGTAACTATAGTAACCCTAAATGAAATACAGTGTTTTTAAAGAATATACTCTTTTTAAATTATTCTATTTGATTTCATTTTATGTGTATAGATTTTTTTGTCTGCATGTGTGTCTATGTACCTTGTGTATGCCTTGTGCCCACAGAGAACAAAAGAGAGCATCAGATTTCCCAGGACTGGAGTTACAAGTTATGAGGCTTCATGTGGGTGATAGAAATTGAACCCAGGTCCTCTGAAAAATAGCCACTGCTCTTAACTCCTGATATCTCTCTAACCTGGAAGTACAGTTTTAGGCCAAGTGTATAGTGTGTTTGGAATAGGAAAATGTGTATAAAATTCCCCTTTTGATTTTTTTTTACTCTTTACTAATAAGATATTTGTTAAGGGAAAATATGAGGAAATCTTTACTGAAGAGAATTAATAATTAATAAATATCAATTTCTTTCCTGGACTCCCTCGACAGCATGTAATTTCCTAAGAGCTTAAAGACTACCATAGCTGGGTCCCCCTCAAGGGAAGTCCCCAGTTTGGGCTCCATGGACAATGTTAAAAATACAGCATTGCTATTACCATTATTGTTTTCTTAAAATACCACTTCAAAGAGAAAGGAAATTGATTGTATATATTTATCTCGTGTTTGAATGCATGATTATAACGTAATCTAAAATCATTCGAAGTTAGACATTAAATAGACACTTTAAATGAACTATTATGCTCTGTCCTAGCAATCACAGCGTCTCCTTAATTGAACGCATTCACAAATAATCACTCATTTGCAGCATTTTGGTGGCCCTCAGCAGTTTTATTGTTGGAGTCTTCTCAGACATCCAGATTTCCAGACACATTCTCTTTGGCTAACTGTGTTTAGCCTGAACGTGAGTCTGGAAAATGAGCTAGCTGTTGCCTGCTTCCTTCATCTTTAATTTGTTTATGTTTACTGTCGCCAGAGGCATCTGGGTCTTTAAGGCTTGCCACTCTCTGCTGGTTACTTTCTGCAGCACCAGGTGCCCTGCAGTGCTACCCAGCATGGAGGGACGGAAAACAACCCAGTCTTCACTGCAGCCTTGCTTGAAAGGCTGTGGCAAGGATTGCACACTATGCGGGCGCAGCAAAGCTCTGCAAGTAAGTCCTTCCCAGACAGAGTTCCTCAAATCTCTGTCTATTGTAGACAGCTTCTCCACCGCCACTCCCTCCTGGTGTCAGCTGGATGGTATCTCCGCTTCTCTGATGTTTCCCTCCTAGAAGTTCCCTGCCAGTCCTAATGGTACACAATGCAGGCTTCCAAAGGCTTTTTGCATGGATGGACATCTTCAGGAAACAAAGAGAGAAGCCAATGTAAGTAATAAGCTAAGAAAGTCGGAAGGTAAAAGGAAACCAGAGGTAGAGAGTACAGAAAGCATCTACTACCCCAAGAAAGTCGGGTGTCACATGCATGGTGATGAAGAGCAGCACCGCCTTGTCTCTTTTCCTGAGGAGAAGTCAACAGCCATCCATGTGGCCCAGAAGGGGCAATGGCCGCAGACCAAAGAAATGATTCCATCCAAGTCTAGTTTAGTGAACCTGAGTTGGCTGTGGCTATTTACACGTGGTCAGTTTCCTCTAACAGCATGGTGACTCTAAGGCGCCTGTGTCACTGAGCCACCCCTGTGTGGGTGGGGACTCTCAGAGGCTGCTGCATCTCCAGAACTCTCTGCACAGTTTGTGGGCAGCTCTGCTACTCAGAGAGGCCCCTCCTCCTAGAGGTCTGTGGTGGTTTGAATGTAACTGGCCCCCATAAGCTCATAGGGAGTGGCACTACTAGGAGATATGGCCTTGGTGGAAGAAGTATGTCACTGTGGGGGTGGGCTTTGAGGTCATACATGTGCTCAAGCCATGCCCAGTGTCTCAGTTCAGTTCTTGTTGCCTGCACAAGATGTAGGACTCTCAGCTGTCTCTCCAGTACCATGTCTGCTGGCACACGGCCACGTTCTGCCATGATGACAAGGACCGAACCTCTGAACTGTAAGCCAGCCCCAGTTATATGTTTTCCTTTATAAGAGTTACTGTGGTCATGGTGTCTCCTCGCAGCAGTAGAAAACCCTAAGACAGAAGTTGGTACCAGGGACTGGGGTATTTCTGTGATAGGCCTGACCATGCTTTCCTTTGAAGGAATATGGACCTTGGGGCTGTGGATTAGAAAAGCAGTGGAATGCTTTAAGTGCTGCTTAATGGGGCATACTAGTAGAAGCACGGAAGACAGTGGTTCTGAGTGTGATTTGAACTGTGGGGGCCGGGCTCAAGAAGTTTCAAAGGAGAAGAATATTATTATGTGGCTTAGAAATCATTCTTGTGATGTTTTGGTGAAGAATGTGGCTGCTTTTTGTCTTTGTCTGAAGAGTCTGCCTGAGGCTAACATGAAGAGTTTTGGATTAATTCCATTGGTAGAGGGAATCTCAAAACAGCCTAGTAATAACCTCTGTCCTGTGGTTATTAGTGGTAACTCTAATGAAGATCTATAAGGAAAAGGAGCAAGCTAAGCATAGTAAAACACAAAATGTAAAATTTGAGGAGAAAAGGAGCACCAGAAAGTGGAATGGAGCTAAGTCCTATGTTCAAGGAGATAAACAGATTAAGATATGGAATAAAGGGTGTGGTGATCCCAGGGCAAGATCTCACCCAGCCAAGTTTCTAATTTGTGAAAAGGAATTAAAGAAAAACTTAGACTCGGGTGTGGTGGTGCATGCCTTTAATCCTAGCACTCAGAAGACAGAGACTGGTGGATCTCTGAGTTTGAGGCCAGCCTGGTCTACAGACCAAGTTCAAGGACAGCAAAGCTTAGACAGTGAAAGTAACCATTGAAAACAGAAAGCTGGTAAAGATGTAATTGAAAGAGGGGTCCATGTTCCAGCTCCAGCAAGCAGTAGAACTTGGCAGCTTTGGCCACATGTTTCTGGCTTTAGAGTCAAAGACAGAAGAAAGGGGTTATAGAATATTCCTCCATGACTAAAGAAAGCTGATGAGGCCAGGCATGTGTCAGGAGTGTCCCTGAATGGAGGCACAGAGAGGCAATTGTGTGAGACTCTGAAGGAGAAGCCTGGATTGCCTTGAAGATCCCAAGATGTTGGAGATGCCTGAGTCGTGGAATACCTGCCAAGGAAAGCTGCTAACAGGGAGTAGAACCAGCCCAAGAGAAAGTAGTATGTTTCAGTCAACAAAGCTGAAAGGAGTTGGAGATCTGAAGGGCATTTTGTCATCAGACATGAAAATGAAGAGTTTGGAGTTTGCCCAGCTGATTTTAGGTCTTGCTTTGGTCCAGTATTTTCTTCCCTAAGTTTTGGAATGACATTGTATATCCTGTATCATTATATGTTGGAAGTATGTGATCTGATTTTTTAATTTGAGTTTATAGGAGATTACAGTTAAGAGATTGCATGAATCTCAAAAGAAATTGCAAAAACCCTATGAACATTGGGCTTTTAAACATTGTTGAGACTGTGATAGACTATGGGGACTTTTTAAGTTGGACTAAATGCATTTTGCAATTTATGATATTGTTATAAGCTTATGGGGACCAGGAAGTGGAATGTTGTGGTTTGAGTGTAATTGGGCCCCATAAGGTTATATGGGGCACTGGAGTGGCACTATTAGGAGCTGTGGCTTTGTTGGAGGAAGTGCGTCATTGTGAGGGTGGGCTTTGAGGTTTCATATGTGCTCAAACTATGCCCAGTATCTCAGTTCACTTCCTGTTGCCTGCACAAGATGTAGAACTCTCAGCTACCTCTGCAGCACCATGTCTGCCTGCATGCCTCTGTGTCCCACCATGATGAGAGTAGAAAATGTCTGAAACTGTAAGCCACCCCAATTAAATGTTTTCCTTATAAGATTTGCCGTGGTCATGGCATCTCTCCACAGCTATAGACACCCTAGCTAAGACAATGTCCTTACTATTCTATAATTTGGGGGAGGGGCCTTTTGAATCTTGTAACTTTTAAGAGCTTCCTGAGTTGTCTACCTTTGAGCCTTAGGTCTCTCCCCTCCCTTCTGGAGGGAATCCCTCATCAATAAACAGGAAACCCTTCCCAACTCTGTTGCCCTTTCAGAACATCCTTTGGGACATTAATACAGCATGTTCAAATTTGGTATGCATTGCCTCAGAAACAAATGGATAAACAAAACCTTTCAGAATTGTATGTTTTCACTTTCAGTGATTATTAATGGTTAATCTTGGTTGTCACCTTAACAGGATTTAGTGTCTTCTAGGAGATAAGTCTGGGTGAGTCTGTGAGAGTGTTTCCATACTAGTTTAACTGAGGTAAAATGACCCACCTTGAATGTGGGTGCTTTCATCCCATGGGCTGGGATCCTGAACTGAATAAAAAGAAGAAAGATAGTGGAGCATCAAAAACCACTCTCTCTACTTCCTGACTGCAGACCTGATGTGACAACTGCCTCATGTACCTGTTGCTGTAATTAGACCCATTCTTTCTCACTCTCATGCCTTCCTGGTCATTATAGATTGTACCCTTAATCTAGCCAAAGTAAATGCTTCCTTCCTTAACTTGATTTTGTCAGGTATGTTGTCCCAGCAACACAAAAAGTGACTAGTGTGATGGGGTATGGTCAGATTCTCCAAACTCCAAGACCATGAATTGTACTTTACCCAATTGGTCCTGAATTTCCACATCAGAAAGTATCCACAATCCTATTGCTTCACGCAGATGCACTCTGTTTAGCAAAACATGCTCCACATAATAAACCTGTGTGGCAGAATGTGGAATTGTCAAGGCCACCCAAACCTCTGTGAGGTGCTCATCCACACAGGACTGGAGATGGGCACAGTTCCGAGGAAAGAGTGCAAAGGTATACTGCTGGCCTTGTTGAGGAGGAAGCAAGTCACTAACAGTCCTTGCAAATCACTATGAAGGAAACAGCACATGTCCTGCTAATGACTGCTGTCTTATGCCCAGGGTCATGTGTGCATATGCATATAAGCTAGATGTGGTTACATACTGCTAAAATTCCAGTAATTGGGAGGCTGAGGCAGGGGGAATCACCAGTTTGAGGCCACTGGGCTGTATTATGAGTTTCAAGGAAGCCAGAGACAAAAATACTAACACTCTCTGTCAAAAACAAGCAAGCAAACATACAAAACTTGTAGAAGTAACCAACTGTCTTATTAAATAAGAAACACAGAGCCAATAAAGAAATAAAAACCAAGAAGTCAGAGCAATAGCTAAGAGCTAAAAACCTTACCCTTCACTATCTCGGTGGTCCTACCTCTCCGAAAGAGACCTACTTCCTGTGTGTCTGTCTTTATAAAGACTTTCTGTTCTGCCTTCTCATTGGTTGTAAACCCAACCACATGACCACCTCATCACTGTCTGTCTGTACAGACCTCCAGGTCTTCTATGGTTGGTATTGAGATAAAAGGCCTGTGTCTCCAATGCTGGCTGTGTCCTTGAACACACAGAGATCTACCTAGCTCTGCCTACCAAGTGCTGGGATTAAAGGCATGCACCACCACCACCCAGCTTTCGCTATGGCTTGCTATTAGTTCTGACCCTCAGGCAACTTTATTTATTAACATACAAATCACATTTCAGTACAAATAAAATATCACTATATTTCCCTTTTTCTATTTTAATAAAAAGAAAAAAGGAAAAAGGTTATAACTAACATAAGAAAAACTATATACAAAAGTACAATAACTATATACAATATATACAAGCAGTAAATACCTAAACAATGTCTAGTCCATTTGTATTTGACAAATTCAGAGAAAATAATTCCATTATCTATCCTATTTTGGTAAGTCCAAAATGTACCTATCTATCCTAACTAATCTTCAACTATAACTAACTAATCTTCAACTATAACTAACTAGTCTTCAACTATAACTAACTAATCTTCAACTCCCTCAGAGACCCAAGAAGGAAATAATATTACCTAACAAAAATAAAAACAAGAAGTACATGCAAGCAACTTCCAAAAAAATTGTGAGCTGACAGAAACAGCCAGCTGCCTGGACAGTCACCTGAGGTTTCTCCACAGTGTTGGGGCATCATCTTCAGCCTATAGGCTGAGCGTATCTGACAGACTCATTTGTGAAGTAGAATGTACACAAGGTCAACAGTTCAACCTCACATTGAGTGAGAGCAGTCCATGTACCAGAAACACCTGAATTCCACTAATGTCCTATCATGATTCAGGATTTTAAATTCTGGAAATTATTGATGTTTTTTTTAATTCAACTGTCCATTCTTCTTGGCTATGTGTGTGTGTGGCTTCATCTCAGCATCCTGTTTTTCTCCATATTCTTCTACTAAATGCCAGTCTACCATTCAGAGGTGTGAGCTTAGTTACTCTTCAAAAACGTATGTCTACAAAGCCACTGTAATGGTAGCCACAATCTCATTCATTTCATGATTTCAAATTGTTCTCCCAGATCCATAAACATTGTATCCAGGCTGCATGTACAGCCTACATGGGACCATATAGACATCACCCTGTTACAGAAATCAGAAGCATTTTTGTTTATTGATCTTATGATAGGAAATTTCATTTTAGTTGACTATTGATACATTTCATTCCCAGGGAATACTGATCAATCAGCAATTACCCAGGAACTATGAAGTATAAGCATGTCAACTCTTACTATTCAGTCTTATGAAAAATGAGGACTTCTGGTATGTACAAAAAAAATGGATGGAGCTGGAGAATATACCAACAGAAATAAACCAAACACAAAAAATATACTGTGTGATCTGACTTGAACTAGACTCTCAGAACATCTAAATTCATAGAGATGGAATAGCATTCTTTTCCCAAGAGCCTATGGGACACCCCCTCCCCATGGTGATATTGGTGAAAGGAAACTGACATTATATTAAGAAACACATAAAGGGCTAGAAAGATGGCTCATTGGCAAAGAGGCTTTCTGTGTAAGCTTGATGACCTGAGTTTCATACCTAGAAAGAACCAAATCCGGAAAGTTGTCCTCTGACATCTACATGCATACCAAAGCACATGTGCAACTGACACACACACACACACACACACACACACACACACACACACACACTTTTTAAAAATCACCTAGGGTATTAGAGAATATACCTCTTGGTTTGTCTGGGAGCTATTTGTAGAGAGAATCAATTCATGCAAGTTCCAATATAATCAATGGGTCAATTCTTTGATGGAGTCATAATATCAAGGCATTTTTGGAAGGGATCAAAAAGTAGGAGACAGGTTTTTGGAGGAAGTCCCTTATGCTAGCTTCTTATTGCATCCATTGCTTGCTTCCTTGGCAGTCATGATTTGAACAGCTTTTCTCTGTCGCACAATGTTGTACTGAAGTTTTTGAGCCAAGCTTGAGCATGGGTGGAGCCATCTGCATCTGTGAACCTAAATAAATCTTCCCTCCTCAAACTGTTTATGTCAGGGATTTGGTAATAGCCACAACAAGCAAATGCAAGACTTAACGTACAGCTTGGTGACACTACAACAGATAATAATATACAATATACTTGAAGTTTTATCATTGAGAAGACTCAAGCATTTCTAGCCCACACATTAAAATCTAAAGCATGAGATGACATAAGCAGTCTTATTTGTGGAGTTTTCCTGTAGAATTAACCGTCATATTCAATAAGAAACACAGAACCAATGCAAAGATGAAAGCCAAGAGGTCAGAGCTAAGATCCTTACCCTTCACTCTGCAGCTATCCTCTTCAGCCAAGAGACCTACTTCCTGTGTGTTTGTCTTTATAAAGACTTTCTGTTCTACCTTCTCATTGGTTGTAAACCCAACCACATGACCGCCTCATCACTGCCTGTCTGTACAGACCTCCAGGTCTTCTATGGTTGGTATTGAGATTAAAGGTGTGTGTCTCCATGCTGGCTGTATCCTTGAACACACAGAGATCCACCTAGCTCTGCCTCCCGAGAGCAGGGATTAAAGGCATGCACCACCACCGCCCAGCTTCTGCAATGGCTTGCTATTAGCTCTAACCCCCAGGTAACTTTATTTATTAACACACAAATAAAATCACATTTCAGTACAAATAAAATATCGCCATATTTTCCTGCTGACATTCTTCTTTCTAGGGCTTCTTATTCCTTCTGTTTCATCTTGCCATCATAGGAGTCTTGCCACTTCCATAGAAGATTTGAGACACAGATGGAGTCCAAATTCAGTCAACACAAAAGAAAAATGCTAGAAGCAGTGCCAACTTTATGACCTGATGCTTTCAATGTAGAATTCTCCAAAATTGCACTTATATCAATAAAGTAACATGATGCTGTAGACAAAATTCTAAACAGTCTTAGTAAATAAGAAACACAGAGCCAAATACAGAGGTAACAGCCAAAGAGATCAGAGAGCTATAACTAGCTTTAACTTACCACCAGCAGTAGCATCCTCAGAGAGAGTTTTTTCCTGCCTGACTTGTATTTTTATTGCCTTTCTGTCCTTCTTTCTCATTGGCTCTAAGCCCAGCCACATGACTTCCTCATCACTGTCTGTCTATACAGACCTCCAGGTCTCTATGGTTGGTACTGGAATTAAAGCCTAGTGTCACCATGCTTGGCTGTGTCCTTGACCACACAGAGACTCTGCCTGTCATGTGATCAGATTAAGGGCATGTGCTACCACTGCTGGACTTATGCTTAATGGCTATTTGACCTCTGATCGCCAGGAAACTTTATTTATTAACACACAAATAAAATATCACATTTCATAACAAATATCACCACATTTTCCCCTTTTATTCTAATAAAAGCTATAACTAATATAAGAAAAACTATATACAATATATACAAGCAATAAAAAACTCAACAATGTCTAGTCTATGTGACATTCACATTTGACAAACTCAGAGAAAATATTTCATTATCTATCCTATTTTGGTAAGTCCAAAATGTACCTGATTCACTTTTTATCCTAACTTATATTATTAACAGAGAACTATCTTATAATGTCTTTCAGGTTTATACACTTACATCTCTTTAGTAAGTTTCTTTTCTTAAATTCTTAACAAGGAAAATGATAACTATAACTACCTAATCTTCACCTATAATTATAACTATCTAATCTTCAACTTACTATAACTATCTAATCTTCAACTCCCTCAGAGACCCAAGAAGGAAATAATATTACCTAATAAAACAGGAAGTGCACACAAGTGGCTTCCAAAAAAAAAAAAAAAAAAAAAAAACGTGAGTTGACAGAAACAGCCAGCTGCCTGGACAGTCAACTGAGGTTTCTCCACAATGCTGGGGCATCATCTTCAGCCTATAGGCTTAGCATATCTGACAGACTCATTTGTGAAGTAGGATGTACACAAGGCCTACAGTTTGACCTCACACTCGATGAGAGTAGTCCATGTACCAGAAACACCTGAATTCCACCAGTGTCCTGTCATGATTCAGGATTTTAAATTCTGGAAATTGTTGGTGTTTTTGGAATTCAGCTGTCCATTTTTCTTGGCTTGTGGGTGGCTTCATCTCAGCATCCTGTTCTTCTTCACATCCCATTCTTCTCGGCTTGTGGGTGGCTTCATCTCTTTCATTAAGTGCCAGTCTACCATTGAGAGGTTAGACTCTGTCAGCCTAGTTACTCTTTCAAGAATAACTGTTTCAGCTACTGTGCCACTGTACATCAGAAGCCATCAGTCCACTGCCTGTTCAGATGCCTTTGAAGAAAGGGGCACTGTACCTTTTCCGGATTGCAAATCACTTCAGCAATGGTGCCATATTGTCCTGGCCTCAGAGGATGCCTGTTGCTGAAGACACAACCACACTTGTCTTGACAAGGATCAGTAGTCCTTTGTTTCGTGTCCTGTCTGTCCATTTTGTCCTGTTTGTCAGCAGTTGATTCTAGGATACTTTGTTGTCCAGTGGCTAACTTTTGCCACAATGAAAATTAACTCCATATGCAGTTTCTTCAATGCCCATATTTTCTCTGAAGTAGATAGGTGCTGCCGGGAGCCAACATGTCTCATAGTCATAAAAAAAAAAAGAAAAAAATTCTAAGTTATTAAAACATTTTAAATGCCGTATTCTGTAGATCTCTGAAAGGTTTGAAGATGACCTATCTATCTAAAATATATCTGCTTGAAAACATACCTAATATGACTACAAGTTCAATTGTAATGTCTAACTATTAACTTTCATTTCTTTATATCCTAATAGTTGGTATAATAACATTCAAGGATTAGCAAATTCCATTACATTGTTAAATGGACTGTATAAGTACAATATCCTGAACAAGACTAGAAATATATGTACAGCATTTTCTAACAATATCAATCTCAATATATATAATTTGTATACAATATACAAAAATCCAATCCAATGTAAAGTATTTAAAACTAGTAATTGTCTTTTAAAAGTAGATTCAATAATCTATCTTTTTACCTATATCATATCTATATATTCTCTTTACTTTTCAGAGTCGATTCAATAATCTACCCTCTATCATTTTTATATATCTTTTATTTTACAAGAGCCTTAAATCTAATCTCCTTTGCTTAGCCCTTTTCTTAACCATTAACAACAACAACTTGTAACCAACCCTTCTAAACAATGAAAATTATTCCAAACCCAAAACCCATTAAAAGACCAAAAACCACATGCCCCACACCACCTCTTTGGGAATGTGGGCATTGTGTTCTTAAAATTGCTTCCTGCTGGTTATGGGCAAAGGCATCTTTATTCTGAAAAGAAAAATTTTGGGTTAATTGTCAAATTATAGGAAAGGTAGCTATATCATTTGTTGTCCAGTCTCTGCATAATGCCAAAGTGGCTTATCTCAAGTCCTTGTTCAAGTAGTCTGTGAAACTGGGTCATCTCAGCTAGCCATCTCAAAATTGCTCTGAGCAGTTTGTAGTCCAAAGCTGATCTGTAGGTGATGTTTGTCAGCTTAGTGGTATTATTATTGTCCATGTGAAATTGTTGTTGTGGGTCCTCATCATCTTTCTGGAGACTTCAAATTTGATGTTAGGCCTGGTCGTGATTCCCTGCAGAAAACTGATAGAGACTGGAACACAAAAACATGTATAGGCAGCTAAAAGAATTATTGCTAAAAGAAAAGTTTGAGAGATTCTTTTGTCCCATATCAGAAGAGCCCTCTGGTGTGGGACAGAGAAAAAACAATATTTTTATTTAAACCAGGTTGATTATAAATGCAATCTCTTTCTAAAGAAGAAAGGGGGATATAATATGGAAATATAAGATATAGATATAATAGGATAAAAGGGTAGATTATTGAACCTACTTTTAAAGAGCAACACATTCACAGCATACAGATATCCACAGCAGGATGCTGTTTGATAACCCATTCTTCTCATTCTAAATTCCCATTAGAATGGACTCTAAGACAATGTCTAGGAGCAAAGGGAAGGCTCATCTTTGTAGTTTCTATTTACAGAGGAGGCTTGGAGTCACTTAGAGCTAAGACTCTCAGCTTCACTTGAATCCACACTGATGTGCTATTTCAAGTCCCTGAGTCCTACTCCTTCTGATCTGGTCCTTAATTTTCTGGTCAGAACATGAGGCTGTGAACTCAATGAATATTGTAATTCTATGACCTGAACACTGGAGATTTTGAGTATGCCTTCTTTTTGTGGTTGTAAAAAATAAAAGATTCATTTAGAGTTGTTCTGAAAGTTCTGTGGATTCAACATCATGACTAGATCATAGACTTTAAAGACCTGTGCTTACCATTTCCATTCTATAGGCACTCCAGCGCACTTGACAAAGATCATCTAATGTAAGTATGTGAATTACCATTGTATAACTTTATCTAGGCTGTGATGGTACCTCCTTGTGTGGATGCTGTGGAAAGTGCACAAGGAATTGCTTTTAGGAATATATCCATGATTAGGGTTGTAGCTCAATTGATAGAAAGATTGCTTATCTTGCACAAAACACAGGATTCAATCTCCTGCACCACATAAAAATGGGTATGGTGGTATACATTTGTAATCCCCACACTTGGGAGGTGAAGGAAGGAGGGTCACATGAGACACTGTCCACACTACCAAATAAAAGAATCCATTCCAACCCTCAGTGGTATGGACTTCCTTGCTTCCATTAACTGTCAAGTAAAATAGTCACTGGGCTCAGGAATCCTGCTTCCGTGGACTCTTCATTAAATCTGAAGTGGTGATTTGATTAATTATAATGCAACTATAATGCAACTACATACCATGTGTGATTAGCATCATGTTCCCAGTTGGCAAGGAGCTCAATACTGTGTTCAACCTCAAGAATGACCATACAAATCCCTAAATGGCACTGAAAATTTGTTCCCTTAAACAACTCCCCTAAACCAGTTACTGAGGTAAAAGTTTATTCCAGCAAGACAGATTCAACACCAGCCAGCCAGACTCAACACCAGCAAGACAGACTCAACACCAGTGAGACGGACTCAACACCAGACAGACAGACTCAACACCAACTATTTGAACCAAGGAAAATAAACATAATGAACTATAAACTGGTTATAAAGTTCTTAAGTAGGATTGGAAAGCATAGCAAAGATCCATGTGACATCTGAGACAGCAACATAGGGGGAAGCTACTTTCTGTGGGGCTGAGGGAACCAAAGAGACAGGAATTTAAAAAGAAAAAAATAGGAATGTAGAATCCCTGAGTTGTAGAAAGTAAGGCATGACAGGAAGAGTGAGGGATGCTGTCTCAGAGAGTTCTGATAGATCTAAGCTTAGAAAGAGCAGCCCTGTGACTTGTGGGCTACACCTCTGGAGAGGGTATACCAGACCATTGTTACTGGTGGTGTTGGGTGGAGGCACAATGCAATTGATTGTATCAGTGTGGGAAAGATTACAAACTAGTTACATACTAGTTATATGACACATGTATGAATATGTACACCCAGGTGCACACACACACACACACACACACACACACACACACACACACACACAATGTGCTAGAGGTTGTTGCAGACAACCGCCATGAAGTGTTGGCCTTGGATGGACTCTCAGAAGACTGTAGTAAGGAGAGATTGCTTCTCTCGCTAGCAGCTCCACAGCCTCCTTTATTGGCAGAGCTGAACCTGGCCTTACAGGAGTTCTGTCTGCAGTGTTCAGTTCTTGCATCATGAAGCAGAGACCAAAGGATGAGTCTGAACCTGGAGACTGAGACTGAATAACTGGTACAGGTTTTTTCTGGTTCTCCTCTTACCATCTTTACTTCTGGAAAAGTCCCACATTGGACAGCCCTGAGGATCCCATTGTCTCAGACACAGGGCACTTGACTTATATTCCTTATTTTCCTTCCTCATAAATTAGGGGCAAAGCAGGTCTTTTTCAGGAAACACATTATTCATTTTTGCACACAAACTTAACCTAGTAGCCAGCACATCACAGGGACCAAATATTTGCTGATGAATATGGAAAGTGACCATCCTGAACCTTTCAGATTATGTTCACAGGGATGATCAGAGAGTTGCCTTTCTCTGTCCTGTAGCTAGAGTTTTCCTGCCTGGCCCACAGTCAGGACAAATTTCTCTCACCTGCCAGTCCCACAGCCTCAGACCCGACCAAGTAAACACAGAGACTTATATTGGTTACAAACTGTATGACCATGGCAGGCTTCTTGCTAACTGTTTTTACAGCTTAAATTAATCCATTTCCATTAATCTATACCTTGCCACGTAGCTCGTGGCTTACTGGCATCTTCACAAGCTGTTTCTCATCGTGGCGGCTGGCAGTGTCTCTCTGACTCAGCCTTCCACTTCCCAGCTTTATTCTCCTCCTTGTCCCGCCTACACTTCCTGCCTAGCCAATGGCCAATCAGTGTTTTATTTATTGACTAATTAGCAACACATTTGCCATACAGAACATCCCACAGCACTGTCCTTTATTCTTTGATCTCTTTTTGGATTGTACAATAAGTGGTTTATGCAGATACCATGAGCTCCCTCTTCTTTTGTGTTTTGATTTCAAGACAGGAGCTTGCTTACTTTGTAGCTCAGACTAGTCTTGAACTCATGATAAATCTTCTGTATCAGCCTTCCCAATACTGGAATCACAAGTGTGAACTACCCACACCTAGCTTCATGAACCTTTTTAATTGTCTTCTAGATAGTAGGTGACACAGCACAAAAGATTCTCTTTCACTCATAAATTCACCAATCTGAGATCCTACCTGGACCTAGTATAATCATTTAAAATCATCAGTTTTTCAGTAGTGCATGAAGAGACTAATAGGCACCAGGAATGGAGTTCTGAACTTTGGCTCTGGCCCATCCTGGCCCATCCCACATTCAGTACCATAGAAGGATCAATGAAGGATGGATAGGATGGAGAAAAGACAACCATAGCTAATCCATTTTATAAATGTCCTCTTTATCCTAACTAGTATTTTCAGAGAAAATACAATCTTACCCTCACCCACCTGGACCTAGGCCTTTCAGATGCCAGCTTCCTCTAAAGCATCAGTGATCCTCAAGTTGAAATGAATCATTTTCCAGGTGTGGTGGTTTAAGTGAGAATGGCTCCCATAGGCTCACATGTTTGAATGCTTAGTCACCAAGGAGTGGAACTGTTGAGAAGGATTAGAAGAATAAGGAGTCGAGGACTTTTTGGACAAAGTGTGTCCCTGGGAGTGGGCTTTGGGCTCTCAAAAGCCATGCCAGACCAAGCATTTTACTTTCTCTGTCTGCTGCCTGTGGATAAAGATGTAAAGCTCTTAGTTACTGGTCCAGCACCCAGCCTGCCTGCTTCCCACTATGATGATCATGGACTAACCCTCTGAAGCTATAAGCAAATGCCCAATTAAATGTTTTCTTTTAGTTTTTTTGAAATTATTATGGTCCAGCCTTAATAGTCTTCTTGCCCAGAAGAGAATCTACGAATGGCACAAATTATTTTTGGAAAAAAGAATCTAAGTGCATTAGCTCTTTAGTTCATTGATTTTACTCTTCTGAGTCAGTTCTCTCTCTCTACACAGCTTCTATTCTGCTCTCATGCCTAGCTCCTTTCTTGCCTAATTGCTCTCTACATTTATCTGCTGACCCCTCTGTGTACTATTTTAATTCTTTCATCTTAGTTCTGCCCCATCTAGGTTCTCGTCCATCTAGTTCTTTTCCATCTTAGCTCCTCTCCCATCTCCTTCTTTCTCATCTTGTTCTTCCCAATCTGGCTTTTCCTCTTCTTCCATCTCATTCCTCTAATACTCTCTTCTAGCCTTTCAGTCTAGTTCTTCCCTATCTCAGTTCATTCCTCTCCAGTTCTTACCCATCTAGTTCTTCCATTCTCTTTTCTCTTCTCCATCTAGTCCACCCAAGTCTCTGAGGGCTACAGAGATATATATAGCAATGCTTTGGTTAAAGCAAGGTCACAGGGCTTGAATTCCCTCAGAGTCAAAAGGAGGGGCAATAAGATCCACACAAAAGAGCAGTAATTGCCAGACATCATCTGCAACCCAAAAGGGAAGTGAATAATGGGAAATAGAATCAACTGAGAGCTAAATTCAGTTAATATCTGAGCAAGGGGGATTTTATGTGCTCAACTATATTCTTAGAAGTGATTAGTTAAAGTGTTAGGAATCTATCAGTGATGAGTGAAAATAAAACTAAGCCAAAAGTTGGTACCAGGAATGTGGTATTTCTGTGACAGGCCTGACCATGTTGCTTGTTCACGGAATGTGGACTTTTAGACTTTGTATTAGAAAAGCAGTTGAAAGCTTTAGGTGGGGCCTAATGGATCATACTAAGACTAGTGCTGAGGGTGATGTGGACTGTGAGGACCCAGTCAAGAGTTTTCAGGGGGAAAGAATATTATTTACTGGCCTAGGAACCATTCTTATAATATTTTGGTGAAGAATGTGACTACTTTTTGCCCTTGCTCTAAAAATCTGCCTAAGGCTAAATTGAAGAGTGTTGGACTAATGTCATTGGCAGAGGAGAGTTCAAGACAACCTAGTATTGACTGTGCCGCATGGTTGTTAGTTACACTCTTAGTCAGGATCAAACTGGACAAGGAAAAATACAAAATGTACATTGTGAAGAGAAAAGGAGCATCAGGAAAGGTGGTGTTGGAGGCAAGTCTTGTGTTCAAGAAGATAAAAAATTGAAAGAAAACCCTGATGTTAAATGGAAAAAAAGGAGTGGTAACCTCAAGGGATGATCCCACACTCCTAATACTGTGACTTGTAAAATAAAAAGGCCAGAGTGATTGCTGGGGCCTAAACAGCAAAAAAAAAAAAAAAAAAAAAAAAGTTTATACAATTGTAATTAAAGTTGGGGGTGCAAATTACAGTCCTCGTAAGCAGAACTTGGCAGCTTCAGCCACGTGGTTCTGGCTTCAGAGTCATGAATGATACAGGAAGGGGATTGTGAAATCTTCCTTCATGGTTAAAGAAAGCCACTGAGGCCAAGTATGTGGCAGAGGAGCCCCTGCATGGAGGCCCACAGAGACCTCTGGATGAAGCTCTGAAAGAGAAGCCTGGGTTGCTTTGGAGGCCCCAAGATATTGGAGATGCTAGAGTCAAGGAATACCTGACCAAAAAAAAAAAATGCTGCAGAATGGGTGTAGAACCAGCCCAGAGAGAGACAAGTGTGCTGCAGTCAGAAAAGCTGGAAGGAAAGAGCCATCTAATAATCCCTTTAACATCAGACATAGAGATGCAGAATTTGAAGTTTGCCCTGCTGGTTTTCAGTCTTGCTCTGGTCCAGTGTTTCCCCACTGTACTCCCTTTCTTCCCTATTAGAATGGCAATATATAGTCTGTACCTCTGCATATTAAAAACATATGATCTGCTCTTTGATTGATTTTATAGGGGGTTACAGTTAAGAGATTGCCATGAGTCTCAGAAGAGATTTTGAACTTTTAGTGTTGACACTGTGAAAGACTATGGGGACTTTTGAAGTTGAACTGAATACATTTTGCATTATGATATGGCTATAGGTCTATGGGGGCCAGGGAGTGGAATGTTGTATTTGAATGAAAATGGCACCCATAGGCTCATAGATTTGAATGCTTAGTCACCAGGGAGTGGAACTGCTTGAGAAAGATTAGGAAGTATGGCCTTCTTGAAGGACGTGTGTCACTGGAAGGGGGATTTGAGGTTTAAAAAGCCCATGCCAGGCCCACTGTCTCACCCTTTCTGCCCCTGCAGATCAGGGTGTAAAGCTCTCAGCTACTGCTCCAGCACCAAGCCTGTCTGCTTCCCACTATGATGATCATGGACTAACCCTCTGGAACTGTCAACAAGCCCCCAATCAAATGCTTTCTTTTGTAAGAGTTGCCTTGGACATGGTGTCTCTTCACAGCAGTAGAACAGTGACACCAACAAATGCAGGGCACTGTGCCTGTGTCTGCCTCGCACCTCCTCCTTCACCTGCTGTGGAGATACTGGTCTGCCTCTGGCTCCTCCAGTAGTATGCACTATTCAAGGCAGGGCAACTCCAGATGGTATCACACTCCTCCTGATACAAAGCATCCCTCAGTATATGTTGGTTATCTAACCACTGTTTTACTTAACTACAGTTTTCTTTATTATTTATAGTGTTTTTACATCACTCTCTCCTTTTCTCATATCCAGTTACTAGAACAGCTGAACCATCATCTGCAGAATCATGTGCTCTTTATTGTCTCATGGGAATAAATATTACCGTGACTACAGAAGTTGTTAAAAAAAATGGGGAAAGTGAGTTTGTCCTCTCAAATTTAATGAGGAAAAATACAACCCCAAAGACACTTGTTTCTGAAACTTTTGCAGTAAAGATAGAGAAATGCCATAAAAACTGCAATGTAGTTCTGAAGCATCATTTCCCTTGAGTCTTTCTGGGGGAAAATACACTGTGAAAGGAGCCGCCCAGGATCAGGTGAGGAGACTCCTTGAACCACCTCAGTGCATCAGAAGGTGGTCCTCTGAAGGAGGTCCTCTGAATCCAACTACTCTGGTTCAATATTCCATTCCACACTAGTCTGGATAAATGCCTTTCTGCCCCCTGCCCCCACTTCCTGCCCCCACCCCCAATCTCAAATGATCACTGTACATTTGCCTAATGAAGGAGGATTTTTGAAGTTTGCATAAGTCACTAGCTTGAATCAGGAATTGGGGGACAGTCTTCCTCTTTTACTCAGTGAGTCTATTATATGCTACCAACAGGAAGCAACCCATAGAGCTGATGGTAGCTCAGATGGTCCAGTACTGCCTGGCATGCACAAAGCCCTGGATCCCATCCTCAGCACCACATGCACCAGGTGTGGTGGTACATAACGGAATCCCAGGACTTGGAAGCAGGGGAGTGGGAGGGTAAGAAAGTCAAGTTTATCTCTAGCTACATATCAAATCTGGGGTCATCCTAGAATATGTGAGAAACTCAGAAAAGTGCAATCACAGACCAAAGAGATGGCTCAGCAGTTAAGAGCATTTGCTGCTCTTGCAGAGGACCTGGGTTCAGTTCCCAGCACCCACAAGGCAGCTCACAACTGCCTGTAACTCCAGTGCCCAACGATCTGGCATCCTCTTCTGGCTTCCACAGACACCAGGAACATATGTGCTGCACAAACGTAAGCACAGACACAATACTCATACATATAAAATAAAAGCAAATATCTTTGAAAAGGAGGAATCGGTCACAGTGATTAAAGAACAAGATTGGTTTAAATGGTAAATCAATGTGAGGTAATACAGAGTGGGAAACCTTGACAGAGACTGTGGTGTCTTTGTATTCTTACAGTTGAAAGTAAAATTTGATATAAACTAGTACATTTCATTCATGCTACTTGGGTAATTGTGGTGGTTTGGCCAAGTTTTCAAATTTTAAAAGTCAAATTTCTCGTCTATTTCTAACCTTAAATTGTGTGTTGGTTTTACTCAGACTTCCAAGACCATTATCTGGAGCTGAGGTTAATAGTGCATTTCAGCCATTCATATGTAAATAGACAGCTCTTTGGTCAGAGATGCTGGGACAGAATCCTGGAATGAGCTTGACAGCTGAGGCCTTAGGGAGCACAGGACTCTTGTGTCTGGTGGGAATTGGGGCTTAACAGACTTCAGTGGTGGTCCACACTGTGGAGGAAAGCCATCAAGCATCACTGCGGCAGCTGGACAGAAGGCAGCTGTGTCCTGACACTGACTGTGGCTGGTGTAGGGAGAAGTGGGAGGAGGCTCTGGATGTGCTGCACTGTGTATGCCGCCCGCTGCCCTCTCCACACTCATGTACTCGCCACTGGTGTTTTGCTTGTCTTTCACTTGCAAACCACAGGAATGGGAAGGGGTGTTGGGTTTTCTGATGGCATCGCTTGGGGACAGTGAGTTTCAATAGGCTTCATAATGCCAGGTACAAGGGAAGGATTAAATGTCGGCACACGTTAAATGCCACAAATATTCTGAGCAAGTGAAGGTGCTGAAAGACCATGACTATTTAGATAATGGTTCTGGGTCTTTGGTGTATGTGTATATGTGTACATAGGGGGTAAGTGGTACAGGTGCACACACATGTCTCTGCATGTGCATATGTATGTTTGCATGTTATATGGGTGTACATGCACAGGGAGTAAGTATGTACAGGTGCACACATACATATGTGTGCATGTATATGTGTGCATTTGCATGTATGGGGGTAAATGTCTACAGGTGCACACATGTGTATGCATGTTTGTGGAGGACAGGGGTTGACACTGTCTTCCTCGATCATTTTCTACCTTATATATTAAGGCAAACTCTCTCATCTGAGCTCACAGATCACTGCTTCAGCCTGTCTAGCTGGCCAGCTTGCCTCAGAGATCCCTTGCCTCCATTTGCCTAGGTCTGAGATTTCAGGCATGCTACCATGCTTTCCCAGATTTTATGTGCGTGTTGGGGATCTAAACTCTGGTCCTCATACTTGTGTGGCAAGAGTTTTTATTCATTGTGCCATCTACTGGCCCTCTTGGTCCTTTTAAGAGTGTAAAGCTCAGCATGATGCACTGAACACTGGAGAATACTCAACATTCCTTAAAGAGAGATAGCATCAACCATTTGGTAGCAGCCAATCTAAATTTTATGTAATAAAATAATAACATTTAGCTACAATGGATCTGAGTCCCAGGTTTGCAGTGTGATAGTGAGTGTCTCAGCTGCTTGAGACAATCCTTTTAGACTCTCCTAGACTTCTCTGTGTTATACATACCAGCATCTTTTATGTTTGACAGCTCCTACATCATTCCACGCATCCATAGAAAAATTAGGAATGATCATAGTGTGATTCTTCCCCTGATCAAAATTCCATTCAAATTAAAACCAGGGATGTAGCTTTTTCCTAACCAAAATTAACTTTGCAACTGTGTTATCCAGATGTAGGATGTCTTTGACAGTTGTTTATGGATTGTACACAAGTACGGCTTTGGAAAACAGACTTGCTTTGGCAGCTGATCGTCAGTGCACTTGGGTAGATGTTTCTGCAACATTTACTGGAAATCTGGACATAAGACTGACTAAGAGGATGGATGTGGTTGGTTCCCGGCCAGTCATTGTCCTGCTAATCACCACCCCCCAGACACACACACACACACACACACACACACACACACACACACAGAAGCGGGGAGGTGGGGGGGGGAGAGAACAGTATTTCTAATATCTTGGCTTTGTATTATGTTTAACTAAGATGCAGCCATTGCTCAGGGAAGTATTGTGGAATTTCAAGTCAGGCACCCTAAGAATGGTGTGTTTAGGGGAGGTAATTACCAGTCTTTGCATGATTCTGAAGTTCCCATGATCACCTTGCAGGAAAGAGGGAAAATGTATGTTTCCCGTGATTGCTTTTGCATTGATGAGTTTGTAGACCACATCAATGGTCATTAAAGTCTTCTTTAGTTTATACCTCCAATGATATATGATACAAATTAATAATCAAATAGGACTCCGTACTCTCCAAATCCAGCTTCAGAAAGCCAGACTGAGCCTGCATCACCTGAAGAGAAATTCTAAGAGTGCAATGAATGGAGATGTTAATATATTGATGTTTTATTTCAGTTCCTGTGTCTTAGATGAAATAGCCCTTACAAAGGATCATATGTAGAGTAACTGAGAGAACATAACGATTTTCCCTCCTGGCTCTGGGCAATAGAGATCCAAGAGCAAACTGTCAGCAGGCTCTGATCTTATGACAGCTTCCTTCATGGCTTACAGATGTCTGTCACACTGTGGGGCTGAGGTCTTCAGAGTGACAGCGAACAGGACAAGTTGCCACCTTTCTGTTTTTTCTTGTAGTGGCAGAATCCCCAGGCAGAGAGCCCCATCTCTAGACCCATCATGCTCAGGGTCAAGGTTTCATTTTGTGGGTTCATTGGGGGGGGGCAGTGACTGAGAACAGAACAGCTTTGTCACTGTCTAAGAACCAATGTTTTTCTCCCCTGCTTGTACACGTGGTCCAGACGTGCTCTCTAGCTGTAAGTGCTCTGACTTCTGGTGACTCACGTATGTCTGGGATATGGCTACAAATGCTTTAGATATGAGCTCTTGATTGTCTCACACAGTGTCTCCATTCCTTTGGGAATATTTGAACTTCAGATCATGCTGCTTGTCTGTGGGCCATTCCTTTGAAAATCACGTCTGCTTCTCACTGATTCATTCTTTCCTAGGTATGTTAGCACACTAGAAGTTTACTGGGGCCTGAAAGGAGTCTGGGATAAATAAGAGTTGATCTAATGTATTAGTTACTATTTTTAAATCACTCATGTAGCAAAAAAATATCACTCTAGCAACTTCAAGTATTATATTAAATGTTTGGTTTCAACTGAATCAATTACTTAATTCAACAGTTTTATTTTCTGTTAATATGCCCTCCCCCATATAGTAAATGATCTCTTTTGCCATAACAAGTAAGTCAATCTATTTTTTGCTATATTTAGAAATAAAACTTAGAATATTTTGTTAGCAAGATTGTGTCCTCAGTCCTGTGACCCCATATTCACTTACAATGAACCCCTTAGTGTTTAAACATATGTTTACTCTTAGAGCAGATGCTCTGTTTCTGTGTTCAGTGCCTGAGCAGCAGCAGCAGGGTAGATGGAAACACAGGGTGGTGCACACAGCTCAGAGGCTAAGGGTGCTGCTGCAGGCCAGAAAACCTGGCTCTGGTTCCGGGGATCCTCATGATAGAAGGAGAGAGCCAACACCCACAGGTTGTCCTCCTACCAAACCACACCCCGCAAAAATCCCAACTAAGTCATAAACTTTCCTCCCATGCGCTTTAATGGTGGTAGTGGTAATGATAATTGAGTTTTATCTATCCTTCCAGGTTTTTCTTATAAATTCTAATATCAGAATACCATGATTCTGGAGTATGAGCTTCGTGGGGGCTCTTGCTCACCAACGAATTCCCAACACCTAGAAAAAGTGCTTGTATTTTAAATGATCATTGGACAAATGAATAAATGTATATTTTGTCACACATTATAGAAAGAACTTATGAGGGGATCCTCTGAATTTGCAAAGAACAGAAGTGAGAGAGAGAGCAGCTCTGAGGTGAGGTTTCTCCAACCGGAGATGGCATAAAAAGAATAGTTTTGTAAATAAAGCAAGAATAAATAACATGATTAAACATCAGTTCTAAGACATAGAAATAGCCCTTTCATATGTGCTAGGGAGATGTGGTCTGGGTGTTTTCTATGAAGACAAATTGGCTTTTATTTTAAAATTTATCTATGTGTGTGAGTCAAGGATAGGAGCAGTTGGCAAAAACAAAAGATTGTAATTTAGTGACAGGCTACATTTTCAGAAGTATGATGGTCGATCTTGAGGAAGGCAGACTCCAGTCATCCCATTCCAGTTGGATTTTTACTTGAACTTTTGATTCATTTTGGAAAGAAAAAGACACACTTCAGGCATTAAGAGTGGACTGTGAATACATAGTATCTGTGTGTGTATTTTCTGTTCGGAAGTACAAATGGCAGTGTTGGAAGCTGGAACAAGGCTCTGGGCTTAGAGGGCCTACACCACTGATTGTGAGAAGCAACATAAAAGCAGAGGACCAGAGCTAAGACAAGACAGGTAGCCCCAGACAGCCATGCAGGCGCCTAGGGGATGGAAGGAATATGGATGACAGGCCATGGGAGAAAGGAAAGCAAGGAGCTTTAACAATATGTTCTTTCACTGGAAATGTCCAGCTTACAGAAAAGTAGACAAGGTAATAGCCACCATAAAATAGCCGAAATACTGCCACAAAGAGAGAAATTGAGATTTTATTGTCGAAGGCCCTGTGAGTGGATGGGGCAATTGACCTAACTCTGAGGAGATAGAGTTTCATATGAGAAAGAACATTCTGGAAGTGAAAACTGTCACGAGCTGTGAAGTACTTCTTAGGAAAGGAGATTAAGAGGTGAAGATGGCTTTGAAGGGCACCTGGGCTTTGGAAGGGAGAGCTAACTTTAATGTCCTTTCTTACTTGGAACTGGTTAGGACAGAGTAAATAGTTTAGTTTGGGCCCTTCCCCATTTTATCTTAAAGATGAAAATCATTTAGATACATGTTGACTATATTTCTCCTTAAGACCCACATGCCCCAGGCAGATGACAGGAGACATGTGAAATAGCCTTCTGGGTAACAGAATAGAGAAGGAAAACACAGGAACTAGAGACCATAGAAAAGTTCATGCAGAATTGATAGACTTACTTAGGAACAAAGCTAGAATGTGGGAATCAACAACAAACAAACAAACAAATCAATCAAAACAGCATGGAGACAAACAGCAGACCACAGCAGAAGGTTCTGGGGTACACCTGGAATCTGAGGGGAATTCCACTGTCAATAATATGTGTGTTCAGCTGTTAGACAGCACCCAGGGACTGGGAATAACGGTTCAGCTAGTGAGAGCACCTACTGCTTTCCCAGAGGATGTGATTTCGGCTCCTAGCTTTCATGTCAGAAGGCTCACAACCACCTGCATAACTCCGGTTCTGGGGGAGGTGCTCCAACATCTCCTGCCTCGGCAGGCACTTGCGCTCACATGTACAAACCTACACACAGACACACATATATACACAATTAAAAATAAACAAACAAAACCAGAGCCCAGGCATGAGATTTGAAAAGAAAAGGCAGTGGAAAGAGAGAGCAATGTAGGACACACTGTCAAACAAGGTCCCCAGGGCATGGACCTTGATCGGATCACTGACCTGATGCCAAGTCTGTGGGACTATGCTGGGATGTTGTTGATTGATAGAGGAGCCACTTGGGAACTCTAAAGTCCTAGATGGAAATATCCTGGAAGTGTATGACGGGTGTCCAGCCCACTTCCTAACTAGTTCTGGCATTTCAGCAAGCAGCTTTGGTGAGAGGGAATGATTCAGAGCTGTGGAGAGCTGGCGTGGAACGCTTTCAGGCTATGACAGTGCTGCCTATCAATAATCGCCGTCTCTCCATTACCTTTATTTTGCTGACTCTCTGTGGATTCCCTTATGAGTCTCTTAATATATGTTAGTCTTTAGGTGTCTCCACCATTTTCTTCTTCTAGTCTCTGTGGAAGACACTGTGTTTTCTCCTGTTGTTTCAAGGACCCCAGCTGTCATCTTGTCTGGGTTTCTTTACTCTGCATTTCATGTAAGTTCTTAGATGGATGGACTCTAACAGACTGGCTTCATCGATGTTAGACTCGATTTTCTTTGTGGTGGAGTGCTGTATAGGTAGCATTTTGTTTTTCTAGAAGATACAAGTATGCAGATGCCTCTCTGTGCTTGATGTTAGCAACCAACTGTGACTGTTGTTGAGTATAAGTTCTTATGGAATATGTAACTTAGCAGAAATTGCTAGAATTTTCTAGCACATAAATTGTTGCCAGGAGCTTTGAAAGCTTCAGTAGTCCTCTATTCTTGAGGACAAACATTTGCCTCCATGAGTATTTATTGAACAAATGATTTAAGAGTAACAATTTATGAAAATAATCTGAGAGCAACATGATAACAGTGGGTTGTGTGAATTTATATTATGTATAATAATTTTATATGTAATAGGGACAGTTACGTAGACTTTGCCTTAAGCATTTTGTTTCTTAAATATTTGCTTTTTCTGTATCATAAATTATACTTCCTAACGATCTGCCATTTTTTCTAGCCCCTACCACTAACATAACAAGGATAAATATTCACTACTATTATAAATGGTAAGTGTTTGTATTTAGCTAAATGCACAGTTTCAGGCTCATGTTCTATTCAGAAGTGGAGGTTTCGGGGCAAAGACATTCACCCCTTTTCTATGGTTATACTGTTGTCACTATTCATAGGGAAAACATGATTTGTATGATAAACTCTGGAAAAACAAAGCTATTGTTTCTTCATCATTTGAGAAGTGGCCAGGGTTTCTAAGATTAAGGAAGCTAATAAATCAAACCCCAGCAACTTCATTGGGAAGCAATTTCATTAAAAGAGAGTGATGCATCATTGCTGCATTTTAATGTCGACCCTTGTCTCTCACCAGGGTTCAGTTAGCAAAAGACAAAGATGAAAATGTAAGAGTCAGGCCATTTGGTGACCTTTTGGAAAGGTCTCTCCACTTCCTGTAACCATTTTGATTCAATTTCTGTTTAAGAAAAACAAAATAAAAACAACTTTGGTTCCATGAAGTGTGAAAGAAGGAAAAGCTCTCTCTGAAGAAATCAAGCAAATTAAAGATCGTAAATTACCATGTCGGGTGAAAGCCCAAATAAGAATCACCCTGCTAGAATGGCCATATGGTCTGGGTAATGCAGCCTATATGCCCAAGGAAGGTCACAGCTGTTTATACATGCGTCTGATGACAGATGTTCATTTCCAACAGAAACCTCCTCCAGTGAACCAGTGAGACTATTTAATTGAAGTTTAATATGAGAGAAACAGAAATTTAATAATAGAACAGAGCTTTAAAGGACTATGAGCCCTCTGCTCGGCACGCACCCTCGCTCTCCAAATGTATTTTTACTGTATACTAGTTGGGGCTAATCATCACCAAATGTGCAAGTATGAATTCCACATACTTGGTCTCACCATCTTCATTGAGACCCAATGTGGCCGAGAACTTTCCACTCAAAATTTAATTGCCCCTATGCATGTATGTGAGTAGACAAGGGAGATAGAAGGAGATATAGACATGAGACACAATGTGGCTCCGGGTTATATTCATATTTCTGAGAAATAACTGATACCCACAGGAAACTTTCAACTTTTGCTTTCTCTTGGAAATAATAAAACCCTCTCATCTGCTTGTAGAAGCTGGGCCACATGTTCTTCCTTGGAATTCACAAAATTCTTCACAACCTAGAGCTGTTCTGATGTGACAAATGAGGACTCTGTTCCCATGAAGCCTGGTCCTGTCCTGCACATAAATCCCAGGGAAGCTGTCAGATCTCAACTGAAATTGGGGCATTCTAGAGCTGAGAGGACATCTGAAGAGCTTTCCATGCAGGCCTCTCATCTCTAGCCAGATAAATTCTAAGAGATACAAGACTCACGTAGCGGCACTTACAGTTTGTGCAAGCTCACAGTGCTGCATTTACTTGATCAGTTTCATACCTGGGCAATGGATTTATTCATTTAGATGCCATATTTATGTGGTGTTTCTATACAATCCAACAGGAGACACCATTGGTAGACGAGAAGAAAAGTAACAAGCTATCACTTTTCTACGCAGATCTACTCTTGAGATGCGTCTTCATTGTGTTGTCAGTGATGATCTCTGTAACATAGGCTCCTGTGCTTCTATTTGCTAGTCTACCTTATTGTGTACATTGCTAACCACCTACAGTGAAAATATTCCTATTATTTTTCTGCTCATTGAAAAATATTTTCTCCATAAGCTTCAATTAAACTGGTGATAGATGTTGCAGGGAAGCTCTACACGTTGGGTAATTACACACACATTGTCTGGCAAGCACACAGGTAGAGCAGCAGTCCTTTTAACCAATGTTCTCCAAATCACATATAGTTACAGCTGACTGTTTAACAGGAAGTGTTTGCCTGTAGATGATTAAACCATGAGCAAATATCTCTGAACACTGGAGGCTTTCAGTCATGAATTGTCCCAGCTTGGTTTTTTTAATCAACTGTATTTCCAGTGGATTCAGACATACAGCCTACAAAGTACGTTCACAAGTTCTTTTTGACTGCTCACAGTTGACTTCTCAGTTCTGAGTTTCTCATGCAGCACAGCATAGCTGCAATCTTTAATCTCTTCTCTACAACACTCATGAATTTTTTTTATTTCCTATAAATCTAATAGATAAGCCAAATAATTGTTTATTTTTCCTCTTTGGCTTGCTTAAAACCAACATTATTACCGTTGTCACTGAATGTTCACTTCTAGCTTTTATTGTGTTTGGAGAGAATACCTGTCATTGGGCCTGTCTGGTCTCAGCTCTTTGGCTTATCTTTGCTCTGAGGTTCAAGTCCAGCAATGTAGGCTTCAAATTCTTACCATAATGGTGGAGCTTCCAGGTCGCTGGATTGGCTTGTACACAAGAGACACCCAATTTATGGCAGAGCAGTTTATGTGGACTTCTGCCTAACACAGGTCACAGTAGGAAGATTCTACACATGGAAGACATTGCCATAGTTAATGCTGGGATAACCAACCAACAAGAAGGCTAATTATTACCAACAGTTTGCCATAATTCCAGCAACTTTATTACAATCAAAGTCCTGCACATCCAATGATAATGGTCTTTCTTCTTACTTAGTACTTTGGTATTTCTAGTTTCACCTGGAAGTCATTTTCTCCAGAAAGCCACTTGGGAATATTTATTGCTCTAATGACTTCTAGACACCAAAACACATTCACACACACTGAAAGAGTGAAAATTTCTTTCCCAATCATCTTGATGTTTTGTCAACAGGATGTCAAACATCTGCATCCTTAAGATGCCTGCAGATGATTGACTTGACTTTTCATTTTCAATTGGCGTGGTTTCTGGCACCATGGGAACATGCATCAAGTTTGTTTACACAGTAGCCCCAAACCACTTACAGAGCAGTAATCTAGTGTCTGTCCACGTGAGCTGCCTGTCTGATAGGAGGAAAGGGACATCTGCTATTGGTTGTATCTCTGTTTTGTACCCAGAATAAAGTGTGGAAGATTAGAAGGGATAGCAAGAGATGTGAACAGATATAAAAGGAGAGAGAACCTAGATCTTGAAAGGCCTTTGAAACGATACTAAGAAATGTAGAGACCCATTAGGTAGCTAATGTGTCCACACTTGATTCTGAAACCACCAGCTCTGGTCATAGATGAGCACCTTGACTGGAGTCAGGGCCACTAATGGCAGTAAGGAGACAATGAAAGGTCTACTGTGTGACCAGGTGACAGTCAAAGGAGCACTGGCAGTGTCAGCAGAGACAGTGATCACTTTTAAAGTCGTCAGAAATACACTTACAATGGAAAGGCGGGTCCACTAAGACAGAGGAGAAAGGGGAGTCAGTGGAAGCAGAAGACAAATTCAGAGAAAACAATTGAACTATGTCAGATGTAAGGACCTAAACCACAGGCAATGACTGTGAGAATGGAGGAAGACATGGACGTGAGAGCTGGAAGAGGGAGAATGCCTAGGACTGCACAGCACCTTCCATGAAGATCGAAGAGAAAAGAATTCCCCAAGACTACAGCATGTCAAGTCAGGGTGACAGACACAGCACTGCCAACCAAAGAAAGAAGGCTGTAGGAACTTAGACTCCAATGGAGGACAGGAGCCTTTGCCACGGTAGTGACATCTAGAAGCTGATCATGGGAGTTGTTTGGCAGTGGATTTAACATTGCAGAACTGGACCTTAGCTGGTAGGCTGTCCTGGAAAGTGAGTGCACATGTCAAAGAAAGAAGAGTGCTAAGTGTGTCCTTGTAGATATTGCATGACCAGGAGGATGGTACCATCCAAACTCTCAGCTCAAAATGTATTCTGATCTTGAGTTTGTGACTTATCAGTTTCCCTTACAGTCAACTACTTAAAACATGATTCCCACTGATATCAAATCTTCCCCAGCTAGGTCCCTCCAGTCTTATATTAGAAAGATGAACATCTAACACAGATAGGAGAAAAATAAAATGTGTTTGTGGCTGTATCCAGCAAATCCAGGATGTAATGGCTTCCTTTCCCTGTCAGAAGTACAGAAATGTCATTGCAAGCCAGGAAGGACAAACTTGAAAGGAAATTCTCTCTCCTACCTTGGCCATTTCACATTCTGCTGGTGTCCTAGAGGGTGAGAATTTGGTTCCAGAGTAAAATCCAGCTCAACTCAATGGACTATGAGGAAGTCCCTCTCCCAGAACACTCAGATTATTAATGGAGGGGGCCAGTCTTGGCAATTTTCAGTTCTCTTTGAGTACTTAAAAACACGGGGTTGTTTTATAAATATATAAAGATTGGAAACCCCCACAGGACCACTGCCCAAATCAACAGTGTGCAAAACCAATAAAAATGAGACCCCAGTATGTGTATGTTTGGAGCAAGATGTGAGTCTTTTTGCACAGCTTGAGTGGTCCCCACAGTCTACGCCGTTTGTGGTTGGCCCCTCATACTACTGTTCTTTCTTCCTTGAGCTTGTGTCTCAGGTTTTGTTCCTGCATTTTCTACCTTTTATTTTAATTTTACTTTATTTTTCCACATATCCTACCTTTTATTCACAGAACTTGGTAGAGGAAAGCATACCCTAAGGTAAATCTTGGTTCCGTTCCCATTGCTGTGAATGCTTTTATGGGAGAATGTGTGACTCAGATCTGACCAAAGAGAAGCAAAGAAAGTTGAGGCTGCTGAGACAGATTTTACAGCTCTTCTTTTGCTCTGGACACTGTTGGATCTAGGTACGACTCCTTGCCGAGCATAAGGATGTATGGTTGGGAGATGAATGTGGTGCACACTCGAGCTGAGCTGTTGAGACAATTGATCTTGAAACACACTTTCCTTGTGAATGGCAATTTCTGGAGTGTCATGTTTTTCCTTTCTTATTTATTTTGTGTTTGCTTTTTAGATTAGAGTCTCACTCTTTATCCTAGGTTGGCCAATGGTTTGAGATCCTTCTTTCTCAGCCTCCTGAGTAGACAGCTATGCATGTCACATGCATGCATAGAACACAGGGCAAAAACCAACCTAGGATAATCCTATTCACTTTGTCCTGCCACAGGTCTTCTTCTAAAGTCCTTTACTGTGTAGTTGACTGTTTATCCTTTTATTTCTTCACTCAACAAACACTATGAAGCCAACTAAGTTTTGTTCTGTGGGACTGAAAGAATGCTTCTGTGAACATCCTTGAAATCATCTCTGAGGCTAATCCAGACCCAAGTCCTTTATTTGGTCAAAAAACAAACAGAACAGCAAAAAAATAGGCTCTCACCCGTATTATATCCTTGATCTCATTTCTTAACACTTTTGTCCTTGCTTGCTTGGCTGAACCTACATGGCTCCTCTGAAGAGGTTGAACAAGCTTTGACATTTGATGTCACAGCATTACTCTACACAGTTCCTCTTAGCCTGAAAGTGCTTCTCTCCAATATTTGTTTGGCTGGCTCACTGGCTCATTTGATTCAGACTGTTGTTACGCTGCCGTCTTATCTGTCACTCTCCTCTCCCTCTTATTTGTTTTGGTTCACATTATGTAATACTCTTCATTTAAAAGACTTATTCCTAGCCATCTTGGCTCATTGTCTGTATGGGCTTTGCTTTGTCATTGATATGTCCTTAATGCTATAGCAACCGACACACTTAAAATGTGAACAGAAGTTGACACCAATGGCAAAGGCTGGACCCCTAATGTGTAGCAGAAACTCCTTTCCAGAGACTTCCAGTTCAGCCATGAACAATAAGCCCAAATGTTTAACTCTATTAGAATTTAAGTGAGAAATCTTCTGTTATGTTGCTACTTGTCCTAGTCAGGGTTATTATTGTTGTGATGAAACATCATGACCAAAAGCAAGTTGGGGAGGAAAGAGTTTATTAGGCTTATACTTCCACATCACGTTCGTCATAAAGGAAGTCAGGACAGGAACTCAAGCAGGCCAGGAACCTGGAGGCAGGAGCTGATGCAGAGGCCACAGAGGAGTGCTGCTTACTGGCTTGCTCAGTCTGCTATCTTATAGAACCCAGGACCACCAGCCCATGGAGGCAGCACTCACAATGGACTGGGTACTTCTCTATTGATCACTCATTAAGAAAATGCCCTACAGGTATGCCACAGCCTGATCTTATGGAGGCATTTTCTCTGTTGAGGGCCCCTCTTCCCTGATGTCTCGAGCTTGTGTCAAGCTGACATAAAACTGTCCAGCACACTAGTAGAGGTAAGCATGGACCCCAAATTGTCCTTCCCATTTTGACATCAGAACACAGTCTAATAATAACAAAACCACTGAGTTCAGCTGCTGCTACATTCAAAGTATTTGCTAATAATTCTCCTGATTATCAATGTGGAAAATTCCAGCTAGTCCTTATTTGACACCATTGGTAAATTAATTAGTTCTTGGTAACACAGAAAGTTGTGAGGCAGTGATGGCTATGGGATGGTAGTTCTAGCAAACACCAAGAGCAGGAAGAATAGGGATTGTTCTTTATATAATATCCCCTTGGCATTCGGAAATGTGGGTTGCGTGAGCAGCTTCTACGCAAGCAAATCTAGTACATTCTATCTTTGTGCTGTGCATGAGGCTGGCCTGAAAATTGGTGCCAAAACCATATGTTTGACTCTGGAAAAAAAAAGCATTCCTCATATTCATCAAGAGCTCTTCCTGGCAATCTAAGCTAATAGTTTTGGACACATATGTGTCTGCGTGGTCGATAGTGCAGAAACCACATTGGTTATAAATAGAAAGTATTGTAACGCTGGATATATTTTTAGAAATGTCTGTGGAACATGCAGTTATTTTTAACAAGAAAGACTTGAAGTTGTTTAGTGCAGATGCATAATTGTATTACAAATAAAGTGACTGATCCTAATACAATCCACATTTGCAGATATCATGCAGTCGTTTCAGAGTCAAGTGCATACCGGGCATGGCAGAAGGCTAAGGATTATGCAGGATGGTCTGATAAGCAAAGACCTTAATCTAAAAAAAGGCCTGCTGGCAAGAAGGCAAGAGGGTCTGGTGCTCGTGGAGGATGTGCTCAAAAGCTATCTGCCTCAATTCCGTGCTCAGTAGCACACAGAAGACAACCTGCTGAGTCGAATTCTTCTCTTCGTAGATGCTAGCTACAGGGACTGAATTCTTTGGCATTTTAAAACACTTTGCATTGATAAATGAACAAGAAATGAGATGACCAGCTGCATGCACCCTGCTCTGGTACAAACTATGTGTTTGTGATGACAAGTGATGTCAACTTGACAGGAGGTAGAGTCACCTGGGAGTTGGTCGCTGAGGGATTTTCTTAATTAGGTTGATTGAGGTGACAAGTCCCAGTGTAAGAGTTGGTGACACTGTTGCCTGGGCTTGGGGTCCTGGATTGAATAACCAGCTAAGCCCATTGGCTCCTCACTCTCTGCTTTTTGGTGTGGACAAGGTGTGAGCAGCTCCTTGAAGTTCCTCTTGCCACACCTGCCTCATGATGGACAATGAGCTGGAATCACCCTGTTCTTCCCCAGGTTGCTTTATCATGGGAGCAGAACACTGAGACACACGAGTTTTCATGCATCATGTTTTTTAAAATGTCTTCCAATTAGAGGTCTTGTATTTTTAAGCCACAATCAGACATCCTTCCATATTCCCCTCTACAAAAGACAGAAAGTGATAAGCATCCAGAGGACAGACAGTCACTGGAGACTCAAGACTCTTTTTGAAGAAGGTAAACTTTAATTGGGTCCAAAACCCAGGCCGGATGTGGAAAATACAGGAAAGAAACCCTACAGTGGACAGAGACGATAGATTTAGGACATTATAGACAAGTCTAAATTTGAAGGAGCAGGTAGGAACAAGGCTCTAAGCCCCCAATACGAGTGTGACCACTCATGCTTGTGTGTGTGTGTGTGTGTGTGTGTGTGTGTGTCCATCATATGAATCTCCAACTGAGACAAGGACAAGCACTGGAATGGAAAAAAATCAGCTGGAGATTCATATAAAATGAAACTTCGTGAAGCATCAGATGAGGGATATGAAATAACTATGATTGACGTGTCATAGTTTAAATGGAAAAAGCATATAAAATTACTTTCCACTTAGAGAGATGGAAACTTTAAGATTGAAGAGGAAAACCTAGAAATGAAAAACACTGTAGCTGAAATGAAGACTACATTTGATGGAGGAAACAAAAGCAGAGCCTATGGATTTGTTCCAGATTAAAATACATCAGGGTTGACCAGCCAAGACCCTCTGAAAGGTCTCCGATGACACCATGGCCCAGATGATCCAACATCCAGAATGGTTTGAAGGCAACTGGCTCAGACGATACACCCTCATGGACTATTCCATAATTCTAAAATTTTCTTTGTGTCCCCATAAGATACAGTGCCCCCCTGTAGCAGGAAGTAGTAAGAGAAGCCACGCCCAAATTCCCAAATTATATGTAATTTTACTTTGTTAAGGTTAAAACCTTCCTTTTTAAAAAAAAAAGAAAAGAAAAGGGGAAGTGCTGTGGGATGTTCTATATGGCAAATGTGTTGCTCTGATTGGTTAGTAAATAAAACATTGATTGGCCAGTAGTCAGGCAGAGGAAGTATAGGCAGGACAAGGAGGAGAAGAATTCTGGGAAGTGGAAGGCTGAATGAGAGACACTGCCAGCCGCAGCCATGACAAGCAGCATGTGAAGATGCCGGTAAGCCATGAGCTACGTGGCAAGGTATAGATTTATAGAAATGGATTAATTTAAGATATAAGAACAGTTAGCAAGAAGCCTGCCACGGCCATACAGTTTGTAAGCAATATAAGTCTCTGTGTTTACTTGGTTGGGTCTGAGCGGCTGTGAGACTGGCTGGTGAGAGAGATTTGTCCTGACTGTGGGCCAGGCAGGAAAACTCTAACTACAGAGTCCCCGGTCAATTAGACCAGTCCAAGAAGACAATGAGTTTGGAGACATGCTACTAAAAGTTTCCCAGAGTTAACTGCAAAGAAAAAAATAATACCCACACCCCCAAATATCCAAGTAGCAAGGACTTTACTTAAAAAATAGAGATGTACATATGTGTATATTTATCATAAATGTATATATACACATATTATTTTATAAATTTCTGTAGACTTTATGTGTACATAATATACAGCAGTCTCCAGAAGGCAAATTTTTAATGCTTTAACATATATGGACTTAAATACTCCCCAGAACAACTATATAGGATAGATACAAATATAGATACAAATGTTCTCATTTTACAGCTATGAAATTTCCCATGATACTCAGAGGACTGCTGAAATAGAAACTGATGGACAGGGAATAAAATCACAAATCCAAATGTAAAAGAAGTTGGGGAATTTACACATTGCAAAACTCAAGTCAAGTGGATGAAAAGTGTTCTGTCGGGTTGGAAGGGCTGAGATTATGAAATGCTTCTGCTGTGACCTGCCCAGTGGGCTGGAGAACACAACACAGAGGCTTGGTGGAACCACTGAGTCACAGACATAATTGTGAACTAGGTCTATGCTGAGCACTGAAGGAGACAAAGGATCTTTGCCACTTGAAGATGATGCTTCCCACAGGTTGAGCCCTAGGAGAGAAGAGCACACAGGAGAGAAAATAGTCAGCCAGCCACACAGCCTATCCGAGTCCTCAGCTGTAAGCCCAAGAACCAAGGACCACACAACCTGCCATGACCATCTATCGGTATGGATTGGAAACCCATTATATTCTGGGTCAAACCCTAGGCACCATGGGAATTCCCACAGTACGGAGATGGCCTGACCTTGCCTTCATGGAAAACACATACCTAAGAAAGTATTTCCTTTTGGTTTAGGGCCAGTTGCTAAAGTTGTAGGCTTGAATACATGAACGGCTCTTTTCTGTCAGGCAAAGCACAAAACCAGAAACTGAGCAACATTTTCGGAAGCACAAAATCTGTGATCTTTAGCTTTCCAGAAACATCTGGAATGTGAGTTCCTGTTTTCATTGTTCGGGAAAGCACTCAGCTTCCTCCTGAGATTAACCTTCAGCAAGCCCTATTGCAACAGGTTTCAGAGGAACCCAGATGCCTAAGAAGTCTTAATTTCTTGTGAGCCTGAGTCCAGGGGCACAGTGTCTTGGGAGTGGGAAGGAATTACCAGGATGACATTGTAACATTTCACTATTTTAAGTCTTTTCTTTCACTTGCTTTCTGTCCTGATATTTAAGTTATTTTTTCCTAACATAAAGCTCATGAAGGTTTCCAGATAAATCATAAATTTTAATTTTAAATACTATTTGATTCCATTACTGCCATCAGCTAGTTTAGGGTTAAAAGCATAAAGATTTTCTAAACAGGTCAACTTTCTGTATTTGGTTTTGATTAGTTTTTTAAATTGTGTGTGTGTGTGTGTGTGTGTGTGTGTGTGTGTGTGTGTGTGTGTATAGCACCTGTATGTGAGTACCCAAAGGACCAGCAGAGATTATAGTCCAGACCGTTGTAAGCACCCTAATGTGGGTGCTAAAACCAAACTCTAGAAAAATAGCAAGGGTCCAGACCTCTGAACTGTCTTCAGCCCTTCTTTAAATTCTTTGAGAACTCTGATTTCTGCAATGACCCCCTTGACCAAAGGTACATCTTTAAAGGTAGCTAGATTAAACCATTATTCTAGTAAGTTTATCAGAATATGTTGGCTGCCAGCCAGGTTTCTCAATTACTCAAATTATATTAATGCAACATGAAAGGAGATCCAGGAGAGGAACAGCACAAGAAAAACAATGTTTGTGGCATGTACCTTCTGTGGTAACCAACTCTGGAGCCTGTCTTCCTCATGAAGCACAGACATGTGTGGCGATATTTTATCTGTGTCCCCAGTAGAGTTTGTCTGAGCCAGAGGAAAAAGCCAGCCACTATATTGAACATGGAGGTCAGGCAGTGTTGGCACATGCCTCTGGTCCTATCACTCAGGAGGCAGGGATCCGTCTGGATCTCTGTGGATTCGGGGCCACGCTGGGAGCGGAGCCAGGCTTGGTGCACACACCTTAAATTCCAACACTAGATAACCATAAAAATCTGAAGGTCTGTACAAACAGACAGGAAGTGACAGAGCTGGGCTGGAAGAGGAGTGATGTAGCTGCGTGGAGATGAGGTGAGTTGGCAGAACAGAAAGGCATATAGGCATGGGTATACAGGAAGTAGGTCTCTTTGGAAGCTGCGGGGTTGGTGAGGTGAGGTTAGCTGTGGCTTTTCCTATTCCTCTGATCTCTCAGGTCTTAACACCAATATCTGGCTCTGGGTTGTTTTTTTTTTTTTTTTTTTTTTTTAACCAATAAGACCGTTTAGCAAATTGCGTTATCGACATGCTTTCCAAAATCTGCTCCTCCACCCTTCCCACCCCTCAGGAAGCAATTCCCATGCTCACAATTGCACTGCATCCTTTCTATGCACTAAAACTCAGCCTCTTCCTCTACAAAATTTGAGGCAAGGTCTCACTCTGTAGCCCAGTTTGGCCTGGAATTTCTGGTGATCCCTCTGCTTCAGCCTCTTATGTGCTGGAATTACAGACACATGCCCAGATCTTTAATGCTTCAGCTTATCACAACTTCCCTGCTTATTTTCCTTCTTCCTACCTCTCAGGACATGTGAACAAGTCTTGTTCTTCTCTGCTTCATCAGAGAGAAAGAGAGAGAGAGAGAGAGAGAGAGAGAGAGAGAGAGAGAGAGAGAAGGAAAGAAGGAAAGAAGGAAGGAAGAACGAAGGAAAGAAAGAAAGAAAGAAAGAGAAAGAAAGAGAGAAAGAAAGAAAAGAGGATAGCCGGGCGGTGGTGGCGCACGCCTTTAATCCCAGCACTCGGGAGGCAGAGGCAGGCGGATCTCTGTGAGTTCAAGGCCAGCCTGGGCTACCAAGTGAGTTCCAGGAAAGGCGCAAAGCTACACAGAGAAACCCTGTCTTGAAAAACCAAAAAAAAAAAAAAAAAAGAAAGAAAGAAAGAAAGAAAGAAAAGAGGAGAGAGGGAGAAAAAGAGAAGAGGGAGAGATTGATTGATTGATTGAGATTCAGTTCTGATCCAGCCAGCAAACCATGTCTGAATATCTTTGTCCATCCAGTCTATTTTTCACTAATGAACAAACACAACAATCAGCTTGAAGAATTATTTGGCAAAACAAAACTTACCCAATAGGTAAAGGAAAGTGAAAGGCAAAACTACCCTTTGACCTGTCTAGTCTCCTTCTCATGGGAGGCTCTGAAGAATGTCTAAATGTAGCAAAAAAAAACATAAATATTAACAATTTTTTATTTATTTAATTTTTTTTTGGTTTTTCAAGACAGGGTTTCTCTGTTGTTTTGGTGCCTGTCCTGGATCTCTCTCTGTAGACCAGGCTGGCCTTGAACTCACAGAGATCCATCTCGCTCTGCCTCCTGAGTGCTGGGATTAAAGGTGTGCGCCAATGCCGCCTGGCCAATATTAGCAATTTTTAAACCTCATAGTAAATGAAGAAAACACATCTGCCACCTTGGCATCACTGAAATTAAGGGTTCAAACATGAAACCTGCATAAGAAGAATTTTTCCATAGCCTGTGCTCTGCATTATATAGCCTTATAATTTTCCCATCACACTAGCCCCCATTCACACAGTTTCTTGATTATTTAATGATATCTCGTCACACTTACTCTCCACCCAGTCTGTGTCTGCAGTTGAAGCACAGAGGCTCCGGAGTCCATCGACATTCACCTGTGCCTTACTCTGCAGCTGCTGCTGCAGCCCTTCCTGCTACCGCAGCCCTTCCTGCTACCGCAGCCCTTCCTGCTACCGCAGCCCTTCCTGCTACCATCCTCTCTTGCCAGCACATGCTTCCGAGCTATCCAAGAACACTGGTCACTCCTAGATTATCCATAAATACCGTGCTAAATGTGCCAGACACAGACTCTCGTGTCTCCGAGGGATGGGACTCCCCTAGATGAATTAAAAAGCCACTTAACACTTTCTATTTAATTTTGCAGAAATATTGCATTGTCAGTTGTGTTTAGTTAGTCCATAGTGCTTTCTCTGGGTGGTTGCTCTCCCTATACAGGATTTCTTTACACGGAGATATGGCTTCCAGCCAGCAGTCCTTCCTCCACTGTGGCATTAGAAAGTGTCCTTCACGGTATGTGACATTTCAGGGAGGCAGAAAAGCTTACTTATGAATCTTATAACCTAATACATACCTTGTTAGATTTAAAAATAAAAAAAGGTGGTCCTTGGGAAACATAGCAGCACATTGTAAGCTCCAATTGAATATTTTGTTTTCTGGGGGACACCATCTCAGTAATCTGGTGTGGGGTCTCCAGAGAGTCTTTTCTAGTGCTGCTATGGAAAATATGCCACAGAGAATTAGACTCCAGCAGAAAGAGCCTTGGTGTAAATAGTCTCTGACTGAACTTCAAAGGGACAATGGCCCTGAGTTTAAAGGAACACTGTCACCAACCCAGCTTCTTTGCATAGACATGGTCAGTGGGATGCTTAGGGAGTAGTTATATGGGAGGGTTCACAGCAGTGCCCAAGAATTTAAGACCAGTCGGGCTGTGGTGGTTCATGCCTTTAATCCCAGCACTTGGGAGGCAGAGGCAGACAGATCTCTGTGAGTTTAAGGTCAGCCTGGTCTACAGAGCAAGTTCCAGTACAGCAAGGACTGTTAGACAGAGAAACCCTGCCTTGAAAAAGCAAAGAAAAAAAAGAATTTAAGACTAAAAAACTAAAAACTAAGACCATTACTGCAATCAGATCACCACAGTGAGTTTTGCCTACTGCCTCCAACAAGGATGTCTCCTAGATGATGAACTGCCCATACCTGGTACTCTTACCAACCTTACAAAGGAACTAGTCTGAGACATTAGACCATCATGTCCTCTACTACATGATATAATCGACTGTCTTTGAAGCTGTGCTGCAGGAAGTCAGTCAGAGCCCAGATGTCTAGGTGCCTCCATCAGTACTAGTAGAACACAACAGGAAACATTTAGTCAGCCTCACAGACTTTGCCATTTGCATTCCCCAGCAACATACAAGCAGGGATGTGCTAGCTGGATGGTGTCTCTATTCTTTCCTGTCTCCTTCCTCCCCAACTGAGCTTCTTATTGCTCAAATGAAATTACCTGCTATTTTGATCAAATCAAACTCTGAAGAATTTGGCATAAAATGAGAATGGGAAGTCAATGGCCACCTACACTCCCTAACTTGGGAGCTGCGCAAGGTGGGCTTTTTCAAATCCATGGTTTTGGAGCAAGAACTGTTTTCAGTGGTAGTAATACAGTTCCCACCACCTCATGGCCCATTCTTTCCCAAATCCCCGAAAAGACAGCAGTTACCTCACATAACCCCAAACTGCTATTCATACACATTTCAAAAGCCATTTCAGAATGTCTCCTAATGTCTTGAATTCCACCTAATGGCTTTGGTTTCACTTTGTATAATTTTATGTCTGCAGGAATGAGTTCTTTCTATGCTATAGATGAGTAACCCTTCAAAGGAAATGCTTATCTTCGAATGCCCCTTCACCTCTCAATATTGTTCGTCTATTCAACAGTCTTTTCTTCTATAAGATGTATCAGAGAAAACTTCATCTTAAGTCACTTGTGTTTGAGAATAAGCAACCATAGCTTTTTGCTTAGGGCCCTGGTGATAGAAGAGGGTTAAAAATGACCACAAATGTAACTGTTGTGATTTAACATCCCCTTCCTTAATTACAACATGTCTATAACTGTGTAAATTTTCCTTCCCCTTGATTGATTGTTGTTCATGAAATTTTTAAGTGAACAAGTATATCAAATACATAAGTATATCAAATGTGTCCAAATCAAACATCCATTGATAATAAATTATAAAGAAATTTACTTTAAGGACAATTCTCTGACATACAAATTTTTTTTACCATTTATTAAAGATGAAAGAAAATTACATTTTAATGAGATCAATGTGAATGTTGGGTTTTTACAAAAGAATTAACTGGGGACTGGGAAGAAGGCTCAGTAGACAAAGTGCCTTGCTAGTTGGGCATGATGGCCTGAGTCAGATACCAGCACCTGTTTAAGAAGCCAGGCATGGGAGCAGGAGCTTCTTGTCCCAGCTCTGAAAAGACTGGGATGGGTGGGTATCAGCAGGTTCCTGTCCAGCCATTTTCCACTGAGAGACCTTGTCTCAAAACAAAAAGCTGATGGGTACTAAGGAATGACACCCAAGGCTGATCTCTGACCTCCACACGCATGCACACTCATGCACCTGTACACAAAGACACACACACACACACACACACACACACACACACAGAGTATAAAAATACATTGGCTGAACCTCTGACACTGCAGCATGTATAGAATCTTCAATGGTTTTCAGAGTTGACTAATATTTTGATTTTATAACCCTCCATGCTGACACATTGCTTCACCTAAATACATAATGCAAAATGAATGTCAGGCATATGTTTAAGGATATTTCAGAAATTGTTGGATATTCTTCTCTAATCTCAAACCAAAATTCATTGAAATACTATTTAAATGAAACTCAGGTCAGCATTGCAAACAGCAGTTTTGAAAACCAAACATCAGAGCACATTATACAATCCAAAGAGATGCCAATTAATACTCTCATTCTGAAGAATGATGCAGGAAAGTAGTAGAAATCTTTCTTTTCCATGATTGTACTATCGTGTTTTGATAAGGGCAGGGAATGCTGTATGTACTGTAAAAACACTGTGATTAATAACTCCCAATTGTGGCAATATTTTATTTGTGCTCTAACAAGTAGAGCTTGCCTGGAGATCAGAGGACAAAGCCAGCCACTGTATTAAACACAGAGGTCAGACAATGATAGCACACACCTTTAATCCTAGCTTTGGGGGGCAGAGATTCATCCCGATCTCTGTGAGTTCAAGGCCACACTGGGAACAGAGCCAGGGGTGGTGGCACATACCTTTAATCCCAGCACTAGTTAACCATAGAAGTCTGGAGGTCTGTACAGACAGACAGGAAGTGATAGAGCTGGGTGGAAAGAGGAAGTGATGTAGCTGGGCGGAGAGAGGAAGTAAGATGGCAGGGCATAGAAAGGTATATAAGGCATGAGTATACAGGAAGTAGCTCTCTTGGGCTAAGGATTTCCTAGTGGTAAGAACTTGTGGCTGGCTTGTTCTATTCTCTGATCTCTCAGCTTTTACCCCAATATCTGGCTCCAGGTTTTTTATTAATGAGACCATTTAGCAATTTATGTTACAACCAATACTCTGGACTCTGAGCTGAAGTGTTTCGGTCAACATTCAACTGCATTGCATGCGTGGCGGCATGTGCAGTACAGTGTGCATGCTGCATATGCAGCATTGAGGCTTGAGTAAAGTCACTCAACAGGACATGCATGAGTGCTGCCGAAACATGCTGAGTCTGGCATGCAGTTGATTTTGAATTCAGTCTTGGTTGTCAAACATTCAGAAATCTTTCATCACTGCCAAGTTTTTCATGACCCTCTACTTAGTTACACACTCCTAGGGTCTTGTGACCCATACTTTAAGAAGCCGGGGTCTAAGTAATAGGAGTTGTCACTCACGGAGCTTGCAGGAACTTCCTGCTCAGGGTAAGGGTGTGATTGCACCATGGCCCTGTCCTCCTGGGAGGCAGGCGCACTAAGCTGCAGGCTTAGCCTGATGTGTTGAAATGCCCTCATGCTATTATTTCTTTCTTATTTCATCCCTTCTGCCTGCTCTCCTTTCTTTGTATGCCCTGCCTGTCTTCCGCTGCTACACTTGAATATATTATTCTTTTTTTATTGGATTCTCAGAGTACGTTTTTAAAATGGTGGTTGGCAAGGGGTTTTATAACAGCCTTACATTAATCTGACATTAAATAATATTTTTCTCCCCATGTTCTCTACTATGGAACAAAATTGGAAGCCTAAAGTTTTCAAACTCAACAAATGGACTTGGAGAGCGTGCAAATTTCTTGGACTTGTTTCTCTTTTCTTCAGTGTAATAATTTTTGTTTTGTGTTTCAGTTTTCATGCATTTTCTGCTTGACTGACACTTCCCATTTCTATGAGGTCACTTCAAGTTAAGCCCTTAGCAGCCCACAGAGGCCATGCTATAAAGGAGAGTGCTGTGCAGGTGAGCTGCTGCCCCTGCTCATTAACTAGAGCTGCAGGGTAGAGAACGTGATGCAATTGTCACATGGAAAGAATTCTGTGAACGTTGTTTCACCATTTCAGAAGTAAAACATAAATGCCCTGGGTACACTAAAGACTTTATCAAATTAATTCAGTATATAAAAGGAACTGGCATGCAGATGCAAGAGGAGCAAGACAAGTGAAGAGAATTTGTCTAGACACAATTGGTTTCTCTGGATATGTTGTTGCCGTAAGAGTGAGCTCTGCTCTCTGATGAAGATTTAGTTACAAGGAGGATTATAAATCAACTTTAGTCTCCTTAGAGCGGTTACTCCACAATGCTAACTACTTGGTGTCACAGTAAGCTTCACCTGTCAACTTGGCACAAACCCAGAGTTATCTAGAAAGGGGGACGTTAACTGAAGAATTGTCCCCATCAGATTGGTCTGTGAGCATGTCTGTGAGGTAGTGTTTTGATTGTTCATTGATGGAGGAGCACCAACCATTACCAGGGCAGGAGTATCACCCCTAGCTACGTGAGCCTGGGCTATATAAGAAACCTGGCTGAGCAAGCCAGAAGGAACCATCTAGTAAGGAGCTAATCCACAGTCTTTAGTTCAGGTCCTACCTTCAGGTTCCTGCTCATCGACGGACTATGGCATGGACATGTAAACCAAATAAATCCTTTCCTTCTACTACTTTCTTTTGGTCATGGTGTTTATCACAGCAACAGGGAACAAATAATCATTTATTGTTATCATAAGAATGAGGGAGAGAGGGAGGGAGGGAGGGAGGGAGGGAGGGAGGGAGAGAGAGAGAGAGAGAGAGAGAGAGAGAGAGAGAGAGAGAGAGAATATTTTCTTGCTATTCAGCAACATAAAAGGAGTAAAGTACTGTTTGCTTCAGCAACATGCATGAGCATCAAAAGTGTTATGGGAGCAAACAGTCTTCCAGGAAGGGTGGCGCATGACTTTGTCCCAGTACTCAGGAGGCAGAGGCAAGAAGGTCTCTGACTTTGGAGCTGCTCTGTTCTAAGTAGCGAGTTCCAGATCAGCCAGGGCCACATTATGAGACCCTGCTTAAGAAAGGGCAATGTCCTGGGTGGTGGTGATGGTGATGATGGTGGTGGTGGCGGCGGCGGCGGCGGCGGCGGCGGCGGCGGCGGCGGCGGCGGCGGCGGCGGCACACGCCTTTAATCCCAGCACTCAGGAGGCAGAGGCAGGCGAATATCTGTGAGTTCAAGGCTAGCCTGGTCTACAAAGCGAATTCCAGGAAAGGAGCAAAGCTACACAGAGAAACCCTGTCTCGGAAAACCAAAAAAAAAAAAAAAAAAAAAAAAAGGGCAGTGGGGGACGGGAGGGACAAGGAGGGAGAGGGAGGGTAATGAGGACAAGTGGGTGTCCAACAACCTTTTGTCTGACTGTGGAAACAGTTACATATAAAAATCATCCAAGTATATATTTAGAATTTATAAATCTTATTATCTTAAACACACGAGACTGATCTAAAAGTTAAAAATGAACAACAAAAATCTAGCATCAAATTATTACTAAAACAAATACCATTTTCTAAGTAATAATCCAATTCTCATTAGAACAAAGGCTAAGCCAGGAGTGGTAATCCTACCCATGGGAGGGGGAGGGGAGGATGGGGGAGTTCCAGGTCCTCCTTGACTATACTTGACTACATGGGGGATTCAAGACCAGTGTAGGCTGAAGACCCTGCCTTAAAAGATTAATTTTAAATAATGAAAAGAAGTTTAAGTAAATTTTAATTCTGTTTGTATTGTCAGAATCCAGGCTGAAGGTTCCGTGTATTCTGGATACGTATTTGAGATATTTACCACAAGGAATTAAATGAAAATGAAAAAGGAAGAGAGAAGACTCTGAGCTTGAGAAAGCTCAGTTGTGTTCCCCCATTATCAAGGCCTCTCTCAACCTGTGGACTAGGTGGCGTAGCTTAGCACATTTTGCAAACATACTGTGGAGTGAATCAAAATGTTCATGTATTTCAAGAGGATTGCTCTTAATCTTCCTGTTCTTAGGACAGGTGTACATACTTTTTTCTTTTAATACCAGACCCTCATTCCTCATGTGAAGATGAGCAGAAACCCAAGTTGCTACCTGGAGGATCCCCTGTGGAGTTCACCATTGTTACCGATGTCCTCAATGTTTGAAATAGTTTGGCTGCTCTTTAAAAATATTTATTTTATAAATTTAAATTATGTGTGTGTTGGGGGATGGCAGTATGTGTGAGTGTAGGTACCTGCAGAGGCCAGAGACGTTGATCTCCTGGAGCTGGAGTTACAGGCAGTTGTGAGCTGCCTGATAGGGATGCTGGGAACTGAACTCAGTTCCTCTGCAAGAGCAGTACATGATCGTGACTGAGGCACCATTTCTCCATCTCTGGTTTGATTTCTTTCTTTCTTTCTTTCTTTCTTTCTTTCTTTCTTTCTTTCTTTTTCTTTTCTTTTTTTTTTTTTTGAGACAGGGTTTCTCTATGTCATTTTGGTGCCTGTCCTTGATCTCACTCTGTAGACCAGGCTGGCCTCGAACTCACAGAGATCCAGCTGCCTCTGCCTCCCGAGTGCTGGGATTAAAGGCGTGTGCCACCACCGCCCGGCAGTTTGATTCTTAAGTGTTTTCTCTGAGCCAGTGTATAATCTAGACAGGCTCATAGACTTATGTAAGTTTTCCCAGGCAATTCCACATTTACTGATATTTTTCTACTCCTTGCATGTCTATGGGAAACAGGATTCCACTGCTTGGGGTAGCACTTGACTCTGCAGTGTCTTTGTGTGGGTAGTGATTAGAGAAATGAACGCTGAGGAGCTAGGCTAGCGGTAACATTTATAGAAGAGTCATACTGGGTGCTTTGCAGCAAAGACCGAGAAGAGAGAAAAGGCTGGGCAAGGAATTTCCAGCTGAGGGCTTTGAAGCGTTCCTTCCATCAGGTGCTCCAGAGGAGAAGAGGTACTGGGACAATACATCTTGGTCAGGGTGTTCTGCTCCTCTGGAGTGCAGAGGCAGTCATGAGCAGTATGGATGGTTCTAATATTCCCCAATTAGCTATGCTCAATTTGGGAGTTCAATAACAACAATTAAAAACTAACTAGGATTATTCTACACCAAGTAGCCAAGCACCCCGTATCCTCATTGTTGTCTTATCTAGGGTCAGCATCACACGCTTATTAATTCATACCTGTGCAGAGCTGTCCGTTTGTTGTGTGCATGAGTAGTTGGCCTATATGTGTACCCATGTACTCTGTGTGTGCCTGGTGCTCCGTGTAGGCCAGAAGACATCATCAGACCTCCAGGAACTCAAGTTATAGACTGTTGTGAAGGGCCATGTGGGTGCTGAGAATCAAACACAAGTCCTCTGGAAAAGCAGCCAGCAACTTTAACTACAGATCCATCTCTCTATCCCCTGCATCGTTGTTATTATCATCACTATTTCTTTTTCTTTTCCAAACAAAGTCTCACTCTGTGGTCCAAGTTGGCCTCAGACTCATCCTCTGACTCAGCTACTTGAGTGCTTACTTTACAACTGTGTGCCACCACATTAGGCCTGCATTAGGTATTATTATTATATCTCAGCTATTATTATACCTCTACTGAAAACAGTTTTGGATTCAAAGTATACCCAGAACCATTTGCATTGCCATAATATCTTGACCATGTTAGACATCCAACAGTTCTCAATATTATTAATAGAGACACCACAGAAGAAGGACCTCTTGCTCCTTCCTCTGTGTGGGTTTCATGACTGACAAGGTAGGTATAGAAGCTGCCAACTGGGGCATTTTGATGCATATCGTTTCTAAACGTGTTGAAGGGGTGTATACTGCTATTTGGTTGCTAAGAACAATAAAAAAAATCACATCCAAATCAACTCATAGAGAAGAGGCTTAGTCACCTGCTTGAGAACACATCTGTATGCTAGCTAACATTCAGCCAGTAACATGGGTCAAATGGGGACTAGATGCAGGCTGTGAACAGCTCTCTATGTACCACATTATTTATATGTGAGCTTAATAACTGTGTGCTCTTCCAAAAGAGACCTAAGGCATCATCTTTATAAATTGTTATTGTTGAGATGAAAATTTCAATCTGTGATATGAAAAAAAAAAAAAACACCCTTTCCATGTCCATCCATCTCTGAGATAGCCGAGAGGGTAGCAGCTGCTATGAGTATGAAAATCATTTGGATTCAGGATCAGCTATTATGTTTCAGGGCCTACATTATCCTCTCTCAATGGCTGCAGCAAAATTAGTTTTATTAGTAAGATAATGAGCACAGAGGCAGACACTGGAACAGTCCCTGGGCTGGTGCACCTCTGCTTTGAGGACGATTGCTACTGATTTTTGTCCCAGGGCGAGGTCAACATGAGGCAGAAAACAGCTTCCTGTCTGTTCTTTTCTCAAAAGCAGAGAAGTCCAAGTCCATAACCAGGCTGGCTCAGTGTGTAAAGTTATCAAGGGAAAAATCTAGAAGGGTATGTTCAAAGAAGTTATTTTTTAAAAAGCACTTGGACTGCTGTTAAGTTAGGAGAATAATTCCAACTTCACCTTTTGAATTCATTACTGTGAGTAATTTTAATTGTATAGTAATTACTTTGGGGGCATCAGAAAACTATGATTGGGTAAGTCAATATCTCACTGTTATTCCCAAGGGCCTTTCTCACCTGGGTTATTGGTAGGATCAAAACTGCATGAAATATGCACAGAGACTAACTGGAAGATGAGTAAATAAAATTAATGACCAGCTTTACAGAAATTCAACTTTTAAATAAAGCATGCCTTTTATCTTAATTGTGCTGAAATGTAGAACTCTACAATTAATGTACTGATTGAGCCACAGTATGAGGACTTGCATCCTAAGTATAGTGGGTGTCTCTATTTTGTTGTAAATTTTATCCTTTTGACAGAAATGTGACACCTATTTGCTGTGGATATCATTCTGTATAAACAAAACACTGATTGGCCAGTGGCCAGGCAGGAAGTATAGGCGGGACAAGGAGAGAGGAGAATTCTGGGAAGTGGAAGGCTGAGTCAGGGAGTCACTGCCAGCCGCCACCATGACAAGCAGCATGCGAAGACGCCGGTAAGCCACGAGCCATGTGGCAAAGTATAGATTTATGGAAATGGATTAATTTAAGCTGTAAGAACAGTTAGCAAGAAGCCTGCCACGGCCATACAGTTTGTAAGCAATATAAGTCTCTGTGTTTACTTGGTTGGGTCTGAGCGGCTGTGGGACTGGCGGGTGGTAGAGATTTGTCCTGACTGTGGGCCAGGCAGGAAAACTCTAGCTACACCTACTGAAAACTGTGCTCATAGAATCTTGTGATAAAAAGTTATTTAATAATCAATATCCACACGTAATAAAGAGATTGATAATCAGAAGGTAACATGTTGGGGTGAAGTTACAATACAGCTCATTTAACTCCCACTCAGCTCATACCATTTGTCCTCATTGGCCACTGACTCCTATAAGTGTTAAACAGTACTGTTTTTTAATGAGATACATACAGGGAATACAATTAGAAATAGAGATTTTTATATTCGATTGGAATAGCATACTGTGAGATTTTTAAATAAGCAAGTAAAACAAACTAAAAGAAGTTGTTTGTTTTTTAGGGGGTACTTGAGAGATGGCTCAGTGGTTAAAGGCACTTGTTGCTCTTATAGAGGACCAGGGTTCAATTCTCAGTACCCAAATGGTGGCTCACCATCATCTGTAACTCCAGCCGCAGGGTATCTGACTCCCTCTTCTGACCTCCATTGGTACTAGGCACACAAATTGTGCACATACCTAATTTCAGACAAACTACTCAAATACATAAAATGATAAAATAAATTTTAAAATTAAAAAAGATACACAAGACAATAAAAACCATAGTAAAGTATTTTAAAGATAATTTTATTTATTTTTGAAAGCAGACAATTTTAGAGGAGTGTAACTAAAGGAAAGAAAATACAGAAAGCCAGTGGGCTGGGAAATGTCTTACACAAATGGTTATTGAGTGATCTGTGTCAACTTTTAAATAGTTAAGAACAAGGAAGCCTTCCTTGAAGAAATGTTTGTATGACTGAATTTGTGGCCAGGTCTGTTTATACGTATTGAATTCACTGTTTGAAAATGTGCTTTGTGTATATAGACATGATAGAATGGCAGGCCAGAGAGAAAGGAACGAGGCGAATCCATGGGTGTTTGTCATGGCCTGATTCTTAACTCCTGCTGAAGGCTTGATTCCTCAGAGCTCCAGTGTTCTGAGCTGGAGACTCTGAGAGGCAGTTGTCTCTTGAGGGATGTGACTTCATCCTCTAGTCCAGAGCTGAATGGTTATCAGGGTGTAGAGGAACCTTTGAAGGTGGTCCCTAGTTGACGGATGTAGGTCACTGGGCCATGCCTTGAAGGGTGCATTGTGTTCCTAGATTTCTTGAAGGATGTATTTTGTATAATTTTTCCCTAGTCAAATATTCTCCCTCCCTCCCTTTTCCTCCCCTTTCTCTCCCTCCCTCCCCACACACTGCGCCCACTTTCTGGCCAACCTAAGGTGAAAGAAAACACAATCCAGAGCTTACCCTCCTCCTTCATGGGACACTTCTCAGGTACTTTGTCAGGATGACTGAAAGCTGACTAACACAGAATCCCCTTTAGAAACAGTTATCTTTCGTCTTACAGCATGTTAAAGGCTCCATCTTCAGAGGAAAGAGTGTGAACAGCGACTGAAAGGAATGCACACATACATACACAGAGATCCAACTGCTCTCCAGACTGAATAGTGAAAATATGTTTGTCTGCCACTTCCACAATTACATCTAATGGGAACTCCAAGGACAGGCCTAGAACATTCTACCAAAGTGCTTCTCCTTAAAACAGAATGAAGATGAACTTTTCTTCGTCATGGGCTTTTCAAGTGAAGAGCCAGAGTTCTACAAAGAAATTGTTTCTCTTGTTTCTACTTAGCTCATTTCTGAGAGGCAAAAGTCTTGTGAAAGCAAATCAGAGGAGGGCAGAGTTAGTGAAGGCCATCATTTCTTCCAGAAATTTCTTCTAACTTTGATTAGCATGACAAAGCAAAGTCCAGTTAGAATTTTCAAGAGACCCCTACCTGAACCTGTTCTGGAAGCTTTGATTGGAAAAATAAAGACATCTGACATTTCCCATCCCCATTTAACCAACACTAGAGCAGAAAGAATTTGCATTAGTGTTCCTTAATTCAATTGTCAAACACACACACTAATTGTTTTCCAAATGAGTCATTCCTAGACTAAGATTTTTAGACACCAGAACTTTTTCCATTGGGAATGTCAATTAGAGACTTCCAGATTTAAATTTTGATAAAAGAGTATTTTTAAAGGATTTTATTGATTTGTATTTTATGGATATTTTGCTTGCATGTATGTCTGTGCGCCACATACACGCTGAGTTCCTGCAGAGGCCAGAAGTGGGTATTAGAATTCTTGGAACTAGAGTTAGGGATAGCTATGACCTGCCATGTGGGTGCTGGGAAATGAATCCAGGTCCTCTGCAAAAGCAGACCTTGCCCTTAATGATAGAGCCATCTCCTCAGCCACACGAGTGCATTTCAAAAAACTCTATTACCACTATGTATTTAAAACTGCCAAAAATAAGAGGGACATGGTGTAGCAAAGTCCAGTAAACATCCTGAAGAAGACTTCATTGAACAAGGTAAAATGCAGCTGTAGAACTAAATGCTAGGGACTATACATTACTAAAAAGATGTGACATTTAGTATCAAAGGACAGAGTCGGGCACCAGAAAGCCCTTAAGAAGCATTCCTTGTTTAATAGAATCCAAGACTTTTTTCTTTTTTTTTTCTTTGAGACAGAGTCTCAGGTAGCCTAGGCTGGCTTTAAACTCCTATATAGTGGAAGGTGACCTTGAACTCCTGATCTTCCTGCCTCTATCTCCCAAGTGCTGGGATGATGGGTGTGTATATTGTCACACCCGGCTAGGATTCTGGTCCTTTAATGGATTTCTTTAATGGCTATACATAGTGTGCAAAGACATTCAGAATATAGTTTTGTTTTCCTGTTGTGTCTACAACTTGCCCTTTGACCCTTGCTGTGTTTTGTCTCTGACTCCACAGACACACAGACACACACACACACACACACACACACACACACACACACACACACACTGCCCCAGCCCAGTGTTGAGGTTTCCCACTTATCTTTGTGAGACCAGGGAGACGTTGAGCTTCACACACTTATGCTGGGGGTTTTCATTCCCGGTTGTCCTCCTGATTGCCTGGGAGCTTCACAAAGTACAAAAGCCTGACTCTTATTCCCAGAGACTTTGATATAATAATTTCTCTAGGGAGGATACTTGACATTGGTATTTTTAAAACTCTCTAGGATATTCTAATTAAAGCACCGCAAGTCTGAGATGCGATCTTTAAAATAACTGTGATGCCTTCAATGCATGTCTCTTAGTTCTTACTTTCTTATATAAAACCTGATATCACAGCAGTGACACAAAATGCATAACCCTGTTTGATGCTGTTTGTCTTGGCTTAAAGATCTAAAACACAAATGTATGCAAAGAGTCTGAGACCTCATAAAGAGGCCCTGTTTCAGTTTGGAGAGCTTGAATGTAATCGGCCCCCATAATCTCACAGGGAGTGGCACTAGAGGAGGTGTAGTCCTTTTGGAGGAAGTACGTCACTGGGAGGGCGGGCTTTGAGGTCTTCTTTGCTCAAGTTACTCCCAGTGTCACAGGCCACTTCCTGTTGCCTGCAAGATGTGGGACACTCGGCTATTTCTCCAGCACCATGCCTGCCTGCAGGCCACCATGCTCCCTATCATGATAATGGACTGAACCTCTGAAACTGTAAGCTAGTCACCCCAATTAAATGTTTTCTTTATAAGAGTTGCTGTGGTCATGGTGTCTCTTCACAGCAATAAAAACCCAAACCAAGACAGATTATTTAAGAATGACTTTGACCATGTGTTTTAGTGTTAGACCAAGGTTAAAGGCTCAGTGTGATGAAGCCAGGATTCTGCGGCGCCTTGCAGGATGCTCTGACTACTGGGTTAATCAGTAAAGGGAAAATCCTATTACTGGACCATCTGCACTCAGAAGTACTAGGGAAATAATTGATACCTTCCATCTGCAGGACATTGGTCCAAACATTAGTCACCAGATTTCCAGACAGCGTTAGAGAGAAGAGAAAAGTAAACTCTTTTCTCCAAGTGTGGGGGAAAGTAAGGCTTAGATTCACACTTCAGTGAGCCCTACCAGCACGCCCACCAGTGAGGCTGATATCCAGTTGTAACACATTGAGTAGTCATACTAAGTGCTAAAACATTGACTAAAATAAACATCTTGACTAAACAAAAGCAAATCAAAAATCTACTCTACTGAGGGTGGGCAGGGGGAGACTCAATATTCTTAAAATGTTTACGAATGCCTCCAGATAACCGGGTGGTGATGGCACACGCCTTTAATCCCAGCATGTGGGAGGCAGAGGAAGGAGGATCTCTGTGAGTTCAAGGCCAGCCCAGTCTACAGAGTGCGTTCCAGGAAAGGCTCCAAAGCTACACAGAAAAACCCTGTCTCAAAATAAACCAAAAAAAAAAAAGAATACCTGCAGATAACTCAGCCCAAGAGCTCTTTCTTCTCCATCGCTTTGCTATTTCAGTTTGCCTGACAAGAGTGGCCTTTGTCTGTCTCCATGACTGCAGCCAGTCCCCTCCACCAACCAAGCAAACACAAAATGAAACAAGGGACACCCCAAAATGAACTACAAGGAGGTTAAACAGCAATGGATTTAGGAAAAACTATTCAGGGACAAAGAGAGAAACTGTCATCACCCACATAAAGTCCTGCTCGCGTGCCAGTGGATGCATGTGGTCCTCAACCTGCAAGGCTGGCCAGTCTGTGCTGCACTCGAGATCCTACCTGAAAGCCAACAGAAGAACCGAGTCAGTTGCCCTGGGCCACTCATGACAAAAACTTTGGCTCTGACTCGTATCCTGCCTATGTGTCAGGAGATTTTTATTTTTTGTTTTTATCAGTCCAGCAGTAGACAGTTCAGTATACAAAACCCCTCAAACTGAGAAATAAACAAGGAAGGTGGGGTAACAAGGACCCCCTAAAAATGGACCATGAAGAATTAAAACTGTCCCAGTTAACACTCCGGGGAGAGGAGGGGTTGAAGTCCTGTTGCCAGAGGAGCACGGACCAGAGGTACTCTGTCATCTGATTTCACAGCAGAAGCCGCATTCCCATAGCCCCAGTTTCCTTCCATGTTTTTATAAAACCATTGCAATGCTGCAGGAAAGCCCCAGAGAGACTAAGAACTCCCCGTTCCACCCCACTTCTGGCTCTAATTTTAAATGAATATATTTTTATTTGCTAAAATAAATAAGGTCTTAAGGCAGCATTACCAGGAAAGCACTCCCAGAAGATGTAAGTAAATATAATTAGTATAAAAGCCATAATAATCACTGGTAACATCATTAGGGTCAGTGTTTTTAAGGCTCTAGAAATCAATCAAAAGTTAATGTGACCTTGAATGCATGTCTTCTCACCAACACATACACGAGAATAAATAGAAATATAAAGTTGCTGAACTGACCCTCACACTGGTCACAAGCCGAATAGGCCTGAATCCGGGAAGCCAGAGCACTCTCAGCCACTGAGGGTCAGAATGAGGGCAGAGCTCCCTGGAGGCCCATTTCCAGGTAATTGCCATTATCTAACTTTCCTTCCATTCCCCAGAAGAGCCCCCTCCTGGGCGCTCTCTGTTTTTGATCTGTCTTAGAGGCTCCTGGTTGGAAGGGCTTTGTCCCTGGAGCATTTGTGGAAAGAGGCCAGTTTAACATCGCTGCCTGCTGGCCTGGCAGGTAAACAGTGAAAAAGGAAAAGCTGTATGAAGGAAGGCATAACAAGCTGCCCACAGGGGGCTCCCAAAGATTTGTCACAGTCCCAGGAATCTAAAGGGCCTTGATTCTCCCTGACATTCCATCTGAGGCTTCCATTGGCAGGAAGCGAAGACTGCAGAATTCCAGGGGTTATTTTGTTGTGGTGGTGGTGTGGGGTTTTTGTTTTGTTTTGTTTTTGAGGGGGATCAGATTTCATTTTACTTTAGGTTTTCTAAATTTGTGTGTGTGTGTGTGTGTGTGTGTGTGTGTGTGTGCGTGCGCGCGCGCGTGTTTGCGTGAGTGCGTGCACGCGTGCACACTCACACTCGGGCAAGCACACACATGAGTGCATTATAAACTGTATTGATAGCTGTAGAAAATGTCCATATCCCCTACTGTTAGCATCCAGGACTCCAGGTTTCCTCATTTCTTACCTCACTTTCTTTTGGGGACCCCTTGGTAAACTTCGTCAGCGTGTAACCTTGGTGCCTCTCCCTTATGGGCAGCACTGCCTGACTTCTCATGACTTGATAATTTTAGGGATGTTAGAGAAGCTGTATAATGGGCCCCACCTCATGTGAGCTTTCTTGAAGTTAGTTTAGAGGAGGAAAGTCCTGGAGACAAAAGGCTATATCATCATGTCCTGGCAATATACCGTCAATATAGATAATATGCTGTGATATTCACTGCTAGAGCTTATTACTGACTGAAGAGTCTTCAGACATTTCAGCTGTGGGGTCCCTGTCTCCCCCTTTTCCACACTGATCCCCAGGAAAGGAAGCAACACTATGCTTAGCACACATTATTTCAGGAGGATCATTTCTTGTCCCCCACAGGAATTGTGTGACATTCGTCTGCAGAGAAGACATGTCCACTGCTCCCCATGTATTTACTCATAACTATTTGTTGGTATTAGCATACTCCATGTATATTTTATTTTATACTCTGTTTTATGTTCCAGTACTACTTACTGTTCTGAATCATTCCAACTTTTAATATTGATAACTCTTTGTGTTGGTTTTCACCCTTTGAGGAGCCTCGATATTGTGCTTTTGTTTGTTCGTAGTATTTCCTGCCTTCTGGCACCATCACGTGCTCCAGGGACCATCTCACCCACTCCAGTCTAGAATCAGCCGTTTCTCCCCAGAAGCAGTGTTCAAAGCTTCAAATACTCCCCGCGCGTGGAGCTCCCCCTCTGCATCCACTTGCTTCTCCCTCCTCAGCGTAGTACTCTGCCCTTGGTGCTCTTACAGTTAAAGCTGAAGGCTGCACACAGAAGGAGGTCCTGACATTGAACATGGAGCAGAAACCAGCATCCATGCTTCCCATCCACACCAGCTCCAGATCTGCTCTGGAGAGTGTTTACTTTTCATATTTGTTCTTCTTAGTTTGTGCTGTTGAGAAGAACTGAGATGAGAGAAATGACTTGGTGCTGTTTGCTAAAATGTGTTTTGTAGTCTAGATGCATTTTTGTATAGTATGTGTTGGGTTGCTTCTATGTATTGTCCACTGTAAACAAAGTCAATCTAAGGTACCCCAATGGGGGAAAAAGATTAATGTCATTACAGGCATCCCTCAAGTGGACGTTACTTGGGAGGACATATTTCACGTGGTTCCTTGTTCCAGACTCTGACTCCTGGATAGACCACAGGTGCAGTTTCCTGGGAGGACATACTTCACGTGGTTCCCTGTTCCAGACTCTGACTCCTGGATAGACCACAGGTGCAGTTTCCTTGCCTCAGCCACATGCAGCCTGACCTCATGCGACAGCATCGTCTACCCTCTCCTGCTCTTACGTTGGCTTCTGTTTGGGAGTCATCTTGTTCCCACAAGGCCACTGGCATGAAGAACACTGACCACCGCATCCCAGGGCATCTTGCCCATGGGCAGGGGAGTCACCCTATGCTGGCAAAGGTGCCAGCCCTCTTTCTGAATAAGGATTCTAGAAGCTGCATAAAGGATTCCATTTCCCTTTCTCCTAGTGCTTGTGTGGACTCTGAGCCACACTCTGAGCCTCCATGCTCCCGTACCCAGTTTTATAGGACCAAATATTAATGTGGTCTTCCACCCTGGGGCCATTTTCTCTTTCATCAATTATATAAAATGTACTATACTTTATATAAGGAGAGCCTACTGGTTAATGTGTGTTCTGAAGTATGGTCCAAGCATTAAATAAATATTGTCAGATGGCCTCGGAGTTATTTGAAAATATATTAAATCCAGCATAATGGCCTGCCATGCCTTCCTTTCTCGAGCTTTATTACATCACATTTCTCTTAGCTAATCCTCCTCATTCTTGGTTATTATTATGCTCTGACAAGGAATCATGGGAAGTCTGGTAGTCAGTGGTGGATACATTTAGAACTCATTTTCTTTCTTTGTTTTTGTTCATCAGGGCTCTGAAAAGCAGGAACTGCATTCTCTCAAGCAGTGAAACATTTTCCTCGCTCCCACTAACCCAGGGGTGCCATCAATTTCTCTGTTAAGTGTATTTCCTTGAGTTTCATTTCAAGCCAATTTAAAATCTCTCTTGTATTTCAATGGGGATAAATGACTGGAAAGCCCAGAATCCAAGGGTCAGTAGATAGAGGTTTACTTCTAACTTTGAGCCAATATCACGGTATGTGGCAATATGTCCTGTTTTCGCCTATGGGTACCATTCTTTCCATTGCTAGCCATAATCCATACTAATCATTGGCTCCTGTCCCCAGCTCCAAATGTTGTAAATTTCTAAATCAATTAATTTAGTTTCATAAGTAGATATTGAATATTCTTGTCATTCTTTGTTGGGACCATATAAAGTAAATAGATCGTATCTTAGATAGCTTTAAAACATAAGGTGGCCATATACAGTATAGCTTTGTCTTTTATTTATTGAAATCTCTGACATCAGGGTTTTAAGCTATCTTCACAGGGTTGACAAGCTGCTTGATAAGCTTATTTATTTATTTTGTTTGTTTTCTTTTATTTTCCATAGCTTATTACAAAATTTTCTAACTCATTTTTCCTGTCTACTATATATAAATAAAAGCATTTGGCTTCTGCATGTTAATTCAATTGGTAGATTCTCTTAGGCTTTATATTTATAAAAAATACCAAAAAATGTGTTTCTTCTGTTAAAAATTAAAAGGCATCTAGTGTGGGGAGTTCCCCATCAGGAGGTCTGTGGTGGGGGATTGGCAGGTGGTAGAGGAAGCATCGTGTATGCCCTTTACAGTTTGGTTGTCGTGGTCCAATCGTTACAGTAAGCTAACTATTTTCAATCATTTAAATTCAGTAAAGTAGTCTGTTTTCAGGTCCTGCATTTGTCAAATGTGATAAGGAAAGCCTATAATCCCAGCACCTGGGAAACAGAGGCAGCAGGATCGGGTGTTCATCCTTGGCGACATAATGAGTTTGAGGTCAGCCTGGGCTACATGAGACCTGTCTCAACAACTGAAAACATAAAAAGAAGTTTGAAATTTCCTTTCCCCCCCCCCCCGAAATGTAGTAGCAAAGACACAGTAAAGGGAGGGGACCAGGACACATCAGCCATGGGCTGAGGAGCCAGAAGCTCAGTGTCACCACAGAACCCCCTAGCCTCACCCTCCACGAGTACCAACTGTGGACGTGGACACCAGATGGCACTTGGCTTCATCCAACAAAGCATGGAGGAATTGACCTATGGATGGGACTCAACTTTCTCATGAAGTTTTGTTCTTTCTTGTAAATGATTTGATATTTCAGCTTTTCTTTTTATCAATTATTATTGGCACATTTTATAATTGTCTTTCTGTGTGGACAGTATGAAGTATACAGACACTCTGCTCCTATTTTATGGACAGGTATGATACAGATAGCTGAGGACCTTTGGCTGCATTTACAGGAAAAAAATCAAACTAATTCAGGTTTATGGTGAAGATGGAAGTGTTTCCTAATGTTTCGTGGCATCTAGCTGAAAACCAGGAAGAACAGGTATCTTTACAACCAAATTTTAGTGTGTTTTTAAATTCCCATTTTTAAAACAAAAAGACCTCCCATAGATGCAGAGCGACATCTCTTTTCCTTTCCCACTGTGACTAGTCCCGGTTCCTTGTATTACATTTTGTAAACACGCTCATGTTAAATTACCACCAAACACAAAGGAAGGCAGAAAGGGAGGAGAAGCAGGAAGCTTGTTTCCCAGGCCGCCATAAGTAGTGATACCATTTGTAGTGAGCTCAGCTGCTGTTTAACTAAACAAATGTTTCTCCTTAAATATTTGACAATGTTTTCTAAAAAGCTGCTACTTTTGTTGAAGTTCATAGTGACTCAGCTGTCAGGTAAAGTGTGTGATTCTGGTGGAGACATTGAAAACAACGGTGTCCCTTGAGGAATACAATTTTTTGTTTTGTTTTGTTTTGTTTTTTCGAGACAGGGTTTCTCTGTGTAGCTTTGTGCCTTTCCTGGATCTCGCTCTGTAGACCAGGCTGGCCTCGAACTCACAAAGATCTGCCTGGCTCTGCCTCCCCAGTGCTAGAATTAAAGGCATGGGCCACCACCGCAGGGCAGGAATACATTATTTGAAACTCCCGTAAATTTGTTTCTTTGGAGAGCACAGCAAATTGATCCTTTTTCAAGAAATTTCTTCAGAGCCTGGGCCCCCACTTTCTGCCCTTTCCTGTATGAGTCACAGCTGGGAAGTCACAGGTGAGGTCCTGGTGGGCGGTTTTCTGGTTAATAAGGCCGCAGCATTTAAAAACGATAATGTAATACTTTTTTAGAACTACATGGTCCAAGTCTCTGGTTTACAGGTTATACTGGAAGCCGGAGAGGTGAATGGAGTCCTGTGGTGGCTGCTTACCAGCCCTGAGAGATGCAGTCAGCCAGCACTGGCTTTGGTTGATCCTCTTCCAAGGCTCTCTAAATTCAGTTCCAGGTCTTCTGCTCTCTGCTTTCCCCTTCCTGTTGGTGTGAAGACGAGATCTCTGTCACTGCAGCCCTGCAGTAAAGAGAATGACCCAATTCCCAGCAGTACTGAAGCCCAGGACTTGATTAATCTCTGCTGTAGGAATCCACCCGAGAACGGAGCCACTGCCTGGTAGAGGCCTCACACCCAAGGAGCCCTGCCTCCGGCTCATCCCTACAGAAGCAGACGGGACTAGCTCCATTGACCTTCTAGTGATAACAGATGGTGTCTTGGAAACGTTTGCCATGAGCTAGCTAGCTGGGAAGGAAGGGAAGGAAATAAAAGGCTAGTTATGATGACAAACAGTCCTGAAGTAGTGTCAGAATCCGGAATCAATTCCCTGCTAAGTAAGGGGAATACCTGCCAGAGAAGCAAGAGGGCAGTTGATGGCAGTCTATCCTTGCCGGGAGTCTGTTTCAAAAGAACTCGCTCACTTACTTGCTTATTTGGCAGACTGTGATGGCAGGGAGGAGTGGCAGGGCAATCACAGCATGGACGGTGGACCCTGCCTACTGGGGCACACGGTCAAGATCATTACGGTGGTTTGGATAGAGTAAGGCAATCCAAACTTGGGGTGAGGGCTGTGAAATGAGTTGTGAGCCGCACATGACAGTCAGGAGTGACCTAGGGACTAAGGACACCTTTTCTGGCTTAAGACTCTTTTCCTTTCCCAAAACATACATCAATATCTGGAATTTACCTCAACCTGCGTATGGACCCAGCAGTAATGGAATGTAGGACCCAGGACTGCAGTTACATCTACTTAACCCAATACATTACAGCTCTTCAGGGATCATTGTGTTCCACCCTCAACACTCCTCCAAATCCACAGGGATCTGCTGTGTCTTTGCATACAGATGTCCCTCTTGTTGCCTAACTCATGCCTCTTGACCTCGGTCAAAGTAAGAGCCACAGGTTATCTTTTTCTCACTAATTTTTTTTTTTTTTCAAGACAGGGTTTCAATGTGTAGCTTTGCGCCTTTCCTGGAACTCACTCTGTAGTCCAGGCTGGCCTCGAACTCACAGAGATCCGCCTGCCTCTGGCTCCCGAGGTGCTGGGATTAAAGGCGTGCGCCACCACTGCCCAGCAAATCTTTTTTATTTCAGACAGCTTGTTTACCCAAAGACCCTTCAAGGACATGCATTGGCTTATATGGCAATATTTTTCATTTATACATATTTTGTTGTATAAAGTCCTTAAACTACCGTAGCACATTTTAAATGCATTATCCCAAAAGAGTGAAACGTGTTTGGAAGGTATGTTTCTTGGCTTTGTATTTTAACTCAAGACTTAGCAGGTAGCTTTGCGTTCATTGAACACCCAACCCTGGGTGGTGAGCAACTCGGCCCTCTAGGCACTCCAGGGATGTTGCTGTCTCTTCAACTCCCAGCAGCTGTGATTATTCACAAGACACCAGCACAGGACTGGGCCCTTTAACTCTACTTTAACTCAAAGCAGAGGGGGCTTATGAGGCCCCACCCCTTTTGGGATTTATTGGTGTTTTCTGGAGGGAGGTGAAGGTGCTTTGTTCATGCTCTGGTGAGTAACCCCACTTAGACTCAACTGGTTTCCCAGGCTGGACTTGGGTGGACTCATTTCTTCCATCTTTCATTGGTGTGCTGGCAGGGGTGAAGAGATATGGCATATGGCCTCAGAAAGGACACTTACAACCCTAGGCTTTGGGGCCACCTGTTTGTTTTTGTCACACCTTTTCTTCTGTGGGCAGACTGACAAGTAGTTTTGAGACACAATATCAAAAACAATACAATTTTTTTGTTTTATTACTTTTGTCTTATTGGGTTGTTTCTTTTGATCTTCACTGGGTTTTGTTTGTTTGTTTTGAAGGGGTTTGAGGGAAAAAACGTGAAGTTAGGTAGGCAGGGAGATGGGGAGAATTAGAAAAGTTGGTATAGGAAAAAGAAAATGGTTAAAATATACTGGACAAAAAAATAAAAACAAAACAGTATCCTTTATCAAATTGATTTTAGAAGCAGCATCCCAACTCTTCAGAAACATGATAGCTGTACAGATTAACTGCCTCCACTTGACTTAGACAGAAAACTGACATAATAAACAAGAGAAAAATCTCTTCTGTGCATGATGTCGTGTTTCAGGCCATCCATCCTCAAGATAAACCAGCACACATCTCTCTCTCTCAAGCTTTCTGCTGCAGATCAAGTAGGACTATGCTACATAGGAAAACAGTGGTTAGTGAATCTGTTCAGAAGCTCAGGGTCCGGACCAGGTGTTTCCAGGTTCTTCACATCATAGTCAATGAATTGAAGTACACTCACATGAATTGCAAAGTAGGAAGACTCGATTAAAAGATAAAACAGTTTGGATGCAGAGTCACAAGTGACCGTGGGCCACAGTCACGGAAGTCCTCAAGGGCCCCAATTATTTTCTGGGGCTTCCTTTTATGGAGTTAAAGAGAAGGAGTTTGGTTAGGAGCATAGTTTGGGTGGTTCTCTGTTTTACAGGCTTGGATTACATAAGCCTTTGCCTCACTCTACATGTCCTTGCCCATAATGCATCTGTGCGTGCATCCCAACGACCCTAGGCTAGATGGGCCTACCTCTCAGTTTCAGGATATTCCTGGATATGACTATCATTTGCGTTGTTGAGTGATGCTAAGGGGAGTAATTTATTTTTATTGCTCAGTGCAGGTGTGCATATAGCCTGAAAGACCTGGAAGCCCTAGGCTGCCAGGTGCATTGTTAGGGAAGGGGTGTGTGCATAGCTCAAGCGAAGCAGATTGTCTGTGAGCTTGCCTGCCTCCGATCCTTAAACTGTGGTTAACCTGCAGCTTAACAATTGCTCCTCTGAAGAGAGCCAGCCCCTTGGAGTAAGGGAGGGGTCCAAGGAGGGAGATCTCAAGTCCTGTCTGTCCCTCACGGCTTCTGTCTTTGAGCCTATAGAAGACTAAACTTTCCATACTATTCACTTTTTATAGCTGAATTTATCAAATGGGAGTCTCATCAAGTGAATGCAACTGGGGATAAGGCCAAGATTCTTCTGACTCCTTTAAAATTCGTTTCTGTGCCTGACCACAGCTGCCTCCCACTCTCCGGTTCTCGTTCTTTCTCCATTTCTTTCCTCCTCCTATCGTGTTGCAGGGACCTGCCGTTCACTGGGTCCAGTGTGAGCTGTAGGCATGTCATCTTGAATCTAGCCCATCCCGGACACTTATGTTTCACTACGGTGGTGGCTGCCACTCTTCATAGTGAGTGGCCTGCTTTTCAGTCTGTTTTCTTCTCATCTCTTTCTGCTTTTCATAGTTTGAATCTTGTATCACTCTGAGCTCAGCCTCCTCTTCATGCCATGAAGGTAGCCCCTCACTGTACAGAGCCTGTTTGGGGTCCAGATCCTAGGTCACAGAGCCTTCTGAGTTCAGAAGGAGGTGGTAGGATGGGGCATGTTTCATCCTTCCTGCCTACCTGGGTCTCCACTCTGCCTGTGACTATGAGTACTGCTCTGTCTCATTTGGGAGCGCTCCATGCATGGCTGTCTTGCGCAGAAGTGTCTGTTACCACGCAGCTGGAGTAGATCAGGATGAGCTTCCTATCCACACAGGAGGCTTAAATACACTCTATGTCTGATGCTTAATCTTCCCCATTTCTACTCAGCTTATCTCCACTCCTGGAACTGAAATGCATACACGCTGTGCTTTGGAAGATATCTGCTCATTTTTAACAGCAATAGTTCCATGAATTTAAAACCAAAGCCTTTGGGCTGTTTATATGCTCTTGTTTGCTGCTTACTGTAAAGTCACAGGGTGATTTAGAACAACATCCTTCTTTAGAAAATCCTCTTCGGGGTAGCCATTGATCCTGAGAGAGGTCTCTGGAGAGTTAAAATGACATCTGTCTCTGTAAGGGGACTCAACCTGATCCACAGACACAATCCTCTTGTGTCAGCTAGGCAAAGTCTGACAGTCACTCTTGCTGGGACCTCATCCAGTGAACTCCTCTTGATCAAACACACAAGTTAAAATTTTTCAGATTTTAGAAAGCTGTTGTAGCCCACTAGGTCTCCTCGTGGCTGTTCCCAGCAGGACTGCATAAGAGGTTGATTGGACCACGGGCCTGAGTACCAGGTGTTTGTAAGGGTCTACACTTGACTGTAACTAGCCAGGGGGAGGTCTTTTGCTCCACCCCTTGGCATTGTTATAAATAGACCTTTGGACTAAAGTTCTGGGCTGGTGGATAAGGATCCAGGCCCACTGGAGTCTACACTGCGTTTCTCTCTCCTCTTTATTTCTAACTAAGTCTCTTATCCCTCCCTCATTCCTCAGGAATCCCTGGGGTAAATAAATGTGAGGGCTGGTCCACTAGAGAAAGAAAAGCCACAAACTCTGAGACCCACTTGCCAAGGGAGTTTTCTCAAGGTAATTGTAAACTATGCAAACCTGTTTAAAAGCTTTCAGGGTGTCAGTCAAATTGCTGAAATAAATACAATGTGAGTGACAATGTAATGATTTTTGCCTCCTGTCTTCACTGCTGTGGCTGTCATGTCTAGGACAATGCCTGGCCCTAGCCAAGAACCTCTCCACATAAGTTTACAAATGAGTGGGCCTTTTCTTCAGGTGAGGCTGGAGCTGGCCAAACACAAAGCAGTTTGTGGATGAGGTTCTTTATGAGGAAGTAGTAGAATATAGCTGTTGCCTTTTGTGGGAAAATGGTTAAAGAAGGGAAATCTAGAAAGGAAGATGAGCCGTGATACTGTGAGGGAATGAGAAGGCAGGATTTCTACAAGTGATGAAGAATCCAATGTCCCTTCGTAACCGCAGGACGCCTGTTCAGATGCTGGCAGCTCTGGCTTTACTGCTCCGTGGAGAAGAATAACACTTCCTATAAAATCAAGAAAGAAATTCCATCCTTTAAGTGGGAGGCTCATTTTACCCTCCAGTCTGAGGAGGGAGTCGTGCTTTTATCCCACGCTCTTTCATTTTTCTGCTCCGTTTATTGCTCAGATCTGGTAGCTCTCATTCCGGCAGCTCATCTGGATCACCTGTGGAATTAAAACAAAACAAAAAAAAATACCGATGTCCTTGTGCCCATGTCCTACCTCTACTTTGATTTATTTGGGAAATGATGTAGTCCAGACTCTAGTGGGTTTTATTTTTCTGTTTTGTTGTTGTTTTGTTTTTAAGATCTCAGATGGTTTAGTATTTGTCTAAAGCTGAGAAATTTTTGTCCAGTCCCACATTGCAGGAGTCTGTGTCTACTTTACTGGAAAGACATTTGGTCATTTTTTTTCTGGCTTTACCCATGCTCTGTATTGTCTGTCCCTGTCATCCTGCTCTCCACGCCCCTTGGTGTTTCCGAAGGCACCACCTGATTACCTTGAGTGCTTGCACAACATTTGAAAACAGCCCTTTGCAAAGGACTCCACAATGTTACTTACACACATAAGTATATGCAATGTAGATGTCCAATTTTATTCTATTTTGGTTCAGAAAATGACTATCTCAACCTAGAAAATATGTCAACAAGTGGTGCCCTAAACAGCAGACAGGCCGAGGTCACTGCATTGGAACGTCAGCATGTGGAAGAGGAGGGAGTCCTCACTGTGTCCTCAAACATCTTTTTTTTTTTTAACTCTGTTTTTAGAAATCATCTCTTTAGACTCAAAAACAAAGGTTCAAAAGCCATGGCACAGTAGGACTCTCTTAACTATGAGGGAAAATGTTTCTGTGAAAAAGCATACATGATGATTTAGCCTCTCTGTAGCTCACTGTTTCTATCTAGGAAACGGATATAGAATATTCTGGCCCTAATATCTCATGAGATGTCATGAACTTTAGCATCCCATCAGTTTGTTTTTCCTAAGCAGATGAAGAATGAAATTGGAATTTTCAAAGTCCAAAGTTGCTTCTGGCCCAGCTCCTCAGACTAAAATAAAAACCCACCTCCTGGCTCTACTCAGAACTCAACAGCTGGCCTCAGCACGCCACCCAGCAGCCCTTTGATCCTCGGCTCCCCGTCATGGGCTGTCATTCACAGTGACTGTTTAGAGGGTGCACACTGGTGAGCTATAAACCACGTCGGCCTTCATATTTTGAAGAAATACATGATTTGAAATAAATGGTGATGACAAATTTGAGGGACAGAACAGCCCACAAATTATTTTAAGAAATAAGTTTCTGCCAATCAGGAAAGTACAAAAAAAGAAAGAAACAACAAGACTCTAAGGGAGAAAGAAAACTGCTGGCACTGTTACTGGGACTTGAGACGGAATCATTAAGGGTTCTTGTGAAGAGGAGAAACTGTCCAAAGCAACAGTGGAAATCCAGTGACATAAAAACCAGGTTCTGGCAGGAAACTGCTTCCATTTTCAAGACACAACAAATGCTTTTATGGCATGCGTTGGCGCCGCACTCCAGGACTTGGGAATAAAACCATTCCTCCCTTGGTTTTATTTATAAGAATTTTTCATATATATGAGAAAAGGAGGAGGAAGTCAGAAGAATGCACCGAAGAATATATTTACACTCTTTTGCCTCAGGAATGCTACAATGACCAATATATATGCACTCATTACATGTCTAAAGCACAGGGTTCTAACGTCATTGCTAAGAATGAGTCCTGCAAGGAAAATGCTATGGATGAGTCATACATAGTACCTGTGAGGACCAACTGGGTGAGCTGGATTTAGCATAATTAAGATTGAAGATGCTCCACCAAAAGTAAATTAGAATTTAAATGTGTTTATTTGTAGATTAGTAAAGAAAATAAAGGTTGATAAAAGCTAGCGATCCTAAGACAAAAGTGCGGCATTTGAAATTCTTTATTACCATGTATTATTTATTACCATGACTTTGAATTCCTGCTTAGCATTTTCACTGGCTTAACTAACAGGCATCTCAAAACCAACATGTTCTGGATCTTGGCTCCATCTCACCAAGTGTTATTCCAGGTTCCTTAAGTCTTTCTCAGGGACATCTTCCCAGTTGCTCAGGTCAGAAATTTAACAGTCACTGGTGTCTTTTCTCTTTGTCCCCTCACAGCCAGTTAGAGGGTCAATTTCATTTAATTTGCTGGCATTACCACCTCTCACCACCTGCACTGTGGACACAAATGTCCCGGCCACTAGCTCTTTTGGTGCTCTGCATGATTCTCCTGGCCCAGTCCCTCATTATCACCTACTCCCAACACAATTGCCAGGGGACCCTATTAAAGACTTGGGCAGATAGTTACTTCTCCTTTCCTTAGTGTAAGTGGCTCCCCACTGCTCTGAGAATCAAAACTAAAGCCCCACATGGGGTCAGAAGGCACCCACAAAATCTAGGTCTCGCCGCTCTCTCATGCGTCTCCACTCTTTCTCTCCCCTCAGCTGTCCAGGTCCCTGGAGTTTCTGGAATGGCAGGCCCCAGCTGCAGAGGCTTCTGGGCTACTGTCGCCTCCAGCAGGTAAGTGCTTTTTCCTGTTGTCCACAAGCCTTGTCCTCTGCCTCCTTCAGACTCGTGTTCTGAAGGGGTCCTCACATGAAGACCTCCCCCAACCACCCTACACTAACACTTATCAACATGGGACACATGACAATTCCTTGATAATCACGTGTTGCGAGGACAAACACAGATCTTCATGAATTGGTTGGATTTCATTTGAGACTTTTTATGATGATTTATTTCTGAGCAATATCAGCTCCCACTTCATTTTCCTTTGTTTTCATACTATTTATTCTTCTAAACCTTATACCTGAGCCTTAAATTCTGGATTTTTAGGTGTATTATTTATATTGCATTTGATTGCTTTATGTTCATAGTGATATATTCAGTCCATTTTTCTTCTGTTTTGTGTTACACCGTCTCCCATATGATCTACCAAGTTTGACATTCTACCTTTTACTGGCGGTAATGTACATCCTATACCATATCAATGTGTTTTGGGGGAACTAAGAGTACCAAAGCATATACTCTGTTCTCACTATTGCTTCCATGTAACAGATGCTAACATAGATGTTTGAGACTTCATCTTTAACAGAACTAAAGAAACATGAGCCTTCAAGTCCTAGGCTAAATATAATGTGGACCATGTTTAATGAAGCCTTCTTCTAGCCTTTGAAGATATCCACATGTATATGATACATACACACACACACACACACACACACACACACACACACACACACACAAATAATAAAATATTTTAAATTGAGAGCATGGTGAGCGTTAGGCTAGGAAGCCAACAGAGATGCCATGAGGACTGGTTGGCTAAATGTCAAAACCATTGTACTTCTGCTACAGCGAGTTCTTCTTTGCCCTGTGAAAACTCTTTGAGAATTCCTCACGATCCCAGCCTCAATTCTAAAGCTGAAAGCAGGAAATACACAAAAGAAAGTTTTCTCCCCTCCTTTTAGAACACTGCTCCAGATGCCCTCTATAAATTATAGTGTGAATATGTTACTGATTCAGACAATAATCCTCAATCACATTAAGACAACATTAATACCGCATCACCATATGCATTACTCACACGGCAAGTCAGCTTTATCACGCTTCCCTAGTTGTGTTCATAACAGTCTAGGCTTTTGCTTACTTGAAATCAAATGTTCTCTTTTATAGTTTCTTGTATCATTATTTAATATTTATTAATTTCTCATTAGCTTGATGAATTAGCATACTGTGTCAATTTGTAACAGAGTAATTAAGAGAAGTAATTTCACTGAATAGAGGAGCTCAATATTCAATGTAAAGCATATGGAATTTTCATCTACTGAAAATTACATCTTAAAAATAGCATTAAATTACAAAACCCAGCCAATTTAATCTTGAGAGAATATTAAGCCATACTCATAGCCTTAAGTGCCTCATTTTAGATGATTTTAATGGTTATATTCCAATGTTCTTTTAGTGAGGATCAGATTTTATGTCAAGAGCTAACTTTTAGAACTCTACAAGTTTCAAAGGTTCTTGTCTGACTAGAGTGGCAGAGTCCTAGCCATGGGATGGATCCCCTCAGCCATCCTGCAAGTTTCCGGGCTGCATTAGCAACTTTTATCTTTGCTGTGACAAAATGTCTGAGAAAACCAGCTTAAGGAAGGGAGGTTCACTTTGGCTCTGTCATGGCAACTGGAACATGAGGCAGCTGGTGGCATTGTGTCCATGGTCAGGAAGCTGAGCGAGGTTACCACTGGTGTTCAGCTGGCTTCCCTTTCTTATTCAGGATGGTTCTTCCCAACCCAGTTCTTCTCTGGAAATACCCTTACGGGCATGCCCAGAGGTGTGTCTCCTGACTCTCAAACAGTCAGGCTGACTGTCAGAACACGGTCTACAAATGCAGTTGTGTGAGGAGAATTCTGAGTGGTTGTGAGGAAACTTCAAGAAAACAAGACATGAGTCTTATGACCTCAGTGCCTTCAGAACATGGAATTGTTCTTGGATTGTGCTTTTGTGCCCCTCCCAGGTGTAGCAGACAGGAGTGAGTTTATTTCAGGTTATTCATTACAACCGGCTATTATTACTTGTTTATATGCCTCTATGGAAAAACATATTTTTGCCATGAGTGGCTTGTCCATGTGATTGGGTACTTTACTCTTCTTAACCCTCAGAGTATAAATTGTTTGATGCTCTGAATAAAGTTGGTTTTCGCATGAGACTTTAGTCTGCCTCATTTTAGGCCCCACTCTCCCAGGTTCACACGGCCAACTAGGGTAGTAAACAGTTGGCGATCAGGATTAACCATCACAGGGACCTTTGTCTGGTAGGGGAGCCTTCCTTACAGGGGCACAGAGGTTTCTCTAGTAGGTTAATGTCTCCCAGGCACTCTACTAGAACATGTGAAGCCAGCTTGAAAAAAAAAAATCACAGAAGCCCCAGTCTTCAGTGTAAGAACCCTTGGTCTTGGTGATTCAGGAGCTTCCTAAGGTCAGTCCTCAGCAGCACATTTGGACATTTGGGACATGTCTGTTTACTTCTTCTGCAAGTTACCACCATGTTTTCTATAAAACACATTTACTTCTGCTTGTATATAGTCACACCTAGATTCTGGTCACAGCTCTCTGTTTTAAAAGGTTTAACTGAGACTGCTTAAACTTCCTCACCCACACATATATCAGAATTATAAATGTGTGTATGTGTGTCTATGTGCTCATGTGTCCACATAGGTGTGCATGCACATGAGTGTATATAAACACCAGAGATTGATGACAGATGTCCTCCTTAGTGGCTCTCCTCTTTACTTTTTGAGACGGGGACACTCATTGAATCTGGAGCTTCCACATCTGCCAGGCTGGCTGACTACTGAGCCCCAGGGATCTGCTTCTCTCTGCCTTCCCAGTGCTGGGCTTGTTGACAGGCACCACTGCATCCAGATATTATCATGGGTCTGGGGATTGAACTTGGTTCTCAAGTGTGCAAAGCACTTTATTAACTGAGCCCTCCCCTCAGTCCCCAGGACTATAAAAATTTGTACTACAATTTAAATATTGTTGTTCCATTAAACAGCAACATCCTTTTCAGAATCAGACTCTTTTTTTATATGAAACTGTTTTGTTTATTATAAACCCTCCATCCAGTACATTGAGACTGAGAGAGTAATTACAATTAACTGAGAATTATAATTGGGAATAGGCTTGAAACTTAGAGCCATACATCAACGTCAATATGGTAAAGCTACAGTTCTCAAGAGCAAAGCCTGACTTCTTCCATCATGAGCTGGTAAGAGGGCAGTCCATAGATGTTCAGGAGGACTCCACCATATCTTCCATCATGAGCTGGTAAGAGGGCAGTCCATAGATGTTCAGGAGGACTCCACCTTATCTTCCATCATGAGCTGGTAAGAGGGCAGTCCATAGATGTTCAGGAGGACTCCACCATATCTTCCATCATGAGCTGGTAAGAGGGCAGTCCATAGATGTTCAGGAGGACTCCACCATACCTTCCATCATGAGCTGGTAAGAGGGTAGTCCATAGATGTTCAGGAGGACTCCACCATACCTTCCATCATGAGCTGGTAAGAGGGCAGTCCATAGATGTTCAGGAGGACTCCACCTTATCTTCCATCATGAGCTGGTAAGAGGGCAGTCCATAGATGTTCAGGAGGACTCCACCTTATCTTCCATCATGAGCTGGTAAGAGGGCAGTCCATAGATGTTCAGGAGGACTCCACCTTATCTTCCATCATGAGCTGGTAAGAGGGTAGTCCATAGATGTTCATGAGGACTCCACCATATCTTCCATCATGAGCTGGTAAGAAGGCAGTCCATAGATGTTCAGGAGGACTCCACCATACCTTCCATCATGAGCTGGTAAGAGGGCAGTCCATAGATGTTCAGGAGGACTCCACCATATCTTCCATCATGAGCTGGTAAGAGGGCAGTCCATAGATGTTCAGGAGGACTCCACCTTATCTTCCATCATGAGCTGGTAAGAGGGTAGTCCATAGATGTTCAGGAGGACTCCACCATATCTTCCATCATGAGCTGGTAAGAAGGCAGTCCATAGATGTTCAGGAGGACTCCACCATATCTTCCATCATGAGCTGGTAAGAGGGTAGTCCATAGATGTTCAGGAGGACTCCACCATACCTTCCATCATGAGCTGGTAAGAGGGTAGTCCATAGATGTTCAGGAGGACTCCACCATACCTTCCATCATGAGCTGGTAAGAGGGCAGTCCATAGATGTTCAGGAGGACTCCACCTTATCTTCCATCATGAGCTGGTAAGAGGGCAGTCCATAGATGTTCAGGAGGACTCCACCTTATCTTCCATCATGAGCTGGTAAGAGGGCAGTCCATAGATGTTCAGGAGGACTCCACCTTATCTTCCATTATGAGCTGGTAAGAGGGCAGTCCATAGATGTTCAGGAGGACTCCACCTTATCTTCCATCATGAGCTGGTAAGAGGGTAGTCCATAGATGTTCAGGAGGACTCCACCATATCTTCCATCATGAGCTGGTAAGAGGGCAGTCCATAGATGTTCAGGAGGACTCCACCTTATCTTCCATCATGAGCTGGTAAGAGGGCAGTCCATAGATGTTCAGGAGGACTCCACCTTATCTTCCATCATGAGCTGGTAAGAGGGCAGTCCATAGATGTTCAGGAGGACTCCACCTTATCTTCCATTATGAGCTGGTAAGAGGGTAGTCTATACATGTTCAGGAGGACTCCACCTTATCTTCCATCATGAGCTGGTAAGAGGGCAGTCCATAGATGTTCAGGAGGACTCCACCTTATCTTCCATCATGAGCTGGTAAGAGGGCAGTCCATAGATGTTCAGGAGGACTCCACCTTATCTTCCATCATGAGCTGGTAAGAGGGCAGTCCATAGATGTTCAGGAGGACTCCACCTTATCTTCCATCATGAGCTGGTAAGAGGGTAGTCCATAGATGTTCAGGAGGACTCCACCATATCTTCCATCATGAGCTGGTAAGAGGGTAGTACATAGATGTTCAGGAGGACTCCACCATACCTTCCATCATGAGCTGGTAAGAGGGCAGTCCATAGATGTTCAGGAGGACTCCACCATATCTTCCATCATGAGCTGGTAAGAGGGTAGTCTGTAGATGTTCAGGAGGACTCCACCATATCTTCTGCTACTGCTGTAGTCTAATTCATCAACACATGTTGCCTTAGACAGCTGCATGCAGTTGCTAGTGTGAATTACTTTGAAAATCAAACCCGATCATGTCATTTTCCTCCTTAAACCATTTCATTAAACCTTAGCTTTGGCGTACAGCTTGTTGCATTTTCCACTTTAACGATGGGGGAATTAAGAATGGGGTGATGTAACGTCCCCAAGAGCAAGGAGCTAAGCAAAGTCTCCGAGCCAAGATTTCAACTGGGCTCTGACAGTGTTGACAAGAACTGGTCAAGGGATCTGAGTGGCAGAGGAACGGGAAGTGCCAGGACTTAATCAGTGGCCACCACATAGCTGTTCATTTCTGTTGCTGTGAACACAGGCATGTGCGAGAGCTGGAGAGGTGGCTCAGTGGGTAGGGGTGCTTGTGATGGCTTCCCTTGCAGGGGACCCGAGGTGGCTCAGTGGGTAGGGGTGCTTGTGATGGCTGCCCTTGCAGAGGACCTGAGTTCAGAGTTCAGCTCCCAGCACTATCATCAAGGGGCTCACAACCACCTGTACTTCCAGATCTGGGAGATCCAACTGGCACCTATACACTGCTGTGCATTCTCTCCCTCCCTCCCTCCCTCCCTCCCTCCCTCCCTCCCTCCCTCCCTCCCTTCCATCTCCTCCCTACCCCTCTTTCTCCCTCTCACACATGCACAATATCAGATCCCAGTGCAGCATGAGGAAGGAAGCATTGGCCATGCATTACCTAGTTACTAGGAGGCTGTGCCATGAGTAATTAACAAGGTTTCCTGCTGTGGGATGGTCTGTATGTCAAGTGTGTTGCTGATTGGTCAATAAATAAATCACTGATTGGCCGGTGGCCAGGCAGGAAGTAGAGGTGGGACAAGGAGAAGAATAAAGCTGGGAAGTGGAAGGCTGAGAGAGAGACACTGCCAGCCGCCACGATGACAAACAGCATGTGAAGATGCTGGTAAGCCACGAGCCATGTGGCAAGGTATAGATTAATGGAAATGGATTAATTTAAGCTGTAAGAAAAGTTAGCAAGAAGCCTGCCACGGCCATACAGTTTGTAAGCAATATAAGTCTCTGTGTTTACTTGGTCGGGTTTGAGCGGCTGTGGGACTGGCAGGTGAGAGAGATTTGTCCTGACTGTTGGCCAGGCAGGAAAACTCTAGCTACAGTTTCCTATGACCGATTGTGATTCCTCTCAATTATCTCACCACTGAAGCAGAAGGCACCCAGCGGCTCATGGCATGAGCTCTAGATTCCAATGACCTAGATGCCACCTCTGCAGCTTGTGGTGTGGTTGTAAAGATCCAGTGTATAATCCATGAAAGTTCTTAGTCCAGTTCTGGCAAATACCAAATTATCAGTCCAAAGAAGGTATTGTTGGATGAGATTTTACTTGTCACTCTTCCTGCTAGATTGTTAGGTTCAAAAGAAGAGGAACTGTCATTTTAATAGCAGGTCCATAGTGTCTCAACTGCCTGGCCTATATAATATCAGCTCAAAGAAACTTGACAAATGACATTGTGTCGGCTAAGGGCATGCAGAAGCGAAGCATCACAAGGAAATGGCACTGTTTGAGTCAGCTGTTCAGTATAGAGGGGGCAGGGGAAGAAGTCTGGGCCCTAAAGGTAGGCAGGCAATAGGCCTTAACCACTTTGTAAGCCCTGTTAAGAATTTGAACTTCATCCTGAATAAGGGAGAACATGGCACAACAACCCTGCAGATTTGAAGCCCAAACACTGACCACAATGAGGAAGCCATATCAGGAGGGTTCCTGATGGGAGGCCTGGGAGATGGGTAAGATACCAGCAAGAAGCAAGGAGAAAAGAGAGGAGAAACTCCCTCGGAGCAAAGAACGCAGGGACCTTGTTGGAGCAAAGAAGAAAAATGCTCTGAGCTCTTAATGTGCCTGCATATAGTAACTACTGAGTACCAGTGTTCAGATTCATAAAATAAAAATCACCTGTAGAGCTTGGTTAAAAAATGGGGTTTAGGGCTGAGAAGGCAGCTCAGTAGAATGAAGTGCTTGCTTCACAAGTCTGAGGATCTGATGGCCTGAGTTCAGATCCCCCAAACCCATGTCAAAGCTGGGCCTGGCATGTGTCTATAACCTCAACGCTTGGGAGTTAGAAGGGAGCGGATCCCAGGGGCTAGGTGGCCAGCTCCTATGGTTCAGTGTACTCCAGGTTCATCTAGAGAATCTATCTTGAGGTGCTCCAATCCCCGTAATGCTTTGACCTTTAATACAGTTCCTCGTGTCATGGTGACCCCAACCATAAAATCATTTTGTTGCTACTTCATAACTGTAATTTTGCTACTGTTATGAATTGTAATGTAAATATACAATGTGCAGGATGTCTGATATGAGACCCCCCCCCAAAGGGTTTGTGACCCACAGGTTGAGAACTTCTCATCCATCTTGACAAACACGATTAGAGTAATAGAGGAAGATGTAGGACATTGACCTTTGGCCTCTACACACACAGGCAAGCCCACCCACACTGCACTCAAATCCACATGTACAAGAAGCGCCTGGGGCTTCCAAAGCCTCGATAGATGGAGTTCCCGGTGAGGTGGCCTGCTTGTTGCATGGCTCCCCTCAGGGTTTCTGCTCCAGTTGGGTAAAGGCAAGTCTGGGGTGCTGAATTTTACTCATACAATTTGTATGTATCATTTAAATTTGAGTTGCAAAATGTCTTAGGACATTTGTTTGGCTTTTCTTATTAGATTTGAAACAAGGTCTTGCTGTGTAGCTCAGACAGACTCTGAATTCCTAATCCTATGACCAAATCTGTCCTTCCTGTAGCCACTGGCTAACACTGTTCCTATATCCAGTGCCTTGTAATTGGACTGAGATGATAAAGTTAACCTTCATGAAACAAATAGAGATAAAATAATTGCACCTGATGATCGATGGTGTAAATACTGTGGAAATGTCAGCTCATTGTTGGAAATTGGCATAGATGTAACCTGAATGGGTCTATAATGGGGAGAGAATTAGATTAAGAAGAATGCTTATATCCCAGCTATGATGTGAGCAGCAGAGTGCGCTGGTCATGTGGGAAAGCTCAGCAGCATGAGGGCACAGTGAAAGAGGAGCTGGACGATCTGCTCAGCGTCATGCAGAAGGGATTTTAGGACTTTGGGAATCCCTGATGTAGAGGTGAACTGAGGGATAGATAGCCCTTGAGGACAGGGGTGAGCTGTCTGTTTTAATCAATCATTTTTAGCATGAGCGATGAGATTTCGGGTTCATACTTTGCTGCTGAAATGGAAGCGACAGTGACTAGTTTTATGAATCAGTTTTTCAAGGCTGTTCCCAGTGGCTCAGACTAGCATCCTCTAAAGGTCATGGGAAAGGTATTTTCTGATGTGATTTTGAACAAATGTAAGTACTCCCCATCTTGTTGGACAGATTCATTCGATTAGTTTGAGAGACTGGCAAAAACTGAGTTTTCCTAGAGAAAGACTTCTCAAGACCATCACATAAAACCCTTCCCTGACTTTTTAGCTTGGTGACATGTGGAATTTCTCCCAAGCCTGCAGCATTGGCTCTCACTTGTATTTCTGTCCTGAAGAACTGGGTTACAGATTCTGGATTTGCCAATCTACTCCTCAAATCAAAGAATCATCAATCAATCGATTATTGGTTGATCTATTGATCTCCCTCCCGCCCCCTTCTCCATTTCCCTCACCCTCCCTCCCTTCCACCTCTCTCATTCTTCCAGCATATATATGTGTGTAGTCATTATAGAAAGCACAAATACCAAAGATTTTATAAATGGCTAAGAGTTGACAATAAAAGGAAAGGATTTTTTTTTAAGCAAAAGGCACCTTCAATATTTACTGAAAGCCAGAAGAAGCTGCAGCTCCTGAAGCTGCCTTGGTCTCCTCTCTTCACCTACCTTCCCTAAAGGAGCAATCCCCCTGCCACCCATGGTTCCTGGTGCCTGAAGACAGGCTATGCTGTATGCCATCCACTGACCTTCTAATGATCTAGTTTCTTGTATTGCCAGTATGATATAATATGGATTCTCTTCTAATAGCTTAATGCCTTCTAATAATAGCATGTTTCAAATATCAGCTTAAAAGGAACTTAATGATAGCCTTGAAACTTCAGTGTTGGCATCATCCTTGTAGCACCTAAAGGAGCCAGGGAGAGGGATTCCCACAGCTTGTAGAACTGGAAGGTAGATGCAGAAGTCGAAATACTTTGTCTGCCTTGCTGCCGGTGAAGGGGTGAATACAAGCATTACCTTGGAGTGGGCAATTATTCTCCCCAATCCAGGTCTTCTCTAAGAGCATTCTGCCTTTGAACCCTATGCATATTTTCAGTCCACTCTCAGCTCAGGGTGACCTCTGAGGAAGATACTTCCTGTGATGCAACGCCAAAGCAAAAGTCTCAAAAGGCCTGCATGGTGTCGTCAGCTCCTTTCAAAACAGAACTCTGTGCCCACGGGGGACTCTCTAGAGTGCTTGCTTCTATTCCCTCAGCAACTGCGCCAGCTTGAACTTCAGCTGAACACTTTGCTGTTCTCAGTTGTGTCCAGAGAATTCAACACAATTCCATGCATTGTTTATACTCTCCACACTAATAATGCCAAAGAAGTTACCCCTAAGCACTAACAATAAAATGCTAACTTCTGCAACTTAAGGATAAAGACAGCAGAGAATTGCACGGAATTTACTTGCAAAGTTAAAGTTGTTCATACTTGTTGACTAAGCAATACTCTAGATTTACCATTAAAAGATTTGTCCACATATCCATATCTTCACAAAAAATAGTTTAGTAGCATGGTACATAATTGCAAAAACTTTGAAATAACCACATTAGCTATAAAATAACTAGATGAGGGAAGCTGTGAAATACTATGTATCAGTAAACAATTGACTAAATTATCAACAGAGATAAATCTTGAATCATTTATAGTTTTGGGAAAAAATTCAGATGGCTATATTATCACAATAGGTTTTCGTTTTAGAAAGTAAGAAAAACTAAATTATCAATTTAAGGATGTATTCATATGTAGCAAAATTTTAAAAAGAAATTTGTATGTATCTCAAAATCACCAAAGGGGCTAGGAACTCATAGGTGTGAGGCCCGGATAGAGTGTACAGCAGGTTCAATAGGGAAAGGCTGTTTTGCAAAAGGTATTACCGAGTCATAGTTGACGGTTGATACACATCTTTGCTGCCTGTAAAATCCTTCTCACCTAAAAGAAAGAGGGAGGCAGGTAAGGCACAGCTGTTTTCTGCATTAGAAACCAACCAAAGAAATAAGAATGTGGATAATATATAGTTTCTAAAATCTCCAGATTTTAATGGAATTCATGACAGAAGAAATGAGATAATGTGGTCAAGACTCAAAAAAAAAAAAAACAAGAAAATTGGAGAGATGAGAAGGGATTCTATGAGAGGCTAGATGGTGGGTGGAGCAGTGACTTGAAAGCAGTTCTTCTAGCTACAGTCAAAGAATGAGCAAAGCTGTGTTCAAAGGATTAAAGGGAAGTATGATGAGACAATAACTCATGGAAGGGTCTCAGTAAAGAAGTGCAAACTACCAGTGAACACGCTGCACTTCTACAGTGGAGAAGTGTAGTCATCGTCCTTAGCACATGGGAACCGGAAAATAAATCAGTGGTTAATTGAACATAGGAACCAGAAGATAAATTAGTGGTTAATTGAATGAACAGAAAAATAAAATGAACAGAGCTTCAGAGGTTTTAACAGAACACAGCAAACCATGAGTTCAGTGGAGCTTCAGATATCTAACCACAAGAGAAAAGCAACTGAAGCTTAAGTCTTCCCTGGAACAAAAGTCACTCAAGGTGCAGAGCAAGAGGTGGCTTCTGCGCATAGCATGGCATTTCTCAGAAGTCTAAGGAGACGGCCAATATCCGGCCCATCAATTCTGGTTACTTAACTCTGAAAAATAAAAATGTGTCCACACTGACTGCAGCAGTGTTTACACTACTCACGAATGTACAAGCAAGCAGAATGTTCATCAGTGGACACACACATAAAGACAATGTGATCTAGCCCAGTAGTGGACTATTACTGAGCTATCCAAAGAAATGAATATTAATGAAGTATATCTGTTATTAGGGTAAAAATAGAGGCTAACAGACAGGCTAGACGAACCTTTTTGCATGATAGAAATGTTATAAAGTTATCTTTTGATGATTACAAAACTATAAATTTGCTCAGTATTGAATTGAATACTCACTAAAGGTTTGTCAGTTCTTACCCTAATTGAACCTTTTGAAGCATGCATTCAAATATGTTTATCTAAATTCAGTGTTTCTACCGCTTTAGTTTTGATTATAAGTTGCTAATTGAAAAATTATCTTAAAATTCAGCAAACTGATGAGGGAGCTCAACCACCAAAAGAAGCTGGTTGCCTAAAAACATGATTAATAATTAGATAATTATTCACTTTTGACTCGGGTTTCCTGTTGACAACAAATTCTTTGAAAGATCCGTCATTGCTGGCATATTGTCTTAACATGAAATTACTTCATTATGGCTCCTTTCTATCAACCTACATAGAGAGCATGTAGTTTCCTGGATTTGTCCTTAAAGAGTCTACATAAAGAACGCCACGGGAAGCTGCAGTCAGAACACCAGACATCCCCTACCTGCCTCACCCACAGCGTCACTTCAGAGTCCCTGCTTCTGCATCCAATGTCTGCACTCTGTGGGAAATTTCACCTTAATTGCTTTTTCTAAAATGAACTCTCCTTAGTGAGTGCTAATGGCTAATTGTTCTAACATGAAGTCAGCCTTTCCAGATTCAAAAGACAGTAAAACTCAGATGGAATCAGAAATTTGCTTCTTCCTTTGAGCTTGAAATTTGTAGTTGAAATTGTTTGTATGTAATGGCCAACTCATACTCTTAAGATTCACAACTAAGGATATGCTTGCATCAGCTGGTAAGATAATTTAGTGGGTTAAAGTGCTTGCCAGAGGAGCCTACTGACCTGAGTTCGGGCTCTGGGACCCACATAAAGTGGAGGGAGACAGATGATTACCAAAATTTTTGCTCTGACCTCCTTAGGAGTGCTATGGAATGCTTATGCACACATTCACACACTAATCATCATCACTATCATCACCATCACCACTATCATTATCATCATCATCATCATCTTTTTAAATTTGAAAGAAGGCATGCTTTTGGGCATGCATGATGAGACACAATAAAGAATGTTCTTAGAAACATTGTTCATAGTTAACAAAAAAATAGATATCCTAGAATACAGAATACAATGACTTGCTGAAAATATTTAGCAACTATTTTTTTATTTATGCTGGAGATCAATTATAGGGCCTTTTGCACAGCCATATCCCTTACCCAGAAAACAGATCTTTAAAGAAAAAAAAAAGTTATGGTCTGCAGTCATCTCCAGTTTCTACTACACAGACACACTGCAGTGACCAGGTAAGTTTGTGACGTCATTCAGATAAAAAAAGATTCCTTCATACTCAGTATTGAGATATCAGGAGTAGGTGCAAGGGACCTTGAGCACATACATCCTGAAGATGCTTTACTGCTTTACTCAAACATGCAGTGTATGGACATTTGCTCTGTCTTGATTCAGGACACTATCCTGTTTTTTCATTAGAGGGCAGGCTCACTGAGGGAGATTCACTGAAAATTCATCCCAAAGAGCGTGCTGCTTCCCATTCATAGTAGGCACAGTCAAAGATGGAGCTGTGGGTTGATGCAGATAATCAAGGGCTCTGGTTCAGTTCTTACAGTCAGGGTCACTGTCCCAGCTTTCAGCTAAGACTAGCTTTTGAGATTGAAAAGTTGTCATTTACAAGAATCTGAAAGACCCTGATTGGTGGTATTGTGTTCCCCAAAATATTGTGTACCTTAATAAACTTATCTGGGGTCAGAGAACAGAAAAGCCACAAGATACTTAGGCTAGAAAATGTTAGCACACGCCTTTAATCCTAGCATTCCAGAGACAGAAATCCCTCTGGATCTCTGTGAGTTCAAGGCCGCATTGGAAACAGCTAGGCATGGTGACTCACGCCTTTAATCCCAGAAAGCAGCCTTTAATCCCAGGGAGTGGTGGTAGAAGGCAGAAAGGTATATAAGGCATGAGGACCAGAAACTAGAAGCATTTGCCTGGTTAAGCATTTGGCTGGTTAAGCACTCAGGCTTCTAGCAGCAGTTCAGCTGAGAGCCATTGGGATGAGGACACAGAGGCTTCCAGTCTGAGGAAACAGGACCAGCTGAGGAACTGGCAAGGTGAGATAGCTGTGGCTTGTTCTGTCTCTCTGACCATCCAGCATTTCACCCCAATAACTTGCCTCGGGTTTGATTTTATTAATAAGAACTTTTAAGACTCATGCTACACCCTGATATATTTCTACACAGATATGTTCTATTCTTAGGGTTGATTTGTGGTCTTAACAGTGGTGCTGTCGCTTCTTCTCCCTGTGCTGTCAATTTGCCAAAAGACAGCACTTCACAGTTCTCCCAATCATCTGGCTTTCATTCTTCCCTTCCTCTATACGTGATTTCAAATTATACCATAGCGTATAGTAATAAAAACAGCATGGTACTGATGCAAAAACAGAAGAATAGATTTGAGGATTTAGACAGAAGTCCATGCAACTACAGTTACAGGATTTTTGACAATGATGCCAAAACTGCACATTGAAGAAAAAGAACACAGCATTTTCAACAGATAGTGCTGGGAAAACTGGATTTCAATAGGCAGAAAAAAATGAAACTAGACCCATATCTCTCACTCTGCACAAAACTCAATTCAAGAAGGATCAAGGACATCCCAAGACCTGATACTCTGAAAGTGCTACGGGGTAAGTAGGGAATGTGCTTCAGTTTACACTGAACTTTCTGGATATGGTTTGGCTCAGGAAACATGATCAATGAACAAATGAGATATTATGAAACTAAGAAGCTTCTGCACAGCAAGGCGTCAGATTGGAATGTTAAGACAATGGGGCTCCTGGGTCCAGAAACAAGTTCTCATGTTTTGTATCTGAATGCCAAGCTATCAAGATATTTTTTTCCTGAGAATGTGTGTGTGTGTGTGTGTGTGTGTGTGTGTTCATTCATTATGCACATGTGGAGGTCAGAGGACCATCCTTGCCTTCTGCCTTGATTGAGGCAGAGTCTTTTCTGCACAGTGTATGTGTGTGCTAAGTTAGCTGGCCTGAAGGCCTCTGGGGATTCTCTGGTGTGCATCTCTCACCTCGCTGTAGGAACACTGGAATTTTAGAGGTGTTCTATCATGCCCAGCATTATGTGAATGTGGGGGGATTTGAACTCAGGTCCTCACACTCAGTAATTGAGAGTATTGCCATATGGGTTCATTACCAATAGACTGGACTTATGTAGTAGGAAGGTTATGTGGAAAACAGTGAGACTACCTCTTACTGCCATGTGTAATTTTCTTTCTGATTTTTAAATCTTTTGCTTCTTTTCTGCTTATTTTTCTGTCTTCCTTTGTTTTTGTGTGGTAGTCTTTTTTGAATCATTTTCTATATTTTATGCATCTACTATAGAGTTTTGCTTTGTGGTTACCATGAGGTTTATATATAACACCTTGAATTTAAAATATGAAGTTTTAATAACAACTTTAATTACAAACTATATTCACATCCTCTCCTGTCTTTTGTGCATATGTGTATGTCTGTCTGTCCAAGTTTATCATTTTTGTAATTCTTACATCACAAAAATCATTGTAGCTACAGTTATTTTAAATGTTTGGTATTTAAAACATAGTAGGCAGAAACTTGTATAGGTAGGCATCTTGAAAACAACCATAAGATTCCATAGGGTATTACATTTATCCAGCATGGTGGGAATACTGTACAAATAGGACCCAGTCTACAGGATTCAGCAAGATTATGGGGCAGGGAGGGACGCAAAACTGTCATGGTTAGTGCCTAGTGAAATTTCTATAGTGGCCTGGAATAGATCAAGACTTATCTCCTAAGGCTAAAGACAAACTAATGCATCCAACATCCTCTTACTAAATTCTCCCCATGATAAATCCAATGAGTCTTTTGGATGCAGAGAGTGCCATAATCCTGATGAGTGTCCTGCCAGGTTTGAGGGTAGCTTGGCACAGCAGAGCTGCTCCAGATGGCCAGTCTGACTGCTTGGCCACTATGGCCTTATAGCTCAGCAAAGCTAATGGTTCTCTAAAAGTTTGTAGCAGAAAGACAAGTTACAGAGATTCTGAGTGGATTCCTAAAGACAAGTCTAAGCTTAAACTCCAGGGAGTTTGGAATAATCTGACAAGTTGATCCAGATATTTTATGATCCTCCATGTTCTGAAGGGATTCATAGAGAAAAATCCATCAGCAGATATGCACTATGCATATGAGACTGGGCACAGGCAGGTCATAAAAGCTATTTGGATGAACAGCTGGTTCAAACTATGAAGGTTTCTCTTCCCACTGCATTGCCTCTTCTCCCTTAATGCACACCAGGAAGTTCCCTATCACCGGATTGATTGGAATACATAGTTTTGTTCTTGTACCCCACAATAGATTAGCACTGTCCAGTATGGATAGCTACAACATTACAAGCTCCTCCAGGTATCCTTGCAGAAATGCATGATGGGAAACCCTTTCAGTGGACAGAATTTGATGCGTGCCCTTGGTTGCTCGGTTTGCTCCATGAGAGAGGTGCCTAGAGACAAGAGCTGATCAAGGTGGATTCAGAGTAAATCACTTCAATGAATTGGAAGGATGGTCAAGAGCTGGAAGAAACAAGATTAGAAAGTGGAGAAAAGATGGAGTTAAAAAATCCTGTGGTTTACTCCTCAGAAAAAAAACAGTAGTCCGTTTCAGTAGATTGTTCTCAATAATCAGGTTTTTGATCTTCAGGGCTGGGATGCAGCTCAAGGTGCAGGACTTGCTTAGCTTGTTCAGGACCTTGGGCTTGATCCCAGGGACTGCAAACAATAACAACAAAACAAAATTAAAGCAAAACGTGCAAGACTGATCACTCATGGAAGTCACTATACTCTTCAACTTGTAACCACAAAGTAGCATCAATAACCATGAGACTAGGTCCTAGGTGAGAGACAGTTACCTAGCAACCATGTGCCAATATCGTAGTGGATGAAATGATGGCACTCCTGCCATAAAAAGGCAGCCATTCTTCATACTTGACACAGTAAACATATACTTTCCTTTCCTGTCCATGCTGTTGACACCAAACCTAATTTGGGGATGTACAGTTTATCTCACCCACCATAGAGTTTCCCCAGAGTACTGAATCTGACCAAAATATGCATTTGCTTTATTTAGATTTTCACAGCTTTGAAAACCGTGAAATAATATTTTTGTTGTTAGGTTTTCCATTTTAAAGTTTTTAAATTAAAAAAATTAAAGAATTTTATACATGTGTACTATATTTACATCATTTCCATTCCCTCTCAACCACCATATCACCCCCACTTTCTTTCAACTATATAACTGCTTTAGTTATATACATATACAAAGTATATCCATACATACATGCATAGACATATATATGTATATATAAATGCAGCCTGCTGAATCCATTTACTGTTGCGCATATGTGTATGTTTATATCTGACCACTTGGGACTGGCTAACCTATTGGGGGCTTGTAGCTGGACGAAACTGATTTCTCCTTTCTCAGTAGCCATTAATTGCTTGTAGTTCTTCACCTATTGGGTGGGGCCCTGTGAAATTCCCCCATCCATATTGTGATGTCACAGATTGTGATTGTTCAGGTCTTACTTAGGCATCCGTATTTTTGAGATCTTGTGGGTGTGGGTTCCCTGTCGTATGTAGTAGACACTATTTTACAGCACACTTTCTGGTCCTCTGGCACTTACAGTGTTTCCACCCCACACTTCCGTAGTGTCCCTGAGATTTGAGATTGTGTTGCAGATGTATTAGTTGAGATTGGGCACCAATGGTCAGTTCTTTGCATTTTCACTGGAATATTGGCAAATAATTTTTTTAAATATTAATTATGTGTTATCTCTTCTGTAAATTGTGTGGTCCTTATTTTTATTAAAAAAAACCTCAAGTATTTGATTAACTTTTGTTAGTTTATAAGAACTCTGGGACTGGAAGAAATTAATAGTGTGTAGTTCAGTTAACGTCTTTATGTCTTGGGAATATCAGCTGTCAGTGATTTTGTCCCAAAAATGCTCCTCCTTTGCTGCAAATGGCTGGTGATGTGCAGTTAACCACCTACTCCACATTCAGTGAGTTCCCTGCATGCATTTCCAATATTTATGTGTTGACTATGACAGGAAGCAAGAAACATCTGTAAACTCTTTTTGCTCAATAATAAAATTAAATATCTGGTAGGTAACTCAACAGTACCTTCCAGCATTTTCTAAAACACAGTGAGCTGTTCGCGTGTTCAGCCCACCACGTAGGAAACTCTGATGTATGCACCACATTCTAATAACTTTACTTACATTCTGCAACTCTCTCCCCTCTCTAGAACACTGGAAAGCTGTAAGAACCTTAGAACTCATATTCCTCCAGGGATCTAATCTAATCTAATCTAAAAAAACAAAACAAAACAAAACAAAAAAACTGAACTGGATTCTCAGGGCCATCCAGCGGTGGCATCTGATTGGATGAGTCCAGCCATGCTGGCTAATTCTGTGCTTGCTTCCCCATGCCCCCATGGCTCTGCCCTGCTGCCTATCTTTCTCTGCTTACTGTAACTACCTCTAATATTTTAACCAAATGCTAGAATGGTTCAGTGTATGCTTCTATGTGTTTTCTAAGTTCCAGGCTGTGTCTGTTTTTGCAGACCTGACCTATGTATTTATGAAGCATACACATGGGAAACTGGTGGGTTCTTTGCTTGTTAAAGGATGTTTGAGAGCAGCTGTTACAACATTTGAGAGCTAGCTTGAGTTCATGGAAAACCAAAAGCGAGACTTACTCTTTCCGGGTAGGTACTCTCAGGCAGGCGAGCTACACTATGCTCTTGGTTGCTTCTCCACAGTTCCTGGGGTGGGAACAGCCTTTTGATGAGGCAGGCTAGAGAGGCTGGGCCTGCCATGAGTCTAGCAGGAGGGCTTCACCAAAAACCAAATAGAGGCTGGTATCCTGCTCTTGAAATTCCCAATTTCCAGAGCAGTCAGACAAAAGTAAGGTGTTTATGTTTACAGTTACAGTCTTAAATGTTCTGGTATAGCAATGGAAAATGAATTAAGATAACCCGAAATTCGCGGGGTAGTGGTGGCACATGCCTTTAATTCCAGCACTCGGGAGGCAGAGCCAGGCTGATCTCTGTGAGTTCAAGGCCAGCCTGGTCTACAGAGCAAGATCTAGGACAGTCACCAAAACTACACAGAGAAACCCTGTCTCAAAAAAGCCAAAACAGAGAGAGAGAGAGAGAGAGAGAGAGAGAGAGAGAGACAGAGACAGAGAGAGACACAGAGACAGAGACACAGAGACAGAGACACAGAGAGAGAACCAGAAATTCTAGAATCATCTAGAATCTAGATGACTATGGCAATCTATAGATGTAGATATGCACAGCCAAGGGGCTTATCTGCTGCTGTGTCTGGTCACAGTTAAACTCCAGTAATATAAGGAGATTAACAGAGCAGACCAGGGCAACATACTATCTCAATGATAAATTGTTGCAAAGGGACCATTGTAATAAGAATGCCTACAGGATGTCAAGTTCTGTGCTGGAAGTTGAAAATATGGAGATAAAAGATGTATTTCCATCCCACTGAGAAATCAATTTGGTGGAAAAACCCACATAATGAAACTATAATGGAATAATAATGTGATTATTCTCTGATAGAATAATGCATAACAACAACATCGTAGGGGGCTGGAGAAATGGCTCAGCAGTTAAGAGCACTTGCTTGCTCTTGCAGAAGACCCACGTTCGGTTACCCACAAGCCCATCTGTAACTCCAGTTCTATGGGTTCTGATGTCCCCTCTGCCCTCTGTGGTAAGTATATGCATGTTGTGCACTTATAACGTACATGTAGGCAGAACACTCATACCCATGCAGTTTTTAAAATCTAAAAAAAAAAGTCCCTCAAAAATTGTAACACAGTAATATGTTAAACGGTTTAGATGCTGCAGTCTGTATAATAATAGGAAAATTGAACTGGGGTTACCATTGCATCTCTGTGAGCAGAGGCCTGCATACACACAGCTAGAGGAAAGGCTTTAGGGGAAGAATTGGGGGAGAGTGAAGGAAGAGAACAGCCTGGATTTGGTGTGTGTGTGTGTGTGTGTGTGTGTGTTTTCTGCTTTGAGATGTTTGTTTTGTTGGAAACTGAGTTTTGCTATATAACCCAGGCTAGCCTAAAACTTACTGTGTGAACAAAGCTGGCCTTAAACTCATGATCTTCTTGCATTTACCTCCCAAATGCTGGGACCATAGCCATAGGCCATCCTGCTTGGTGAGGGCACCATATTTAAGACAGGATTACTTGGTTGACTGGGGTCCATTTTTGAAGAAAACCCTTGGAAGTGAAGTAGCTAGCTGCTAAGGTCATGGGACTCCTGCCAATAATGAGGTTGCCTACCTACAGGAACAAAAACTGACCCAACCTTGTTCAGTGTTTACACAGTGGCACAGACTTACACATTGTGGAGCAGACTTTGCCATCTGTGGCTGTCATTTATCTTGGAATAATACTCTTAAGATTTGGTGTTCCTCAAAACCTCTGAAGTAAAGCCAAAATACACAAGTTGGGCTTTGATAAATTTATTAACAACTGAGCAAGGATTCTATGAGCTCACAGAGCCTGTAGCAGAAAGTCCAGGCTGACACGGGGCTGCACCATGTCTTCTGGGGATATACTACAGTTTTCAGTTTAGGATGAGACTCCTGAATGCATGAACAAGTGGATCTCTAATTCTTTTGAATTCTCTTGGGGCTCTTCTGATGGTTTGCCTTGTCTAACTTCAGTGTGAGGGGTTTTGTTATCCTATATTTTATTTTGTTAGGTTTGGTCATTATCTTTTAGAAGCCTGTGTTTTTCTAATGAGAAACAAAAGGGGAATGGATCCGGATAGGAGGGAAGGTGGGAGGAGCTGGAAAGGGTAGAGGGAGGGGAACTGTAATCGGGAGTATTTTTAAAGATAAAGGAAAAAAGAAAAGAAAATGTTTCCAGGGCTGGGGAGATGGTTAAATGGTGAAGAGCACTTGGCTGCTCTTCCAAAAGACCAGAGTTTGGGTTCCTAGGACCCATATGAATGCTCACAATCACTTATAGCTCCAATTCCAGGGTATCTGATGCCCCCTTCTGGCTTCTTTGGGCTCTGCATGCACATGGTACACATACAATCAGGTACATGTGTATACACACATATATAAAAATAAATATGATTTTCACAAAGAAAAAATGTTACCCTTGAGAGGTTTCTTTGTCTCAGAAATAATTCACTTGGCATAATAATCTAGACAATTAAACTTTTTTTTTTTTTTTTTTTTTTTTGGTTTTTCGAGACAGGGTTTCTCTGTGTAGTTTTGCGCCTTTCCTAGGACTCACTTGGTAGCCCAGACTGGCCTCGAACTCACAGAGATCCGCCTGCCTCTGCCTCCCAAGTGCTGGGATTAAAGGCATGCGCCACCACCGCCCGGCGACAATTAAACTTTTTAAGTGGCTTGAAAAAATTATTATTATGAAGTATTTTTTTGAAACTTCACTATTTTATTCAAGATAGCTTTCCCAAACTGCCAGTTTTCCTTGTCCTGCCAACTTCATGGTGACCTCAAGGGACTCACTGTGCTGACAGGAGAGGCCAGAAAGCTTCCTGGGTCGTTACAAGATGCATTTTTGACATCTTATTGCTGATACTTAGTGTTCTGCTCATAGAGATGAGACAATTATGAAACTCTTGGCACAAATATGTAGGTCTCTGAGCAAAGCTGACATATGTTTATGTGTGCATATATGTACACCAAATGGTGGGAAGCAGAAAGTAGCGAAATCATCTATGTGCACGGTCAGTGAAATGCATTTGTTAGAACCCACCGCAGACTGTTTGATCACGCATCCATGGTTTCCTTGTTTTCTGTTACAATATTTAGAGTGCTATTTTCCTGACAAGATTGTCCTAAGTTTCCTGTCACTTGTCTCAGAATCCCTCAGCCTCTCGTTCTCACCCTGAGCATCAGCTATATCTTCCACTCCACGGTCTCACGGTGTCTTCTTCACCTCCAAGCCCTGTTGCTGTTTCAACAAGCTGAACTTCACTCTTGGCTCACCCAACTCTCCAGGTTCTTTCGCGTTTCTATTTCCAGGAACCTTTACTGCTGGTCTACTGGATACTGGTGGAAATCTGTGGGCCATGCTGTGATCCCTCTTGTTGACTGACAGTGTTTGGGTCCATAGTCTTCACTGCAGACTCTTCAATACATCATCCAATCCCAGCACTTCTCTGTTCTCCTGTGAATATTTTGGAGAGTTTGGGAAGGTGGGGAGGACGTAGTCACTTGGTACTTCTGTGCCCTCTTGTCTTCATTTTTCATTCTTGCTCAGCTGATATTAGTTAATGTCTCATTATTTACAAGTGTCTTAGCCCTTTGCTGGAGTATCCCATAATTCTGTCATAAAAACTCTAAAGTCTGTGGACTAGGCCCTCTGTATAATGAGACCATCATGTAGCTTGATCTGCTTAAGGGGCCTCCTGCCAGTAGGATCAGAATCCATCCCTGGTGCATGAGCAGGCTTTTTGGAGCCCATTACCTATGATGTGATTCCTCACACAGCCTTGAGGCAGGGGGAGGCTTGGACCTGCCTCTACTAATTGTACCTCCCCCATGGGAGGCCTTACCTTCTTGTAGGAGGGAATGGGGGGTAAGTTGGGAGTGGGAGGCTAGAGGGGCAGGAGGAAGGAAGAGGAAGAAGAGGATCTTTGATTGGTATATAAAATGAATAAAAATTTTTCTTAATAAAAATAAAAAATAAAATGCAAAAAAAAAACCTCAAAAGTCTGAAGGAACCAGTCTTTTTCAGTCTTTCTGAGCCTAGTGTGTGGCTAGCATGCTCAGTACCAACCAGAAACACATAAGCTGGTACTGCCTTAGCTGACGGCATTTAGCCCAAACAGTGTTTATTAATGCTCTTCCACATCTAGCTTTCCAGTTTTAGGTATTATTCTCCAGTATGCTGCATAGTTTTATGTCAACTTGACACAAGCTAAAGTCATCTGAGAGGAGGGAACTACAATTGAGAAAATGCTTCCATAAAATTCAGCTGTAAGGCATTTTCTTAATTATTGATTGATAGGGGAGGGCTTGTCCCATGGTGAGTAGTGCCATCCCTGGGCTGGTTGGTGGTCCTCGGTTCTATAAGAAAGCAGGCTGAACAAATTACGGGAAGCAAGCCAGTAAGCAGCATCCCTCCATGACCCCTGCATCAGTTCCTACCTTCAGGTTCCTGCCCTATTTGAGTTCCTGTTCTGACTTCCTTTGGTGATGAACAGTGATATGGAAGCATAAGCCAAATAAACCCTTTCCTCGCCAAGTTTCTTTGATCATGGTGTTTTATTACAGCAATAGTCAGTCACCTTGACTAAGACACCCAATAAGTCCCAGATCCAACGGCTTTCCTCTTTCCTCTTAGCCAACAGAATTGTCTCCTTTCCAAAGAAAACAGAAGCCAATTCAGCCAACAACTACAGTTTAATGTTCTAAGATCAGCAGACACCATCCTATGATTTAGACAGCACCACTCTATGCTTTAGTAAAAGTGGTCCTTTGTGGTTATCCATATGAAATATACATAATTAAGAGCCATTCTCTCTTAAAAACTCTTCTCTGGTCCTTACCAGCCCAGAGGTCATCCTTGCCTCACAATGGCTGTGGTCACTGCCGGAGGCTCCCCGGAACTGTACCAGGCCTACATCCTTTCCCACCTCCTCCAAGCCAGGCCACTCTTCCCCATGTCTCTGGACACGGAATGCACATAGGCACAGAGACCCAGGCCAAGGGACAGTGATGAAGTGGGACCCCAAGACTGATTGTAGCCCAGGCTGATGCCACCATCCAAAACAGTTCAGCTGGCATCCTGAGAGTGGGGCTCAGGTCTGGCCTCCTTCCTGGTACAGGAAATGGGTCTCTGACCCTCTGGCCAGAGCCCAGGTACATAGCATTCTAGGGTAGCCTGACCCAAATGTATTGACTCATCTTTTAACCTATTCTTCAATCACTGTGTGTGATTAACGTCTTTATAAAAAGAGCCATTCTCTCATAGGTGTGAGGAAGAAGCAAGAAGGGGTTTATAGAAAATAAAACCCCGTTTTCAGTTACCTCCAAACTGACTTTAATCCATACTCACCCTGTGTGCTAAATTGCAATTGTCTGTAGTCCTGTCTAAAGCTGGACTTGATGCCTCACTCTCTACATACACTGTCATCAAATCCAGTTAACTTTGTGTCCTAAGTGTTGCCCCAAACCACCACACCCATGGTGGCCCACTGTACCCTACATGGCCCTTCCCTCCAGCATCGCTCCCTCTGTCTCAGATCCAGTCCTCTCACTCTAGTCAAAAGCTTCCTCCGCTGATCTCCACAGTGCAACAAACCAGCCTTAGCCGAATCACACAGCGTCTCCTGAAACTACTCAGTGGCTTCTAACTACTTTGCTAGAATTCTGACTCCTCAATGATTCCTCAAAGTGTTTGACTACCCACATATGATCATTCCTCTGACCTTAACTTTCAATCCAAGTGCCTTCCTCAGATTTAACCAATCTCTCTCACTGCATGTTATTTTTTTTAGATAAATAGCTTTTCTTTTAAATGTATTCTTATTTATGAATACGGATGTTAGTTACTAGCAGGGACATGCATGCGGGTTCCCGAGGGGGCCAGAAGAGGCTGTCAGATCCTGATGAGCTGAACTTAAAGGCAGTGACTGGAACCAAACTCAGATCGTCTGCAAGAATGGCAAATGCTCTCAACTGCTGAGCCATCTCTCCAGCCATCACATATTGTTTATGCCAGGAAAATTTGTCCACTAGACTTTTTGACTATCTGCAAGCTATTCTTCCCAGGATCATCTTGGTGGCATTCTGTGTGGCACCGAATCTGCAGTGTGCTTATGGGAGGCCTTGGCTTCCCTGCTCTGCCTGTAGGCTTCAGAGCACATCATGATGCATTTATTATAACTTGTCAGGAATGCATTTATTGTGTTCTATTGTGAGTGTTATTTATCTGTGCGGTTATCAGACTCCAGGCTTTTTAAAACTAGGGATGATGGCATCTGTTCCCCTCCCGTCTAACAGCTACACAGTATAACCGTTGACTGAATAGATAAGCAAACAGTTGACTGAATAGATAAGCAAATGCATCAGTTTCTTAAAATGCACTATACCTCCTTGTAGAATCACCAGGGTTCCATTGAAGAGGAAAGCTGTAAACATTCATGCTAATGTATAGTATGGAAACTAACTGTGGTGAACTGGTGGTCACATGGAAAACAAAGAATGAATTCTCTGGCTAAAAATGGCAGTTACTACTGGGCCAAAGTTAAGTGTAATGTTGCTAAACTCTGGTACTATTGGGTAAACTAAGAAATCAGATCATTAGGGAAAATCTTTGTTTGAGTAGTACTGATTTAAAATGTGTGTGGGTGTGTAGCACAGAATCATACCTGGGCTTTGATGACTGTTTGAAACAACAACAATCCAGAGAGGATAGTTATTACAAATCTCTTCCTAGGCATCTTTTAGATAGAGAAGAACTTGAAAATGATCGTATTGGTGGTATACTTGTGTAGTGCCTGTATTCGGGAGGCTGAGTCAACAGGATGGGTATGAAGTCTTTGCCAGCTTGGGTTATTACAGTAAGTGACAACCCAGCTGAGGCTGTGTAGAGAGACCCTGTCTCAACCTCTTCCACAACACACACACACACACACACACACACACACACACACACACACACACACACACACACCCCGAAGTATAGTGACGTACACATGATAGTTTTAATCTTTGGAAGTCTTTCCTTTTCTGTTTTGCCCTGTTTTTTCCTTGCTAAGCTGCTAATTGCTGCTGGTTTTACTGTTTATTTGTTGGTCCTGTTTCTCTTATCTTCTTCTAACATCATTGCCTGTTGCTTTTTTATAGCATGATGGCATAAGTTACGAATTGTGGTAGAGTCCACGCATGTGAGCACACAGGCGTGTGTACACAGAACAGACAGAGCAGTCAGGGCCTGGGTTACTAGAATAATTTAATAGTAACGCTTCCTTGTAGCATCTGAGTCCCAGGGTCTTCCAGTCCAACCACTCCCATGCCATCATACCACAGTACAGTTCTGGGGGCAAAACTCACCTCATTTTAGATGTTAGAGTCAAAAGAAAAAAATATAAAGAAGAGAAATCTTGCTTTTCTCTGCAGGTTCTCTTTAAGTAAAGTTCATCTGAGATTTCAGAATAACGTGTGTTCCAGTTACTCCTGGCACATCCAGACTTGTCCCAAGATTAGGCATAAAGTCGTAAGTAATTTGAGCAAGGCATTTCCTGGAATTTTTAAAAGGACCCGTGGAATGCTTTGGCATGAACAACCTCAGAACCGTAAAGAATTAACACATAACGGAGGCTTGAATCCTCTGAGCAAACAGAACAAAACAAAAAACAACCAATGAACAACAACATAACCACTCACTGGTAAATGATTGCATCTGGTTAGCCACTGGAAGCCATGGCATCAGTTACTCGATAAAAGCATGAAGGAACAGATAGATGAACGGTGGGCTGAAGAGGTGACCTGGGATAAAGCACATTTGTTGCTCTTCCAAGGACCTGAGTTCTGTTCCCAGAACCCACAAAAGGTGGCTCACAACCTTGTGGCCTCTGTGGACACTGCCCCAGACACATAAAGACTAGATGAGCAGAAATAGAGAAGTACATAGGTGGACTGTTTTCTGTCCCTGAACTTGCTGTAGAAAAAAAGTAGTGAAGAGTATGGACTGTCTATGTATAATATGCCTCAAGCATTGTGACTCTTGGGATCAGCATTAAGAGTATTTTAACTAACGTTCACCAGTATTGTTTTTTCCTTTGAAGCATTAGATTGACTAATGTCTACTAGACACTTCTCATCAGACTTAGTGACATTCCTTGTTTATGGAATTCATGGGACTGCTTCCCTATTGTGCTCTTACTTGGTAATAAGGCATGAAGTATATCCTTAAATTCTCTCTCTCAAGCTCAACTTTAAAGAAACCAAAATAATTCTTCAAGATAACAAACAAGCAGGTAGCTTAGTCAAGTTTTGCATTTAGGTGATTCTATTAGTTTTCTAGTGCTGCCGTAACAACACCACACATACATACACACACACACACACACACACACACACACACACACACACACACTTACTTGATGGCTTAGAGGGCAGGAATTAAGAAGTCCAAAGTCAATGACAGTTAAGAAGTCCAAAGTCAATGAGTCAGCTGGACCTCGGAAGCTCTGGGAGTGTCTCCTGGCCTGGCCCTCATACCTGGTGGCTACTGTGAGTCAGGGTGTTTCTTTTCCACTGATGCCTCACTCCAGGCTCACCCCAGCCTCTGTCTCCCTGTGCCTGCTCTGTTCTTACAAGATTGTCATCAGTCGGATTTAGACGAAGGGCATATCTAGTCCAGCAAATAGTAACTACTTAATAAATATCAGATAATAGCTTCAAAGGAGAAAAACAACAGAGGTGGATGTTACTTTAAAATAAGCCTAGTGTTGGCCCCAAAAACTGCAATGCTGAGGTCACGGGGTTAGGTTGATATGGTGTAGTAAGTGAACAATGAATCATCCTCATGAATAATGACTTCTCTTCAGTAAGTTCAGGGACAGAAAGCATGGCTGCCCTTTAAGCCCTATTTATCTCCAAAGACCCCATTTCCAACTAACTTCACAGTCAAACACCTGGGGGTCAAGGTCAATATATTTTGGTGGAGGACAGAGTTCAAACCACAATGATCAAACTTTAGTATCATCTCTTAACATCTCCTTTGCTGTTTGGAAGACCAGGCCCTCCCTGCCATCTTTGGCATCCCGCCATGCTTCCAACCTCATGCTTTGTCTCTTTTGCTCAGAGTAATATGCTATGCAGTCAGACTCTCCTCTAGGCAACTAGGCAACTAGGCAACTAGGCAGCCATGATAAAGACCTCTTTCCCCCTAAGCCCAATAGATGATGTTTTGGAGCTGAGGGTGTGGCCCTGTTACTAGAGCACTTCCCTAGCATGTGTAGTACCCTAGGTCCTGTTCCCAGAACCAAATAAACCGGGGGTGTGGCCCCCTCTGCAGCCTCGACACTCTGGAGGGAGGTGACACTGTGGACACTCTGGAGGGAGGTGACACTGTGGACATTCTGGAGGGAGGTGACACTGTGGACACTGGAGGGAGGTGACACACTGTGGACACTGTGGAGGGAGGTGACACTGTGGACATTGTGGAGGGAGGTGACACATTGTGGACACTGGAGGGAGGTGACACACTGTGGACACTGTGGAGGGAGGTGACACTGTGGACACTGGAGGGAGGTGACACACTGTGGACACTGTGGAGGGAGGTGACACACTGTGGACACTGTGGAGGGAGGTGACACTGTGGACACTGGAGGGAGGTGACACACTGTGGACACTCTGGAGGGAGGTGACGTACTGAGCACTCTAGAGGGTAAGGCAAGAGCATGTGAAGTTCCAGATCATCCCGCTACAGTGCGAGTTTGAGACCAGCCTGGAAAGCACAAGACTCTATCTAGGGGCTGAAGAGATGGCTCCGCAGTTAAGAGTGAGCAGTACTCCCACAGGGGAGCCGAGTTAGTCCCCAGCACCCATATCAGGCAGTTCACAAATCCTATAACTCCAGCTTCAGACATCCAGCTCCTCTCCCTCCACAGGTACTGCACACACACACACACACACACACACACACACACACACACACACGCACCTTAACTTAAAATAAGAAAATACATCTGAAGAAAGACTCTGTCTAAAAGCAACAATAAAAAGATAGTTTCATTTCTTTAAAGGAACAATTAACCAACTTAGTAAAATGCAGTTTTATCTGCTCTGATATTTTTCTATTAATATTTTCTAGGAATGTGCTTCCATGAGTTAAGAGTAAATAAGTAGAAACAGAAAGCAAGTCACTGTTATAGCTCTCAGGTCATACCACAGAAAATAACTTTAGGATTATATTCATTGAACCAATATATATAGTGACAGATAATCCAGACCTATCCATCCCTGCATCTGGCCCCTTGTTATGTTAATGTAAACATACACAAAAATGATGACTTCCTTTTCGTAGTTGGCAATTACCCTATGCAGCCTGATGTGGTAGATAAAAAGTATAAATTCCGCTTTTCTATTTTCAAAACTCTCATCCATTTTCATAGATCAAAGATAAGTCAGCCTGCCTGTCAACTTTGATTGATAATACCCAGGCAGAAGCTGTTCATGCACCGAATATTACAAGAGTTGTATACACGCATAAAATGTGAAATCTTTAGGATATTACTCTAATTGTATATTAAAATTGGGCCAGACTGACTTCTGGCCATGTTGGAGCAACAGGTGGATTTCATGAGCCAGTGACTTGGATAAAATATGTAACCATTTCACCAGTTAGACAACAGACAGCATGGCATTGTGGTTCATCTAGAAAGAAAAGAAAATACCCTAGGATGGGCCCAGCTTGTCTGGGGATGCCTCCTGGTCACCACCCCTGGAAGAGAAAGCCCCAGGAAAGCCTGGCAGTCTTGCTAACCTGAGGAACCACATCAGCATTTGGAGGCTGTGCTTGATAGAGTTTATGGGACTGACGACCACAGAGAAAGCCACTACCCGGGGAGAGCGATTCAAGTCCTTCAAGTGTTTAGCTGAGCAGCGAGTGAGCTGGCAAAAGAAACTTCACCAAGGCTGAGAAAGAACAAATGGAATAATTCCTGTTCCCACCCAGAAGTGAGAATCATTTACGTTCCCACCAGCCAGAGAGGGAGAGCTTTATACCCATATGTCAGCCATACAAGTCTCAGAGAATATCCTGAATGTGAGAATAAAATAAGCCCTGAAATATGCTCGGGTCTGAACCCACTGAATCAAAGCTTTATGGTCTCGGCAAGCTCGGATTAGAAACGGGTTGTCTTCATCTGTTTCAAAGAACCTATGGAATCCTACAATTTTCCCCGACTTGGGAGAGAATGACGAAGTGCTGTCCTGTTGGAGCCAGGAGTGGTGACGATGGCGTCTATCAGTGGTGTTGGAGACTCAGTATGTGCTAGCGCGGTAGAGGTGAAAAGGAAATAATACATCTGCCTCCTTAGTTTTCTCACTACTGTGTCAAAATATCTGAAAAACGATTTGAAGCATTTATTCTGGCTCACCATATGAGGGTCCACTCCATACGGCAGGAAGCTATGGCGGCAGAAGTATGAGGCAGCTGGTCATTCTGTGGCAGCCTTCAGGAAGCAAGGAGCGAGATGAACACTGGCGCTCGGTTCTTTCCCCCTTTTACTTCAGTCCAGGCCCCCCTTCCAGGGAATGATGCTGCCAATATTTAGGGTGGCTCTTTTGACATCGTGAAAGCTAGTTTGTAAACTCCTCACAGACATTCTCAGACTCATGTCTCCTAAGTATTCTAGATTGTAAAGTTGACAGTATCATCCTTTATCATGTACATTTTAAAACTACAGAGAAGATGCTAGGGGTAATAAACAGAAATAGTGAATTTACAAAACATACTCAATATATAAAATCTACTACATTTCCCCATATAAGCGATAAATACAAAATGGAGTTAAAATGCCTTTTAAGCTCTGATTTTTATTTTATGTGTATGAACATTTTGCCTGCTTTATGAATGGGCATCATGTGCATACAGTGCCCTTTGAAGGCTAGAAGAGGGTGAGGGATCCCTTGGAATTGGAGTCACAGAGGGTTGTGAAGCCCATGTGTGTGCCTGGCCCTCTGGAAGAACAACATGTGCTCTTTCTAACTGTTATCAGGCCTGGCAAAGCCCTTCCCCACCGAGCCAGCTTCTGCCTTATTGGCGTGACTCCTCTCTAGGCTAGGGTAACTGTCCAGCAAGGCAGGGATCTTTGTCTCCCTGCCTTCCAAGTGCTGGGATTATAAGCTAGTCAGTTTTCACGTGGGTTCTGGGGGATGGACTCACCTCCTATGCTTGCCTGGGGAGCACTTGACCAACTGAGCAATGTCCTCTGTTCTCTAGAAAGGATTCGTACATTAGATCTGAATGGCATGAGGGCTGGGATTCCACTCAGTTAACAGCAGCGGGCACTCAGAGAAATGCTGTTTCCTACAGCAAAAACAACATCTCTGAGGACCTCCGTCCCACTACAGTTGGCCACTGTCCCACCTAGAGACCGCAGAGCACCCGCATTTTCCAGTGCCGGTGTGAAGCTGGTTGTGAATCAACACTTGCAGGGACTGAGACAACCCTATTTGAAATTTCTACTCCAGATGTTTGCCTCTGTCCCTCTTTGCAACGCTGCAGGCATTTTAGCCCCGTACTGTAGCCTTCTGTTCCCTTCGCAGGTCTGGGAACACACAAAGGCCTTCTTCAGGGGAGTGCGAATAGGAGGGGTAAAGATGCCAGCAAAATTGCTACCAAAGCTCAGTGAAAGCCTATCAAGAGGCAGGGAAGGACAACTAGTTCTTCTGAAGGTACACCGGCCATCGGCCCTGACTCAGCAATGAAGAACATTTGGCCTTTCTTGATTACCATATTTAAGGCTGTGAAAGAAGTACCCTGACTCAGAAACACAAATGTGAAGTGAGGCAACATTCCAGTTCCCGTTAGTCAGGAAGGATTAGCCTTTGAAAAGAATGAGGGGAACGACCTCCTCTACGCTCCTCAGTTTTTCAGCTGTGAAAACAGACCTCTTGAGAGAAAGGGCCCAGTCCACAGCCTCATCTTCTGATGCCTGGGCTTTTCTGCCCCAATGCTATCGTGGTCACAGTCACCAGTGTGAGCACTTGGTATCTGAGACATGCTAGCATTGTGGTGAAGTCATCTCAATATTAAAGTTAGAGAAAATAAACATCACTCTAAGGAGTGAAGACTCTGATACTTTCGCTTATTTTGTTGTTGTTTCACCTTTAGCAATACAGGTAAAATTCTTAATGTGTTAGTATTTCAGAACAACACATTTCCCTCTTAGCTTCTCATGGTGCAAAGCTGATGGTCCACTGTTTACATTTCTGGAGATGACAGAAAAGGAACCTGGCTGACTGGGACCGCCTCTGTTCTGCCTCCAGCTTTGTTAACTCTCCTGTCCTCCAAAAATGGCCTAGAGTAGTGAACTCTAGAACTGCATCCTGCAGACAACTAACTCGAGAAATTTGGAGCTTTGCTGAAATGGTTTTACACAGCATTTCTTACTGGGACTCAACTCCACCTCACCTCTGTTGGGGTCTAATGCAGACCCCAAGCACTGTCCTGCATGCCTCTGCTTACCCTGGCCCAGTTTTCTTCCCAAGTGCCCAAATGCACACACATTTTGTAACTACACAGACATAATCCTGGGTTCCATTTTAATACACTTCCATTATTAGTTTCTGGGTCTCTTCAAACTCAAGTTCCCAATATTAAAGACTTAGCGCTCCCTTAATTTTTCACTTTGCTTGGCAGATCATTTAAAAAGACATAAAATATATAATGTAATATATAAATGGTATAAGCAGAAAAAGACTAATAGTTAAGACTCGGTCCTGTGTCTTACCAACCAGTTATGAGGCCCTGGGAAAACTTGACTGGCTTGAGCCTTAACTTTTTAATTTATGTAATTGTCCTAGATACTTCTCTCTGTGTCTCATGGGCAGATTGTAAAGCAAAAATGTGGTGATGGTAATCACCTAGTATTAAAAAAACAAACATATTCTTTTTTAAAATGTTTTTTTATTTCTTTTATTTTTGAGATTGTAATTATATAATACTCCCTTTCATTTCCTCCCTCCAAATCCTCCCGGATACCCCTCCTCACTGTCTTTCCAATTCATAGCTTTTTTCATTAATTATTGTTACATGCATATATGTTTACATATATACATACATTTTCCTAAATATAACCTGCTTCATCCATAAAATGTTACTTGTATGTATGCTTTTGGGGCTAACAGTTTGGTATCAGATAGCCAATAAGCGTATCTTAGTTGTCTGTAGTTCATTCTGTGGAGTTGAGTCCTTGTGGGCTTTCCTCCATTGCTATGGCTTCTGTATTGGCGTCATCCTTGTTCAGTTCATGTTTAGGCAGTCAGGTTGTTAAGACTTTATGGGTTTAGCTTCTGACATTGCTAGGAGATACAGTCTCACAGCAAACTGCTTGATCCCCTGGCTCTTAAAATCTTTCTGTCTCTTCCACAGTGTTCTCTGAGCCTTAGATGTGGGAGTCGATTTTTAGATGTTTCTGTTGGGACTGGGCTCTACAACTCTGTATTTTGACTGGTTATAGTTTTCTGTGATGGTCTCCATCTGTTGCAAAGAAATTTCCTTGATGAGTGGTAAGGAGTGTACTTATCTGTAGATATAAGGACAAATATTTAGAACATAGTTAGGAATTATGCTGGTTTAGTAAGGTGACAGTTGTAGGTACTCCAAGATCTGGAACTTCACTAGGTTTCTAGTACCAGGCATGATTTTCTTCTTGTTGAGTGTGTCTTAAGTCCAATTAGAGAACTATTGGTTACCTCCAAATATGATTGCCTGATTATTATTATATATTAGTATTATGCCATAGTACTGCATCCGTAGGGTTATCATGCCATGCTGGTCACTGTTGTGGGTCCTAGACCACACAGCCAGATAGGATTATTGATTGCTTCCTGTTAGAAACTTGCATGGTACCATCTAATACCATGAAAGCTAGTCCTCGGGGAAGAGGCATTCAGGTCAGTACTAGTTTGGGGACCACTGACCGCTGTGTCTGAAATGTATGTTGTCTTCAGCAATAGGGAGTTACCTTCCATCACTGGGTGGGCAGCAGCTAAGGGCAATAGTAATTAATAGTCTGCTATGTTTTGGGAGTCTCTTAGACAACTCTGACCAATAATTCAAAATAAGGCTTCTCATGCCTGATGGTGGTTTGTGTTGGGTAGTCTTTGTCTCTTGAGGGGTAGCATTGTCAGCCCAGATGAGAAAACTTTATTTAAACTATATATGTATATTTATATGTGTGTGGAGTGTATTCATAGACTTACATGTATCATAGGTTTTTATGTTAGGTAGTTAATAGTATGATTCCTTATGAATTTTCAGACATCGTTACTGTTATTCTACCCTCTTTCCTTCTTCTGTATTTATCTACCCCCTTTTACCATCTCCTTGATCAGATCTCTTGCATCCCGCTATTTCCCTCTCTAATCCTCTCCCATCTCCCTACCCAGGCAATGGTCTCTTTCTAATTCCTGGTTTCTGAAAGTAGTCCAGGATATGTATTTACATCTGAAGATTTGGAGCTAGGAGCCTCCAATTAGGGAGGACATGTGACATTTATCTTTCTGGGTCTCAATTACCTCACTTGGTATGTATTTTTCCAGTTCTAACCATCTATCTGCAAAGTTCATGATTTCATTTTTCTTTACAACTGACTAGTACTCCAGAGTATATATGGACCACATTTTCATTATCAATTATGTAAATAATTAATTATGTAAATAAATAAATAAATGTCATCAATTGATAGACATTTAGATTGTTCCCATTTCCTAGATATTGTGAATGAACATGACTGGAAAGTATCTGTGGAGTAGGATGTCAAGTACTTTGGGCATCTGCAGGGAGTGGTACAGCTGGGTAATATGGCAGAATTTATTTATTTGAGAATTCTCCACACTGATTTCCATAATGGCTGCATCAGTTTGCAATCCCGCCAACAGTGAGTGCGGGTTTCCTTTTCTGCACACCCCCTACCTATACCATATTTGCTGATGGTTGCTTTGTTGGTCTTTGCCATTCTGATTGGGAAAAGATGGACTCTCAAAGTTGTTTTGATTTGCATGTCGAGAAGTTTTCTGGTAGAATTTTAAGTTTTCCAGCATAATGGAGTATAAGTTTATAAAGTATTCACTTATAATATTCCAAGTTTCTTTGATGTCTGTTGTAATGTTTCCCTGTTCATTTCTGATTCTTTTAATTTGGCCCCCTCTTTCTCTTTTGGTTAGTTGGGCCAAGGACTTGTCAACCGTATTTATCACCAGCTCCTCAATTCACCCATTCTTAGTATTATTTTCTCTGTTTCTATTTCACTGATTTCTGTTCTGATTTTCCTTCTTTCTTGCTGTTGACTGGGTTTGGATTTGGTTTGTTCTTGGTTTTCCAGCATTTTAAACTGCATCATTAATCCATTTATTTGTGCTCTTTCTGATTTTTTAATGTGGACACTTAGAGCTATAAATTTCCTTCGTAGGACTTTTAACCTGTCCCAGAGATTTTGTTGTGTTGTTCCAGGAAAGTTTTACTGATTTCTTGATTACTTCTTTGGCCCATTCATCATTAAGTAGTAAGTTGTTTAATCTCCATAAGTTTGCATATTAACTAGACATTTGTTTGCTGACAATTTCAAATTTTATTGCATTGTGGTCAGAGAAGTTACAAGGAGTTGTCTGAATGTTTTTGAATTTGTAACGACTTGTTTTGTTTCTCAGGATGCAGTCTATTTTTAGAAAGCTTCATGTGTAGACTGAAGTTTCTCGGTCCCACCCGGTCCTGCCTGGGCAGCAGCCGTTTTAATAGAATAATTACTCAGAGGCTTAATATTAATTACAAACTGTTTGGCCTGTGGCTCAGGCTTGTATTAGCTAGCTCTTACATCTTAAATCAACTCATATTTATTAGTCTATACATCGCCACATGTCTTGTGGCTTTACCTGTGTCTGTTACATCTTGCTTTCCCATGACTCTCAGCATCTGCTCTGACTCTACCTTCCTTCTCCCTGTATCTTTGCTTGGATTTCCCAGCTGGCTATAACCTGTCTTGCCATAGGCCAAAACAGCTTCTTTATTAACCAATAGTAGCAACACATATTCACAGCGTACAGAAAGACCATCCCACAGCTTCCATGTGTTGCTCAGTAGAAGGTGTATTCTTTAGTATTTGAATGGAATATTCTGTAGATACTTGTTAAGTCCATTTGATATATGATGTCAATTAATTCTGATGTTTCTCTGTTTTTTGTCCAGATAACCTATTAGAGAAAGTGTGGTATTCAATCACCTACTACTAATGAATTGATATTAATCTGTGTCTTTAAAATCCAGTAGTATATTTTGTTTTATAAAATTGGGTGCTGCAGAGTTTGGTGCATGTAAGTTGAGGATAGTAATGTCTTCTTGACTGTTCCCTTGATTAGAATGAAGTGTTTCTCTTTAATTCTTCTGATTAGTTTTACTTTGTAGTCTCTTTTGCCAGATATCAGGACAGCAATCTGCTTGCTTCCTATTTCCATTTGATTAGAGTACTTTTGTCCATCCTTTTACTCTAATGTGGAGGCTCTCTTTAGAGCTGTGTTTCTTGTGGACAATGGGTAGATGGATTTTGCTTCTTAATCGCTCAGTCATTCTGTGTCTTCTGATTGGAGAATTGAGGCCCTTGATATTTAGAGGTTTTTTTGTGATATGTTCATTGCAGTCATCATTTTGTTGGTTTTGGTGGTGTGTGCTTGGTAATACTTTGTGTTTTAATAATTATGGCTTAGTAGTTCTTTCTAAAGTCTCTCTGCTACATTCATTGCTCTATTCACTTTGAAATATTGTTTCCTATATTTTCTTTAGGTTTAGTTTGTTGGGTATAATTTTTAGGCTGTTTATATAATGCGAAGTTTTTCTTTCTCCTTCAGTTATAGTGGATAGTTTTGCTGGTTTCAATGTTTTTAATTGAAATAGAATTACATCACTTTCTCCCCCCACTTTTCTCCTTCCAGCCCCTCCCAGCTACCCTTCCTTAAACCCCTCCCATAACCCCCATTCTCAGCCTCTTTTTCATTTATGATTACGGTTACCTCCATGTATGTGTATGCATAGATATGCATAAGTAGAACCTACTGAGTCTGCTATTTGTGTGTGTATGGTTCCAAGCTGACTTGGACAACCAATAAGGGGCTCATCTCTGAGGAAAGCTAATTCTTCTTCTAGAAGTCATTAGTTGGCTGTAGTTCTTTGTCTAAGGGTGGGACCCCACAATAATTTCCCCCTTCTGTGCTAACTTATCTATTGATATTGCCATTGTTTTGGCATTTTTTATGCAGCCATTTCTAGGAGAGACTTTCACAGCAGACTTCCTGGTGTTCTGGCTTTTACAGTCTTTCCAAGCCCTCTCCCATGATATCCCCTGAGTTACGGATGCAGGAACTGTAACATAGATGTGTCCACTGTGGCTGGGCTCCCACAGTCTGCTGTCTCTGCATTTTTTCCAGTTGTGGTTTTCTCTATATATTTGCTGTAAAGAGAGGCTTCCTTGATGAGGTACCTGTGGGTATCAGGATAAGATTGAGAATGTAGTAAGAAATCACAGCCTAGCCAAGTGACAGTAGAGGATTCTTTTCTAATGTCCATGACCTCATTAAGACCAGGAAGCTGGCTTGGTTTCTGGCACAAGGTGTGATTTCCCTCCTGTTGAGCGGGCCTTAAGTCCACTTAGACAGCTGTTAGTTGCTAACACACAAGTGCCACTTCTTATATTTGCTGTACCTCATAGGTGTTGTATCTGGGTAGGACTGGCTAATTGTTTCCCTCCATTGGCTGCTTGCTTAGTATTTTCTGGAATCTAGACTGCAGGAAAGAGACTTTCCAGTAGAATCACTTGAATCCTCTGTCCTGAGTGTGTGGTGTCTTCAGCAATAGGGGCCACCTTCAACCCCTGAGAGGTAACGAAGGGTAACAGTAATAGTCTATATTGTTCAGGGAGTCACTTGGACTACTGGAACTTTTGTTAATCTGTAGTTCTTGTGGGGAACATTGTCAGCCCAATGGCAATAATTAAGTTGCTTAACTTCCTTTACAATAAAGAATATATATGAATATATAACATATACATATATGTGTGTGTATATAGCTTATATATACACATATGTATATGCACACACACACATATATATACATGTGTGTATATATATATATGTATGTATATATCCACTTTCAAGCAGTCATTAGTTGCCTATAGTTTTTTTTCTAAGGGTGGGACGCCCACAAAAATTTCCCCCTTCCATGCTCACATATCTATTGATATTGCATTGTTCTAGTCTTGTTTATGAAGCCATTTCTAAAAGATACTATTTCATAGCAGACTTTCTGGTGTGTATATGTATGTGTGTGTATTTATGTGTGTGTACACATGTGTATATACATACATGTATATGTATTGAGTATAATTTTAGGAAAATATAAAAGAGTATGATTCCTCAAGGCTTTATCAAACAGCTTTGATGTTATTTCTCCTGTATTGGCCAATATAGAAGGTAAAAGTATTCTAATTGGAAGGATAAATTAATTTAATTATCATCAGCAGCTTTATAAATTCAGAACATTCCATGCAGTTTATTAAGAGGAATCATAAATTGAACAGCTTTTAGTGCTCTAGTTGAAATGGACCTTATCACTAAGTTTATCATTTATGATCTTGAAACTTGATCCTGTAGTGTAAACTTTTTCTTGAAATGACCTCATCTTTAAAAGCAAATAATCTCAAAATTCCAGGAAAGGATTCTTTCCTGCCAAACACATCATAGACGCAAAAGTCATGGTGACACCATCGTTCTAGAGTTCCCGTGGTCTTAAAGTCTCCTTGAGAACTAATAATCACATAGGTACAGCTGAGCACAGCCTGGAAATGTGGATGTAGTTTTTTTACAATTATTACTACTATATTATTACTATTATTATATCATACAGCAATGCAATGTACTTAGATCATATCCATCCTCCTTCCCTCACTCCAGATCTTCCTGGACCCTCCCACATCTTTCTCCCAACTTCATTCATCCCTCCTCTTCCTCTGAGGTAAAAGTATAGTATTTGGTTTTCTGGTTCATGGTTGTGATGAATTAGCTACATGAGCTGAGCTGAGTTTGTGACTACCCTTCCTTTCCCTTCTTTATTCACAAAACCAGAGAGCCTTTGAGACTCTGATGAGGCTGAGTTGGCTCTTGTGACCTCCTTGCCCCAGATTTTCCCTAGCAACACCATGAGCCTCTCTGTGGAACTTAGGGGTTCCCATACCACTGACTACAGCTCTTCTAGAATACTTTATGGTCCTGTTACCATTCCCTAAAGCTGTATGTGTCATTGTATAAAAATTAACTGCTATGCATTTTAATTTATATGATGCTTTTCAAACATTTGCACAATTACTTTTCTTTTCACTGCAAAATTTTATTCTCTTGTGAGGGGTCTAGATAGTTTCCACTGATGGCATTAGAGACTTCCATTCAACATGGAACCTCACTCAGTATTCCTGCCCATGTATTCATTACATTCCCCATGACTTTGCTCAAATGCTTGACAAGAAACAGCGCCAAGAAGGGAAGGGTTTATTTAGGTTCCTGGTTTGAGGATGCTGCCCATCGTGGAGGGAAGGCATGGCCATTGGAGAGGCATTAGCCTCTGCTGGTAGGAACGTGATGCTTCTCTTCTATACTTTGGCAAAACAGGAAACAGGAATTAGAGCCCAGCCTCAGGACCCCCAAGACCTACACTCAGTGACCCACTTTTTCCAGCAAGGCTTTACTTCCTAAAGGCCCTACAATCTACCAAACAGCACCTCCATCTGGGAATGAGTGTTTGACATGCCAGCCTGTGAGACATTTTGTACTCAAAAGGTCATACTGTCCCATCTATTAAGTATTCACTTCTACAGTCTCAATTTTTGCTGTCACTCAAATAAACTCCCCCAAAGCTATATCCAAGCCCCTATGATTACACACATGGACCTCATTGCCTGTAGTTATTTCTCTGCTAGCCATCTACCTGCATGTAGCTTTAAACAGTCATACTACTCTTTATATAGCCATCTTCCACATTCAAATCAATTCTCAGTGGGCTAGTACACATCCATATTTCTTAGGCAGGAGGAGTAGCTTTAGTTCAGCTTTGAGCGACTCTGTAGTAAATCACACACAGAAGCCTATGATGAGGTGAAACTGAGTTCACACAAGCCCCCAGATGGAGTGAACAACATCACTCTAACCACAAACAGATCTAAACCCTTCCCTGATAGATCCAGCATGGGGAGGATGGGCAGGAATGTGAGTTGAGTGTGGAGAAATTTTTACCATTGCTGCACTGAAGTGCTGGGAAGACTTTCCCTCATAAAACTTTATTTCTGTTTAGACTTTTATTTTCTGGGAAATTGGGAGCTCTTGTTTGTTTGAAGTTTTTTTTTTTTTTTTTTTTTTCCTGGAGTACCCACCATGGGCTTGAGCATAATGTCCTGGAACAAAACATTCCCAGGAGAGACTTGAGTGGAGAGACAGAAGCAAGGTCGTTTTTCCAAACAGCCTCAGCAGTTAGCCTGTCTCCAAGTCTTTTCCCAGAAGCCCAAAAGAGGTGATTCAGGTTAAACTGCAGACTCTTTAAATGCGGCAGAGCACCCTGCATACTCCCCGCTCATTATTACAGTGGACAACACATTGGCTTTGCGGTGGGGTGAGGTGGGAGGGGCTGTAAGATCAGCTTGAGGGCTCACTACATGTTGCCTTGGAGCTGTCTTCAGCACAGAGCGATACACTTGAGGTCCTTGACAGACAACTCCTGGACATTCTTTGTTTCAACAGTCCACAAGTTTTCAGTGTTACTAGCAGAGGGAAGAACATCAATTTGTTGAGGATGAAAAACATTTAAATTGAAAAATGAGAATGATGCAGTTCTCAAGGACAGGGCTGGACAGCATCTGTTGTGGCTACGGGCTGAGAGCATCAGCATGCTGCTCGAAGGATCCAGATGCATAAAGGAGCCAATCAATGACTGTGACAGATTCAGTAGCTTCATGTAAGCAGGGAACAGTCATGAGGGGGCAAGGGGGCTTCCAGACAATGGGAACACAGGGCCACGTTCTCATTGTAAGGGTTGAACCCTCCACACAGTTCAGGAAAAGGTCTAGGTGGAGCCTCGAAGCTCAGTGTTCTAAAGAAAAGTTTTAGACCATCTAAATCTGAAAGTTGTATGGTTAAGTGGAAACACAGTGAAATTTAGTAGACATCAAATCACCAGCACATGCGTATTTGGTAACTTGGCCTCATTAAGCTTAGGCCCATTTTTAAGGCAACTTATTTTAATTTTTTAATTAATGTTTGTACCGTAGGCTGGCCTTGAACTCACTACATAGCTGAGGCTGACCTTGAACTCCTGATTCTTCTGCCTTCATTTCTCTAGTGCTGGGATTATAGGTGTGACTGCACCACCACATGTAGCTAAGGAATCTATTCTTCAAAGAACATGTTAATCTATTCAAATGGGCTCCATTCACCCTGTGTTATGTCTCTTATAATAATAAAAAGTGAGGGGCCCTGACTGAGGACTGTGAGCGTGGATTATCCTGTTTGACACTCACAGCCTGTGAGGTTGGGACCAGTCACCTGCTGTGCAGATTAGAGACAGAGTCCTTTATGTCAGAAAGAGCCTAAACTCAGGCAGCAGGACACCCAAGCTGAAACTCCACTGTTTCTACAGGAGACATGAGAAAGATACAGAAAGAAGTCTGTAAGGACTTCTAATGAACACATGAAATGAATCTTAGGGGGCACCACCATTTAACAGTAATCTGAAAACTGTCCAAGCACTGATAACACAAATGATTCTAACCGCAAAGGAACATGGAATTTACTCTATGAATGTCTCCTGATGCACAGAGGAGACTGAGCAGCAGCTTGAACATGACAGCCCTCCCCGCAGAACATTGGGAAATGATGATGTAGTAGATGGGGACATGATTTAACATAGGAAAGTCTTTTATGATCTGAAAAATATGCTCACATTCTGAAGCTCTAGATTGGACCCGAGGTGCATGTATTTGGAGAAATTAATGAGTCTTCTTGCCTTCCCCAAGCCATGGAAAATATGGTAGCTAGACTCCAGGATTTCAGAAAAAAACAAAAAACAAAAAACTGAAGATGAAATAAATAATACCCTATCTTATTAACTTCTCTATGATTTTGGAAAAGAACATCATGTTTTATTTCCAGTCAATAAACTCATTCAACTTGGAGAACATTGCTATTTCTCAGCTAATGGGCAGGAAGTAAGAATAGACAAGTATGCCGAGAGTTTCCTATAATGCATTTGTTGTTTATGTTGAAACTAATTTTATAACTAATGGGTACTTACTGGAAATGCAGGGAAATGTAGGGTACTCGGTACTACTACCCAGTTATCGCGATTTCTTTTTTCATTTTATTAAAAAATAAAACTCAGAAGTAAATATTAGGAAATAAACCTGAGCTATCCATGGAGCAATGAAGACATCTGTTCTCTCCCCACTTCCTGGCTTGAAAGGGCCACTCAACCTCTCAGCTCCACCCCTTCCTCCTCTGTGTGTCCTTCTGTCTCCCTCCAGGAAACTCGATGGTCCACTCCAGCTGACTGTGGACTCCACCCTCAGAACTGAGGTCCGACTCCGCTGGTGGTCTTGGAGCAATCAACACAGTAAGTCTCCCCCAATGCCAGCAACATCACTGACTTTTTCAGCACTGTGAACAGAGACTGACTTAGCTCATGGTCTCACAGGGTCTGTGGGTGCTCGGCCTCACACACTTGGGCAGAACATCATGGTGGCAGGAGCGTGAGACAGGAGACAGCTCTTCACCTCATAGTGGACAAGAAGGAGAGGGAGGAAAACAGGAATGGACTAAGGACAAGATATCTCCAAAACCTGGCTGGGCCCAGTAACCACTATTTTCCAATGAGGTTCTATCTCCTACAATTTCCAGAACATTCTGCAATAGCTCTTCCAGCTGAAAATGAAGCCTTTGTGCAGGATGCTTCATAGCCAACCCACAATATCAGATGGGCTGTTGACACTTGCAAAGAGTTGTACTTAACAGACACCTTGTCCTGTTTTCAATTTGACCAAGTATAGCAGAGGTGCTCTAGACTTTAAATCCACGCCAGGCTCCACCACAAACATTTCTTCACTCCAATACCATCTTCCTGGTCTCAACAGAGAAATGGGAGTCATCTACATTGCTAGTACTAGTGCTTTTTAGGCATGGTCTTTGATATTCCAGATTTACTTGCTCTGTAAGTAATGATGACCTTGGATTTCAGCTAGTCTGTGTCTACCTCTCTAGTACTCAGATCACAGAAATGGGCTTCAATTGTGCTAGGTAAACACTCTACCAAGGAGGGGCATCCCTAACCCTACATGACGTGTGTGTGTGTGTGTGTGTGTGTGTGTTTACATGAGATGAGAGCCAGAGCTTTTTCAAAAAGCATATGACATAAATGTCCATATCATAATTAATGGCAGGCATTCACCCTATATAGGTGAAACAGTTTCCTTAATTTCTTGTTACTTATCTCTATTTATTTATTTATTTATCAAGACAAGATCTCGCTATGTATCTCAGGTTGGCTTTGAACTCATAATCCCCCTGCCTGTGCCTACGGACTACTGGGATTACAGGCAAGCATAACCATGCCTGCCTGCCTGCCTGCCTGTGGCCATGTCAGAGGAGCAGCAGGTGGTAATTGACTTCAGGAGTTTGGTCCACCAGAATGCAAAGCACTGATGGGTGAATCTCAGAAAGGCAAAGCCCTGAGGGCTTCAGCTCCAGAATGCCTCTTGCTACTGCTGTGCCTTTAAATGTTTGCTGCCGCCATTTTTTCTCTGGTATCTGGCACGGTGTGAATGGGTGTTGGGGGAATCCCCATTGCCTTTAATGTAGTGTGATTATCTCATGAAAATATCCCATTCTAGTGGGCATTTTTACCTGTGGATTATTATGAAGATGATTTCCTCTGAGGCTGTACTGTTATTTAAGTAATAATTTATACAATAATAGTGTTAGTTTAAACAGAATTTTGATGATTAAGGATTTCTAACAAATGTAATATGAGATTATGATAGAGGTTAGTGGGAAAATTAATATAGGTAAAGGCAAGATATAGTGTTGCCCCCGCCTCTGATGAAGCAGGGCCTGCAGAGGGTAGAAAACAGGACCCAGGAAGTGTCACACAGTTAGAACTTACGAGTTCTACTTGAGAAGCCATATAGACTGTGGCTTAGGTTAATGATAAAGGAAAACGATCAAGTCCCAGGAGTTAGCTCAAGTTCTTTTTGATATTGTGGAATGTGTTCACAGTTTTCAGTGCACATCATAACTAAAACAAAGCTTCAAAAAATTGACTTTCATGTAACTAGAAAACAAAGAATTAGATGGTTAGTTAAGATAATTGTACAGGACTCTAAAATATGAAAAGTGAAACTAGTAACTTTTTTTCTGGCAATTATAAAAACTATTGCCTATGTAAATGGTTATGGCTGAAAGGCTCCTGATCTATGAGAAATCTAAAAGAGAAGTGTTTAACTGTGTGTGGGTCCTTGGGGATAATTTGTTTTTACCTGTAATGTGTAAAATATTTAATCATGCAAGGGGTATGGGCAACGTGCTGTTTTTTACTTGTATTCATTGTAATCATTCACTTAAAAGATAGGATGTAACCACATTGTAATTTTTATGTTGATTAAAAGGTTTTTCTGGGGTGTATAAGCTGTAAGGGGAAATAAAGGCACAGAAGGAAAACAGCGGGGGTGATGTGGAAGGAAAGGAAGTCTTCGGGAAACAACAGAAGGGAAACACCCGGGTAGAACAACAGAACAGAAAAGGAACAGAGTAGAACAAACAACAGGAAGAAGAATAAAACTAAGGCTTGGCCCTCAAAAAAGTCCAAGTGTGTCTGCTTGTCTGTCCAGCTGTTTGCCTACTCTGCATCTCCTCTTCAGTTTCTCTGACCTGTTGAAGGCTTGCCATTCATCAGCACCCTAGGTGAGATCCTGACTTGTTGGAGATGTGTGTGTGTGTGTGTGTGTGTGTGTGTGTGTGTGTGTGTGTTTTTCTCTTTTTCAATGGCCCCAGAGAATTAAATTTTACTCCCTCAGATAGAAAAGCCAATTGAGTGATTAGTCCTCCCACTCCATGGCTCCCCTTCAATTCCTGAGCTTCGGAGGGCTGCTCTGTGTAGCTAGAGTTTTCCTGCCTGGCCCACAGTCAGGACAAATCTCTCTCACCTGCCAGTCCCACAGCCACTCAGACCCAACCAAGTAAACACAGAGACTTATATTGGTTTCAAACTGTATGGCCGTGGCAGGCTTCTTGCTAACTGTTTTTACAGCTTAAATTAATCCATTTCTATTAATCTATACCTTGCCACGTGGCTTGTGGCTTACCGGCATCTTCACATGCTGTTTCTCATTGTGGCAGCTGGTAGTATCTCTGACTCAGCCTTCCACTTCCCAGCTTTATTCTCCTCCTTGTCTCGCCTATACTTTCTCCTGCCTGACTACTGGCCAATCAGTGTTTTATTTACCAACCAATCAGAGAAACACATTTGCCATGCAGAACATCCCACAGCAGCTCTGTACAGCAAGCAGCATACCATATGACTTGTATGGAATCCAATTTCTCAGACACACACACACACACACACACACACACACACACACACACACGCACACAGAGAGAGAGAGAGAGAGAGAGAGAGACAGACAGACAGACAGACAGACAGACAGACACAGACACAGACACAGACACAGACAGACACAGACAGACACAGACAGACACAGACAGACACAGAGAGAGACAGACAGACAGACAGACAGACATACCTAGGGGAGGAGGGATAAGAGACACTCATTAATAATATTGGAAATCTTCCAGAGCTGACCAGCTAACTATAAGCCAATAGACTGTCCTGTAGTTGTAGCTACCACAAACTTCACTGGTATTGTTTGTGAGGGTGAAAGAAAAGGAAAGATAAGACTCTGACTTACTATCTGACTCACTGTTCTGTGTCCATTTTTTCTTTGTTTACATCTGGATTATACATTTTGGGAGTTGGAGGAAACCTCTGATCCCCATCCATAAGAAATGTGGAGCCACACACATAAGGGAATGCAATCTGAATTGGAGGAAGGCTGGTCTTCCATGTAAGTCTGAATGTAGAAAATCTTGGGCTGATACCTCATGTGGCCAGCTCTAGGGCATATCTGTTTCAGGTTTATTCATGCTACCTGTGTGTTATTCTATAAAGGGATGCTAACTCAGGCTTAATCAAGGTGCTTACTGAGACTAGCTTGGTTAGAAAGCCATTGATTTCACCAGCAACTCTTCTTATGCTCAATGTTCACGCCACAAAAAACATACTAAGTTATGTTTTCAGACTTGATATCAAACTGTAAGACATCCAGATATGGTCCAGATTCTCACACTAGGTTATGTAATTCTGAGCAAGCAAGTTAACATTTCTGAGTCATTTTACCTCATTGTAAAGTAGAGAAAAATGGAGATAACAATGTCCCCCTCCTTCTCATCACAAGAATTTGTTGAAGGTACAGAAGTAGACACATCAGTTTGTGTCTGCTCACAGAACCATAAAGTCCTGCAGATATTTTAAACAGGGAGGCTTTCATGCATCCAACTTGATTTTATTGAGTCATATAGGACTGTACAGCTTCATCCTTCTGGCCACATGTGGCCAAAGATAGCTATGAATGGGGTCCAGTACAAAATCATAAACTGACTTAAAGCATTGAGAGTTTGTATTCTTCTTGTGATTTGATTGTATGGTTCTTGAATGTGAACTTTTTAGAGGATGGCATTATGTTGTAACCTGCAATGCTGGATCTCTTACACCTTGCTTTCCATGAAGGATAAACCAGTGTGTCAGACTCTAGGGGTTGGTGTGTTTGGCAGCCCTGTAGACTATTCAGGCATTGGTGGTCCAGCATCAGTATCAACCCAAACTCAAAACAAACTGGGAACCATTTCAAAAAGACACTGTGGGTATTAGCAGATGTTGCCACTCCCCTCCAGGATGATTCAGGGTTTCTTCTAGAATTTTCCTATTCCAGCATGTCAGAAATTCTACAGAGCAGCCCGATCTGTGATAGACACTTGGATCACTGTCATAAAACTCCACTCTGTGTGTCACTCCGCTTGGTGATTTTACAGGTTATTTGGTGACCCTAAGCACAGCGTGCTGAAATTGGGGTGGTGTTCATCTCAAAATCCCCAAGGGGAGTATAAAGCAGGTGGCAACAACTTTCTTTCTTGGGACAAGAAACCCCCAAACATCAGACCCTAGGACTGTCAACAACCCACACCCTTGAATTTTTGTGGTCTCATACATGGCTTCCTAAGAATGTTTCTCAAACTTCTGTAGACTTGTCAAACTTCCACAATATTGTGTAAAAAGGAAGACTGAGCTCTATCAAGTTTCTAGTTCAGCAGGTTTTACATGTATGTAGCTGAGGCTGGGGGATTTAAAAATTGTTTGACAGTTCCATACACTTATCTAATGGACTTAAGTCATTTTCACCCCCATCCCTGCCTTGTCCCCTCCCTCTCCCTGTGGAGTCCTTGTTCTCAATATGTCATCTGCCTCCTACTTCCATGCCATCTTTTTGTGTGTGGACCACTGTTTTTAAAGAGTCTGGTTCTTGTCTGGGTGAGGAGGCCACAAATGGTGACTAGACCATTCGAGAAAGTGACCCCTCTTCCCTCAACAACCATTCACCTAGCTGCCAGTAGCCCTCACAGAGTGCCAGGGCCTCATAGGAGACTCCCCTAGCCTACATGGATTTTGTGTAGATCTTCGTGGACAACCACTATTGCGTGGGGTTCACAAGCACATTGGTCGTGTCATGTTCAGGTGACATTTTTAATTGTACATCTCCCTATCTTCAGCTCTTACGTTCTCTCTGAGTCCTCTTGTACAATCTTCCCTGAGGCTTAAAGATGGACATAGCTGCCCAATTTAGGGCTGAGCACCCACCATTTTATGCTTGGCACTTGGGCCTGTTACAGGCTTCTGCGTTAGTCAATCTGAAGCTGTCCTGCTGAAGGCCAAATGCAGCAGCACTGGTCTACTGTAAACAGGCAGACTTTAAAGGAAGTTTGACAACATAACCATTTAATGGAACACGGCCTATGCTCTACTGACCCAGGGACCTTGGCCAGGTTTACAGAACCAAGGATTGAGCTTCCATCTGTGGAACAGGCCTCAAGTGTTCCCAGATATCAATGTTGTTTGTCTAGGGACCATACTTTGTGAATGAATGCTTTATGAGGCATGCCTAACCTATTGACATTGTGAAATGATGTAACCATCTGAGAAGTTCAAAAACCATGCAATGGGATCAGGTTACAAAAAATAAATCACAAATGCACATGTATATGTATACACACACACACACACACACACACACACACACAGAGACACACACACATACACATACACACAATGCCATAATGTTTAGGATAAGTTTAAGATTTTGAGTTGGGCCTCATTCATAGCTGTCCTCAGCCACATGTGACCCAGAGGCCACAGGTTAGACATACCTGGTGCTTAGAGACACCGAGGGAACCAAAAACTCTGCTGCTGGGAAAGCAGTGCTGATGCTATCATCAGAGTGCACTGGTGGGTTGACCTCATCCTGGATTGCGTTTATAACAGGAATTTTCACCCAATTACATTTACTAAACTCACCTCCTCATCATCCTTTCCTCACAGGTACGACAGCAACTAGATAGTGATGAGCATCAGATGCCTGCACTTCTCTAGATCTTGGCAATGAAATTAATCTCTGATTTGTAGATCAAAGTGCCAACCATAAGACAGTGGGTGCTCAGATGAGATGTTAGGTCACATTTCCATCTAGGGAATTTCTAAGAGCGACCACTTAGTCTTATTATAGTAGAGACCCCAGACCCACAGAATCCATGTCAGAATCCTGCCTATTGCCAGAAAGGTCCTTTCATCTATGTGTCAGAGAGCTGCAAATGCAACAGCAGCCTGTGCCCCTGCGGGATGATCCGACCGTACACTGTGAATGTGTATCACTCTCACTGGTTAATAAAAAAGCTGACAGGCTGGTTGCTGAGCAGGAAGTTAGGCGAGAAAGCCAAACTGAGAATGATGGGAAGAAGGAGGACAGAGTCAAGAGTCGCCAGCCAGATGCAGAGGGAAGAGGAGACAAACATGCCATGCTAGTAAAGGTACAGTCACATAGCATAGTGTAAATAAGGGATATAAGTTAATTTAAAATGTAAGAGCTGTTTAGGAATAAGCCTGAGCTGTTGGCCGAGCATTTACAATTCATATCCAGCCCCTGAGTCAGTTGTTTGAGACTGGAAACATCTGTTTACACTGGGACCCTGTTAGAAACCAGGAGTCATCCAGAGCTAGGAAAGAGAGGCTCTAGGTACATTCGTGTACTTATGTAAGTATTTAAGATGGTGACTTCCTGCTGCTTTCTCTCCCACACAAAACTCTGTGGGTTTTTCTTCCCACTGGAGGAAATTGTTTGGCTGAGAGGGAGGGGTGTTCTGTGATGGGACCCAATCAGCATCCCTTTCTTTGGATTACCCAATCTCTGATCTCACTGTGTGTTTCTTTCAATGAAATTTACCTGAGCTTTGGGGCCTTACTTTGCTTGCATTTTTATTCTTTTGATCTGCAGAGAAAATGAATCTTTTCCTGCACCCCTAGACAGCCTCACCACAATGGAGCTACCTGCCAGTGTGATGCAATCTCATCAGCACTCTGTGGTGGTTTGAGTAAGAATAGCCCTCATAGGCTCATATATTTGAATGCTTAGTTACCAGGAAATGAAACTGTTTGATGGGATTATGATTAGGTGTGGCCTTGTTGAAGTTTGTCCCACTAAAGGTGGGCTTTGAGGTTTCAAAATTGGAGACCAGGCCCATTGTGACTCTGCCTGCAAATCAAAATATAGCTCTTAACTTCTCCAGCACCACCCCTGTTGCCACACTCCCTGCCATGCTGATCATGGACTAAATCTCTGAAACTGTAAGCCAGCCCCCAATTAAATGCTTTCTTTTATAAGACTTGTCTAAGTCAAGTGTCTCTTCACAGCAATAGAGTAGTGACTAAGACATTCTGTGAGCACTTAGCTGGATCAGGATGGCATTTGAGATCATCAACTGTTCAAAGCCAAAGAGTCACAACCTCTAAGTAACATCTGCAGGTGTCTTCTCTCCTCCAGCTATTCTGCTAGACGAATTTAGGTCCTTGCGGGAGGGTTTGCAGAATCCACTCTGGGCTGTATCCCAGAAACCCGCAAGGCTATCCATCTTTGCCTTCGTTCCAAAGGGCCTTGGTCTGTATGCTGTGTATCTCATACTAAAAATTAAGAGAACATGAATACATGTCAGTCTTTTCTCCCCAGCTCTAAACATTTACTGTTATATAGTAAACTGCCAATATATTTTATAATGTAAGAACTTGGTAAAAATAAAATTTGGTCTCAAAATCTCCATCACTGAAACTGACTGCCATTCTATCCTCATTCCCAAATGTTCCTAGTACTAAGTATTCTGCTGACCTGTGCTCCAGCCACTGGGTCCCATCACCCAAATTAGCAGGACTCCTCACTGTGTTCGGTCTTTGTGGGATACCCCATATGGAAGCTGTTCCCACAGTTCTCTAGTTTGTTGTTGTTGTTATTTGTTTTTTGTTTTGTTTTCCCTAAAATGATCAGGCAAAATGTTACCCTTAGAGTAGGCTACCTTCTAGTGATGGGCCTAGAGGCAAAGACAGTGGGATACTCAGGGAAAGAATGATCTAGAGACACATGGATTCTGTGATAACTGAAGCAGGGTAGGCCAGAATCTTTAGACAAGAGGAGGAACTTCTGTAAACAACGGACCTTGGGGAGATTATAGGGAAGATTTGCAGACTCATCTGAATCTGTTCAAATGTCTCCAGTGCCATTTCAGTTCCCAGGTTCTCCCGTGTGACCCGCCAATGCCCTGAGTTGTACCTACAGTACCTAATAAAACACGTTGGTTACACTGCAGTCCTATGACACACAAAGTAGCTTCCTTCCAGCTCAGCAGCATGGCTCTCTTGTTGCCTAAGCACAGACCCAGAGCCTAACATTCTATTAACTCCTTATTTTCTCTCTTTAACTCTCCAGACAGGCAAGCAGCAGCAGCAGCATTGCTAAGAGTCTTCACAATAATCACTTTCAACCTGGTTACAATGGATAGTTCCCCCTCCCTGAACTCTCACATATAAAAGACATTTTATCCCCAGGCCACAAGCCTGGATTTCTAATGTCTTGCTTTTCCATGACTGAGACCTCCTCTTGTTCAAGTGCAGTCTGGTCTAGACAAACCTCAGACTACAAACACTCGAGTCTGTTGTCCAGGGTTCTGTTTGGGGTCAGCTGTTACCTCTAGACTAGCGAGCAGAGAGAGTTCGCTTTAGATTTATGGGACAGAAAAGACTGAGCAGCTGGAGGTGGTTAGAAGTGAGGTTTAGGAGCTGAAAGAGCCAAGTGGTAAGGAAGGAGCTTGAAGTCTGGGAGGCGGCTGTGGACTCTGACCAGAGTCTGCCATGATCTGCAGAGGTATTGATGCACTAGTGTTGGAGATGTAAGACCACAGCTGGAGGGGCACTCAGGGACCTGCACCTCCGCTAGGCAGCCATGCTCAGGGGTCACAACTGCCAGCTAAGTACCAGCACAAATAAGAAAAACATCCCCCTTCTTTCCACTGTCCTCTTTCCCACTTAACCTGCTAGTTACTTTTCCCATTGTTTTTCACACACACACACAGACACACACACACACACACACACAGACACACACACACACACACACACACACACACACACACACACACCCCTGACAAAAAGCAACTTAAGGCAGTAAGTATGTGTTTTTGCTCACATTCAGGGCAATTCAGTCAGCCACAGTGGGTTGGCCATGGCAGTAGGAAAGGGAGATGACTGGTCACATGCGTTCACCATGGGGCCTAGGTTGTAGACTGGAAGCCAGGACTGGCCTTAAAACTTCAAGGCCTGGCCTCAGTGACTAGCTACCCCCTCCAGCAAGGCCCCACTATCTCAAAGTTCAACGACCTCCCAAGCAGCACCACCAGCTGGGGACCAAGTGGACAAACACGAGCCTGTAGGAACATTCATGTTCAAATCTTAATACCCACAAACCTTTGGTAGGATCTGGTAGAAGCCAGCTTGCAGCAGAATCCTGGAAATATAGCCCGATAGTTAGCCGGAATCCACGGCATTCCCTGACTCACGGGCAGTTTGCACTTGGAAGTAGGGAGGTTCAGCAGCAGACACAGGCCACCAAAGAGGAATTGTGTTTATGTACGCTGGCTCAGCTCTCCTCCACATCAGGTCGTGATTGGCATGCTGTAGAAGTGCCTTCCTTCAGCTCTGATAACTTCCTTCACCTGGGGAAAGGTGGGAGCAATGTCACGAGAAGAACAGAGTTGACTGAGCTGTGTGGAAGCATAAAATCCCTTGGTATTTTCAAGCGATGGAATTTTAAAGGCATCTTATACATGAGTAATGAAGGTACTCCGTGTCAGTTTCATAGGGCACAGCCTTAGCAGGGCACAGCCTTAGCTGGGCATCTTTGGGGTGAGTGTTTCTTGAGACACTGAAGCATACTCTTGTGGAGCTTTCCAACCAATAATTGAAACAAATGAAAACTATCAGCTAATATCTTTTTAATTTATTAGGGAATAACTAATGTGATCAGTATACAAATTTATATAGCTTGGTAATCCTTTGCAACTCAGAAAAGGTTATAGTATATTTTAAGTTTGTTTTTTAAATTATTATTATTTTATTTTATAATTAATTTAATTTTACATATCAGCCACGGATTCCCCTGTCCTCCCTCCTCCCACCCCCTAGCCTTTCCCCTAACCCACCCCCCATTCCCACCTCCTCCAAGGCAAGGTAATCCCTAGGGATTCAGCTCAGCCTGGTAGCTTCAGTTGAGGCAGGTCCAGTCCCCTCCTCCCTACACCAAGGCTGAGTAAAATGTCTCAGCATAGTCCCTAGGTTCCAAAAAGCCAGCTCATGCACTAAGGACAGGTCCCGGTCCCACTGCCTGGGGACCTCCTAAATAATTCAAGCTAATCAACTGTCTCACTTATCCAGAGGACCTGATCCAGTTCCATGGGGGTTCCTCAGCTATTGGTTCATAGTTCATGTGTTTCCACTAGTTTGGCTGTTTGTCCCTGTGCTTTTTCCAATCATGGTCTTAATATTTCTTGCTCATATAATCCCTCCTCTCTCTCGCCGATTGGACTCCTGCAGCTCCCCCTGGGGCTTGGCTGTGGATCTCTGCATATGCTTCCATCAGTCACTGGATGAGACAGTTAGGGTGTTTGGCCATCTGATCACCAGAGTAGGTCAGCTCAGGCTTTCTCTCGACCATTGCCAGCAGTCTATTGTGGGGGTGTCTTTGTGAATTTCTGGGAACCTCTCTAGCACTTTGCTTCTTCCTATTCCCATGGGGTCTTCATTTATCACGGTATCTCTTCCCTTATTCTCCCACCCTGTTCCTGATCCAGCTGGGACCTCCCACTCCCCTAAGCTCTCTTTCCCCCAACCCTTGCCCACCATTAGCTGCTCTCACATCCAGTTTGCTCATGTAGATCTCATCCATTTCTCTGTCGTTGGGCGATCCCTGTGTCTTTCTTAGGGTCCTCTTTACTAGGTAGCCTCCCTGGAGTTATGAGTTGCAGTCTGGTTATCCTTTGCTTTACATCTAGTATCCACTTATGAGTGGGTACATACCATATTTGTCTTTCTGAGTCTGGGTTACCTCACTCAGGATGATATTTTCTAGTTTCATCCATTTGCCTGCAAACCTCATAATATCTGCAAATAGATCCATATCTGTTACCATGCACAAAACTTAAGTCCAAGTGGATCAAAGACCTCAACATAAATCCAGTTACTCTGAACCTGATAGAAGAGTATTGGTGAAATTATTAAGGCCACTCCACGTAGTTAAAAGGAAGATTTATTTAGTGGGTAACTTACAAATGAAGGGATAGGTAGGTCGTGCGGTCTGGGGAAGGTGTATCGCAGCCCAGCAGTGTTCTCTGGAGCTCTGCTCGGTCAACCTCCACTGTCCAGGGTCCAGGAACTGAGAGAGTGCTCGCCCATCCAGATCTTGGGTCTCTAGGCGCCTCCCTTGGCCCCGCCTTGTAGGCATGACAGTTGCCAAAGCCTCAATGGGGGTTGGAACTTCCAGATCAAAGCTGGAATGGCTATCCACTACAGAAGACAAAGTAGGAAGTAGTCTTGAATGCATTGGCACTGAAGATCACTTCCTAAATATAACACCAGTAGCATAGACACTGAGAGAAACAGTTAATCAATGGGACCTCTTGAAACTGAGAAGCTTTTGCAGGGCAAAGGACACGGTCAACAAGACAAAACAACAGCTTACAGAATGGGAAAAGATCTTCACCAACCACACATCTGACAGAGGCCTGATATACAGAATATATAAAGAACTCAAGAAATTAGACATCAAAATAACCAACAGTCCAATTAAAAAATGGGCTATAGAGCTAAACAGAGAATTCTCAACAGAAGCTCAAATGGCTGAAAGACATATAAGGAATTACTCAACATTTTTAATCATCAGGGAAATTCAAATCAAAATGACTCTGAGATACCATCTTACACCCGTCAGAATGGCTAAGATCAAAAACACTGAGGACTGCTTATGCTGGAGAGGATGTGGAGCAAGGGGAACACTCCTACACTATTTTAAGTTTTATTTATTTTTATTTTATCTATGAGTGTTTTGTCTGTACTTGCACTGTGTGCATGCAGCGCCCATAGAGACCACAAGAGGGTGCTAGATCCCCTGGAATTGGAGTCAGTTGTGAGCTGCCATCTGGGTGCTAGGAACCAAACTCAAGTCTTCTGCAAGAGCAGCAAGCGCTGTTAACCACTGGGCCATCTCTCCAGCCCCTAATAACATTTTAATGTAATTGATACATGAAGAAGTGCATATTTATGGAGTGCCAAGTGGCATTTCAGTACATATACGCGTTACCTAAAGTTCAAATCAGGGTGAATATGTCCAGTTCCTCAAATAAAGTGTAAGTCTTGGTTGGTTTAACACATAAAATTTAGGTGGGATTTCACATCTCCTAATTAATTTGGCTATCCACAGTGTCTGAGAAAAACTATGTCATGTTTTTATGCCTGGAGATGTATAAAACCTTCATTGATCACACAATATAAAATTATTTCCTTTATAGGCGTAAAAATACGACTTAATGTGCCACAGTTCACAATATAAGTAATTCTATGGTTTGAATAGAAATCATAGGTTTCTGATTCAGAATTGGCAAAATTTGTGCTTAGTTAGATTTTGGAGATATAAAAGTATGTCCAGTCTGTATTAGAAGCATATTCTTTTCTGATCAGACAGCATCAAACAGACACATGCTCTTCACTATGACATCATGTGGAACAGAATTCACCCCCCCCAAAAAAAAGGAAAGAAAGAAAGATAGAAAGATCAAATTCGATACACAACATTTAAAAAACAAAAGGAAACATGTAAAGTCGCAAAGGCTTAGTCCAGAGGTTCCTCTCCCTGTCCCCATTTGTGTTACATTTTGTAAATGTCCCCTTCTTCATCACAAATATTAAGTGCTACTTGTAACTGGCACCGTTATAAACATTTGTACTGTGTTATTAAACAGAACTGACACATTTTCTCATACTTTGTCCTTGAGCATTTATGTTGGGGCTGGGATGGGAGGGAGCAGGGAGCGCATGATTCGTGGTAAGGAAATTGAACTGTTCCATGTTATACTTGAAAGTTACAAGAAACGGGTGGGGTTTGGCAAGGAAAACCAATTAGGAATGTTAAATGGCCCCCTTCACAATTTTAACTGGGTTAAGAAGTTCACAGAGGAAATCAGAAGATAAATATTTTATTAATATTTTAGCCAACTGGAAACTGGAAGTGACAATGTAACATCCAAGCTTGGAGACGTGAGGAACGTGTTGGAGAGGGGGAATTTCACAGCAGCAGACACCAGTGTCAGAAAGAGCATTCTACAACCAAACCGAGTTTACACTCTCAAAACTCGGGGAGGATTTGTGTCATCTGAGAGGAACAGGAGAAAAGAAAACCTGGAGGTAAAACTAGTGAAAGAGGAAAGAACCAGGGGGAAGGCCAGGAAGAAGGGCCAGGGAGGAGGGCCAGGGGGAATGGTGGGGGGGGGGCGGGCGCGAGAAGGGGAGTGCGGAAGGGGAGGCGGGGGCAGGGGAACCACATGAGGTTCTGTGAAAACTCATTGTGAAGAGCAAACCTCAAGGCAGAGGTGATGTCTGTGATGGCTAATCCTCGCTGCCATCTTGACTGAACTTAGAATCATCTAGATCCACACTCTGGGGGGTCTGTGAGGGCATTTCCAGAGAGGTTTGACTGGTGAAGGAAGACCTTCCTACACAGTGGAGCCACAGACTGAATAAAAAGGAGGAAAAGAGAAAGTGGTCTGACCATCCAAATTCACCCGCATCTGCTCCCTGGCTGCAGACACCCTGTGACCAGCTGCCTCGTGCCCCCGCCACCGTGGATAGAGCCACTGTCACTGCCAGGCCTCGGCTGTCATGCTGGAGGGTACCCTCAAACTGTGAGCCCCAATGAGCCCGCCCTTCTTTAAGTTATCACGGGAATAAGGACAGTGATCAAAAGCCACTGTCTCCAAAAGAGAGGTCAGCATTCTTCATCCCTGGGCTGGCCATTCAGAAAGCCAAAAATGTCAATTTCCACGAAGTGGACCGACTTCTTGAAATAAAATCCAAAATAAACTCACGGAGCACTGCTTCATATATACCAACTAAAGAAACTGAGTCACCAGGCTTGGTGGCTCACACCCTTAATCCCAGCACTGAAGAGACAGAGGCAGGTGGACCTCTGTGTGTTTGCAGCCAGCCTGGTCTACAGAGTGAGTTCTAGGACAGCCAGGGCTACACAGTGGGGAGAGAGGCCACGGGGGGGGGGGGGGGGATAAAAGAAAAAGGAAGAAAGAGAAATTGAGTCAGTTGTCAATATCCTTCCTAAGCAGAAAACAGCAATTCTACCTCTTGCTCAGATCAGTCTCCCTGAACATGTGAAGAAGAGACAGGGTTCCTCTCTACAACCTGCTTCAGAAAATAGGAGCAAAGAGAGCGTTCCTAAGGTCATTCAGTGGCACTGGACTTGCCCTTACTACAAGTGCTGTTAGTGACTTGACTTTGCACTCTCCCCACGGAGGTTTTAATTGGGACACTCAGATTGAGTCTGCAGTAGTGTGACACCCTTCTCTGTGGCACTTTTGTAACTTTGGATCCCCTCATCCATTTGCAAAAACAACTGGACAAAATGCTTTGAGTTGAAGGTCAGGGATGTGTGGAGAATCTTGACTGTCCCAGGACAGAGCTGATGAAATTACCTTTGCTGGTTTTCGCTGGTTAAAGAAGCTTGAAAATCTTGTGTGCCTGATGGCATTGTAGGTGTCTAGTCTTCTCCTCAGCAGGCCTAGCCCTAAGGCCCTCTTGCTGTGGCCCTCCAAACTTCCCACACTACCTCTGGATGCTCTGTGAACTTCCTGCGTGTGGTCTGTCAGCCCTTCCATCGTTCGCTCTTTCTGGGCTCTCCTCCTGTTAGCCCTGGTCCTTCTCTCTCTCCAGACCCCTGCTACCACCCACGATTCTGGCAAACACAGCACCATCCAGATGTGTTAATCTCCTCATATCAAGCATCCAGACATCTGGAGGCCAAATAATGGACTGCATTTTCCACCTGAGAGTTTGCCTGTGATTCAAACAGTCTTTGTGTTGTTGGGACAAGCTCTGGGAACCATCATTTTATCTGTAAAGAAGACTAAAACAGACAGGAAGGTGAAGGGATCCAGAGTGGGTCAAAAGTTCGCTCTGAACTGAACTTGAAGTCAGGTTGAGATAAGAAACATGTGCACAGACCCATCTGTGTCTTGAGATGCCTTTTGTTTAGAAATACACTCTGGGAGGGGTGAAGTCATGATTTCCTTTGTAATACGCTTGCATTCAAGAGGTAGGAGGAGAAGTTTCCTCTCACACGGCCATTAGCCACATGCTTTGGGAAAAGGAGAAATGTGGATGGAATGAAGCATAGTAGAATGCCACGTTCTTGGATAACCAGGGGAAATATCCATTCTGAATATAGGCCATGGGTCACATCCATTGGACTTGTCCAAAGATGCCACATCCATCTCTGAGAATGGAAATTATATTTCAGACAGCATAGGATCTAGACATTGCAAATTAGATATTCATAAACTTAAAAACCGATAATTCTAAGATGTGTATATGGGCTTTCTGATCCAGGATTTATGACTACCAGATCAATTAATCCTTTAGAATTTGTTAGGTTTCATAGAAATAATGTAGCTAAAAATTTTTATACCTATTCTCTCTCCAAAAATCAGTGCACCCACATGCAGACATGGAGCTCAGGAAATACTGAAGCAAATTCTTCATCTAAAGCACAAAAGAAATGTCTGCCATTGTGGTTTCCCCAGTACCGAGGATGCAGATGCAGGAGTTGTGTCTGATCAGTCTCCAAAGGTTTTGAATTTTAGTGTTAGGGTGCTCTGTGCTTTACCCATAAATACAGATATTTTAGTCAAAAGATTGCATTCAGTTTTCCTGTGGGAACCATTCTTGTTCTCTGTGTGACTTAAATTTTTAGGTGAGTTTGTCGAGCATCAACTGAGGAGAAAGGAGCTGGGCATCTTGGTACAATGCCTATAATCTCAGAATTCGGGAGATGGAGGCAGGATGGTTGTGAGTTTGGGACTGAGCAAAGGCAAGTGTGAGAGGAGGTGAGATTGAGACAAGGAAGCTCACGACAGGTTGGTGAGCTTGTGAACATCCTGGAGGTGTGGGGTTCTATTGTTCCATCGGGGTGCTGACTGGAAAATACCTTCTGAGAGATTCCAAGTTCTCTGTAGACAGACTTGTGTATTAAAATGTCTGAGATCAACACGAGGGATGTATTTGCAAGCAGAGCTTCTCAGATGGGTGTCCTCTCTAACTTCAGAGCAGCCATTACTGTAAAATAATCAATATTTTCTTGCTTTTTGTAGGTAGATCCTTCTGCTGTGATGTGGACTGTAAATATTCCCTAGGACATGTGTTAGAGGCTTAGTTCCCAGCAGGACCCCACTGGGAGGGGGTGAGTCTTTGGGCTGACCGGGAGGGCTTGAGATCATTGAGGGAGGGGTGTGCCCGTGGCAGAGGTGGTGGGCTGCAGCCTCTTCTGTCTTTTCCCTCTGGCCATAAAGTGAGCAGTTGGCTCCACAGTGTGACCCCACCACAGCGGGCCACCTACCCACAAGCCGGAAAGCAACAAGCTCACGTGTCATGGATAGAATCCTGCAGAAGTATAAACCAAGATAACATTCTGCTTTTTATAAATTATCTTAAAAATTTGTGATTGCAACAGAAAGGTAGCCAACACACCTGCTCTGTTTATTTTAGACTTACACTCATGAAAAAAACTGATACAAGCTAGTCCCCAAACATTGCACATGTGTGTATGTGTGGTGGGATGTGTGTGTGTGTGTGTGTATGTGTGTGTGTGTGATGTGTGGTGTGTGTGTGTGTGTGTGTGTGTGTGTGTGTGTGGTGTGGTGTGTGTGTGTGTGTGTGTGTGTGTGTGTGGTGTGGTGTGTGTGTGTATGTGTGTGTGATGTGTGTGTGGTGTGGTTGTGTGTGTGTGTGTGTGATGTGGTGTGTGTGTGTGTGTGTGGTGTGGTGTGTGTGTGTGGGGGGTGTGTGTGTGTGTGTGTGTGTGTGTGTGTGTGTCTAAAGTGAGAATACTGACAAACACCTTTTCAAGCCTGAGTCATTATTACGGCCCCCTCGTGCTCTGGGTGGGAAGGCAGCGGTAAAGCCCTCAGCGTTTTAGAGCTCTGCCCTGTTTTTACTACTTTTTATTATTATGAAAGAAACACAAGTTAAATGCACCCTTTCAGACAGATTCCACATGTGAATTGTGGTCTCGTTAACTACCTTCACATTGCCATACTACATCGTTAGAACTTTCTCAGAGGGCGTGAAAGCTCCATGTTCTTCGTTGTCTCACCCACCCAACCCCTGGCAGCCACAGTCCAACTTCCCATTTCTATGAGCGAGCTTGTGATTTCCCACATAAAGTAGACATAGCTCTCTCGGTGACTTTGGGTCCTAACAGTTGGTGTTAGGGACTTGTGCTGTGCCTTGGGGGCTCCAGCTGAGGGGGGCGATAGGAGCCTGGTCTCCTGATTGTGGTTTTTGCTATTGTGACATTGACATCCTACACTTACAAGGACATGTGGCTGTGGTTTTGATTGTGCTGGTTTGATCCAGTCGTGAGAGTTGTCTCCACAATGGGAATGACACAGACTGTGTCTCCAGTGCTCTGGCAGGTTGCATCCTTCCTTCCTTCCTTCCTTCCTTCCTTCCTTCCTCTATGGACATGCTGATGTCCCCTCTGTGGTTGTGGTAGCATTGGTCACTAGTGGTATCAGCCTTCTAGCATTCAGCTGCCAAAGGCCGTCAAGAGGTGTGGAGAGGCTCTGGGCCCTTTCCCAGCTCACTAGCCCACTTCCACTCGTGGGGGTGCCTTTTCCATTCTTTTAAATATTAAAAAGCTTTTTAGTTGTGTTTTGTGTATTTGTGTCTGTGTGTGTATGTATATCTATGTACATGTGCATATGGATCCTGCAGAGGCCAGAAGAGGTTGTCAGATCCTCTGGAGAGGAATCACAAGCTGTTGTGAGCTGCCATGGGTGCTGGGAACAGACCTGGGGTCCTCTAGGAGAGCAGCTGCTGCTGCTCTGCGTCTCCCAGCCAAGTCCTTTCTTCCTAAGCTTGCTGTTTCTATTCTGTGCCTGACTTAACACGCAGAAATTGTTCTCTATCTGTATTCTTGGTGGCTGTCAGGGTTTTCACCTAACCTGGCTTTCTTTTAAACTCAACTTCTGGTTTGTTAAAGAGGGGCAGGCAATAAGGAGGTGCCATTAAAGCTGCAACAGGTCACCCCCAAACCCAGTAGTTCTTGGGGTCCTTTGCAGCCCCCATCTCCTGACGGTAGTGACAGGAGCCACTGCGCACACAATCAGTTCAACCATTTTATTCTAGGAACTTTTTGTGGAGACTCAGAGAAATGAGCATGTTTTCTGAATCTGCAATGTGTCTTCCTTCCTTCCTCCTTTCTCTCTCTCTCTCTCTCCCTCTCTCTCTCTCTCCCTCCCCCCCTCTCTCTTTCAATTTCTATTTCTCCAACCAGCCCTTGGCTGATGCACTGACTGGGAGGTTCGTAGCCTATTTTAAACAGGCTCCTGTTCATGGCTCTGCCCTCCACCTGGGTTTATGAGCCGCTTTTGGCTCTAACTAACAATCAGGAGAGTTGGAAACTCAGTCAGTCATTTTGATGTTGATCCCTCCAAGTAACCCTCAATTACTGCAGGGATATATCAAATTAGTGTCTTAGTATTTATCCGTTATAACTATGGACCAGATCAACAGCATCTCATTGTACTCACAACTCACAATATTTTAAAAGCCAATGAAACTAAAACTAAAAAATAACCTCTCACACAGAGTTGTAAATTTATGTATATGTAAATAAAGCAAAATGATGTATTACTTTTAAATAACAAGCTAAATACACACTATGATGTGATAATAGTGGATATCTTCAGATAAAGTGTTATCTCAGTTATTTTTTAAGATTTGAGTTTTTTAAGGTTTATTTTTAGCCAGGCATAGTGGACACATGCCTTTAATCCTAGCACTCGGGAGGCAGAGGCAGGTGGATCTCAGTGAGTTTGAGCGTCACATGGTATACACAGTGAGTTCCAGGACAGCCAGAGCTTTACAGCGAGGTCCTATCTTGAAAAAAAAATTTTATTTTTAAATTTTGTGTGTAGAATGTGGGTTATGTAGACATGTCAGTGCAAGAACCCACACAGTCTAGAAGGGGGTACCAGGTATTCAGGAACTGGGGGTTCAGGCAGTTATGAGCCTCCTGATGTGGGTCCTGGGAACTAAACTTAGATCTTCTGGAAGAACGGTACTTGCTCTGAACCTCTAAGCCATCTCTCTAATCCCTATTTCAGTTATTTTTAGTATACGCTTAAAGGCAAAAACTTGATTGTATGTACATATGCATACACACACACATACATGATGTCAAGTATTTTGCGTAAAATATTTTGAGCTTCACCCAAAAGTTCAGATTCTTTGCTTACAAGTTGACTGTGGGTGATCAAGTGTGCCATGATCTAAAGAGGTCCTCGAGCTTCGATGAGCTGAGACACCTCACTAGCCTCAACAACATTTAATACCCACAAAAATGCAGGTCTCCAATACACACCACACAGAGACCCTGCACACCCGAGTCTCCGTTCTTCCTCTTGCCCGGTGCCGCTCCTTCCCCTTCTTGTCCCAAAGAGCCTCCTTCCTTAGTAGAAGGGGATGGACTCCCAGAAGAGCCCTTCTTCTCTCCTTTCTTACCATGCCCAGCACTGGCTTCACCTCTTTCTTCCTCCTTCCCTCCCTTCCTCATCCTCACCCCCACTCCTTCCTTTTCCTTTTCTTTCCTGTTGCAGAGGTAACAGGATCCTTGCTTCTCATCCGCTGGTAGTTTTCACCTCCTGCCTCCTGAGAGAACATCCTTCCATTAATTCTCCACTGCTTTCCCTAAATCTCCAGCATCTCTAACTTCTTCCTGTTCCAGGTGCAGTCTGCCCTCTGTCCCTGGAGGACTGGTTCTGTAGCCCGCTACACACACAGTGACACCCAATCTGTGGGTGCTGTGGACCCTCCAGTAACACAGATTAGTATTCACGTGTGATCTCTGCCCATCCTCCCGGATACCAATCGCCCCTGCTCATTTAAGACAGTCTGCTGACCATTTTGGTCTGAGCTTGCTTGGCTGAATCCTAGCATGCAGAGCCTGCCAAACTAGGTGACTTTCAGTGCTCCGTGTGTGTGTGTGTGTGTGTGTGTGTGTGTGTGTGTGTGTGTGTGTGTGTGTGTGTGTTTCAGGTTCTCTTGATGTTCCTGTTTCCCCATGCACAGCGTCTTCATGCTATGGTAGCATGCACTCTGTGTGTGGATCCCCTGTGTTTACACGGGTTCTCCCTGGCTTTGCAGTCTGGCTCCACCTCACTTCCTGTTTTCTGTTCCTGCAACAGACCTTCACTCATTTAAGACCCTGTTCCCAGTCCACAACACGTGATGCTGACGTTAGCGGCAGGGAGGAGGCCTGTGGTGCCGCAAGCTTGCCTTAACCTCCATTGTGTGTGCTGCGTTGCCGTTAAGAGAGCATGAGGGAGCTGAGTGTACCTCGTGGCTCTCCGGCTGAACAGGAGCCTTAGAATTAGAGAGAAACTTTTACCCTCCACTTCAGTTACGATTTTCTTGACGAAGGTGAAGCTTGTGGGGGATATCTGGCTACAGTAATCGATCTGGGAAAATAATTTCCCATTTTTATTACTCTTCCCTCCATGTGACCAAACACCTGTGAAAGAACTTGGAAGGAGCCAGAGTTCACTGTGGGGCTTCAAGGTTTCAGTCTGTGGTGGGCTGGTTCAGTCACTTTGGATCTAGGCTCAGGCTTGTCACCAGTATGGTGGGAATAGTGTATAGGGGTGGGGTGGGATGGGGGGAAGGAAGCTGTTCACTTCAAGGCCCTATAGCAGGCAGGAAGCAGAGAGAGAGGAAGGGGTCATCTTTAGAAGTGTGCCCTGGTAACTTCTGCCAGCTCATCCCTGCTCCCAAGGTTTCCAGCGCCTCCCAAAACAGCGCCACCTTGCTGGGGATGGAGTGTTCAGCAGTATGCACCATTTCCTACTCAAACTGCCACAACCCTGTAACTGGCTTGTGTTTCTTCCTGGGGGATGAGGGAAGGGGAAGGTACTCATGACGGGATTCTATGTATTTGACAGGATTCTATGTATTTGCAGTGTTTTACCTGGATATCTGCTTTGCAATATCACTAGTATGCATTATTGTAACAAACGTGTAGAAATCCATATGCACACTGCAACAAAAAGCTTGATTTATTCCTTTATTTATTCATGGAAAGACCATTAGGACAGTATAGTCTTAAGAAGTCTTGGTGCCAATGCACTCTCCGAGGTGGCTGCTAAGTTGACATTTGGTCTGTGTGGTAATTTGACATGCTCTGTGCTATGGCTTAGATTTTTAGGAATCACATCGAAAAAGTAGGCAAGCATCAATCTGGAGATTAGGTCCGGCTGCCCTGGGCTTTCACAGCACAGTATGTGAGGAGGTTGGAGATTTCGTTTCTGTAGCCTGTTTTTCATCGGAGGCATCGGGTCTTAATGCCTTTAAATCACTGGAGTAGAGCTGTGGGGAGAAAGGCAGCTCGACCCCAAAGACAGCTGTGAGTAGGTAAGGCTGCTAGGAATCCTGTCAGGTTTAATAGGATTGGGACTTTGACCTGAAGGACTCAGGGTATGCAGAGACAGTTAGGAGGATAATGGCAGCAGATTTTTTTTATTCCTGATCCAACTATGGCGTTCTGTAGCCACTTCTCTCCTAAACTCACTCAACCCCCGCCCCATCCCCTTCCCATTTAGCTCCATAGAACACTCACAAATCCCAACCTCAGAATGAGTTAGGCAGATGCCCATCTGAACAGTAGCAGGTGCTGCACTAGGGAGCAGAGCTTGCGCAAGAAGGAGGTCATCTGGTCCTCTGGGTCACTGTGACACAGCTCAGAGACCGGAACATGCCGTAACACCAATCCAAACTGATGGCCAACCAGTAAACTACGGTTAACAAAACACATCTTCAGGTTGAGTTGTAATTACTGTGTCTTCCTGTAGGCATGCAAAAGGAAGTGAATGCTATGTATGACAGGAATCTGAAAAGTAAGCAATTTATGTACTAAGAAAGAGCAACCAGATGGCTCCCTTTAAAGTTGGCAAAGTTTTTGTGTTACATTAAATATTGGTGGTTTTTTTTCCTCTGATGAATATGCTGATTAAATATATTTAATAGTGACCTTACTTGTGGCTTGGAAAACAATCTGTGGGCCTGAGCTGGGTCCTTTGGTCTTCTTGGACCTGGGCAATAGGCTCATCGCTGGCCGGAGTGTAGCTGGAGAGTTTTCTCTCCGGATCCCACCAAGCCTCGGCAGTCCCTTAGCCCACTTATAAAATAAACGTACAGACGCTTATAGTAATTAAACTGCTTGGCCATTAGCTCAGGCCTATCATTGTCTAGCTCTTACTCTTATATTCAGCCCATTTCTATTAATCTTTATTTTGCCACGTGGCTCGTGGCTTACTGGTACCTTACGTCTTCCTCGTCCTGGCAGCAGCTGCAGGCAGTCTCTCTTTCTGCCTTCCTGTTCCCTCAATTCTCCTCTCTGTTAGTCCCGCCTATACTTCCTGTCTGGCTACTGGCCAATCAGTGTTTATTTATACAGAGCGATATCCACAGCACCAGAGCAAGTGGGAGAAACATGTTGGAGAGACACCTTTGACCCCTTGTGTTGAGCCCCCTGGGACGTAAATGCTGAGAAGACATTGCTTCTGGGAGATGTTGACAACTCACATCCTGCTTCTGGCAACTATGGACCAGTGTCACACACCTTCCTTACACTCTCCAGTCTCCAGCCCTCTATGCTCTCCTCCTTCGGCCTTCACCTTTAAGGAGACATTTAAAGGTGGAAAACACACTTTAAACGTCGATCTTTCCAACTCTAAGGGTCCCGAGCTTCATACTTCATCAGGTAACAAGGCTCTAACAATTGAAATTCCACTACTAGGAAGGGGCTGAAGTCATCTGTGACCAAGCTCAAGTTAAACTCATCGAGGGATGCTTTCATCTGTACAGTACACGAGGACTTCACACTGGCAAGGAGTGATCCAGGAAACCAAAGGCGGTGGAGACAGAAGGAAATTGGCTGGGGAATGTTATTTCCTGTGGAAATCTACAGTTTACTGCATATGACCCTAGCAGAAGATGTCAAAGCCATGCTCACTGCACTAAACAAAGAGGTCTGCCTGCTGTTGTTGACAAATGGTGACAGACACAGGAAAAGATAGAAGCTTTCCCTGCCCATCTTTGAAGGTGTTGTTGTAGAGGGAGGGCAAAGGGAGGAGAAACTGGCACCTTCCACATCTTACCCTGTTTGGTCTCCTTAGAGTGCAGCCAGGGGACCCTGTGATTGTTGCTGACACATTAGAAACTGATGTACAAGGAGACCTCAGTGCAGGACTGACCTCCATAGTCTGGATAAATAGGAGTGGAAAGGCACTCCTGACATCACCCTATGCCTCACTCTATGATTTCCTCTGTGCTGGGATTCCCTGCTCTCTTGCAAAGTGTAGATTGCAAAATCAGAATGTCAGTGCAGAACACATAGAAGGCCACAGCGATGAATTCAGAGCCAGTTGACAGTGTGAGAACCAAGGGAAGCGAAGGAATTCTGCATGATTGCTTCAGTTCTAAAAAACAGAGGGGTCCATGGCCACCCTATGAAGGTCCCCCCAACCCTGCTGCTGAGGATAACCGTGGGCTTGTGTCCATATCTGAAATCTAGGTTTCAGTTGTGGAGTCCAGAAAACTTGAAGAGAAGCAGGATAGCTTACATGTGCCCATTTGTAGCTCAAAAATAGATATTTGTTTAAAAAAATAGATATTTTAAAATAGAGTTCAAAGCAATTGAATCTGGTTGATATGAAATAAATACTAAGTCATACAATGCAAGATTTTTGATAGTAAAATTTTATATATTTTAATGAATACAATTAATGAATAAACAGAGCCTTTCCTCTGTCCTGTCCCATTCTGCAGGCATTTCCAAATAATCACTCAGAGGCTTTTATTAATTATAAATGTTTGGCCAATGGCTCAGGCTTATTACTAGTTAGCTCTTACATTTAGATTAACCCATATTTCTTATCTATGCTTTGCCACATGGTTTGTGGCTTGTTACCTCATTTTCTACACATCTTGCTTCCTTGGTGGCTGGCTGGCCTCTTCCCCCAAATCCACCCTTGCTCTTCCCAAAATTTTCCTAGTCTGGCTCTCACACTCAATCTCTTCCAGCCCAACCATCAGCCAATCAGCTTTATTAATAACAATGAGCAAAATCCACATCATATATTTTTGTTACAGATATCTTGTCTACTTTTGATTTGTACATTATTTTGTTATCAAATTTTTCTGTCTGAATTTTCTCTGGTGTGTATACATGGCAGATTGTCATAATTCTTAAAAATCATCATGTGGTGCCACATACATCTTTTTCCAGTAGATTTCTGTAGTTGTGTATTTCCTTTATACAGAGAGGAAGATGGGGTAGGATGGTCCAGATGCCAGTCTTAGTGTGCTCTGTCTTCCTGATGAGTTGACTCTTTCCCATGTGGGATACCTTTCTGTGTCTTCAGTAATTCTCATTTTCTTAATATCTTTCATTTAGTATGGCTAAATAAAACCTTTCAAAAAGATTTTGTTTTCGTGTGTGTGTGTGTGTGTGTGTGTGTGTGTGTGTGTGCGCGCGCACGCGTGCTACATGTGCATGGGTACCTGTAGAGACCAAAAGAGAGTCCTGAATCCCCTGGAACTGAAGTTATAAGTTACAGGTTGTGAACCTCCTGATGGCAGTGCTGGGAGCTGAACCTGGTTCCTCTGGAAGAGCAGTGAGTGCTCTTAACTACCAAACCATCTCTCCTTGAACTTATTTCTTAATAAAATATTTATCTCTCACTATTAATGGTGCTTTAGAAGAGAGAGTACATTGAATGGACTCAAGGTTTGGGCTGTTGAGGGTATGTTGAATCAGACCTCTATTATAAGTGACTATACAAGTTTGATAAAATTTAAGAAAGAAAAGAATTGTAAAACCCCTGATACTCAGATTTATTATAAATTAGTAAGTAGAGAGAGTATGGGGTCAAGGTATAGGAGAGAAAGAGAAGGCTTTGAAGTGTGCAGTGCAGACCCATAGCTCTTTCCTCTCTCCAGATAACCCACTGATTCACAGAGGATAGGAGGGGCAGGAAGTGGAAGCCAGAGGCTGTAGCAAGCTAGTTGATCTGGAAAGGTGAACACTAGACTTCCTGATGATCAGAGCAACCAGGACCTGAAGAGATGGAGGAGGGAGCTCTTCACAAAAATCTCCCTTCAAGGGACTTGTTAAGGCCCAAGCTATTGCATGCTAAGAAGGAGGTCAGAAGATGAACAAGAGTGCCTTGGGGGGCAGGGACTAAAATCCCAAATGGCTTTGTTTGCTTGTTTGTTTTAAAGTCCTGTGGTGTGAAGGAAACACCTTAAAGTTCACAGCTGTTGATGAGCCAAGAAAGAGGCTGGTGAATGGCCAGGTTCAGTTGTGGTGTCTTATGGTGATATTTTATTTGTACTGAAATGTGATTTTATTTGTATGTTAATAAATAAAGTTGCCTGGGGGTCAGAGCTAATAGCAAGCCATAGCAGAAGCCGGGTGGTGGTGGTGCACACCTTTAATCCTGATCACATGACAGGCAGATCTCTGTGTGTTCAAGGATACAGCCAGGATGGAGACACAGGCCTTTAATCTCAATACCAACCATAGAGACCTAGAGGTCTGTATAGACAGGCAGTGATGAGGAGGCCATGTGTTTGGGTTTACAACCAATGAGAAGGGAGAACAGAAAGTCAATAAAAAGACAGACACACAGGAAGTAGGTCTCTCAGGGGAAGGACGGCAGCGGCAGCGAAGGGTAAGAAAGGGTTTTTAGTCTCAGCTCTTACTACTGCTCTGACCTCTTGGGCTTTTAACTCTGCATTTGGCTCTGTGTTTCTTATTTAATAAGACTGTTACATCTACATTGTCTGGAAAGCTATTCGCCTTAAAGGTCCCTGTCTGCGCACCTCCACCCACATGCCTGTGTGCTTGATCACCCATTCCTCTTTCCCTCCCTCACTGTTTGAGCTAGTTTCCTTCTATGAAGAATGTGCTGGGCTTCTTTGAGCCGGTGAAGGTGGATGGCCCATCCTGACATGTCCCATCAAGGTTCTTGGAGCTTCTCTGTAGCTCTGCAGGAGTGCATTCCTGGGCGGCAGCCATTTGTTTAAGACTTTAAAACCATGTTTCCTTTGTCTTGCAGCTTCCAAAGCTGAGGCTGCATTCTTCATCCCCATTTTATCCCTTCCACAATGCATCTTTGCTTTCCTTTGGATTGCTTTTTACATGCTCTTTTGTTAATTATATAAAAGCATCAGTTCTACAATGCGCCTGGTGTGTTTCTCTTGTCTTTTATTCTGTATGGGAGTTGTAGAGTTTCTTGAACATTCTTGACATTTATAATCAGATTTAGAATATTTTTAGCCAGTTTCTCATCAACTGTGATGCTTCTTCCTTCCAGTGTTTGTGGAATTCTGTTTATATCAGATTATGTATATTACACCCAAGCCCACTTATCTCGTCTCTTAGTGTTTCTCTGGACATGTGCATGTGGATGTTTTTATGGACTTAATTTTCAGAGGCTGGAGAGGTGACTTGGTGTTTAGGAGCACTTCCTGCTGTTGCAGAGGACCTGGGCTGGTTCCTAGTGCTCACATGGGTGGCTTAAAGCTGCCTGTGACTTATTCTAGGGGATCTGATAGCCTCTGGCCTCTGCAGGCACCTAGACCCACATGATGCACGTAAATACACACACACACACACACACACACACACACACAGAAATTTTTTAAAGTTTTAAACATTTTTAAAAGAAGTAAAATAAATTCTAATTCTGCTTTTAAAAGACATTTTATTAATATGCATGAAAACCATATTGTTGCCAATATCTAGTAATCTCCATGCTTTTATTGTGTCATATAATAGAGATAAATTATCAAATAATAGATATAAATTATCATATAATAGAGAAATTATCATATAATAGAGATAAATTATTAAGAATTCTATTGTGAGAGATATTTTGATTTTTGTCTAAATGTAAGTTATAATTTTCCATTTCTTTTGGTATTAACTGTGTTTCTAAAGAGGAATTCTCAGTGTAAGATTAGAGCATGGAGCTGGAGAGATGGATAGTCAGTGGAGTGCTTGCCCTTGGGGCTGGAACGTGAGGATTTGAATCAACCCCAGAACCCACAGAAAGCAGGCAACTGTGGTGTCACTTGTTTACAATCCCAGTACTGGGAGGGTGGCAGGGGACAGACAGCTGAGTCTCAGCAGTTTGCCTGGCCCAAGTGACAAGTTTCAAGACAGTGAGAGACTCTGAGTAAGAAAGGTAGACAATGCCTAGGGTGGCTTGGGAGGTTAATTTCTGGTCTCCGTACACAAACTCACACTCACGTGCTGTGGGATGTTCTGTATGGCAAATGTGTTGCTAATTAGTCAATAAATAAAACACTGATTGGCCATTGGCTAGGCAGGAAGTGTAGGCGGGACAAGGAGGAGAATAAAGCTGGGAAGTGGAAGGCTGAGTCAGAGAGACACTGCCAGCCTCCATGATGAGAAACAGCATGTGAAGATGCCGGTAACCCACAAGCCATGTGGCAAGGTATAGATTAATGGAAATGGATTAATTTAAGCTGTAAGAACAGTTTGCAAGAAGCCTGCCATGGCCATACAGTTTGTAACCAATATAAGTCTCTGTGTTTACTTGGTTGGGTCTGAGTGGCTGTGGGACTGGCAGTGAGAGAGATTTTTCCTGACTGTGGGCCAGGCAGGAAAACTCTAGCTACACTCATGTGTATCAAACACAAACAAACATATGTGCATACACGTACTTGCGTTTACACATACATGCAGACATGCATACACAAAGGAATACCAGTGTAGTTTGGTTGACTATTTGTGTGGTGTGGAAATCATGAAACTATACCAATCAGTAGATGATGAAGCCTTTGCCCTAAACTTTCTTTCACATTTTTGGTTAACAGAAAGTGAGGGAATATTGCAAGAGGAAAAACACTTAAATTTTCATGATTAAAAAATCCGCATATGGGGTTGGGGATTTAGCTCAGTGGTAGAGCACTTGCCTAGCAAGCACAAGGCCCTGGGTTCGGTCCTCAGCTCCAGAAAAAAAAAAAAAATCCGCATATGAAAGAAAATCAAGCACACTGTAAGAACACCTGGGATGTAGCAGAATGAAGAGATAGCAAGTGGCACACGCATGGCTGAGACACTTAGGATGACATCTGCACAGCTGACGGATCACGTTGGCCTCCGTTGTCTCCTCTGAGCAAGGGGCCGTCTTCAGCAGCAGCGAGGCTGTTATTGGGAGAATTAGCAGCCTATGGGATTCGGGTTTAAATACCGTTCTTCTCAGGCATTCACTTAGTCTCACAGTATTTGATGACTTTCTCTTTGGTGGGCACTAACTGCAATGGGAACAATAATGTGGAGAATAAAACTGAAATAGTCCCCATGATGGTGATATCAGTTGTCAACCTGATGGGATCACTGAGAAGCAAAACCTCTGGGCATGATGGACTGTGTACCGTAAACTGTGAGCCAAAATAAACTCTCCCTCCCTCCCTCCCTTCTTCCCTCCCTCTCTTCCTCCCTCCCTCCCTTCCTTCTTTCCTCCCTTCCTTCTTTTCTCCCTCCCTTCTTTCCTTCCTTCCTCCCTTCCTTCCTTCCTGAAGTTGCTTTTATCAGGCATTTTGTCAAAGCAATGAGAAAATAACTAATATAGTCTCTGTCACAATAACCAAGTACCTGAGACAACCATCTTACAGAGAGATGTTTATTCTGGTTCTCACATTTGCATTTACAGTCTAGGATTTACTAGCCCTGTTGCTTTGAGCCTGTGCATGTGGTAAAGGAAGAGGCTGAGATTCCACAGTCCCTTCAGGGACATCCCTCTTATTACCTACAGAGTCCCCTTTAGACCACACCTCCTAAAGGGCACACTACCTCCCATCAGTGCCCACCCTGGAAAAGAGCCTTTAACACACGGGCTTTAGGTGACAATCAAGCTGCCATACATCTTGTGTGCCATGAAAAGTCCATAGAACAAATAAAATAACCGTGATGTGCAGCGATAGAACCTATGATGTGGGGAGCATGGGGCCCAGAACAAACGACCAACATGAAGCTGTGAGCTGGAAGAGGAGAAATGACCAGGGAAGTTCTTCCAGAAAAAGAGACCTCTAACGTGATGGAATAAAACCAAGGGCTGGGAAAGTGTAACCTGCCTGAGCGGTGGAGAGATCGTTAAGGGTGGAAAATAGGAATATAGCTGCCCAGTGGTCATAGGTTAGGCTAGACCTCTCCAAGTGTATACTGCCACACTGCACCTTCAGTAGCAGCATTGAGCTGCCACTTGTGGGTATTCAAAGGCCCTACAGTGGTGCTGGTGACAGTAGATGTGTTGTCAAGGCAGGTTTGTATAATTTCACATTGTAACCTGAGTGATGAGATGTCCTCCGGATTGTATTCTGGTAGTTTGGATGCCTTGTGATGGTGAACAGAGATCGAGCAACTTTCCAAACATAGTTGTGTTGAATTATCAGAGATTTTTCCTGCATGCCAGAGATTGGAGATGGGACAAGATTATACCCTGACCAGGCAAAGCCCAGAGCCAAACTCAGTAGTGCTGTAGCCTGTAGCACATTCTAGAACATTATACCAACCAGCCAAAGGAGGTTGGGAGTTTAGTTCAGTGGTTAAGCACTTGCCTACTGAGGCCCAGGTTCAGTCTCCAGCACTGGAAACAAACAAACAAGCAAAAATGCTAACCAACTAACTAACCAACCAACCAACCAACCAACCAACTAACCAACTAACCAAACAGCTAACCAACCAACTAACCAACTGACCAACCAACAAACTGGAAGTTACCCAGCAAGGGTGGAACCAAGTCCTTCTGGGAGCAATGCAGAGGCCGGACTGAAGAACAGCTCCGTGTACTTGCACTTCACAGGGAAGCTGATGTTGACTCAAGCAGGCCTCCCTCTCAGACTGCCTCTCTGGAATGAGCTGCACAGTCCCCACCCTCCACCAGCCAGGCCTCTCAGACTGCCTCTCTGGAGTGAGCTGCACAGTCTCCACCCTCCACCAGCCAGGCCTTTCAAGTCCTTGTTTAGAGTTCAGAGAAAACTTGGACAGCTCTCAGTCCAGGACTGGCACTTGACATCTAGATCCTGGCTCGAAGGCACAAAGTAGAGAAGAGCTTTTTTCAGTCATCCTGGGGCAAGTGCTCTAAGAAAATTACAAAGGAAGTGGTCTCTTCCTGGAGCAGCTGTGGGAAGGTATAATGCCAGACCTGGGTCACGTTAGTCTGAATTTCACCAAGGTCAACAACATACCAGGAAAATGAACAAGCCAGGAAACAAGAATGTTCCTCCAGATCCTGGGCATCAACTTTGCCTCTGAGCCAAGGCCCCTCTGTTGATCAACAGTGTACTGACTGCCTTCCAAGAACTCTACAGCAAACTGATACTTGCCCTCTTCCCGCCTCCCAGCATGTGTGCTGATGCCACCACCAACATCCATCCATTCGGTTCCAAAAGCTTCCTTTAGCTTACTTCTGCCATCTACTGTGAGTGCATGCATTTCTTAGGTGTGTAGCTTAATTCTGCCCTCTATTATGAATGCATGTATTTCTTAGGTATATGGGGGTATGATGTGTATGACCAAATACATTAGACCTTAAAAATTCATATCCTGTGAGTGGTTTTTAATAAATCCAGATGATGCCTGTTCTCTAAAACTATGGCTCAGCCTCATACTGTGACCTTCTATCTCTGGTGGCCATGCAGTGTATACTCACATCCTCCATGGACTCAGGCCACATAGGAAGGGATAATAAGGCAAGTGACTGAGATATGGAAGGTTACCTGAGACTGGCTTTCATGTTGGTGAAGTTATACTGGAGTGTTGCTTAAACTGTCCCCAGTCACTTAGTGTCATGACCTGACGTGGTGGGTCACCTTCTCTGTAACCACCAGTGGGTGGTTGGATAATTGCTCCATTTTCCAAATGCTATTAAAACCCGTTTGGGGTCCATGTTGAGGCATTAAACGGCATCCGTTGGCAAATGTAATGTGAGAACCATTGCCAGGAAGCAAGTTCAATCCCCCCACAGTGATGACAGAATCAGTTTGCTCTGTCTCTGAAGTCATGTTATCCTAATACAGTATCAGCAAAGGCCTGGACGGGCCAGGTCTGAGAGCATGAATGCTCCTCCCCATGTAGCACTGGTAGATCCACCTCCATCTATTCAAAAGGAAGTGTGCTGTTGGTACCTACTTTTAGAATTCAAGGTGGATTCAACTAAGTATCTGCAAAAAGAACTCAGTGCACAATCAGGAGAGAATAAGGTTTTGTTTTGTTGTTTTGTTTTGTTTCTGTCAGGCCTGGGATTAGGGCCTAGGGCTCTCTCTATTCTCCTTGCCTTACACACACACACACACACACACACACACACACACACACAAACAACTCATCCCAATGCCATCCCCCATTTTCATTTATTCCAGTTCCCATGGGTCATGTAAGGGTGTTACAACGTATAGGTTCAGAAACCCCTTACCCTACCTAGTCCCTCAGGATTTCTAAGAAATTAGGAAATAAAAATTGATCAGAAACACAGATTTATTTTCAGTGTGCCCAAACCAGGGAGTGAAAGAATTGTTTCCATTCCCATTTTCTGTTGCAGAGGTAGAGCACTTGCCTAGCAAGTGTAGGCCCTGGGTTTGGTCCCCAGCACTGGAAACAGAAGTGATAGACCAACAGGCAGACCATATGCATCCATCAGTTTGTGAGATAAAACTGTAGGACGTCTCTTTGTGGGGAGTTTCTGCTCTTCATCTGGCCCCAGGGCTTCAGCCTTTGCTGGGGACATTAGTTCTTGCAGTCCATTTCTGAGACTTCCTGTCCCCACCTGCTTGTGAGTTCCTTTAGATTTTCTCTCTGCTCTGCTATGACCCATCTTCCTGTAACTCTATTCTTTGCTTCTCTGTTATGTATTTCCTTTATCTGGATTATATTTAAGTATTTCTCATTTCACAAAACTAAACAAATGGTAAAAGGCTCCTCCCTGGTCTAGAATCATTCATTGCATCTAACACTCTTTAGTGACCAGAAAGCCCAACACAACCCTGCCTCTAGGCCAACATATACAGAAGCTGAACAAGTTGGAATTTATACCTGGAACTTATTCAGGCTCATGGGAAATCTCTCTCCCTGTGTTTAGTGTGTTACAGAGTGAGTCAGCTCCTTCTCTCATACAGGAGAGAGAAAGAAGATCTGCTTCTAGCTTATGAAAGCCTCATGGAGCTCTGGCTGTCTCCCATGGAGTCCACAGCAAGGGACAATGGAGAATGAGGTTCTGTGACAGGGGCTTCTACGGCTTCTGCCCGTACCTGGGGTCACATGGCCCACAAAGACCAAAGAAGGTGGAAATCATAGCTGTGATGTGTTTATTCCAGGAAGACAGAACTGAGGAGTGTGCAGTGTTATCTCTGCTGGACATTATGACTTGTATTATCATTTTAATTACTATTTATTTTGCTAGTTTGGAAACTCTTAAGACATACATGCATGCATGTGCACAAGTGCTCATCTTTATTCATCATGTTTCTGTGGTTCCTTAACACAGAGCAATGGGGCAGGCATTCGGCAAATGTTTAAATTACTGTTTGATTCATTGACTAAATGCCTGAGTACTTATTCACTGAGTGAGTGAATATTTGAATAGTTGATTATCTATTGTAGTTAAAGTCAGGTCCCACTGGCTAAGACTAGAGTCTCCCAAATGAATGCTTCTGCTAGGAGATATTCTCTATGGATGTTAACTCTTCCATTTTTCTCTAAGCCATTCACTACTTCTGTTTTAAACTGTTGTTTTGAGCTTGTTCACATAACAAGCCACCATGTAAGGTAGGCATAGTGTATCCCTCCATGGTTGTTTACATACATACAGCTTTAGAAAATAGACAGACTGCTCAACAACCAAGAGCAAGCTAGTCTTTTATTGGGCATAATAAAGATTATTTCTCACTCAAGAGCCAATCAAAGCATCCTTGCCACTCTTTCTGAAAGATTCCTGGACCAGCGCTCACAAATTCCTCTCCTCCCACACAGGTGTTATTTTAACTTTCTTGGCCTCACTGTGAGAAACCTACAGACCAAGTCCAAACAGTGGTTCCTGCTGTTGATAACACAAAGTGGCCTTCACTCTGGCCCAGCGCTCTTGTGCTCCATCAGCACCCATGACATCAGCTGTAAATAGAGGGAATCCTCAGGACCCTCACATCTTTACCACTCCCTGTACTGGATAGTTTGTCTTGTTTCTTGATACTGACTTTACTTCACTTGCCCTTCATACCCAAACCTAAAAATTCAGCCTTCCAAAAAAGAATGTTTTGCAAATCTCTGGTTGTTTTGATCCTATTTCTCAGATAAATATGAAAGCAATTTCCTGTATTTACCCTTCTCCCTGCAGATCTGCTTGTCATTGATGACTGTGGTGGTTTGGAAGAAAATGGCGCCCAAAGGGAGTGGCACTATTAGGAGGTGTGGCCTTGTTGGAGGAGTGTGTCACTGTGTGGGCGCGCTTTGAGGTCTCTTTTGCTCAAGCTTCCTTCAGTGTGACAGTCAGTGGACTTCCTGTTGCCTTCTGGTTAAAATGTAGCACTCTGAGCTCCAGCACCACATCTGCCTGCATGCCGCCATGCTTCCCATCATGATGATAATGGACTGAACCTCTGAAACTGTAAGTGAGCTACCCTTAATTAAATGCTTTCTTTATAAGAGTTGCCATGGTCATGGTGTCTCTTCACAGCAAGAGAAACCTTAACGAAGACAATGACAGAACATATTGATGACAGTTCTATATTTTTGAGATGGAGTCAGAAGCTGCTACCACCATTATTTTCCCCCACTAAAGTTTCAGAGAGTCCTGTTCTCAAAAGTCCAGAAGGCATCAGCAGGCACTGTGAGTAAAGTGATCTAACATATGAGAAGTTCTGCCGATAGATGGTGTTCCAAGCAGATTGGCATGTTTCAGAATGTCTTTCTGCCTCCCCTTTGTTCCAGGGAAGAACACAATTTGCTAGAGCACAGGTGTGTTCCTGAGACAGCTTCCTTGAAAGGGAACAGGCCCTGGGCTGGAAGCCAGTGGAAGCGCGTTTTCCAATTATCTAGAGGAATGAGCCGATGGAATGGTAAAACATTTGAAAAGCCAGATCAAAGCGATATGTTAATGCATGGATTTGTCCTGCTCTGGCTTTTCTTATCCACCTACTAGTTTGTCTTCTGCTACGAGTCGCCCACTGGCGCAAAACAGTCATGAAGGAACAGGATGTGTTTCTGAAGAATCAAATGAGTTTTCCCTCAGAATGCGTCTGTGCAGGCATCGTCTCTACAAAACTCCTCAAGGTTTCGTCCTTCCACTCCGAATCTCTCAGACTCCCATAGACAGAGTTACTCCTCTGCGGGGGATGGTAGTGTCTCAACAGACATGGAAGTTTACAAGCTCTAACCGACAATAACTCGAACAGCAGGGAGAACGTGTTGAATTCTCTCTGCTGTTGGCAAACATGGCTGAGGGCACAGTGACTTCTTCTGTCTGCTGCTTTACAATAGAGAAATGATTTCCCCCCCCCCCCACTTAATGCAAGACTTTTTAATGGATTCATCTATTTGTTAATTTCCAGCAAGGACAACTTTGCTTTCCTAAAGGAAATTCAATCAAATCAAGCATTAAAACCTAGTACTTTGGATATTGTAGAAAATCTTCCTCTTTTCATTTCAAATAAGAAATATGCATGTGTAATATCCAACAAAAAAGACACAAAAGGGAGTATCCAGTTTAATTTTCCAGAGATTAGGTTTTGTAAATGTATTTTTAAAAAAACAAAAATAAAAACATGTCTCTATCAACATCTTTTGTTGCTTCAAGTCACCAGAAAATGAACAAGCATTTACAATACACAAACAGTGAAGACAGGCTTTTCAGACTCAGAAGGGAATAATACACATGCAGCATCCATATGCACACTAGTCTTCAACAGCAGGAAGCCTCCATCGTCCTGCAGTGGTTTGGTCCAGGCTTCCAGTGAGTCCAGCTCCTTGCCCAGTTCTATAAGATAATCAGGTTTTGATGTGACTCAAGTTTGCGGCATAAGAGAAGGTGGTAAAACTGTGTGAAGAAGTCCAAACACAAATCTCTCGCTGCGTCTTAATGTGAGAAACCCGAACTGTCCTCCCCACTCTGATGTTGCTAGCCACTCTCATGACACACTGATTTGGAGCAATAAAGGTGGACAGGGTAAGTATATGATGTGGACAGAGTAAGGGCTCTGATATGGACAGGGTTAGACATGTGATGTGGACAGGGTAAGTATGTGATGTGGACAGAGTAAGGGCTCTGATATGGACAGGGTTAGACATGTGATGTGGACAGGCTAAGGCATGTGATATGGACAGGATAAGAGCTTTGATGTAGACAGGGTAAGGTATGTGATGTGGAAAGGCTGAGGGCTTCGATGTGGACAGGGTAAGGCATGTGATGTGGACAGGGTAAGGGCTTCAATGTGGAGAGAAGATAAGACCTTCTTTGGCCTTTCTCTAAAGCTCAAAAGATACAATTATTTGATTTGGGTTTTTTTCCTAATTTAGGTCCTCTTAGTTTTGTTTTGTTTTTTTCCCCTATCCTTTACAACTGCCTTTTAGTGTGAGTTACGTGGGTGGACATTGTTTATTGTATGTATTTATTTATTTATTCCTTCATTTGCTTTGAAACAGGGTCTCACTGTGTGGCTCTGGCTGGACTAGAACTTGCAATATAGCCCAGGCTGACCTTGAACTCACAGATCCTCCTGCCTCTGTTCACCACCATGCATAGTTCACTGTTCGTTTCCATAATGAAAACATACTTAGTACAGAAGGACTTAAATATGCAAAAATCCCAGATAGAACCCATCAATTGAATGCATGTAGGCATAATAAGAACTGCTGTGGGATGTATGGCAAATGTGTTGCTGATTAATCAATAAAACACTGATTGGCCGTTGGCTAGGCAGGAAGTATAGGCGGGGCAAGGAGGAGAATAAAGCTGGGAAGTGGAAGGCTGAGTCAGAGAGACACTGCCAGCCGCCACCATGACAAGCTGCATGTGAAGATCCTGGTAAGCCACGAGCCATGTGGCAAGGGATAGATTTATGGAAATGAATTAATTTAAGCTATAAGAACAGTTAGCAAGAAGCCTGCCACGGCCATACAGTTTGAAAGCAATATAAGTCTCTGTGTTTACTTGGTTGGGTCTGAGGCTGTGGGACTGGCAGGTGAGAGAGATTTATCCTGACCGTGGGCCAGGCAGGAAAACTCTAGCTACAAAGAACCATCAAATCTCTAAGTGATTGTATAGTGGTTTGAGCCTCAAACTCCAGAAATTCCAAACCTCGCCTTCAATCCACTTCCCTGCTGATCCGCTCATCTGCGTCTCTGGACTCCTCCCAGCACACAGCTTCTGAGGGAAGGCTGAGCCTCCCTGTGTAGGGGGGTCAATCCTGCCTGCTGTGTGGAGATCTGTGGCTCCAGTGCTGCTCTTCAGCACTCATCTGATATGAGGACCAAGTCTCCTCCTGAGGGGTGACTGGAGCCATCATCCTCCATCCTTCTCAAGATTTTGCTGTGTCCAGAGATTTTGGCAGAAGTTTGCTTCGTGTGGTGACTAGTATTCAAGATCTTGCCTTCTGCTTCTAATTTCTCCTTGGTCACATGAACAGACAGGTACATACACAGTACTGTCCCAACCCCACGTCCCACTGTGAGTTTGGCTCTAAACAGATGGTGGTGCCAGACATGAGGGCTGAGCAGGTGGCTGGAACCTCTGATCTTGAATAGTGTTCAAGTTAAGCTTGTCTCCTCATCGTGGTTCTCATCCTGTGCCAACCACAGGAGGCTGCCTCTCGAGTATCCGCTTGTGAGCTTCATCACAGCAACCTTTTAGATGCCCCCTCCTTCCTCATCCTCTCCTCTGTTGGATCAAATCACTGATCCAGGACTTTCTCCTTAGGACCCAAACCCAACACATCAGTTTGGACGAGATCTGCAGTGCTGTGGTGTGGCTCTGCACTTCCCATCAAAGCCCAGATTACAATGGATTTACCTATTGCTGCTCTAGTCAAAATGGCAGCAAGTAGAACCAGCCAAGTGTCCATTGACAGATGAACAGTTAAAGAAAATGTAGTAGTACATAGACACACAATAGGATTTTATTCAGTCTTAAAAAAATGACATAATACGATTTTCAGAAAAATGGGTGGTATTGGAAGGAAAGAAGGAAGGGAAGGAAGAGAGATGAGCAAGGAGGGAGGGAGGGAGGGAGGGAGGGAGGGAGGGAGGGAGGGAGGAAGGAAGGAAGGAAGGAAGGCAGCTTTGAAATAGGCAGCCCAGCTTTAGGCACAATCAACCTCTGACAAAAGATGTTTTACTTCTGTCTTCACTGCTGTCTCCCTGGCTTCTTCAGTTACCCAAGGCAGCCTTTCCACAGTAAAGACTTTCTAGTCTTCATTTATCTTACAATCTAGCTGTAGCAAAAGTTGCCCCACCCTATGATAAGGTCTCCTCTGGGTCAATTCCCATTACCCTGGCAAAGTTTCTGGACCAAAAAGGGAGGGGACAGGAGAAAGCAGGTGAGAGAGCTGGTTAGTACTATCTCCCATGTCTGTGCCACTGGCTGGGCAACACACCATTCTCTCCCAACCTTTGAGAACAAGGTGACGATGCTTTAGTCTAAGAGCAACCCAAGATCCACCTGTCCAGCCAAAATCTCACCTGCAGAGTACAGGCTTCTCTTTAAAACGAATTTTCTGGGGCTGCTCACATTTCCAGTACTGCATGAAACGTGTGTCCACTGCCGAGACAGTTCTTAACTGGGTCTATCTCATAGTTGTGTGAGATAAGACCTTCATAATAACACACTCAAGAGACCATTGAAAGTGAAACAGTGTTTAATACAGGATCTCACAGAAACACATCACAGAGGAAAGGCATCCCAGGTGAAGGCATTGACCCCTGGCTCGAGGGTATATTTATAGAAAAACATACAAAAGTGTCATTTTGCCAAAAGGGGTTACAGAGCAGATTAGATCATAGCTGTATTTTCTGCTTAGTCATGAGTCCCCAGGTGTCTGGGTCCGGCATCTTTAGCTCACTCACGGTCTCCATGTGTCTGGGAGCTGCAGGCTTCAGCTCATTCCAGATGTCCATACCATCACCATGTTGTCTAAGCCTTCATATGGCCCCTCTGGCCTTCTAGCCCTTCACACATGTGTAGGTCTGAGTGTGGAGACCTAAGGTTGACAACAAGTGTCTTCCTCCATTACTCTTTACCTTATTCACTGAGGCAGGGTCTCTCAGTCAAACCCAGAGCTCACTGATTGGGCTAGTCTTGCTAGCCAGATTGCTCCACAGAACCCATGTCCCTGCCTTCTAAGTGGTGGAGTTGCAAACAGGCCACCACAAGTGCCTGGTGTTTACATAGCTCTGGACATCAGAACTGTGGCCCTCCGGTATGGACGCATGGCAAACACTTGACACACTGAGCTATCACCCCATCCCCTGAAACTTTAGTAGAACTTTTAGGTTTTGTTTTGATATCTTATATTCATATTATTGTTTTATGTGTTTTTAAATTGGGCAATCTCTTTCTTTAGCTTACGTTTCTTTCTTATTGCCCTTCGTAACGCTCTTCTCCACTCTTAGTCCTCTTATTTAGCCCTGCTTTTCTTCTATTTTCCTTTTGCCCCGCCCCTTCCTTCCTCTTAGGTTCTTTAGTGTTTCTATATTGTATATGCATGTGTTCTCATATATGCATATGCATATTATATATACTTTAAACATTTTTCAATCATAGTGCACTCTACATTGTTTCTGCCGTTTTCTGCCCTGTGGCCGGGGTGGTGTATCCATGGGCGTTAGCTGGTTTGAAGGCGTTTTTAGATCTTGTTCTGTTCAGCGCGGTTACAGCACTTTATTCTCTTCTTCCTGAGTGATGCTAGACAGGGATTGATGCCTCAAGAAGACACTGCCTGGAAAATGGATAAACAGGAAGACCATCGTGTTAGTTAAAATAAATCAGACTCATGTTAATTAAAGTAAATCAGACTCTGAAAGGCAAATGCCATGTTTCCCTTCCTATGAGGAATCCAGATCTGTGTGTGTGTGTGTGTGTGTGTGTGTGTGTGTGTCCACACAGGTCATACAGACAGAAAGGGATTATGAGAAAGCAAGAGGAGATATTAAGTATGAGGGTGTGTTGAAACAACGTGTGGTAGAATGAACAAGAGAGGAAAACAGAAGGAAGAACTATTTTGGCTGAAGAAGGCCACCATACCAGCCATAGTGAGCTAGGAGCATGGGGGAGGGGCAAGAACAAAGCAGGAGAGCAAATGTGTGTGAAAATGACATAATGAAACTGTCCCTTTCTGTGCTTAATTAAAAATAAATAAAAGGAGTAGGCTGCTCCCTATAAAACTGTGAGAGGCAAACTGACAGGTATGCAGGCCACAGCAGAGTCACAGGAAGTGTGACAAACAAAGGCAGCAAAAGTGACTCCTCCAGAGGATCACAACTTGGGGCCAGAGCTGGGTCGTGGTGGCGTACACCTTTAATCCCAGCACTTGGGAGGCAGAGCCAGGTGGATCTCTGTGAGTTCGAGGCCAGCCTGGTCTACAGAGCGAGATCCAGGACAGGCACCAAAACAACACAGAGAAACCCTATATCCAAAAACAAACAAACAAACAAACAAACAAACAAACAAACAAACAGGATCACAACTCCTTAACCTCTCTTTCTCAAATAGGTAACAATGAATGATAAGAATTCAAAAATTCAGTGGCTGGAGAGAGGGCTCGGTGGTAAAGAGCACATGCTGCTCTTGCAGAGGACCTGGGTTTAGTCTCCAGCATCCATGCAGCTACTCACAACCACCTGCAACTCTTCTTCTAGAGGTTCCGACACCTCTGGCCTCTGAGGGCACCATGCATGCACGTGGTGTACATGCGAACATGCAGGCCAAACCCTCCTGCACATAAAACAAAGATAAGTTAAAAATAGGTTTAAAGACTTAAAAGTTCATGTGGAAAAATTAACAATGACCTCAACAGAGATGAGAATAACCAGGTGAATGAAGACAGGACTACATCCCAGACCTGGAGAGAAGCCAGCTGTGTAGAGGGAAAGGGCAACAAAATGGATGAGCAAAAGGCAACATTTCAATTAGAAAACTAAAAATTTGAAAAAATTGGAGACAACTAACTCTCAGACTGTCCTCTGACATCTGTATGCATGTGCTATCATGCATGGGTATGCATGCATAGACACACACACACACACACACACACACACACACACACACACTCAACATTTTCTTGAGACAGGAGAAGGCAGCCAACCTCACTTGTCATGGAGGAAATGGAAATTGAAAACAGGATACCACTTTCATAAGCAAACTAATTAGGAAAGGGTTATACCACTGCCCTGAGATAGGGGAAGACCTTTCCCAAATTGCTGGTAATAAATGTTGCAGCTGCTTTGGAGAGGAATTCTATGGCATTTGTTAAATTTCTGAAGTGTGTGGATCCTAGATTTCAACACTTCCAGTCCTGTGGATATTCCCTCAAAGAGCAGCAAATGAGTCTACAAGGAGGAGTAACACCACAGTATGAGAGCCACTTGGTTTAAAAATGCAAACAGAAACACATCTATCAACACAGGATGGTGATTAGATCAGCACAGTGGATTCATTCTATGAACCAGAATATTATATGAAAAATTTGTTTGAACATAAAAGGTCTAGTGTATTATTGTTATTATTATTATTATTATTATTAAGATAGATAGATAGAGAGATAGAGAGATAGAGAGATAGAGAGATAGACAGGTTTTTTTTCAAGACAGGGTTTCTCTGTGTAGCTTTTGAGCTAACCTGGAACTTGCTCTATACACCGGGCTGGCCTTGAACACACAGAGATCTGCCTGCCTCTGTCTTCCAAGTTCTGGGATTAAAAGTGTGTGCCACCACCACCCAGCTTATTTAGATATATTTTTGAGATATTTTTAAAAATGAATGTGTATGTATGCCTGCGTGTGTTTATATATACTGTATGAGTGCAGTACCTATGGAGGCCAGAAGGGGGCACCAGATCCCCTGCAGTTGAAATTACAGTCAGTTTTGAACTCATAGACGTGGGTGTTTGGGACTGAATTCTGGACCTCTGCAAGAGCTTCAAGAACTCTTAGCCCCAAGTCATTTCTCCAGCCCCTACCTGGATTATTGAATAGCTTCTATTCCATCTCACACACAAGGATGTTAATTTCAAGGTATGTTTAATGAAAGTTTCCTATATAGACATAGCACATCAAAACATCAAGTAAAGGAGTAAATTCAGTTTATTGGCACTGGTAAATATTTTCCTGAAGAGTAATTGTTTGTTATGTTGTTGTTCCTCAAGGTAGTTTCTGGTGATGTTATCTCACTGCTGGTCAAGACGTGGGGATACTTTGTAGTATTGTTTATGAGGGAGTGCTCTTTCATTCCTAAATACATATATGTACATGCATACAGCACAAATATTATATATATATGTATATATATATTATTTTCCAGCTTCTATATTTTATTATATCTTAATTTCCACTGAAAATTAGACTGAATATTTATGACTTTCCCCCTGGTCTCATTCATAATCAGCATTTTAACCATCCACACAAGTTACAGACATACAGGACACTCACAGAATGTATAATATGGCAGGCAAGAAAAATAAATACCTTTACAACTATTGCAGGACACTGTTTTTATATTATCCACTAAGATCAGAAAAGTAAAATCAGTTTTTAAAATACCTTAATGAGGGCCAGAGACAGGGCTCTGCAGGTGAGGACATCTGCCACCCAGCCTGATAACTTGAGTTCAGTCCCTAGGATCCACATGGTAGGTGGAGAGAACTGGCTCCTGAAGGTCGACCTCTTACCTCCATGTGCACACCTGTGTATATGTATGCACACGAACATGCAAATAAATATAAAAATTCCAAAAATATTAATGAAAAGGGCCTTTAAATTCCCATTTAGTTCTAGCTTTGGCTGTAACCACACAGATGTACCCATTTTGCCACTTACATTTTCCCTGAGGATATTTTTTCCATATTAGTGTCTCCTGATTTATTTTCCATTTTCAAAAAGTACTTTAAAAGCCAGTGACCCTATCCAAATTTTGTTCCTGGATAAGAGCCCCTAACGGTCACTAATCGACTGGGTTCAGAGTGTATCTTTCATTTATTCTATTCAGTGCTACCTCCCAATGTAAGAGTTTCCAAAACATTACTTTTTATAGAATACTTTGACAGTCTAGTGGGAGGAATATCATCTTTATGAGAGGAATGAGATGGGGAGAGAAGAGGTTTTAGACAAGCTATTGGATGGAGCCAATCAGGCAATTATCGTGAAATTGAAATGTAATACAAACGACTTTCCTTTCCACTTTTGTTAACATCATCCTTTGTCTGCAAGTCTTAAGGTTCTTGGGGAAAGTGCTTTTCTGAGAGTCATTGCTCAGGAAGAAATTGCACAAAGCCCAAGGAAGCAAATACACTGTGAGGACCCTGGCGTAGAGCGTGGAGATGGGATGAGGTACAAGCTTCGAGGGAGAGTGTCTCAACCAATCTCTTTCTTGAGCCTTTTTGTTAAAGTCCCCTGGAACGTGTAGGATTTTTCACTTAATGTTTTCAGCATCAGCAGAGCTGCATGTAGATCAGCAATAGATGCTGGTGCCGCAGTGCGTGTTAATCCAGCAGTACACACTGGAGCCAGCTGGAGCCAGCCGCTGCGGGGGTTGAATCCAGTTCCTCAGGGTTCTCTTACCTGTTGACCTAGGGCAGGCTGCAAAGCACTATTTAAGTCTTGGCTCCTCAGCTGTCAGATGAGTGAACATTCACACCTGCATTCCTTTATTGGACTGGCCCGGGTGTTACTCGAGAGATAAACCTCTCGCCACTGTGGCTGGTGTGTTTCACTGCATTACAACACTTAGTATGAACTCCACACTTTGGTAGATAACCCAGGCGCTCAGTTTCACTCAGCTTCTTGCTTGGTTTTCTCCAGCCCTGGTTTGAATGTGTGCAGAGTCAGCTACTTAGCTGTTGGTACTTACATCCAAATGGTATTTGTTTACACGGAAATAAAGAGGGACCGATCGGAGACAGAGCTCAGCTGGTAGAGTGCCCAGCATGCATGACACGCTGGGTTCACTCCACAGCGCTACATAAACTAGAAATGGTACTGTGCATCTGTAATCTCAGCATTTGGGAGCAGGAGTAAGATGATCCTAAGTTCAAAGTCATCCTCAGATACATTTAAATTCAAGTCCAGACTAAGAGTTATGTGGGATTTGGGAGGGAGGGAGGGAGAGAGAGAGGGAGAGAAAGAGAGAAAAAAGCCAGCCAATAAACACTTGAAAGCAATAAAGCTAGGCTGTAACAACAACAAAAACAAAAACAACAGGATATAACAAGCGAACAGTAACTATATGTCTGACTTTAATATGTCCCACTGCCAGAAATCATGCAAAGCGGGGCTTGCATGGCATTCCAAGTGTGTAGTGGGAATGAAGGAGTTGGGAGAAGCCTTTCTGAAAAGAGGATTAATGACCCCATGGAAGGTTCTGTGTATGCACCTGAGGATAGAGGGTCCTCAGCCTGTGGTGATATTGTGTTCCCCCAAATATTATGCACCCTAATAAACTTATCTGGGGTCAGATAACAGAACAGAAACTAGATATAGAGGCCAGAAAATGGTGGCACACGTATCCTTAATCCTAACCTTCCGAAGGCAGAGATCTGTCTGGATCTCTGTGAGTTCAAAGCCACACTGGAAACAGCCAGGCATGGTGGCACACACCTTCAATCCTAGGAAGTGAGGGCAGGAAGCAGAAAGGTATATAAGGCGTGAGGACCAGGAACTAGATAGAGCCTGGTTAAGCTTTTAGGATTTTAGCAGCAGTTCAGCTGAGATTCATTCTGGATGAGGACACAGAGGCTTTCAGTCTGAGGAAACAGGATCAGCTGAGAAGTTGGCCAGGTGAGGTTAGCTGTGGCCTGTTCTGTCTCTCTGATCTTCCAGCATTCACCCCAATACCTGGCTTCAGGTTTGTTTTTATTAATAAGACCTTCTAACAATTCGTGCTACATCAGCCAGAATCCTTGGATTTGCTATGAGCATGTGTTTCATAAGTTAAAGGTGGCCACTCAGTGAAGAATACAAACCTTCCAGAAAATGTAGAACATGTTTCTGAATTTATATATATATGCATATATATATATATATATATATATATATATATATATATATATATTGCTTTAAATGCTAAGTTTTAACTTCCTGATGCAGTGGCAGACAAAATCACCACGCATGAACTCTTAGGTAGGTGTTAGCGTCTGATACTTCATGGTAAATCTGTGTGCAATGGGGTGTGGTCTGAGCTCAGGAGCTGAGGAAAGATGGGTTGAGGGAAGCTGGGCTGTATTCTCTGTAGGTGAAGACAGACTGGCATGTAGGCAGAAGCAGGTACGCACACAGGTGTCCCTTCTGGTTCAAATGGTGTATTTATATAGAATCACACAAAGGTGTCGTTTTCTGGAAATGATTATATAACGGATTACATCACTGCTTACTCATGGTTCCCCATATACCCAATATCAGCCATCATAGCTAACAGCTCCTCAGGTGTCCAGTGTTAGAGATTTTTAGCCCTCGGTGGATATTCATCTCGTCACATACTGTCCAAATGTACACACCGCCCTTACCACTTTATTTCTTCCACAAAGCGTAAAGGGTTCACTTACAGGACAATGTCCACTGAGCTATGTGACTGTAGATGAAAGAGAAATAATCCCAACTGTTGGCAGGAGCCATGCTTTAGCAGGACGTGTGGATAAACAGGAAGTTGCTGTGATGACAGGACATTTGGTGGTTGCATTGTTTCAAATCTTGAGGCCAAGTAAAAAAGAAAAGTCCTAATTAACCGTACCAGGTAAGTATAGTCATTCATCAAAAAGTAGGCTGCATGGATGCCTTGGTTTCTTTCCCTGTTGCTGTGATTAAAACAAACAAACAAATTAAAAAAAAAAAAAACACAACCGGAAAAGCAACTTAAAGAAGGATGATGGAGTCTGTTTTGGCTCACAGGAGGGGAGGACAAGGCACGAGGTCACAGGGCATCTGGTCACGTGACATCTGCAATCCAGAAGCAGGAAGCTGCCAGTGGTGGTGCTCAGCTTTTCTAGTCACAACTCCAACCACAAGATTGTGACACCCACAACTAGCATGCCACCTCAACCCAACGCAGAACCCGTCATAGATATGCTTGGAACTTAGTCTCCCCCGTGAATCCAGGTTCTGTTAACACGTTTGTCACCATGTTTTATCATAGTTTAGCCTTAGGCTTAGAGCTGGAGATACCATGGGCTGGGCTTCAAAGTGGTGGGCCTGGCTGCCAACGTGACGCCTGCCAATAGGTCTTCAAACGTAAAACTTAAATGGCATGATTTCGAGCTCTGTATGTGTCCATATTAGAGGGTTTGAATTACCTGGTTTCATGGTTTCCCTTCTCCCTGGGCTAATGTTTGGGTTTCTTCCTATTCAGAACTGGACTTTTGAACCATAGGCTTCTTGGGACGTTCTTGTTCAAAACAGAAGCAAAATCAGGTGTTTGGTTTGCTGTGGGTTTCTAGTTTGAGGCAATTTATACTCGACAAGTTTTATGTTAAATATAAAAAACAGCATCTGTTAACCAAGACCCTTCACGGGTTAATAAAAATGAAGCTGAATAAATTTTATACCAAATCATGGGTGAAGAAAAGGTTCTCAGAATGTGGACCCCAGTCCCTTCGTTACTCAGTGGCAGGTAATTAATTATTTAGAATTGTATTCTAATATCAGATCTTACAGCTTGATTATAATAAATGAGGAAGAAAAACTATCACTGAGATGCCCTTCAGCAAATGCAATTTAGTTAAACGTGTATGCAATGACCTTGTTCCAACAGGTCATTGGCTGTGGTTGTAACGGGGTGTCCCCACAGGCTTAGGTGTGTGGACGGTTGCTCCTCAGTTGGTGGAGCTACCTGGAAATGTGGAACTTTTAGGGGGCAATTTTGCTGGAGGAAGTGGGTCACACGGAGGCAACCTTGAGCTCTCTAGCCCCACCACAGTTCCTGCTCACTCTGACTGCCAATGTGTAATCAGCCGCTCTATCCTGCCTCCATGCCTTGCTTCCCAGCCAAGATGGGATGAGCACTTTGAATGGCTGCAATAATCCTTACACTGTTCCTTGTTGGGGACCTGGTGACAGTGTGTATAGCCATAAGAGAAATCACTGATATATCATTGTAATACAGTAAAACCTGAAAAGGGTGGAGAAACGGTAGGAAGATGGGGCGTAGGGCATTTTGCTTCCTCAGCTGGAAGGGATGCAGTCTCGATGGATACACTCGCGTTCCTAAAACACCCAGACTTCTCTTCAGACTTAGAGAACCTGAGCTCTCAAGCCAACAGGTAGGGGCATGTTTGAGAATCAATTAACTGCACCTGAGGAGTTAATTGACTATTAAGGCATGTCAGGTCAATCAATTCCAAGGTGGTTTTTATGTCCTTCATGGGGGTTCCCTGGATAGTTAAAAAAGAATTGTTAAAGCATGTTTGGTGTGGGTAAATTCTACAGAATCAGAGCTGAATTAATGCAGAAGGTAAGGAAACATTTTAAAGTAGATTTCTTCTATCAAAGGAGAAAGCATGGATTTTTAAAACATAGTTGATTCAATCCATTATCTTAAATTGTATTTAATTTCAAATATGCCAGTTAATATTGAAAGGGATTTCACAACCCAGTAGGGTTGGGGACACAATAATTTAGTTGGCCAAAGATTAAGAGCATCTTAGTGTGTGTGTGTGTTTGTGTGTGTTTGTGTGTGTGTGTGTGTGTGTGTGCGCGCGTGCGTGCGTGCGCGCGCGCGAGCAAAGGTGAGTATGTGTGTGCATGCATGTTGAGGCAGAAGACAGTTTTAGCTGTGGTTTCTCAGGTGCTATACACCTTCTTTTCTGAGGTAAGGTCTCTCTGATTCAACCAGACTGACCAGTCAGGTCCTGGGATCATCCACCTCCTCAGGGCTAGGATTACAACCACACATCACCATACCTGGCTTTTTTTTAAAAAACATGGGTTCTAGTTTTGAACTCAGGTCCTTGAGCTTGCCAGGCACACACCTTACCAGCTGAGCTCTCGCTCAGTCCCCACCGTTTACTCCCCACAGTGGCCCTATGTCTGTGTCACCAGTCACCATCACACCAGTCTTGGCAGGCTTGACTCCCACAGGACGGTGACTAACAAGTGTGACAAGGCGTATTAGAGGGAGCAGATGGTTCTTCGGCTTCATTCGGGAGCCAGTACAGAGCGATGGATGACATCGCTCTTATGTTTATGGCTCACAGTTGGCAAGAGCGACATGTTTAAACAGTTAATTATTTTCAAAACATTAAATTTGTACCAGAGGGAAATCTAGCAATATGAATAGAATAGAAATCCTATGAAGCCAGGGGTTCAAAATGTCTTCCAGAAACCTAGCCACTACCTAATACACAAAAACAGACACTCAGTAAATGTTTGCTGAGTGAATGAATGAATGATGTATTAATGACAACAGTGTGGATTCAGACACACTGTTTGAATGTAAGTTTCCTGTTGTGTGTGCACATGTCGGCAGCAAGGGCCCACGCTTTCTGTAAGATCTTGGAATGAGCCGTGAGATGAGCCATGACCCTCAGCTAGAAGGCCCAAGGGAGTCAGTAAGCAGGACTAGATGGCCTCCATGAACTTCTCAACTCTAACATTTGATCTCAAAACTCTGTCTTTCATGTCAACCCCAGTTCATACTTCACAGCACAATTGTCCCTGAAGCCCCCCTTCCCACCATGACACTGAAGGGACATTCTTTCCTGTAAAAGTATAGATTGTACTGAACTAGCAGGAGCCAAAAGGAAGTCTGTGAGCTCTCCATAACTATTCTAATTTAGAAAGCCCTCCTTCCTCCTTCCTCCTTCCTCCTCCTGTTCTTGCAAGGCCAGGCCACCAGAACAACCCCCACCGCAATCCACGTGTTGGGACTTTCCATGGTGAAGATAAGAAGATGAAATGGGCCATAACCACCTGTAGTCCACGCTGTCCTGTGCTCAACCACATTATATAGACTGGTGGAGTAACTGGTGGTTGACACTTAGAAGCACTTTCCCGAGGTGTGATTGTATAAAACATTTCATGTTCATATAAAAAAATCAATCAGTTATAGTTGTATAACGGGCAAGTCGCCTTCATTTACAAGGTGGATGCTGGAGGGGTGGCTCAGTGAGTAAGAGCACTGGCTGCTCTGGCAGAGAACCCAGCTTAGGTTCCCTGCACCTACTTGGCAGCTCACAACCATCTGTAACTCTAGTTCCAGGGGATCCGATGCCCTCTTGTGGCCTCTGCAGATACTGCACACATGTAATTCACATACATACATGTAAGCCAAACAGTCACACTTATAAAATAAAGACAAATAAATCTTAAATTCTTTTTCTTAAAAGAAAGATGGATCTATGCTGACGATATGTTTCAAAACCCAAGATTTGGGACACAAAGCCTACAAAGCAATAATCCTCATCTGATTTTTTTTTTTTTAATGTGAAATGCCTTACAAAACTCTGAAACTGAAACCACATTGAATCACCCTGTTAGGTCCCGCGTGTATTGTGTTTGATGAGTGTTTTTGTTGTAGCTTCATGTTATCTCTGTGTGTCTGGTCGTGATTCTGGTCTTCTACAAAGGCTGAGAAAGAGGGAGTGATGGCAGGCAGGCAGGAAATGGAGACACCTTTGAAGTCGGGAGGAATTGAAACAAGCCAGAACAAAAAGCAAGACAGTAGGAAGACCTGGGCCCTGGAGATGACTCATTAGAACAGGAAGAATTTCCCCCGCTCCTTGGCTCGGTTGAACTTCAATCTGTGCCTTGGGACAAGCTCTGGTCTCCTGTTTTCTGGATAGTTCATCCCTTTCTTCCTCTTCTCACCTAAGCAAATGCTTCCAGCCTCATGCAGAAGGCCCCTATTCACAGGACAGGCTCAATGCGCACTGTTCAACCAAACACATTTCATACCTGTTTAATCCTATTATGTAGTCTGAAGCTGAAGTCCTTATAAAGCTTTGTGATTCCCACAGAGAGAAAGAAGTCTTGAACTTGAAGGCAGAAAGGAAAACCAGGTGAGATGATTAGGCCTCCATAAGTGCCTCATTATCTCAGCTAAGGAAACGAATGTTTTTTTATGGTTCTCTACTATTCTCCAGCATGAGGTCTGTGTTTCATATTTATTAACACTTTTAGAGTTGACCTTCAAGCTGGTTGACAGATTTCCACAGTAATGTTTAACAATAAGAAATAAATATCGCTGTAGCTGTCAGCAGTGTGCTGTAGACTGTTCCTGCTCCATGTGTCCTTTGCTGTAGCATTTATTACTCTCCACTAACACAAAAAACTAAGAGCAGATTAGTGTAACATTAGCCTACGAACTACATTAGAAAAGCTACAGTGTATTTGATATTGGAATTAGAGAAAATGAGCAAGGAGCTAAAGGTAAGAAATTAATTCTCTAAAATCACTTTTGACTAAAATCCTTCTGATTCTGTATTTGATGTTTATAGATCCTGGAAAATGTGGACCAGCATTTACTAGTAAAAGTTCTATACTAATTGACTTGGTTAATTTTTAAAATATTTGTTTATTTTGTATTTTATTTATGTTGTGTGTATTTACTTGCATGAGCTAAGGTGCGTCACTGGAGTGCAGAAACTCATGGAGACCGGATCCCCTGGACTGGAGTTTCAGGCTGTTGTTGGCCTGTTGTGTAGAGGCTGGAAACAGAACCCGGGTCCTCTGTAAGATCAGTGAGTTCTCTTAACCACTGGGCCATCTCTCTAGCCCCTAATGTTCTGTTTTCAAGAAAAGACAGATAGAGAAAACTTGCTGCATTCCACTTTCTTTTTGTAATACCTGGCATCTCTCATTTTGTGTTCCTTATGCACAAACCAACTCCTCAGATATGTGTACAGTTGAGCTGTGTGTGCCTAGGGTTTAGATAGCTTTGAAGTGTATTTTAGGACTTTTAGCACATTTATAGAAAAATGAGGATGCAAAATCATTTTTTTAAAACCATCGAAATGTGTATTTGAACCAAAGGACATAGTCTTGGAAGCAGTGAAAAAGATGAGGATATTTCAATAGGTATTATTTTATGTGATCGCTAATGAATGTGAGCTCTTCCCTGACCATAATACTTTGTTGGTGAATATGTTCACATGAAACATAAGAAAAATCTGAGATAAATTTGAGTACCTATTACAGTGGGCAGTTATATTCAATTCAAATAATGGGGGCTGGTGAGATGGCTCAGTGGGGAAGGGCACTTGTTGCCCGGCCTACCTGACAACCTAATTCCCCCTCTGGAGCCCCCATAGTATAAGAAGAGAACCAACTTCTGCAGGCTGTCCTCTGACTCCCACACATGTACCATATCACATGCATGCCCTGTCACATGCATATGCGTACACACAACAAATAATGAAACAAAAACCTGAATAATGACTTAAAATGCTTGCCGAAAGCCTAAGCAGGGCCTGGAGAAATGGATCAGTAGTTTGATTGCTTTTCCAGAGGACTTGGGTTCTATTCCTAGCACCTCCATGATGGCTCACAACTGTCTGAAACTCCAGTTCCTCTTCTAATTTCTGCATGCCCTGCACACATGTGGTACATGGACATATATATATAGGCAAAAATACTCATACACAAGAAATAAATAAAAATGGTAAATGCCTAGGCAAAATCCTCTGGGTATTTTGCCAAAAGGAAGCAGAAATTTTTTCCAAAATGCAAAAAAAGAGGTTATGAAAGTGGGAGATTGCAGTCTCATGAAATCTAAAAGTAGCCAGAGTTATTATACATTTCCAGTGTGTACTTCGACTAAAAATTTCAGCTTTCTTTATCTCCCCAATGTTAGAGACAATGTATATGAAATTGCTTCTTTAAAAAAAAAAAAAAAAGAACGATGTGTGTCTAAACAGAACTTTCCTGGTTGTAAAATTTTGAAGAGCTTGGAGCACATCACCAAGAGGAAGACAACAGTATAATTCTTTCCCTGGATGCTTTTTAAAGTAGCACAAAGAGCCATCTGGACCCCTTCCGGAGCACAGGGCATTTGTCTGCACACTTCGGAGATGCCTGCTCATTTCGCTGTGGCACACAACTGTCTAAGCTCACAGGACTGATCCTGGCACCCCACAAGCTGTCATGCATTTGGACTTTTTATTTCCCGTTTCTGAAGCAAGCAAAACCCAATCTGGGTTTAGTGATGCAGACATTTTCTCCTTATTTCCTTGCAGCCTCGCCTGAGATGAGTTACAATGTCTCACTGAAGGAAACTGTTACATCCTGTTCCCAGAACAGAAGAATCTCTTTCCTTTCCCCATAGTTGGCACACTTTGGTTAGTGTCCACTCCTGCTTCTTCAGACTGTAACTTCAGGATGGATGCAGAATCTCTGTAAACTCACCCATGGTGATGGTCAGGTGTGGAACCCAAAAGCTCTTGGGCTGCCTGAGCAGGATGTGTTGAAGCCTAGTGTATTATTTTTCTCAGTGCCGTGACAAAAATGCCCAACAGAGCCACTTAAGAAGGGAAGGGCTTATGACTGTTCCAACTCTGAGGACATGTACAGTTCATCGTGGTGGGAAGGCACAGTGGCGGGAACAGGAGGCAGTATTTCGTCTGTCGTCAGGAAGCAGAAAGAAAGGAACGATGGTGCTCAGCTACCATTCTCTCTATTCATTCCGGGACTACAGCCTGTGGGTGGCACCACCACATTTCGGGGGGATCTCCCTACCTCAGTTAACCTCATCTAGAAATTCCCTCACAGACATGTCCAGAGGTTGCTTCCTATGTGAGTCTTGATCCAGTCAAGCTGATGGTCAACATTAATCACCACGCTTCTCCTTAGAGACATGACTTGTGTAAGATCTCACTAGATTCATCATCAAAAGGCAATTCTTTACTGCTGTTTCAATGAGGAAATTCAGGAATAATGAGCCATGTGACTATGTGCTTGGTCAGTTACCTTGGACCATAATGACTATGCAATACACTGTCCAAACTGTGATCCTCTGGAGTATGAAGTAAAGAAGCTTCATTAGTGTCTGCTCCAGCAACACGCAGACATGGACAGACTATCACAGAGAACCCGGGGAGTATGCTGTCCTTTTTGAACCCAGCTCCAGTGCAAAAATACACAGGAAAGCCCTCCAGTGGGGCCGTGATGGTGGAAACAGATGGTCCTCAGTCCCACTTATTTACATAAAAGGAGCTAATGGGGGTGGGGAGCTGGAGGGTGACCGCTAAGAAAGAGCACGGCACTTGGTGCTCATGTGGAAGACCTAGTTTCCATCCCCAGCACCCACAGGGTGGCACACAGCCATCTGTAACTCCAGTCCCAGGGGGATATGACACGTCTGGCCTCCAAGGGCACTATATGCAGGGGCTGCAGTGGCATATACAAAATAATCAAATAATTTTTAAATCTTTTTAAAAGAAGCTAATGGAAAAATGAAGGCCATAGCCTTCATTTTTAAATGTTCCTTATTTTGACATAATGTGTTGTATTATTCCATTTTAATATCAATAATGGATGCCTTTTCTACAACGGAAGAACTCACTTTTATTTTCATAGTCTTCATATGACTGGGTCTACTTGTAAAATTTTGCATAAGTCACTCCAATCACGGCAGCATCAAACTGCAACAAACATTTGTTTTCTCTCCAATTCTTGGGCATTGACTTGGCATGGCTAAGCAGGTCTCAGTCTGTGAATGGCCATGAAGTTCCAGTGAGGTGGAGTTAGCTATTGGTATCATCTCATGAGTGTCCTTCCCCCATGTGTCTGACAGCTAACTCTTCGTGTTAGTCAGGACCTCAATGGCCTGCCAGCCAATACCATGCATGGAAGGTCTGTGAATGCAACCTGGGCTTTCTCATGGAGCAAAGTCTGGGTACCAAGAGCAAGTGTCCTAAGAAAGAGGCAAGAGAAAACTGTCTCTGTTCTTGGCTGTCACCTAGAGCTGTGTTTATACTGGGTGATGGCAGTTTCAGAAGGGAAGGACATAGATGCTGCCTCCTAACAGGAAATGAAAACTCATGTAATATAAGCCTGGGAGGAGTTGGGAAAGATTTTCATGACGTCTCTGGAAAACATACTGTGTGCAAAGGTTGTCCAGGAGATGCAGAAGAAAACCAAGAATATTTCAAATGTTACTTGTAACTTTATCATTCTTTCTAAATAGGTGAGATTAGGCTGGATTTTTAAAAATTATTTAAACAATAAAGATCTTTAAAAAGATTCACATAATTGCATTGGTTCAAACTAACATCTAAAAGTAGAGTAGAGTACTGATTGGCTCCGTTCTCGGTGATTTTCACTCAACCCCAGCCTTCAATCCGTTGCCTCTATACGCCTGCCCTTGTCTCCGAATGTCACCCTCGCTTTTCATCTTCTCTCCCTGCTGTCCATTCCCGAAACCTGCTGAGTCTGCTGTACAACTCAAAGCAGCAAATTTAAGTCAAAATGTTTTACTCAACTCCCAGGTAGTGAAAGTGCAAGTATTGCTGTATAGACAAAATAATGAATAGGAAATACCTTACTTCCCTGTAATCGCTAAAGGGATTAAATGTTAGACAAAAACAGGTTTTAAGTTCACATCATTTTTCAGTACTTTATGATAACTTCTACCTTTACACCGAAGAAATTACCAATGTAAGAGCCGTTATCATTTCCCTGTGTGGCCAATCCCCTGGATTCATGATGCATCCACAACCAGGAGTGAGAGAAAACCTAAGAGAGTCAACGAATTCATGTCGCTGCACCTTCAAGAAGACGCAGTAGATAACAGAGAGTCCTTCAGTTGGTACAACTGTCCTCAGGAACAACCATAAAAATAACACTGATAATGTGTTAGTATTAGAACTAACTTTGAATCTCTTTATATGAACTTCAGTTCTGACGATGAATTATAGGTCTCAAAAGAATTTGTGTCACTATTAATTTGAGTGTAGAAAATAGAATTTTTGATTGACTAGAATTGGTCCATTTCTCCATAATGAATCTTAACTTTAACTATACTTAAAACCACCAGGATTTGGCCTTGTTGGAGGAGGTGTGTCACTGTGGGGGAGGGCTTTGAGGTTTATTTTCTCAAGCTTTCCTCAGTGTGACAGTCAGCTGACCTCCTGTTGCCTGCAAGATGTAGCACTCTTCACTCCAGCACCACATCTGCCTACACGCCGCCATGCTCCCCTTCATCATCATAATGGACTGGCCTCTGAAACTGTGAACAAACCACCCTCAATTAAATTGTAAGAATTGCCATGGTCATGGTGTCTCGTCACAGCCATAAAAGCCCTGACTGAGACAAACTGCATATCGCATACTGGTGTCTGGGTCAGAGGAAGCTGTAGGGCTGAAGTTCTCAACCTGTGGGTCACGACCCCTTTGGCTCTTTTCCACAGGGGTTACCTAAGATCATCAGATACACAGACCTTTATTTACATTACGATGCATAACAATAGCAAAATTACCTTTCTGAAGTAGCAATGAGAACAATTTTGTGGTTGGGGGTCACTACAGCATGAGGAACCGTCTAAAGGTCACAGCATTAGAAAGGCTAAAAACCACTGCTGTAGGACAAGAAGGTAGGTTAGAAATCATGACCCCCAGTACTGTGAGGCTGCGTGGGAAGACGTGTATGAAGTGCCTGGTTTTAAGAGATTCATGTTAACCTAACTCTGTTCCTTAAGGATGCACAGAAGTAGCTGGAAGCCCTGAAGCCATAGTTGTCTGTCTCCTCAATGGGGTCTGATTGGATTCTAATTGTTAAATCCTATTATTGATTCTCTGACTTATCTCTCTCACTCTATACCAGCTTGGAAAGAAAGTGATTGGAAATAGATCCTAGCACAAATTTCCTGATTGTCACCTGGTGTAAACACCTTACCATTACTCTTTCTAGTCTAGCAACATGGTTGTGAAACGTATTTGTTCTTGGCACTGCAATTTTTAATACAGCAATATGTTTTTATTTCCAGAAAAAAATTAATATGCCAGATGCAAGAAACATGGTACTAACAAAAGAGAGAGAGACAGAGACAGAGACATAGAGAGAAAGAAAGAGAGAGAGAGGAAGGAAGAAAGGAAGAAGGAAGGAAGGAAGGAAGAAAGAGAGAGAGAGAAAGAAAGAGAGAAAGAGAGAGAAAGAGAGAGAGAAAGAGAGAGAGAAAGAGAGAAAGAAAGAGAGAAAGAAAGAGAGAAAGAAAGAAAGACAGGCATGGTTTGGGATTCTGAATCTACATCTCCCTGGTGTCTCACCAAGACGGATTGTCTAACCTCTTGGAGTCACTTTCCTAAATTTTAAGACCAAGAGAGCACCGAGTGCCGGGTGACTGTCACGGAGTGCCATTGGCTGTCACTGTGCTGCTCACCCATTCGGTGTTAGTGGTTTTGATAACAAAATCTGACTAAAATCTGTAATTCCATAGGAAAATGAGTAGTGTGCTTCCTTGTGCAGAGGGTGGAGAAATATTTAAATATGAAAAGGGGTTTCCTGTGCAGAAGTCTACTTAATACTGACAAATGGGTTTGTGGACTGTTCATCAAAGAAAAGGGATTTACAAGTTTTCTCAACCTCGAGTCTCTGCCTGGAGGTGGGTTGGTTCCCTGCCCCTCTGTTCTAGGTCACGTCTCTGTGATTAGTGAGGACTTTGGCTTCTAGCTCAGTTTTTTCTCTCCAGCCTGGCTTCATCCATCATCCTCTAAGGAGAAGGAGACGTCACTGTACCTTGAGGACTCTGGTCTCCTAGCTCTTTAATCTACAGTAATAGTGATAACGAATTGCCTTTTACTGGACTCATAGCCCAGTGTCAGCCTTTAAAGAACCTTGCCAATAAATATTATCCCCACTTAAAATTTATTTTAAGTGATAAATCGATTTTTTTTTTCAGTTTGCTGTTTACATACCTGTTAAGTAAGGAAACTCAATGAGAACCCAAGTCTATCTGACTTCCAAAGCTGGGTCTTTGCCAACTAAACTCTACTCCACCTTGCTGTGGGATGTTCTGTATGGCAAATGTGTTGCTAATTAGTCGATAAATAAAACACTGATTGGCCATTGGCTAGGCAGGAAGTATAGGCGGGGCAAGGAGGAGAATAAAGCTGGGAAGTGGAAGGCTGAGTAAGAGAGACACTGCCAGCCGCCACGATGAGAAACAGCATGTGAAGATGCTGGTAAGCCACGAGCCACGAGCCATGTGGTAAAGTATAGATTAATGGAAATGGATTAATTTAAGCAGTAAGAACAGTTAGCAAGAAGCCTGCCATGGCCATACAGTTTGTAACCAATATAAGTCTCTGTGTTTACTTGGTCGGGTCTGAGGCTGTGGGACTGGCAGGTGATAGAGATTTGTCCTGATTGTGGGCCAGGCAGGAAAACTCCAGCTACACCACCTCGTGACCTTCACCATCCATTTGAATTTGCTTCCTTGTTACCACGCACTGTGGCCGTGAACTTCACCGCTGTCTGCTCTGACGTTCCTTTTGGACATTAAACTGTGACATTTCTAACAGCCATCTTCTTTCCTTGCACCTGTCGCCCTGAATAAGTCTCACATTCAAGTTCACCACAACTCCAATTTCGTGACTGCCGTTTCTTCAGTCTGTCTTCCCTACCCTCCCTTCGCTTGCATCTCACTAATAAACGGATCCCACCACTTTCTGTTGAGACCCTCCTGGATCAGCAGAACTAGTTTACCTTGTCAGTTTCCACTCAACTGTTTTTTTTTTTTTTCCCTCTGCTGCAATCCTAGGGTGACAGGTTGTGCTGAAAGGTCTATGGAGTCAGCATGTTTTCCAACAAGTGTGTATTTATTTGAAGCTGCTTTGCAGTCGATACTATGTGAGGAGGGACATATCTAATCCCTATCTCAAGAAGACCCTGATCTGGTAGGAAAGGCTTGTGTTCACATCCTTAAGAGTTTGCATTTGGTGAAGCTACCTTCACCAATGAAGGATCATTGACATCCAAGAGGTCAAGGGGCTATAAAACCATGTTGTTAAGTGCTCACTGTCTTAGTCAGGGTTACTATTGCTATGGTGGAACACCATGACCAAAGGCAACTTGGGGAGGAAAGGGTTTATTTCACTCACCGTTCCATAGAACAGTTGATCATCAAAAGCAGTGAGGGCAGGAATTCAAGCAAGGCAGGAACCTGGAGGCAGGAGCTGATGCAAAGGCCATGGAGGCTTGCCTACAGCCCAATCTTTTGGAGGCATTTTCTCAATGGAGGCTCCCTCCTCTCTGGTGATCCTAGCTTGAGTCAAGTTGGCATAAAACTAGACGGCACAATCACCTATGTAAACAATCAAAGCAGCAGAAATGTGGGGGAAGCGAGAAAAATAGAGTCCCTTGTCAAAGTCTTACATTGCTGGGGAATGAAAGTGAGCCCTTGGGAAGTGTGAGGGTGTAAGCACCACGCCAGAGTTATGGTTGACACACTGGTGAGAACAGTGATAGGAACCACCATGGCTCTTCTTCTTCGACAGCAACGCTGAATTTCCTTTGCAATTGATCTCTCTGTCACTCTGCCAAAAGTTGATAGCAAAAAAAAGTGACTAAGAAAACTTTGATAAGAGCTCTCTGAAACTACACCCTCTTTTTTGCAACCAGACTGGACCCACTGTAGTCTTTGGGCCATCCTGCACAGTCTGAGAAGAAAGTCTATGCATCACAGATGGCTTTTTGAGTAAGTTGGGGTTCTGGTGGAACTCTTGGAACCTGAAATTAAGCTGTGATTGACATCTGCCCTGTCCTAGGCCAGTCTTCAGGCTCCTGAGCCCTTGAATTTCTTGTTCTTATCCAGTTTGATTTGATTTTCTTCTGTTACTTTTGATTGAAAGAGAGCTGAGGAGACATCAAGTCTAACAAAGACAGAAGACAGAGTCAGGCCTGGTGAGCAGTAGCATTTCCCACATATCCACCAACTCCAACAACAGGCTAATCATAGATTGTCTAAATTTAGAACTCATTTACTCTGTGATCAGAGACAAGTCACTTAACATCTCTGTGCCTTCAATTCTTTTTACAATAATTGAGAATAATGGGAGTTTCTACCTTATAAATCTGTTACTAGGATTAGATAGAAAAATCTCATGTTGGTCAGATTGAGATAATCTGAGAAGTTTGTGTGACTGTGGGGGCTGGAGAAGCAAACATAAGGATTTCACTAGAAAAAGAAGTGAATTTCTTTCTTTGGAAAATGAGACAATGGTATACAGAAAACAAATCGGGAAGAAAAACAGACCCGAGATTGACAGGCAGCAAGGATCTGAAGAAGAATATAGAATGAGATCCATCCTCAAGATCCATCCAATGGTGAGAGGAACAGAGACCGAAGATTATCGGAGGAAACATTTAAGCAGTGTTGACTGGGTCACAAATCAGTGTCTTGCATTCCAGAGAGACCGTGGTGAAGGCAGTGTTTGTGAGTGCGGTCTTGTGCTAGACCTGGAGCACCGGACAGTGGAGCTTACATAGTCTGACACAGCTGATGTATAAGGAACAAAAGGGCAGCGATAGGGCTGGAAGCAGGGAGAGGAGAAGTGGGGGAGCCTTCCTCAGCTCTGGGAGAGCAATCCCGTGGTTCTCACAGGGAAAGACTCCACCCTGCTCATCTCAAGGCTCCTGGGGCGCTTTCCTGTGCATTTGTTTTCTCCAGTCCTCCAGGCTGGAGGAGAGGAGCTGTTTTGAAAGGCAGTGTCCGTCTCTGGGTAGTAGGTGCTAAAAGTATGCTCACCATGATTGATTCTAAATCTCATCTTGTGTTCAACGATGAAAGACGGAGAAAAAGTTATGTATGCCTTGCTGCTGTAGACAGATCCATAGACAATAAGATGTATAATGGAACCAAAACATCTGAGGGACAAATGAGCAGAAAATATTCAAGATATAGTCTGACTCTATTAGAACATTAACACAAACCTCTCAAGTATTCTAAACTATGCATACAAAGATGTCTGTTATGGGAATCTTTTGTATTGGCAGAAATATGGAAGTATTCTTAACTGTCCATCAATAATGGAATGGTTAAATTACTCAGGGCATAAGAAGTGTATTTTAATGCTGTTTAAATGTCCTTTAAGAGTGAATTCATTTCATAATTTAAAAAAAAAGTGCAGTGAGTAAAGCAGGACCCAGGATCTTGAGCATTCTGAGCACATTTCTCCCCCTGAGCTACAATATCATCCCTGAATGTGAAGTGCTGCTGATGTGGTCTGCGTGCCCAGAATCCCGGCACTTGGTAGGAAGAGGCAGGGAGAGTGCAAGTTGGAGTTGACCTGATTTATATAGTAAAACTACCCCAAGAAAGGAAGAAAGAAAAGCGGGGAGGAGAGATAATACTCTAAAATATTGAAATATTCTACTATGTAGCATTTGGAAAAAGTAAGCTATGTATCTATTTTACAGAAAGACATTGATAATACAGAGCCTTCCTACAATTGTCTATGTAATAGCGGCATTGGTTTTGTGTTTGTTTTGAGACAGGGTCTCTTGTAGACCAGGCTGGCCTTCAATATGTAGTCAAGGATGGCTTTGGACTCCTCTCCTTTGTCCTTATATTCCAAGTGCTAGGATTATGGGTGTGTACAGCCATACCCAGATTTAGAATTCCTTTTTTTTTTTTTTTTAACTTTGAGGGTGGGGGATGTTGCTGAATCAGCAAAGTGCTTGCCTAGACTGCAGAAGTCATGCCAATTTAGCATAGGGGCGTTAAACCATCGTGGTGATACTTTATTTAAAAAAAAATTGTGCGTGGAAAGATGGTTCAGTGTTTATGAGTGCTTCTGGGTTTGGTTCCTAGCACCAGCCAGGTGGCTCACAACCACCTTTAATTCCAGATTCAGGGGCTCTAATGCCCTCTTTCTGGCCTCTGTAGACATTGCATGTACGTGGTACATACAAGCATGCAGGGGAAACACTTATCCACATCTTTAAAACTAATTTCTTTCCATCCTCACTCTTAAGTATTTAAAATGGCACATAACATATAAGCCAGAATTGTATGAGCTAGATGAAAAATTTGTCAATTACTTTACTCTCCCTAATTCGGTTAACCTTGTTGCCGACCCTTACACCTGAAGAACCATATCTGAGCAGCCAAAAGAGTTCCCTACATCTTCTTAGTTAAAAGGTGCAGTGCCAACATAGCCACAGAGCAGATGTGGACTGTTGTGGTTAGTTTGTGTCAGCTTGACACAAGCTGGAGTCCTCTGAAAAGAGGGAAGCTCGGTTGAGGTTCTGCCTTTATCAGATTGACCTGTGGGCATCTCTTTGGGCATTTTCTTGGAAATGATTGATGTGTGAGATCTGAGCCCTCTGTGGGTGGTCCTGGGTTCTATAAGAAAGCAGACTGAGCAAGCTGTGGGGAACAAGCCAGCAAACAGCACCATGCCATGGCCTCTGCTTTAGTTTCCGCCTTCAGGTTCCTGCCTCAAGCTCCAGCCCTGACTTCATTTCATGGTGGACTTGGCTATGGACTGAAAGAAACCCTTTGTTCCCCAAGTTGCTTTTGGTCATGTTGTTTATCACATCAATAGAAAGCAACGTAGTGCCTGGACTTTAATAATGAATTTCTTTGTTTACTGGAATCGTGTCTCACAAATCCTTGATGTTCCTGTACAGCTTGAATTAGCAGCAAGAATGAAACTTCTTCCTTAAAGTCAGAAAAGAGACCTCACTTATTCTTGGAAAAGAGGTTTTCCTAGAAATAGAAATTGGAGTCAACGTGAGAAGTAAAAGCAGGGCTTCCAGTACACCACTGCAATACATAGGATAGTTAGTTACATTGCTCCTCAGCTCTCCCATGCAGCTGAGGACTGTTACCAAACACTGGGTAAGAAACCAAGGATAGTGGTACAAGTCAGAAGTTTATATGATTTATATGTGGGTATGCTGTGTCTGGAGCGCCAATTATTAAAGGAACTAGTCAGTTACCAAAATCCCAACTGTTATTGGGTTAATAAGCTGGACATTTTTAGATACTATCAGTCCTTTATTCAGACAAAGCAGTTGTGCTTGATGCTATGGAGACTGTTGGAGGGGAGTATAGTAAATATTCCTCCTTTTGTTCTTGTTCAATGTAGAACCATTTCCTGTGTTTTGAGAAATTTCCATCAAATGAAACTTTTCCCTAAATAAGGAAATTAAGAAGAGAATAATGTTGCTAGACTAAACAAATAAAGGAAGAAATAAGATGTCCAATTAAATCACATTTTATACAAGTAGCATAAGATACATGTGTATTAAAGAAGTCTGTCCCATATCAGTTCAAAATTCAGCTCTCCTAGGTTTCATTCTGTAGCCTTGAAAAGCAAAATATTTGCTCTCTAGTCTCCTGTGAGGACAGGATGTGGGGGTAGGATGGGCATGTGACTTGGGTTGGCCACTCAGATGCATGGGTCCAGACTCGGATCAGAAGAAGCAAGAACAGTAACAACAGAATCAGTATCTGGTCTCCATGGCAACAGTGGTACCTGCAATGAAAGCTTGTCATGCTGTGTCCAGTAACACAGAAACAGTGGCAGCAGCCACTCCCATGGACTCGGGGGCTCTTTGGCCAGCTGGCCTCTTCATCATGAACTTCCAAGTTCAGCCATTGGAAGACTGGGTCAGCATCTCTTTAACACATTCTCTTCCTGCTTATATTGTCCAAAATCACTTTTTTCTTTTTTCCCAATTGAAACCCTGTTTGCAGGTGAAGAGAGATTTAGGGAAAGAAAAAAGAATACAAACATTCAAATATAATACTATTCATTCTCCTCTCTGAGCAGCTCGGCGTTAGGAGCTTAGGTATTGAGCTCATGGCCTGGCTGTGCCACTTACTGCTGAGTGACCTGTTCACTTCTATGAGGTGACCTTATCCTCAGTGTCATTCTCAGAATGCTTCTTTGTATTTCAAAGGAGTCAATACTGAGAACAGGGCCTGGTACAGATAAAAAAGCATATGCATGTTTTAAAACAAACAAACAAAATAACCCAAGATATCACTTACGAGTTGTGTTCAGAGGCAAAGCCAGTCATCTGTGATATTACTGTATTGAGTCCTCCTCCAGGTGCTAGGAAAGGGTCTTGGAGGAATCATCGAAGTGAAATCCGTCATCCTGTGGCTGACAGGGGCTAGAACAAGTTAATTACCTTTACTACTCATATTCATGCATCTTGCACTGCAGAATCTATTAAGCTGGTGAACTTTGTTAGTATAATTTTGAAGTGAAATAGGGGATGTTCAGAAAGTCCATGTATCAGAAAACAGCTCCCTCCAGTTAATCAAGGTCCCACAGAGTCAGTTATTAGCAGACCACATAGAAAAGGCGTTCATGGGTAATCAGCTGGATTGAAGGCTGTTATCAGGTTAATAAAGGGAGTTGGTTTGTCGAGACAGTGTCACACTCAGGGTTTTGGGGTTATTATGAGAAAGGGTCACATGCATGTCAGGCTTTTGAGCTTCTGTCCCTTCTACCTTCACAGTGTTGAGATTATAAGGGTGTGTGTGTGTGTGTGTGTGTGTGTGTGTGTGTGTGTGTGAGTGTGAGACCATGCTCAGTTTATGTGGTGCTGAATATGGAGTCCAGGCCTATGCATGCCAGGAAAGCACTCCCCATTTGAGCCACAGCCCTAGTCCTCAAGAGGAGTTTTCTATTGAATCCAGTGATGTTCCACATCCTGGGGTAACTCCAACGGTGCTCCACATCTCGGGGTGACTCCAACGGTGCTCCACATCCCGGGGTGACTCCAATGGTGCTCCACATCCTGGGGTGACTCCAACAGTGCTCCACATCCCAGGGTGACTCAAACGGTGCTCCACACCCTGGGGTAACAGCTTACAGATATATCAATGGTGAGAAGCAAGGTGACAAGAAACCCAGAAATAAGGGAGAAGGGTGACCTGGGGACAAGTGAGGCTGAGAGCAGAACAAGAGAGTGTGGCCAAGTGCCAGATGTAGCCCTCAAAAAATGAGTATATTTACAATGGCAGTGGCTTCTGCTCTTAGGGTGTTACATGGTAACCACCAACATATCCCTCTCTGCTTGCAGTTCTGCCAAGTCCTGTGGGTATGTTTGTTAACCAAAAGAGTCCTCTCTGTCTTCTCCATAGAATTTGAAATCTTGTTGGAGAGAGATGAGTATCTCTCTTCAACAATAATGATTAAACAAAACCAAACAGTGACCCTGGGTTTGTCCCAGGTTGACTTCTAAAATTTGGCTATTACCACACGTTTTAAGATACTAATGTATCTCTCCATACCTCTGTCTTCCACAGAACAGTAATGATTAGACTTTTTTTATTCACCAAAGGGAGAGTAGGTTTCATGACAGCCTACCAAAGCAATGTCTGATCTACTTAGTATTAAGCAAGGAGTCGAGGGTGGATGCTTGGGATTATTTAAGGGGGTGAGGGAGTAGAAGAAAGCTGTTTCTTTAAAATATTTGCTGATCCAGAGATGGAGAGAGATGGAGTTTGTCGCCAGCACCTGCTCCCTTCCTTTCTAAGCTTGCAAGTAGTCGTCGCTCTGAGTCACAGTGAACAACTCTGGTCCAGACTCCAGACTATCTGCAATTTCTCTCCCACCAACGAAAGCCTGTGCATGAGTAATCCTCAGGACAGCCTGAAAGAAAGAACTCTAAATTAAATCTACAAAACTGTCTAAAAGCAAGTTTTCTTAATCTTCTAGAGCCGTAGTTCTTAACCTGTGGGTCATGACCCCTTTGGAGGTTACAGATCAGATATCCTATATATCAGAGATTTACGTTATGATTCATAGCAGTAGCAAAATTGCAAGTATTAAGCAGCAATGAAATAATTTTACGGTTGGGTGTCACCACATTATAAGGAACTGTATTAAAGGGTGGCAGCATTATCAAGGTTGAGAACCACTGTAAGTCTAAAGAGTTCACGATCTTTCAAAGATATTTTGTTATTGATAAACACTATATATTAAGTTGGTGACAATGTTTTGATGGATGGTTAGATCAGGCAATGGATGTGTACACTATGTAACATGCTTATGGGATTTGGGGGATATGAAGATTTAAAATCTGTTTTCTTAGCAGCTTCCCCCAGTATACAGTATATTGCCAGTGTACGTTATGTCTAATGGGTAAAGATTAGAATACAACCCCTAGAGGCTAGGATAAGTCCTGGGGATGGGAACAGAGAAAGATTGGGAAGTAGGTGAAAAAACACCCATGGCAGGGCCAGTTCTGATGTTCTGAAGGCCTGGATGGTAGTTACACCAACTAACCACACACTTCCAACAGCCAGAGAAGGGTCTGAAGGTTGCAGTGTGGGGAAGCAATCACAGGTTAGTGTGAACCTAGGGAAGCGATCACAGGTTAGTGTGAACCTGGGGAAGCAATCACAGGTTAGTGTGAACCTGCAATGTCGTCTGTCTCTAACTGGTTGATTTTACTTAATGTCCATCCACATTGCCACAAATGACAGGATTTCACCCACAGTTAAGTAGTATCCCTTTGTGTGAAATTATTATCTTTGTATCCATTCCTTCTCTACCAGATGTTGTAGCTGACTCTGTCTTGCTGGTGTGGGGTGGATAAACCTGGGAAAGGAAGCAGGTCTTTGATATGCTGACTTTTTTTGGTTTGTGCCTGTACCCAGTCAGGGGACAACTGGGTCGTGTGGTGGCTGTGTTGTCAGAGGTTTGGGAAACCCTTACACTGTGCCACAGGGCTGCACTAATTTCTGCTTCTACAAATTTTCCACTTTTCTGTGTTCTTGCCTGTATTTGTTATTTTTTGACTTGTTGGTAATAGTCATTCTAACTAGGATAAGTTCTCACTGTGGCTTTGCGTTGGATCTCTTTAATAATTAGTAATTTAAACATTTTTAAACTTTTTGTCTCAATTATTTGTTTTGTTTGTAGCTGGCTTTAACTGTTACATAAAATCATGAAATTTGTACTTATTAATCAGAAGCCATGTGATGTTACAATACTCATATAAGTCATGTGATATTTAAATTGGATTAAATATGACTATCTCCTCAAACACTGGCCATGTTACAGCAGGATCTGTCACAGAGTTCCCTTCCAGCTTTTTAAAGTGCACAGTACACTATGGTTGTCATAGTCATGTCACTGAACTACACTCCACCTAAACTGCTTGCTAACATCTTATATGTTCTTTTATGAAATATATCTACTTCAGGCATCTGCCTATTTTTAATCAGACTATCTGAGCACCTTGCTAGTAGCCCATTCACTTGAGATTTTCTTTGCTTCTTTATTTCACTGACGTCTCTATTAGAAATATTTTTACTGCAGCCCATGAGCATTGGTGCATTGAGTCTCCATTGTTGGGTCTCTTGACACACTTGGTAGTTTACCTTTAAAGTTCTTCTTGATCTGTGGCTTATTTAGAAGCTTGTTCCCATGATTCTGAGCCCTAGTTCCACTCTACTGTGGTGGGGAACACCAGCTACGGATCCAGTCTTGTTAGATTTGTAATGACTCTTTGTGATCTGATAATTGATGCATCCTTGAGAGCCTTCCAGACACACTTGGGGGGAATATGTATTTTCCCTCTGGTGGGCAGTGCCCGGTGTATGCACTTCACATTATTTTTATTTGATGTGTAATGTAACTAAGATTTTCTTACAGATGTTCTGTTGGATGATGTGTCTGTTGTTGAAGGTAGGGTACTGAGGCTTCCTGCTATTGTAGTACACTAAATTCTGTTCAGATCTATCAGCATGGTTTGAAAATGTAAGTGTCACGATGCTGGGAACATTATTATATCTCTCCAGTGAAGGCAACCTTAATCATCATATAATGATGTTTTGTGTCTCTTTTTACACTTTTAATCATCTATTTTATTTCACCAATACAAGTATGGTAGCTATTCCTATTTTCTTTTGGATTCCATTTTCATTAAGTATCTTTTTCTACCCTCTCAGTGTGAATCTGTGTGTGCCTGGCCTTATTTTAATTAATGATAGTTCTTTACTGGGTAGCTGAAATACACTAATACATGGACTACTATTGTCCATGCTGAAAAACAGATATGCACTCTGTAATTGTTAACGTGTACTCTTGTTACTACAAGGTTAGCCCCTAACAAAATTAAGACAGAGATGGAAGAAAAGATAATTGGGACAGAAACTAACATAATAGATATTGAGGTTTAGGCTTTGATCCTAAAAAGAGTCCTGAAGATTACTCTATATTTCTATACAATTAAAGAGCATTTATAGGGCATCTATATTCTACACAGATATATGAGGCTCTGTGTGTGTGTGTGTGTGTGTGTGTGTGTGTGTGTGTGTATTGTGGGGAGGACAAATTACATCCTTGCTGTAGAATGCTAAATAAAGGGCAAGAATAATATGAATCTAGAGTCATTTGTTACCACAACAGTAAAGGAAATAATGCTCCCAAATAATGCTCTTAGGGAAAAGTGACATCAGCTCTTAGTAATCCCAGACCCTGAGAAATAGATGCAGGAGATTCAGGAGTTCAAGACCACCCTCTCCATAGTAAGTTTGAAACCACCCTAGCCTATATGAGATCCTATCTCAAAGAAACAAAACAAATTTTTAAGAAAGTAACTAACAAAGAAAATGTACTAAGGGTGTAAACTAATTAAACAGAGAGATATCAGAGGCACAGAAACAATACAACAAAGTTCATTTATTGATTAATGCATTCTTTTCAGCAGAGGCAGGCGGATCTCTGTGAGTTCAAGGCCAGCCTGGGCTACAGAGCAAGTTCCAGGAAAGGCACAAAGCTACACAGAGAAACCCTATCTCGAAAAAACAAAAAAAGAAAGAAAGAAAGAAAGAACGAAGAAAGAAAGAAAGAAAGAAAGAAAGAAAGAAAGAAAGAAAGAAAGAAAGAAAGGAAGAAAGGAAGAAAGGAAGAAAGAAAAAAAAGAAATGATGAGCCAGGTGCTATGTGAATGTTGAAGATACAAGAATGAGCCCTGTTCATATGGGCTTCATCATCAATTAGGAAAGTACAGGGAAACATAAATATAAATTATAAAGTATAATGGGAGTGTACAGGGAGCGCCTGGTTATATATGAGACAAGCTTTGGGGGAATGTTTTGAGAGAGACTGTGGGAAAGAAAGTAAACAATTATTGCAGAGACAAAAAGAATGCTTCTTTTTATCCAGAGTGTGCTGACCCCTTGTGACGGAGAGCCTGCAGCTGAACAGCTGTCCACACGGGTGGGCCTGCCTTGACAGGAATTAAAGTAAGGCTCCAGTGTGAACCTGGCATACTCAGAAAGCATCCCGTGCACAGGGAAAGAGGTGATTTGCTGGTGTTGGGCTGAGAGCGAAAGAGGAGAAGAGTAATCTCCGTGGGGATCATGAACCAATAGCTGATGCTCACAGGGATCTGATATCACGGACATAGCCTTAAGCGCTACAAATCAAAAGCGTTGTCTATAGTGAATTCGGTCTGGTCATGTCTGCTAACTTAGATCTCACAAGTGCCCAGGTATCAATCCACCATTCACAAATTCTTTACAACCTGAGTTACAATCACTGTGAGCTAGATCCTGTGGAAATTCAAATCACAGAAACACTGTAAAACTCGTTACTAGACTGACCAGAGACAGACTATAAAGTAAGTATAATGTTTCTAAATTTAAAACTATTTCAAATATCATGAAAGCATATAAGAAAATATCAAAACCAACCAAGCAAATGCCAAGAAAGAGCATATCTATAAATAAACAACACGACAGATAATTGCACATGTTCAGGACAGATGACTTTTTCTCTCCAGAGGCCTGGTTCTTAATTGCTGGCATGGGGATAGCTTCCCATCCGGGTAGTCCACAGTGTTATCTCCTCTAATTATGTCTTACTCTCTTCCCTCACCTTAGGCTATTTCAAATGTCTGAAAAAGAAAAGCTAGAAACTAAAATAGTAGCATGAGAGCTCTAGAATATACTGCTTCCCCAAGCAGTATTGCATCAGCAAGTTCACCAGCCTCCACTCGTCCTCGTGTCTGTGCCCCTCCGTGTTTTCTGAAGGCTACCTGCTGGTGCATTTGGAGTTCTTCGAAGGGACACAGAATTAAATGAGCGTGAATCATTGACTTTCCCCACTGACAAGAGTGTTGACCTTTGATATTGGTTCCTTTTTTGTCACAGTAGCCTACTTAGAAGTCAAGGTTTCATGAAACCCTTTTAGGAACTCCAATATTAATGAAAAATGCATGAACTCACATGTTGCATAAGTCCAGCAGGAAAGTGTTAGCAATACTTTCTATTTATTCCCCCATCTGCCCGCATGATTCATAATTCCCCTCTGTCCCTCTTCACTGGTGAAATCTATACCAAATACATTTGTGTCGATTACATAAACCCTTCTCTGCCTGGTCATTTCAAAGTTAGAACCATAGACACTCTGTGTAAGAAACCCTCCATCAAGTAAGTAGCCAATGAAAATTCCTCAGTACCCATAGACTTCTAACCCAGGGGTCCTAATGGCAATTCTACCTGCTAAGGGGGCCCAAAGACAGTCTAATGCCACAGTCTATGGAACGGTGCTGCCACCTACTGGCTGGAGGCTAAGGGTGCCAAAGCAGGATGGGGTGGGGGTGGTCCTAGAGTTCTGGGGACAGTCCTCCCAAAAGTTATTTAGACATCAATAGTGCATCAATAGTTGTTGTGCTAAGTAAGGGATTAAACACTAATCTAGGGGTAGAGTTTAACTCAGATGCAAATGTGAGACTCTAAAAGCTGTACCTGAGCCTGACAGCTAGGTCAGACATTGTGGAATAAGTAAATGCTGCTTTTTATAAACTCCTGGGTGTAGTTTTTTTTTTCATTTATGACATATTCAAGAAGGAATAAAGGGCCAGAAGCTGTGCACCTTGGTCCAAGTCAGAGTCTTCTCTTAGCAATATTGAAGACATTATTTTTCAATGTGCAGATTCCTTCACTTTTCAAGTGAGAATAATAACAGTACATACCCATCACCAGGTGATGCTGTAAGGACTGTGTCAGTGAATACTCGCAGAGCATTTAAAAATGGTACCAACCATGGACTAACCACTCTTTTAGCTAACCACACATCTATCCTGCTTCATTCTAATCACTAAAATAAAATTCTACCAAGCAGGACCTGTTCCCTAGTGTCTTAGTCACTGTTCTGATGCTGTGAAGAGACACCACAACCAAGGCAACTCTCATACAAGAAAGCATTTAATTAGGGGCCTCGGTACAGTTTCAGAGGTTCCTCCGTTATCACATGGTGGGGAAAATGGTCACATTTAAGTGACATGGTGCTAGAGAAGTAGCTGGAAGTTCTACCTCCTGGCCCACAGGCAGAGGAAGAGAGACTGGGCCTGGCATGAGCTTCTGAAACCTCAAAGTCCACCCCCAGTGACACACTTCCTCCAACAAGGCCACACCTCCTAATCCTCCTAATTCTATCAAAGAGTTCTACTGCCTGGTAACTAAGCATTCAACTACATGAGCCTATGGAGTCCATTCTTCTTCAAACCAGCACACCTAGCATCAAAACTTGTAAGAAAGAAAAGAGAATATTTGGTAAGTGAAGTGAATTAGATACAAGAAATGTCCAGTCTGGAACACTCTCTCAATGGTTTTCAATTTCAATTATACTATCATTGTAAGGAGCTTTTTTAAAATTTGAGCACCCTTAAAATTAAAATTAGAATTATATCATAAACCACTGTAAGCCAGCTACAGCTGTGAGTTAGCTCCATGCTCTGTGCCTCAAGGGTAGTAGCTCTTATTCCTGATACTAGGCAGGAGGAACCTGGATCTGTCAATCAATAAACCACTTAAGGCCATTTGAGAAAGGGCTTTAAGTTCTAGTTGGCATCAAGAGCTTCCTCTTGATGTTTCCTAAAGAGACCAGAAAAGTTTCCCTGCCCTGAAATAACCATTCTGCTAAGAAATGTGCTAACCATTCCAAGTCTTGATGAAACAGAAGTGAAAACTGCACAATCTCCATGATTGGGAGCATATAGATAAATAAATACATAAATGCATTAATTAATTAAAGATAAAAATTGACCTTATGCAGTTAGGTCGCATTATTCGCTTTCCGTATAACCTTGATTGATACACAATAAAAGTACGCTTAAATAAACTAACTAGAGCTCCTTCATACATATAAAATAGAAATTCAATTTGTAAAGCATCCATTTGCAAATAGTCTTCTCTGTGCATCATAAAGCATGGGCACATCTCTCCAATAATGGCACACTGATGAGATCAGAAATTCTGGTCACAGTCACCCTCAATAACCAGAATTAATAGTTTTTACCAAATCTGATAGTCAATGCCAGATACACAGCAAATCTTTTCCTAATGCTCATCCATGAGAAGTTACTGAAAATCTTAATGACTGTGTTGCACAGAAAGTGATACTTTCATTAATAATGTATTTTTCATGGCATCATCCATGAGAAGTTACTGAAAATCTTAATGACTGTGTTGCACAGAAAGTGATACTTTCATTAATAATGTATTTTTCATGGCATTTTGGTGATACGTGTTTCCACTTCTCTCTTCGCTTCACATGGTTAGCTTGCAGTTGTCTGTCACACCTCACTTTGTATCCCAACTCCTGCTGATGTTTATTCTGATGCCCTGGATGGAGACCAAGTAAGTGCTCACCTTGTATTCCACTATACACCCGAGGATTGAACCCTCATGTCACTCTGCACTGAGGTAACCCATTTACTTTCCTTGAAAGGACTTGGTTTTCATCATCAGTGCTGTGCCAGCACCTACGACTGTATCTATCACATGCACTAAGGGGTCAACATTTGTTCACTGAATATCCCATGGTCTTCAATGGTAACTTGGAAGAAGATACATTTCACAGTATTAGCATCCAGTCGGCCAGCATTCATTCAGTCAACAAATACCCAGGGCACTGAAGTTAGAAAAATGGACAACGCAGTTGTGGTGGTTTGAATGATAAATGTCCCCCAAAGGCTCAGACATTTGAACACTTTGTCCCCAGAAGGTGGTGCTGTTTTTGGGTTCTAGGAGGTGTGGCCTTGCTGGAGGAAGTGTGGCACTGGAGGCAGGCTTTGAGAGCTTGAGCCCTCATGCACTTGCAATTCATGTTCTTTCTGTTTCATGCTTTCAGTTGACTATGTGAGTTCTCCTGCCGCTGGCTGCCATGCTGTCCCTGCTATCAGAGACTCTAACCTTCGGGAACCATGAGCCAAAACAAGCTCTTCTGTAAGCTGTGTTGATCGTGTGTTTTGTCTCTGCAACAGGGAAGTCATTCACACAGCAGTAGAGTTCCCTGCCATCTCAGAAGTTGCAATTTTCAACCAAATAGACAGACATATTGTATTATATTAGCTGACGATAACTACCATGGAGAAAACAGTGGAGACTCCGAGGAGACAGGGTGATGTGTGGTTGCACTGTACATAGTGTGGTCGTGCTCAGTGACCAAGAGCACTTGAACCCAGACCTGAGAGAGGATAGACTAGCCACACAGGCATCAGGAGGGGGAACATTCTAGGCAGAGAGGAAGGCACGCACACAGGTTCTGAGGTCAGAAAGGACTTGCTGGTTTGGGGATTGTGTGGATGGTGCAGTGCTTAAAAGGGGCAACCTAGCAGGAAGTGAATTAAAGATGTAGCTCAGAGTTCAGCCCATAGCTCAGTGGTGGAGTGTTTGCCTAACATGCACAAGGCCCTGGGATCCATTCCCCCAGGAGAAGCAGCTGGGTCCAATGAGCACCAATGAGCAACATCTTTGAATGAATCATTTCTGTGATTTGTCTCACCACCCAGTATTGACTTCTTGCCTTAACAAAACAATGTCCATTGCTCGGTGCTGCGGACTTTGCTAGGATTGCCCCATTGCAATCAGAGGAAAATCTGATGACTGCTCACTGGGTAGTGACTCACATCATTCCTTCTATCCGAGTGAGCATTCCACACCTGTGTCCCCCTCTCCTCCACAGACAAGATTCAGAAGCAATCACTTTTGTTCAACAGTTCTCCTCTTCTTTACTTAAAGGAACTCTGGAGTTGGAATCAGAAAGCCTGGGTGCTGTGGGATGATCTGTATGTCAAATGTGTTGCTGATTGGTCAATAAATAAATCACTGATTGGCCAGTGGCCAGGCAGGAAGTATAGGCGGGACTAACAGAGAGGAGAATTGAGAGAACAGGAAGCTGGGTGAGGGAGACACTGCAGAGCTGCCACCATGACAAGCTGCATGTGAAGATCCCGGTAAGCCACGAGCCATGTGGCAAGGGATAGATTTATGGAAATGGATTAATTTAAGATATAAGAACAGTTAGCAAGAAGCCTGCCATGGCCATACAGTTTGTAACCAATATAAGTCTCTGTGTTTACTTGGTTGGGTCTGAGCAGCTGTGGGACTGGCGGGTGACAGAGTTTTGTCCTGACTGTGGGCCAGGCAGGAAAACTCTAGCTACACCTGGGATTATAGTTTCCAAAACATGAATCTTTAGATTATTCTTCCAATTTGTAACAGGTCAGATAATTCTACTTTTCTAATTCGTGAATGGGGACAACATTATCCACTCTTCAAGAGTTTTGTAAGAAATAAGATTATTTCAAAAAACAATTAAAATGATACCTAGTGCATAGCAAATGCTAAATAAACAGTTTTAGTACTTTAAATGTGTATCTAGATGCTTGACCGCTGGATGAAATGCCCACACAATCAACAGATCTATTTGCCCTACTTGCCATGGAAACTCTTCTAAGTTAGGTTTGCATTATGGTCACTTACACCTGTGCCCATGCTCACACAGTGTGTGTTTCTTGAGAGTCGTTGCAAACATGTGGTTTTATACCCAACACTTCACAACCTGTCTGAAGAGGGAGGTAGGTGCTCAATGCTTGCTGGGAGTGTGAGCAACTGAGCCTCCCAGGTTTCTTCCGTTGGCTCAGGTAGTCCTCCACCAGCCTTTCACAACATCGACAAAGCAAGATGGTACATGATGGATGGCTCCATGTCCTCTACCCCACCTACATATCTCCAGTTAGATTTCCCAGGAAGTCTGCCTTTGAGATAATTCATCTTCTAACAAGTCCAGCTGTCTTCTGGTATGGCTCAGACATTCACAGTGACCTTGCCTACTTTTCTTTTGATTTGTTTTATTTTTGATTACATGGATGTGTGTGTGTGTGTGTGTGTGTGTGTGTGTGTGTGTGTGTGTGTGTTTCTGTGCACATGAATGAAGGTGCCTGTGGAGATCAGAAGGCATGAGACACCATAGAACTAGAGTTGTGAGCCACCCAAAATAGACGCTGGGAACCAAACTCTGGTCAAAAGAAGAGCAAGCACTCTTAACTACTGAGCCATCTCTCCAGCCCCATAGACTGTTCATCTTACATGGAACTCATGACTGGAGGGAGTGTGATGGAATTGAATGACTGTGAACATCTCACTAGTAGAGACTTGCAAGTACATTTGAATTTAACAGATTCCAGCCATTAGCATATAAGTCCTTGGTAAATATTAGATGTTGAGTCCACCTTGTCACACTGTAGTTCCATTCCTGACTCTTGTTTCCTTTGAAATCTGGAATAGGACAGTATATCTTGGGAAACCAAATCAGCTGTTTGGCATGTCTGATATGATGAACAATGTTGTTTATTATTATCTTTCTAGAAGTTTCCTGAGTTGATGCTTTTGTTCCCAAGTCTCTTTGTTCAAACATATGCATTCTCACATTCTTCCAGGAGCAAAGTCAAGGGCTGCAGAGTTTTCTGAATCTGGGGATACTTCTCTCTGAGGCTGTTGAGTACTATTATATTCATGTTTCTGCAACTGTAAATGATTGAGATGCTGTGCATAAGAAAACAAGGTGAACTCCTCTAGCATAACATGGCCCTGCCCTTAACAAATCACAATTCACTGAGAAAATGTGAAATGGAAAATCTTAAGTGAGTAAAGAGCACCACAGTGTGGTTCTAGTAAGTAAGAGCACATAAATGTTCAATATCACATATAAAAGACACTCTCCAGTAAAAGCCTATGTCCTCTGGTTCTTACAGTCCTTCCAACTCCTTTTCCATGATGAACTCAGGACCTCACACAGGCTAGGTAAATGCTCTACCACTGAAACACATCATCAGGCCCCACATCTGTGCCAGTGTGGATGATACCAGAGAGCAGTGGAAAAAACACAATTTGTTTTTGATGAATTTTGAGTCACACAGTGTCATGGTCTGTTTAGGTAGCAATATTTCCATGTATTTGGGCAAGCTTAATCTCTGCTTCCCTGTAGCAGGTACTATTTCCTATGCTCCATGCAGTTTATAGCACGCTTGGGAGGCAAACAGCACTCTTAGGAAGTGTAGAGATGCTCAGGCAGGAAGTGCAGAGATACTCAGAGGCAGCCGGTTTTGTTCTGAGGGTACAGGGCAATGGGTACCACTCAGAAAGGAGGATCTAGACAAAATTCAAGGTCCAGACTGAGAAAGTTTTAAAAGTTGGGAAGTGATTCTGTGTGATGTGTTGGGCAGGCCACTCGCTTTTAGGTCTTAGTGTTCCATTCTCTTCCTACGTATCTTCACAGTGTCATTGGGAAACAAATTGGCTCTTTCCAATCATGTCACATTCTCATCAGACTACAGCAATCTGATTTTCAGAAGCATTCCTCATATTATTGTAGTACGATCACATAATGTCATATGCTTATTCTCCAGTGCAAGACAGAGTCTGAAGTTTATCCCTTGGAGAAATGCAGTTGCCCTGAAAGGCACACTCACGAAGGAGGCATCTGTGCAGAGGAAATCCTCTGATTTTGTCTGCGGGTCTGGTGTCCTGCCACTTCACTGATAGTACTTATCAATCTAAAATTTTCAGGTGACATCTGTGGGGTCTTTAAATAAAGACAATATCAGCAAATAGGGGTGGCTGGACTTCTTCCTTTCCGATTTTATATTTTTCTTGCCTTATTGCTCTAAGACTTTGAGTGCTAAGTAGAATAAGGGTGAGGAGAGTAATGTTTTATCTCATTCCAGCTGTTAATGGGAAATGCTCTCCATTTCCCCCCTTTACTATAATGTTGGCTACATTTTTGTCATATTTAGCCTTTATTAAATTGAGGTTGGTTCCATCTAATCCTGATTTCTTCAGGTCTTTGATCATTAAGGTATGTGAACTTTCTCAAATGCTTTTTCTGCAACCATGGAGATGATCATGTGATTTCTGTCTTTAAGTCTATTAATATGGTATATTTATTGATTTGTGTGCATTGAACAAACTTTGCTTCCCTGTGAGGAAACCAATTTGATCAAGCATGTGACCCTCAGGTGACCTTGAATTTGTTTTGCAAGTACTGTTGGGAATTTTTGTTTATTTATTTGAGGATTTTCTATATTTGTTAGGGAAATTGGTCTGTAGTTGTGTGTGTGTGTGTGTGTGTGTGTGTGTGTGTGTGTGTGTGTGTGTGTGCGCGCCTTTCTCTTTTGGAGAACAGTTTATAAAATGTTAGTATTAGATCTTCCTTTTATGTATGGTGGAACTCAGCAATGACCCTAGTCATGATCAGGCCTTTTTGTTGAGAACATTTTAACTACTGATCAGTTCTGTGGTTTGTTTGGGGTCTTTTTTAATTGTTCATGTCTTATAGCTTTAAATTTGGTAGTCATATGCATTTAAAAATTTATTTCTTCTAGATTTTTTTTCCAACATGTAGGTTATGTTTTCAAAGTATTACTGAGTGATGTTCTGGCTTTCGCTGGAGTCTACTTAACAACTCTCCTTCATCTCTCCTTTTATTAATTTGGGTTCTCTCCTCTGTCTGTCTGTCTGTCTGTCTTAGTTGATTTCCATTGCTGTAAAGAGACACCATGACCATGGCAACTCTTATAAAAGAAGCCATTTAATTGGGGTTTGCTTACAGTTTCAGAGGTTTAGTCCACTGTCATCGCAGTGGGGAGCGTGTCAGCATGCAGTATAGCACTGGAGAAGTAGTTGAGAGTTCTGCCTCTGGATCCTCAGGCAGCAGGAAGAGTGAGAGCCACTGGGCTTGGAATGGGCTTTTTTTTTTTTTTTTTTTTTTTTTTGGTTTTTTTTTTTTTGGTTTTTTGAGACAGGGTTTCTCTGTGTAGCTTTGCGCCTTTCCTGGAACTCGCTCTGTAGACCAGGCTGGCCTCGAACTCACAAAGATCCACCTGGCTCTGCCTCCCGAGTGCTGGGACTAAAGGTGTGCGCCACCACCGCCCGGCGGAATTGGCGTTTTGAAACCTCAAAGCCCACCCCCAGTGACACACTTCCTCCAACAAGGCCACACCTCCTAATCCTTTCAGATAGTCCTCTTCCTGGTGACCAATCATCCAAATCTATGATCCTATTAGAGGCCATTCTTATTCAAATCATCCTGACTGGATCCAGACTTTCTATCTGTCTGTATGTCTATCTATCTATTTATCTATCATCTATCTATCTATCTATCTGTCTGTCTGTCTGTCTATCATCTGTCTGTCTGTCTGTAGAAATATAGAGATTTAAAATATATATTTATCCTCTCTCTCTCTCTGCTAAGGGCTTGGCAATCTTTTTAATCTTTTCAAAAATCCAGCTTTTTGTTTCATTAGTTCTACGAGATCTATTTTTTGTTTATTTCATTTATTTCTGCCTTGGTCTTTATCATTTCTTGCAGTCTACTGGGTTTGGATTTGGCTTCCTGTTTTTCTGGCACTTTGAGGTTATTTATTTGAGATCATTGCTTTCTTCACTCATTTGAGATCTCTCGAATATTTTAGAGTAAGTAGTTATAGATATAAACTTTCCTCTTAGACTGCCTCGGCTGTGTCCCAGAGGTTCTGGTAGGCAGTGTCCTCATTCTCACCTGATTCTAGAAATGTGCAAATGGCCTCCTCCATGGTTTCTCCAATGACTCACTCACTGTTCATTCAAAAGTGCATTGTTCAATCTCCAAGTATTTGCGTATTTGTGTGTATGGGGGAAGAGGGTATCCTTGCCAGGTTTATTCCACTGTGGTTTAAAAGCATATTCATGAGGTAACTCAGGCTCTGTGGAAGATAAATCAGATTAGATATGTAAGAAAATGCCATAAAAACCTGCCACTCTTGGAAATTAAAAATCAAACTTGAAAGTTTAAAGGTGGCTATAAAACAATTTTTGGTAGAACGTTTCCATCTAGTGGTCAAGTTGAGAACTTCACTTAGGCACAATCCTGGTTTCTAAAAATGTGTCTGCTTTATAGATAGTTTCCTATTCAGTAAAAGTTATAATTTCTTTTTGTGCTCAGTTATCAGGCTTCCAAAAATTTTCCCTTATATTTGACCAGATTCCCAAAGAAGCAATTTCTCCAGGGAAAAGCGAGCTGTGCATTTGTCAAACAGTTGGTAAACCTTCTCTCAGTTGACACCAAAACTCTGGGCATGGCCCTCGTCCTTGCACATGCACCTGTCTGCACCTGGATAATTTAATAATGTTATAGACCCTTGAAGACTGAGCAACCAGCACAAATAGTCAAACTCTGTCAGAGTCTTACATCCGCCCATCCGCTGCCCAGGTTCTAATACTATAAGCTTCCCTCACTGTAACATGAACTGCTAAATGGTCTTATTAATAAAAAAAAAACCCAGAGCCAGATATTGGGGTAAATACCTGAGAGATCAGAGGAATAGTAAAAGCCACAGACAACCTCACCTTACAGACACCTCAGTCTCCAAAGAGACCTACTTCCTGTATACCCACACCTATATGCCTTTCTGTTCTGCAATCTCACTTCCTCTCTCCGCCCAGCTACATCAGTTCCTGTCTGTCTGAACAGACCTCTAGACCTTGGTTAGTGCTGGGATTAAAGGCATGTGCCACCATGCCTGGTTCTGTTCCCAGTGTGGCCTTGAACTCGCAGAGATCCAGATGGATCTCTGCCTCCCGAGTGATAGAATTAAAGGCATGTGCTACCACTGCCTGACTTCTATGTTTAATATAGTGGCTGACTTTTTCCTCTGATCCTCAGATAAGCTTTATTAGGGAGCACAATATTTTGGAGACACAATATATCAGCACACCTCACTCTCCTTTCCAGGGGCTTTATCTGATTTTTCTCTTAGGGAATCATTTATGTTTCAGCTGTTTACCTTAATGTTATATCCGGAGAGCTCATGGAGCTACATGTCCTCTTGGCTCACTCCTTCTCCGTAGCTCACTCCTCCGTGGCTCACTCCTTCTCCATGGCTCATTCCTTCTCCATGGTTCACTCCTTCTCCATGGTTCACTTCTTCTCAGTGGCTCACTCCTTCTCTGTGGCTCACTCCTCCGTGGCTCACTCCTCCGTGGCTCACTCCTTCTCTGTGGCTCACTTCTCCATGGCTCACTCCTTCTCTGTGGCTCACTCCTCCATGGTTCACTCCTTCTCCGTGGCTCACTCCTTCTCTGTGGCTCACTCCTCCATGGCTCACTCCTCCATGGCTCACTCCTTCTCTGTGGCTCACTCCTTCTCTGTGGCTCACTCCTTCTCCATAGCCCACTCCTCCAGGACCACACCCTCATTCTTCCTCTGTTGACTCATGCTTCACTCCTCTAATCTCCTTGGCGATGGTATTTGGCTTTTTTTCCCCATTAATTTTGCTCTTATACCCAAATACTGGGCAAGTTCCATGGATCATCTCCCAATAATACTTTCTTGCTGGTCATGCATGCAACTTGCTGGTCTCTTAAAATACCATCCCATTCCCTGACCCTTGGTCATCCTATTCCTTGTTAGGACCTCCTTCTATTCACCCAACGCAGGGATCCATGAGAGACCAAGGAAGAGACTTATCCAAGTCCAGCTTTACCCACGTCCAGCTTGGTGAACTAGTGACATTTTGTTGTTGTTGTTGTTGTTGTTGTTGTTATTGTTGTTATTTGGGGTTATTTTTCTCCTTACATACAGGAGCATGAATGAGAGGTTGCTTACAGGAGCTTGGGTAGCTCTGAAATGGATGTGAGATGTGTCACTAAAAAGTTTCCCCGCAAGCACAACCTTACCGAAGCTGCATCCATGGATCCCACATCCTGTCAACCCATACTCCTCCATACCCTTGAGACTGCATGAAGCTGGGATGGATGCATGGAGGAACTTGTGTGACTGGACAATTGTGTGAAAAAGATACAGGCCTGCTGAGAGCTCCTTACAGTAAAATACAAACACAGAGATGTTGGGACCAAGTGGTCTGGACTCTGGGATGGACAAGCTGCATCATCCATTTTATTATATACAATGAAACAGGGAAGTGGGGTTATTGAATACAGCTGAACATGGAGGCAACGTTACTATATATACCTAAAGAAGGAGGCAGGGTGATTACATACAGGTGAACAAGGAAGCAGGTTTAGCTAACCTGAGCAGGAATGGTATCTGTAGAGGAACAGTCTTCAGGCTGTAACATCTGGGGTGAGAAAGCTATGGTGGAGATTTTCTGCACACACTGTCGACACTCACATTCAGACCTGGGGAAGGCTTTGCCGCCCCATGCATCTGAGGCACTGGTCCTTGACATGGATACACTCATGTCAATGACGCACATTGACTAAGGGTTTCACTCACTCCCTACAGTTTTTAAAATCACTTTATACAACTGAAATGTATTTTTCTGTAATTTGCTTATAGTTAGCTCTTCTATCTGCCCTCATCACACAGTTGTAAATTCACAGGCTAAAGATTTTCTCTTTATCATGACTTTGTCCAACATAACACCTAGTACATGCAGAAACATATGTGCATGAAAAATAGTTAAAAAAAAAAAAAAACAAGAAGACAGCCGCTAAGGGAAGCTCATGTTTTTCCAGAAGATTGAGGATTACAGGTGTAGTGGTATTTGCTCCACTCATGACATTGAGCTCTAAGGTCCGAAGGAAGAGGTGCTTCTTGCCATTGTGGAGAGAAGGGTCATATGTTTCCTTTATTTATTTACTTATTTTATCCTGACATGATGGACACCAGACAGCCTGGGAATTGAACCCAGTTCCTCTGGAATATCAGTCAGTGCTCTTAACCACTGAGCCATCTCTCTCCTCTTAAAAGATCAGGGACAACAGCAAGAAGCACTGCCTCCTTTGGGCTGTATAGCTCAAGGTCATGAACGGAGCAAATACCACTACACACAGGAATGCAGAATTTTTACAACAGAGGTGTTTACTCCTCCAGCACTTTACAGACAAAGAAAATGGGTGTGGCAATGTCACAGTAAGGAGGACCCATATGAAAAACAAAATGTGGTGGGATTCAGTTGCGATTCCATCCACTCTGTCAGAGGGTTGGTGAATGGGAAGACAGGAAAGTCTCTGTGAGGACATGGAGCTCAGAGGAAGATCAGAGTAGGTCAGTAGATACAGAAAGGTATGAGGACCAGAAAAACAGGAAGGGAGAACACCAGTAGTTTTCAAAAAGAATTAGATAGAGATTGACATATTGAAGATGAGGGGTGTCTTAAAGGAAGGCCAGGCCTCAGGGAACATCAGGAACAAGCCTCCAGGAAGGTGCTTAGAGCTGAGTAATTTCAGATTATAACAGGGATCACAGAATGCAGGATTTGTATTTCTTTTGTTTGTTCAATTTTTAATATTTTTTTTATTCTGAGAATTTTATATGATGTATGTGTTTACCCCTTCCCAACTCCTCTCATAATCATCCTCTCCCACCTTCTTTTCCCAGGCCACATAACTTTGAGATTTCTTCTTCCCCCAACTCCCATCAAGGCCAGTTATGTTGCCCAGCTAATCTCAGACAAGCCCTGATGTGTGGTTACCCACTAGAACTCACACCATTAAAGAAAACGGACTCTCCTGACACTAAGAACATCTTATCTAATATTGCCTCAGCTAATCATGGAACTTTGCCTATCTTCCCACCTCTACACTGAGATTTTTTTCCGACTGGGGCTTGCACGGGTCTTGTGCAGGTTGTCACTGTTAGTTTTATGCGCCAGCTGCATAAGTGGCGCTGTTTACCATTTGAGAAAGCTACTATGTAGCTAGAATTTTCCTGCCTGGCTCACAGTCAGGACAAATCTCTCTCACCTGCCAGTCCCACAGCCACTCAGACCCAACCAAGTAAACACAGAAACTTATATTGCTTACAAACTGTATGGCCGTGGCAGGCTTCTTGCTAAATGTTCTTATATCTTAAATTAATCCATTTCTATAAATCTATACCTTGCCACGTGGCTCGTGGCTTACTGGCATCTTCACATGCTGCTTGTCATGGTGGCGGCTGGCAGTGTCTCTGACTCAGCCTTCCACTTCCCAGAATTCTCCTCTCTCATTGTCCCGCCTATACTTCCTCCTGTCTGACTACTAGCCAATCAGTGTTTTATTTATTAATCAATCAGAGCAACACATTTGCCATACAGAACATCCCACAGCACTACTAGGTACGACAAAGCCCACTATAAGAGTTTAGTAAGGAAAGATGTGCTTAGGCCTATGGAGATTATTCAGGGAGAGAGAGGAGGAAGAAGAAGAAGAGGGGAGTAGTCTGTGACCCGCTTTTTATGGATTCCCCTGCACATGTGCATATGGGCTTACATAGCTACACCATGGATGCGCATAGATTACATGATCATGCTGCACGCGAATTAGGTAATCACGCAGCGCACAGATTACGTAGGACGTAAGGGATGACTAAGCCTCTTGCTTGGCTACTGGACAGTGCATGTGTGGTCATGTAGCAACAGTTACAGTTGCTGTGAGTTTGTATGTTCAGCCGTCCTGTTGTATTTGGAAAACACTGTTTCTTTGATGTTAACCACCACCTCTTGGTCTTACAATATTTCTGTTCCTTCTTTCTCAAAGATCCCTGAGTTTTGATGGAAGGGATGTGATAAACATGCCCCATTTGGGACTAAGGACCCCACAGTCTTTTATTCTCTACACATTGACCAGTGGGGAGTCTCTGTATTAATTGCCATCTACTGGGAGCAGCTTCTCTGATGAGGGTTGAGGGATGCTCTGATCTATGGGTACTGTGGTAAGTCATGAGGAGTCGTTTTCAACAAGACACATCCACTGGTTTAGTGGTGGCATAAATGCTTTGGGAATAACCAACCACTTCATGATTGGATCTAAAGCCTGTTCCCTGTGACAGAACCCATACCAGACACTGTGAAAGGGGCCAATAACCTGTAGCCACATTTGTCATAGGCCCTAGGGGAGAAGCCAATACTGCTAAATGGAACTATAGATCACAAAGGTATCCTGACCTAGAGTGGCAATAGGTAAATAAAAGGAGAACACGGAAATATATGCTTTGTAATACAGGAACAAATAATATAAAATACACCAACGTGGATTCCTTTTCTTGTGTTTTAAAACAGGCAACAGTGCTTGACTCTTTTGCCTTACTCAAACTATTCCAAGTCTTCTAAGCATTTTTGGAGTAGTGATCAGGTAGAACAACCATGGTTAGATAGATGATTTAATATAGACAAATAAGAACGAAGGAGCTAAAACAAAGTCCTCTCAATAGACTGTAGCAGAATTTTCCTGTCCCACAGCCACTCTCAAATAATTGACTCGGAGACTTAATATAAATTATAAATGCTCGGTCAATAGCTCAGGCTGGGTTTTAGCTAGCTCTGAAAACTTAAATTAACCCATTCCTATTAATCTATCTGCTCTTACATAGCTCATGACTTGTTACCTTGTTTTGTACACATTCTGCTTCCTCAGCAGCTGGCTGGCAACTCCTCTGATTCTGCCCTTCCTCCTCCCATCATTCTCAGTTTGGCTTTCCTGCCTAACTTTATCCTGTTCAGCTATTGGCCGGTCAGCTTGTTTATTAAACCAATCGTAGCGACATATATTCACACAGTGCACAGAAGGATTATTCCACAGCAACAGACTTTATCACCTCCCTCCACACAGCCAAAGTTACCTAAAGGTCCTCGGATACACTGTGTTCCCGACTACTTGTCATCTGTCTGTTCCCCTGTCTGCCCGGCCCACACTGTATCCCGTCCACTCTCTTTTGTCTGAGTCCTTTTCTTCCCTTATGTGGTTCAAATCACATGTCTTCTAGAGAGCAGTGATTAACTCTCACATCGAGAGAACTGCCTTTAGGAGGCATGGAGGTCCTTGTGCTCACAGATAAGTGCTGGGAGAACTAGGAAAGTTAAACACACAGGGCTGTCTCTTCAAAGAGAGAGATGGATAACCTGTTTTCCACCCAGAAGGCTGGTTAGATGTGGTTAATAGCCTGGTGGCCTTTGCCCTATCTGTGCGTCTAAGACCACATCAGATCTTTCCACAGGCCCTTATCATGAGCTTGTTTTTCTCAGTCAATAATCTATGCAACCTATCTTTATGGAAGATGTCACATGTAGTTTACAAAGAATTTCTATGTAGTCATGTCTTAAGCTTTATTGTTGAGTTAATTACCACCAGGAAAAATTTTCACCAAATTGTGCTGTGCTTAAGTATTCCTAAAATAAACTACTTGGCTGTAGATGCAACCAACCATCTTATTAAATAAGAAACACAGAGCCAATTCTGAGAAGAAAGGAAAGAGGTCAGAGCTAAGAGCCTTACTCTTCCTGCTTCAGCAATCCTCTTCAGCCAAGAGAGCTCTCTGAAGGACCTACTTCCTGTGTGTTTGTCTTTATATAGTCTTTCTGTTCTGCCTTCTCATTGGTTGTAAACCCAAACACATGACTGCCTCGTCACTGCCTATCTGTAGAGACTTCCAGATCTTCTATGGTTGGTATTGAGATTAAAGGCGTGTGTCTCCAATGCTGGCTGTATCCCTGAACACACAGAGATCTACCTAGCTCTGCCTACCAAGTTCTGGGATTAAAGAATGAACGTCCAGCTCTTGCTATGGCTCTGATAGCTCTGACCCCTGAACAACTTTATTTATTAACATACAATTAAAATCACATTTCAGTACAAATAAAATACCACCATACTTGGCCTCAGACTCTTGAAATTTGAACCAGCACTGGCCACTGAATCATGTTGGACTGAATTTCCTTTTCGCCCCTTGCAGACTGACACTCTGCTGGCCATGGTGTTTGCTGAGATCCCCATAACTGCCCCTTCAATATATAACCTAAGCTTCAGGATAGTCCCAAACTACTGTTGAAGTTACCTCCCCACACTCATATCTATAAAATTCTAGCAAATGAGTGTACATTCACTGGGGGGGGGGGGGGGGGTTCCTTGGGAGAGATGGTATTGGTAAAAAAAACTACTCCAGAATAAAGTTTGTCTACCAGTTGTGTGCATCTGAACACACACACACACACACACACACACACACACACACACACACACACACAGCAGTAGTATCTGAAGTCCACAGGAAGAGCAGAGTTATGGTAATGAAAACGTATTTCTTTATAGTTGATTCCCTTAGGCCATATCTTCATCATTTTTTACCTCATGTAACAGCCACCTAGCAAGAAACTCCCGTCCCCTTTCTTCCCCTTACCAGCCTATTCAAAATCCCAAGTTTCCCACCATATGAATATCAGTCTTGCCATCCCTACGATTAAAGAGACATTGATAATTACCAGCATCCATAGTATTAAATCAAAGTGTCAGTTTGGCAGATAAGGTCCTAGGCATTGTGCCTTCTCCCTCTTTCTGTTTCTCTCTGCTCTCTCATCCTGATGAGCTCTCTCTGCCAGTGTTGCCCCTGGCAATAATGTCAATCGTCCTTCCTTCTCAGTTCCCCAGCCATACAATGGCCTCTCTCAGGCATCATTTTATGCCCTGAGCAGCCTCTTTGGTAAACAAATCCCCCTTATTCATCCATAAAAAGAAGTTTGAATATCTACTCTGAATTCCCCAGACAACATTGCAGGGTCTTCTATATTTCCATGAGACTCTGTCCATCCTAATTCACCTTATGTAACAATATCAATTTATACACTAGCAAAGTGTGGACTCCTTGGGCAGAATGCCCTTCTGTTCCCTTGGGCAGAATGCCCTTTCCTACCTTTGAGCCTCTGAGCTTGGCTTCTGAAACTGAGGGTCATGATCCTAAATGGGGTTGTACAGTTGAAGGTGGAGGTCATGAAAACTCTGGCAGCATTAAAATGTTTCTGGATGTGCAACCATCAAAATTCTATTCAAAAATCAAATGTGTAACAAGTTGGTGTGTGTGTGTGTGTGTGTGTGTGTGTGTGTGTGTGTGTGTGTGTGAGACAGTGCTCTCCTGTGTTGCTCTGTGTGACTTCACTGTGGCCTGGGTTCTGAACATACAAATACAGCATGCACACTTTGCACAGCACATGTAACCATGTGACACAGTGTCGAGGAAGGCTGCCTGAAACATGTCGGCTCAGATATGACGCTCAGGTGCCATGCATTGCAGTGTTCTCACCACAACCTGCAAATTCTTCTCTTCCAGAAACACGATGGTTTGGTTTACAGAAAAACGTAGACTTTCAGGATGTTCCCAGGCTGGTATACCTTGGCACTGGGTTGTGTTAGAGTGTTTGATTGTAAACCGTAGCTTGGGTTGCTTTCTTCAGATTCATAAAAGGTCATTAAATGAATGTTGGCTTGGGGCTACAGCACTGTTTCTCATGACTTCTAAAATGGCCCTAAATATACTTCTGCTCTTTTGTCCTCTATATTTATGCACAGCAGTCTTTTCAGCATGGACCACTGCAAAACTAAAACACAACAACTCTGAAAAACATCAGAGATGCCCTAGAGTATCAACTAAGCAACCAATATTTAATTATGTATGTAAAAATCAGCAAAAGCATCCATCTCAGTATGTAAATGGCAAAATTATGTTTACCAAAGAAATGCCTTATAATAAATTTCTAAGACGACCTTTTAAACTTTTATTGATTATTTTTTGTTGTTAAATTTTTATTTATTTATTTATTATGTATACAGTGTTCTGCCTGCACACCAGAAGAGGGCACCATCATTATAGATGGTTGTGAGCTACCATGTGGTTGCTGGGAATTGAACTCAGGACCTCTGGAAGAACAGCCAGTGCTCTTAACTTCTGAGCTATCTCAACAGCCCATTATTGATTATTATTGGTGGAGGGGGCACATGTGTTGCCATATACATGTGGTGGACAGAGGACAATTGATGGAACGGGTTCTCTTTCCACCTTTACTTGGGTTCTAGGACGCAGACTCAGGTCACAAGGCTTATGTAGCAAGCCCCTTACCCTACAGAACCATCTCACTCTCCTCTTTCTGACTTATTATCAGTAAATATTTTTACTTGTATACTGCTTCATATACTCATTTGCAAAAGGTCTTGCAAGATATTCTTGGGCTAAAATACCAGGTCATGAATGGGAGATGTTTAAGAAGCCCTGCCTCTCGTGTGCTCCATGGATGACATATGCTTTCAGTAATGTACAGTTATGTGCAATCCCGGTTAGTGGGCACTTGGAATTGGCCTCTAGGGTTATGGAAATTCGAGAAGGAAAGACAGCTTTGCCTGTGGTAAGGATTTGTCTCAAAACTAAAGTTCTCAGTTGGAGCCTCCGACCCATTTCCTCTCACCCTTTTGCTTCGGTTCTCTTTCTTCGGCCTCTTTTAGCTTTGGATTCTGGACTTTTCAGCATCTCCTTTTCCTGGTTAGTTCTTCCGAATGTCCTTCCATTTGCTTGGCGGTTCACCGTTATGCTGCCCTTCCAGTCCTCTGTGTGGCACTGTGTAGGACTCAAACCGCCCTGCCCAGGGTCAGCTGTTCTTTGATGCACGCCCTTCACCTCGGGACGCATGGGCTGATGGGAGGAAATGGCTTGCTCTGTCCATTCCAGTCCCACAGAATGATTTAGATGAGTTACAAGAAGAGTAGTAAAAGAAAGAATAAGGAATTTTACACTTTTTCTACCCCTCAGTGTCACGGCAACGTTAACAGCTTGCCTACCTCTGCAGAAGAGAGGGAGTCTGCCTTTCTGTTCCCCTACTAAGAAAGAAAACAATTCACTCACAATCATCCCTGACAATCATGTTGCATATGAAGGAGGCAGGTTCCTCCAGCTGGGAGAAAGACAGTAGGATGTGTCCAGAGCTTGACCCTGCACGGCCTTCTGACCCTGCATGGCCTCCTTTTGGCCTAAAGCAGGAAAGGCTGCTTCCCAGTTCTGCCCTGACCTTTAAAGGAAAAGTATCTCAACAGCAGAATGCAAAACAATGTGGACACTGTGAGCTTGTTGCTGTTGTATATCAAATGGAACACAGAGAGACTTTGTTGAATGTTCTGCCTCTTAGAATTCTGAATCACTGTCCATTGTCTCATAAAAATGACTAATTTTATCAATGGCAGGAGAAAAGTTTTCTCTTTGAACAGAAAGTTCTTTTAGTAACATCTTGGTTTTGTGTGTGTGTGTGTGTGTGTGTGTGTGTGTGTGTGTGTGTGTGTGAAAGTTTAACTTATTTCTGGCCTAGAGTTTCCCTAGATTGCCCAAAGTGGGCTCTGTCGTCTACTGTAGACCTATACTGGTTACCCTGAAATGGTATTTAATGATTAAATAAATTAAAGAACAGAAAGACAACCAAGAGATGTAGACTATAACCCTGGGAATTATAATTTTAATCACACTTTAGTTCTACTTACACATAAGAGATAAAGAGCCTTAAGATAATGATGCTCCCATCTTAATGAGCAAAAGCCAAATCGTTATTCTCTTTTTGAAAAAGATTTCTTTTGTTTTTCATTCTGTGGATGTGTCTGTGTCTGGGTGTGTGTCATGGAGACCAGAAGAGGGCCCCGGATCCCCTGACACTGGAGTTACAGGTGGCAGTGAGCTGCCCGGTGTGGGTGCTGGCAACCTGACCAGGGTCCTCTGGGAGAGCAATAGACACTCTTGAGCAGTGAGCTGTCTCTCCAGCTGCAAACAGTCATTTTCATGAGTTCCCCAGAGCCCAGGCTACCAAGACGCCAGGAAAGCAGCTTCTCTGGGGGTTTTCTGAAGAACCAAAGCACCCCCATTTCAAGCAATCCCCTCACCCCAGCTTGCAACAGGCCTGAGTTTCAAGATTCTCAGAGCTGCTGACATAGGTCCCAGGAAAAGTCAGAATATTTAAAGAGCCATCTGGTAGCAACTGATTAACCATAGAATGCCCCAATGCTGGAGATGGTCAAAGTACAAAGTCAGGATGTTTGAAGGACTATCTGGTAACAATTGATTAACCACTGAATGCCCCAATGTTGAGGTAGTCTATAAAGTTTGACAAACAACCAGTTAAAACTACAAAGTAAGATAACACAGAAATTCTGAAAAGCCCCTAAAACTTGAGCCAATCAGAATTGTACCTGTACTAGTACCCCTAAATAATGTAACCTTATGGTTTTTGCCTTTAAAAACTGAGCTTGCAGAGGGGCGGGCATCTCCTCTAGCCTCCGCTGTGTCGGGGTGCTCAACTGAGGCCCCTGCCGCAGCTTGAACTGCTTCAATAAACCTTGCTTTTGCATTTTGGTGAGTTCGTGTCTCTGGTGGTCTCTTTGGGGGTCTCGAGCCCAGGGCACAACAGTTTCATCTTCGGCCCCTCAAAAAGCAGCCAAGAAGAAAGCAGTTGAGGTGCAAAAAGAGGCAGAGCAAGGGAAAAGAAGACAATTCATCATGGCTGGGAACTCAAGAAGTGAAAATTCTCACCAGCCCAACGTCCTTTCCTCTGGACCTCTCATGAATGGCTTTAATACATACCAAGGTGTGATGGCTTGTTTTGGTTGTCAACTTGATTGGATCTGGAACCGACTAAAATGTAAACCACTGGACACTGTTGTAAAGGACTTTTTTGATCAAATCATTCAAAGTGGGAAGACCCATCCTGAATGTGAATGATATTATCTGGTGACAGCCCACATAAAAACACATGGAAGAAAGAAACTGTTTTCCTGCCTGTTTCTTCACACTGGTGACCTCACCTTTCCTGCTACTTTTACATTCCTTCACTGATGTTTTTGGGTTTCCAACACAGACTGAAACAGCAGCTCTCCAGGAACCCTCTAGGCCTCCAATGTCAGGTGTCTGATGAGCCACCCAGCCTGGTAGGCTAAGCTACTACCAGATACTGGACCTCTCCATTATGAAAGAGCCATTGTTGGACTACCTAGACAGTATTGTGTAAGCCCAAAATCAATCCTTTGCTATTCTAAGTTGCTTTTGGTCATGGTATTTTATCTCAGCACCAGAAAAAAAAAAAAAAAGCAGCTCATTGTAGTGGATAGCTGTTCTGTCTATGACCTTGAAGCACTGCCCCTAGAGATACAGCAGGTAACTGCTCCACCTGCCTATGACATTGAAGTACATGCCCCTAGGGCGTGGCCTCTGGCGACCCTTAAAACACATAGGCATCTTTCTCTCTCTTTCTCAGCTCCCTCGTGGGAATTGGATGTGGGACTGATCCTGTGTCAATTCTGTTCTGTATAGTGAGTTTTTCCTCTTAATAAATTCTTAGCCCTTTAAAGAGACTCTGTGGATTTTTTGCTTTAGCTAATGCATGGGGCAAAGTAGAAGATGGAGCACTTCCTTGCTGGTACTCTATGGAAAGGAGCCAGAAACCTTCCCTTTGCCTCCAGGCCCTAAGAAAAGATCAATAAATTCTAGGGGAGGCAAATGACCTCTACTCTTCAGAAGGTAGTGTAGCAAGAATGCTAAAAGGTCTTATTAATAAAAAAAAAAAAACAGACAAAAACAAACCCCCAAAAAACCTGGTACCAGATGTTGGGGTAAATGCTGAAAGATTAGAGACACACAGGAACAAGCCACTGTCACCTCTTACCTCTAGGACTCCTCAGCCTGAAAAGCCTCTACCTGAAAGGCCTCTAGCCAAATAAGCTTCCTCAGATGAAAAAGCCTCTAGCTAAAAGGGACACTTCTGCTGAAAAGCCTTTAGTTCCTGTCTCCTCATGCCTCATATACCTTTCTCTATCCAGCCATCACTTCCTGGAATTAAAGGCATGTGTGCTTCCCAGTACTGGGATTAAAGATGTGTGCCACAACTGCCTGGCATCTATGTTTAATCTAGTGGATTCAGGCAAATTTTATTAGGGTACACAATATATCACTACAGGGCAGGGCATGCTCTGGGTACTATCTTGTACAGTTAGGAAGCAAAAGCCCAGTTAATGTTGGCAGAGCTAGCAGGAGAGAGGAGATTAGGAGGCCAGCCTGCTCACAGCTTTGCATAGTATGTTTGTTTTTAATCCACATATTCTGGTTTTCCTCTGCAGTTCCAGGCTCATAACTCACTCCTAAAGGCAGACCATAGGAAACAGCATTTCTCTTCCCCAAAGCAGACCACAGACTCTTCCCTGCCTTCCTGTCTGGAAGATGGCTGTCAGGACCCTTCTGATCCACTTGTCTAAGTAAGACTCTCCCTGTCTTAGTTCGGGTTTCTATTTCTGTGAAGAGACACCATGACCACAGCAACTCTCATAAAGGAAAACATTTAATTGAGTGCCTTACAGTTCAGAGGTTTAGTCCATTATCATTATGGTGGGAAGCAAGGCAGCATGCAGGCAGGTATGATGCTGGAGAAGATGCTAATCATTCTTGCATCTTGACCCGAAGGCAACATCTCAGACCCAAAGGTCTGAGACATTGGGCAAGGCTTGAGCATATATGAGACCTCAAAACCTGCCTCCACAGTGACACACTTCCTCCAACAAAGCCACACCTCCTAATAGTGTCACTCCCAAAGAGCTTATGGGGGCCAATTATATTCAAATTATCACAGACCCATTCCAGAAGAATTCTGCTCAATACCTTGGAGGAAAGAATGTTCCATATAGAGACTAAAGGGAATCTGAAGCATTCAGCCTGTTAGCATTGTGTAGCACCCTTTGAATCCAATCTCATTCAAGCATCATTGCCCATGCCTGAGCCATGCTTATACAATGAAATCCTCATAAATCTCAGTGGACATTGTTCAGAGAATTGCCCAATAGTTGAGCACATGGAGACTCATGGAAGGCATTGGAAGCCCTCTTGGAGGGCATGGAAGTGTCACACCCTTCCTGTGTGTTGGGATAATCTTTTTGTATATTGTGTAAAGATGTATCTCTGTCCTTCCTCACCTGCCTAAGGCATCTTCTAATTGGTTTAATAAAGAGCAGAATGTCCAATAGCTAGGCAGGAGAGGGTAAGTGGGACTTCCAGGGAGAGATAGGAACTCTGGGAAAGAATCTGAGGCAAGGGAGATTCACCAGCCAGACACTGAGGAAGTCACACGTACAGTATTGAGGAGAGATAATAAACCACATGGCAGATTGTAGATTAATATAAACGGGTTAATTTAAGTTTGAAGAGCTAGTTGGGAACAAGCCTGAGCTAAGGCCAATTTGTAATTTATAAAATTATCTGAGTCATTATTCAGGAGGTGGTGGTCCAAAGAAAGACCAGTTATACCTGTGCCTAATGCACCATTTCACTGATATCCTGGTAACCAGTAAGCATATTTCCCTAAACTCTGTGAGCCAAATGTGTTAGTCTGCTCTCTGATGCTTTAACAAATACATGTGATGGTTGACTTGTAAAGAGAAAGATTGATTTTAGCTTAGAGTTTGCAAGGTTTTATTTCCTGTCTGAAATGACTTATCTCATAACCAGGAAGTGAATAAAAGAAAGGGGCTTAGGGTCTACTAATCCTTCTTGAGGCTATCTCCCGAGGGACCAAAATAGCTATCATTGCACCCTACCTTTAAAAATTTACACCTCATACCCATGTTGCTAAGCTTGAAACCAAGACTTTAATCTATGAGGCTGAGGGGGACATTCAAGATCAAATCTATAGCACCCTACAGTCAAAATAATCAAATCCGAGGAAGCAGCATGTGGGAACCCCATTCATAGCTCATTAGAAAGTATGTTAATTAGCTCTTGCACCATTGTAATCTAAATAGTTGACACAAACAGCTGAAGGGGGAAGATTTGTTTGGGCTCACACTTCAAGAGGATTTTAGTTCATCGTGATGGAGAAAGCATGCTGAAACATGTCCATTAACAGTGGTGGAGGCACTTCAAATTATGGTTGGCCAGGAAGCAGAGAGCAAGACAAGAACCAAGGACCAGCACAATTTCCAATGCTCTATGCCTAGGGATCTACTTTTGCTAGTTAGACCAGAACTTCCCAGGTCGCACCATCAGCTGGGGACAGAGAGGGAGGGACATGTCAGACTGGTGCATGATGGCACCTGTGAGCTGATGTCTGTCCAACCTTTACCACTGTATATGGAACGTGGTTCTGTCTCAAGTCAGGAGTAATCAGAATGCATGCAACCATGGCAGTTTTATGTCACTCGAGAAACTAAAAGGGTTGATAGGAACGGTCACCTCTGTTGAGAAGGGAGGAAAAACTGTAATGCTATTTACACTGTTCGGTGAGCTAATCATTACTTTATCTCTGTCACAACTAAGTGCTAAATGATGAGTTCTTATTCCATCGGGCAGAAACTACCATGCAGATTAAAACCACTACTCCCTGCCACTCATAGTATATTTGGGAAGAATTTTCATTCTAAGTTATCTGCAAAATGAATGGTCATAAACTGTTAGAAATCTCAAAAAAGAGAGTATTGCAGATAATCCATAGATACTGATAAAGGAACTATTTATTTAAAAAATTATATTGAGGAGAATAGCTCACTGGACAGGATAAGGCAAATCCATCGCAGAGTCCTAGAAGGCTGATGGCTGGTCCATGCTGCTTCTGCCCTCTGAATCAGTCTCCACTATCCAAGCCCAAGAGGGAGAGAAAAGAAGGGGCCTGAGTATATGTCCTTCAGGTCCTAAGCTAGCTCAGAGGCCACGCCCTAGGGGTGGTACCTCAATTCATAGGTGGGACAGGTACTCAGTACATCAGAGAGAGAGAGGGAGGGAGGAGAGAGAGAGAGAGAGAGAGAGAGAGAGAGAGAGAGAGAGAGAGAGAGAGAGAGAGAGAAGAATCAGCATTCAAGAGCAATTGCTGCTCTTGCAGATGACCCAGATTTAATTCCCAGCATCCACGTGGTAACTTGTAACCAACTGTAACTCTAGTTCCAGGGGATCTGATGCCTTCTTCTGGCCTCCATAGGCACTAGCACTGAATACATCATATAGTGCACATACATACGTGTAAGCAATATAACTCATATAAATAAGATAAAAATAAATCTCTTTAAAACAGCATTATCTACCATGTTACGGTTAATTATTACAAACAGGGAGGAAGCCTAGAAAATTATGTCAGCAAAGAAAAATAAAATAAATAAGTAGGATATAATGTGTGAAGAATGGTTTCTAGTAATACTTTCCTCTCTTCCCAGTATCTCTTAAAATGATGGTCTTGGCCATGTAGGATAAAGAATCCATGAAATCTGATATTCAAATTTTATTTATCAAAGATATTCACTTTCAAGTAGGCTAACACTGGTTTATTTATTAGCAAAAATATGTATTTTATTTACTTTTTCTGTTTAGTTAGACTTAAAATTTTGACAGAGGGAAGAAAATGAGCACAACTTCAAACATGTCTTATTATTTTTTAATTTTAATCATAGAATTAAGAAGTACTTTCTCAAAACTTTACATTTACACAGTTTACAGATTCCAAACTGAGCATGGCAGCGTTAATCTTTGCTTTTTTGCTTAAGTACCCAGCACCACACACAGTTTTGAATTCATCTAGTAAGGAGATGTGTTATCTCTGAAATAATGACATTTGTTACTACTTCATCCAAGAATGTGATATCACACTAATGCATTCTTTTTTTTTTTTGTTTTTTTTTGTTTTGTTTTGTTTTGTTTTTTTCGAGACGGGGTTTCTCTGTGTAGCTTTGCGCCTTTCCTGGAACTCACTTGGTAGCCCAGGCTGGCCTTGAACTCACAGAGAGCCGCCTGGCTCTGCCTCCCAAGTGCTGGGATTAAAGGCGTGCACCACCACTGCCTGGCTTACTAATGCATTCTTGTGTGGTAATCAAGGAATCGTATTCACTACAGAGAGTGTGGTGGTTTGAATGAGAATGGCCCCATAGGCTCCTACAGTAGAATGCTCGGTCCCTAGTTTATTTGAGATGGTTGTGTAACAGCGGTAGAGGTGGGCTGTGAAGTTTCAAAAGCTCATACCAAGCCCAGTCTCCCTCTCTCTGCCTCCACCTTGCAAATCAGAGTGTAAGCTCACAGCTGCTCCATGCCTGTCTGCTTCCAGCCATGATGGCCATGGAGTCACCCGCTGAAACTGTATGCAATATTCCAATTAAATGTTCCCTTTCATTAGTGGTCTTGATCATGGTGTCTTTTCACAGCAACAGAAAAGGAACTAAGACAGAGGTGATTCAGCATTTGGCACTTTGTGCAGGCATAATGTTACATTTTGAGCACTTAAAAACTTCTTTTGGATTCTTCTCCATTTTCTAGTTCTTTTAAATGATGTGGTTTGGATCAACGATTTTCAAAGCACTTCGGTATATTGATGTGTTGAGTTTTAGCGAAAACTCACTATGCAGAGCCTGTACTTTTCTTTTTGCTGTGACCAGTATGTGACAGAAAGCAACTTAAGGACGGAAAGGCTTACAGTTTGAGGGGACACAGTGCATCACGGAGGGCATAGCAGCAGATGCACATGGTGGCCACAGGTGCGGCAGGACTCCTCACTTCACATACTGGAGGGACAGGAAGCAGGGAGAAGGCAGGCAGTGGGGCTGGACTGTAAAATCTCAGCGCCCACACTCGGTGATGCACTTCCTTCAGCGAGTTTCCACTGCTTATAGGTCCACAAACTGCAGCACTAGCTGGCAGGGAGCGGGGAGGGTGGGGCATGGCAGTTCAAATGCATGAGTCTGTGGGAACATTTCTTTCTCAAACCACAGCTAAGGAAAGACTGTTATTTACTGCCAGTAGGAGATTAATTCACAATAAGTTAATGCCCTTATCTGCTCCTTTCTTTCTGACATTTCTGGTTCTGAATAATGAAAGCTGTCTCTCTATGTGTGTTATTCATTAAGTGGCGCAATGTTATTCATCAAGTAGCACTGTTTACTGTGCGAGAAAAGCCCACTATAAGAGTTAAGGGAAGGAAACAGAATGTGGTGCTTAGGCCTATGGGATTGGTCGTGCAGGGAGAGGGATAGATGGAACCCACTTTTTATAGGTTTCCCCCCGGCACATGCACGTATGGGCTTACGTAGCTACTCCACACATGCACATAGATTGTGTGATCACACTATGCGCAAATTACGTTATCACTTAGCGCACAGATTAGATAGGAAGTATGGCCCTGGGATGACTAAGCCTTTTGCTTGGCTACTGGACAGCGCGTGTGCGGTCATGTAGCTGGAGGAGTAGCTAGGAATTTTAACAATGTGGACACTCCTTCCTTCCCATATTTCTCTTTCAATTAAGGTAGTACCCTGGCTAGTTTTATGCCAACTTGACACTAGCTAGACTCATCTGAGACGAGGGAGCCTCAACTGAGAAAATGTCTCTATACGATCAGGCTTTAGGTAGGCCTACAAGGTATTTTCTTACTTAGTGATTGATAGGGATAGGGGAGGGCCCAGCCCATTGTAGGTGAAGCCATCCCTGGGCAGGTGGTCCTGGGTTCTATGAGAAAGCGGGCTGAGCAAGCTGGAGGGAAGCAAACCAGTAAGCAGCATCCTCCATGGCCTCTGCATCAGCTCTTGCCTCCAGGTTCCTGCCCTGTTTGGATTCCTGTCATGACTTCCTCTGATGAGCTAAAAAATACCCTTTTCTCCCCAAGTTGCTTTTGGTCGCGGTGTTTCACCACAGCAGTAGTAACTAACGCTAAGACAGGCAGCTTTCTTTCCCATGAGCTTTCTCCCACAGGTCTGCCTAGTAGTTTATCCTGCCCTTCCATAGCCGCTCTAGAGCATTGTCTAGAACATTATTCCTCTGCAGCATCACAGCATTTAAAAATCTTATTCTTTGTGAATTTCATACACGAACACAACGAAGTCTGATCGGAACCACCCCCCTCTCCTCCTTCGCCAGCTGCGTAATTCTGAGCAAGTTTTCAGGTGATTTTAAACCTCCATCTTCTATTTTTGAAGTGGTGCTAAGGCCGAGTGGTAGAGCGGTCTGCATGTGTCAAGTTCGAGTTCAATCCCTAGTCCTTCTAGTAAAACAGTAAAAATAAATGTAAACCATTCACCTATAGTAAGCCCACAATTAACACAGGTTAGCTGTTATTTCAGTCTTATCACATTAGCTAGGGTACATTGCTATAGTGGACTTTAAAAGTATGGTTTAGGGGTTTAAAAGTTGAGTATTTAGGTCAGTGGTGCCTAGCAAGCACAAAGCCTCATGTTCTACCTCCCGTTTTGGGGCTGCGGTGCATTACTGCCGAAAGCAAAAAATCCGAGAGGGGAAAAAAAAATCAATCAGTAAACAAAACAAAATCATGTGTATCTACATTCTAGAAACATGTTGCTGGACATTGCACACCTCAAGGGTGTTTTTGCTTTCTCCTGTCCTGGGCAGTGGAGGCATGGAAGTTACGGAGTTTGCAGGTCACGCGCTGTAAGGGGTTCAGATTCCTAACTTTTCACTGAATGTGCACACATGCATTAGATAGCAACCCAAACAACTGCGAAGTCTCCTTTCTTCCCCGAATCAGTGTGAAGGTGAACAGGAAAAAAGAAAGAAATAAAAAAAACAACCAAAAAAAAAAAAAAAAAGAATCTTTCCTTTGGCAACAGCTGCGCTCGATCCTCCCTCCCAGACCCGCCTGCCGTCTGGAGCCCCTCCCTCTCGCTGGCTCCGCCCACTCCGCTCCGTAGCCGGGAAGCGCCCGCACTGCGCCGTTTTGTCCCACGCGGCGACCCGTCCTCCCGACGGTTGTGGCGGCCGCCATGGAGGCGAGCGGGCCCTGAGAAGAGGCCGGGCTGGGCCGGTGGCCTGCAGCCACGAGAGGCGGAGGCCGGGGGGCACGCAGCGGGGGAGGCGGGTGCGAGCCGGGACGCCGCGGGAGGCTCGGTGCTCCGTGTGTGCTCCGGCCGCCCACCCGCCGCTCCTGGCTTCGGCCCCGGCTCCGGCCGCAGACATGGCGGGCGGGCACTGCGGCAGCTTCGCCGCGGCGGCGGCCAGCAGCGGGGAGATCGTGCAGCTGAACGTAGGGGGGACCAGGTGAGCCCTTCGGCCGCGCGGGGACGAGCGGGGCGGGACACCCGCGGCCGTAAGGGACGGCATCTGCAAGCCCAGGTGGGATACACGCTGCAGCGGGGGCGGCGTCTGCAAGCCCAGGTGGGGTACCCGCTGCAGTCAGGGCGGCGTCTGCACGACTAGATAGGGTGCCCGCTGCAGCCTGCGCGACGTCTGCACCGCCCAGATGGGGTACCCGCTGCAGTCTGGGCGGCGTCTGCACGGCCAGGTGGCGTACCCGCTGCAGCCTAGGAGGCGACTGCACGGCGGGGTGGGACACCAGCCCTGGTAGCGTCTGCACAGCCAGGCGGGACCCCCGCTGCTGGCAGGGCTTCACGACTAGATGGGGTGCCTGCTGCAGGCAGGGCGGTGTCTACACTACCAGGTGGGGTACCCGCTGTAGGCGGGGACGCGTTTGCATGGTCCAAGCAGCCCTGTGCATTCCTCAGAGTCTGGCCCCAGGTCAAGTACACAGATTATTAGAATTCAGTCTTTATTCCTCCGAGTTCCTAGGGTGTCAAGGCTAGAGGAGCGCAGTTGGCATGCTGGGCCTGCCTAAGCGAGTGACTCAGGGCCTCCTGCCTGCTAAGCAAGCATGCTGACTCTGAGCTGTAAGCATTCCAGCAGGTTGTAGTCTCGGGTGAAGCCTGGTCTAGGGCTTGAGCTGTTGCTTAGGAGCGGACCTCCCTTTCTCTAGGTTCACCGAGGTGTGGGCTTGGTGGCCTCTGCAAGGGATGCTAGTGAGCCTTTGAAAGCCTGCTTCGGTAGGAATTGTGTAATACAGATGTCAGTGCAGGAAACGGGGTCGATCAACATCGCTGTTTATTTCCAGAGTTTCTCTTGGTATGACAGGAAGGGCCTATTCCACTTGTAGAGGAGGGTGGCTAAAAACTGGCTTGTGAGCACCTTAGGTGTTGGCAAGAAGGAAACCAGCTGGAGTCTCTTCTTTGTCCTCTCTCGGGCCTTCCACCCCCATTCAGTGCCTTTTAGTAAGTTTGTTGGCGAGGGGGGCGGGGAACCAAACCAAACAATAACAACAACAACAACTCCCAAACAACAGCCAAATCGGTTTTGTGTATTTGCCTTGACTTACACATTACTCTTCTCAGAAAAGGGTTGTGTGCCAGCGTTAGTGGAGGGGAGGGGAAGCTTGGGATTTAGGCATGTAAGGACGTAGGGAGTGGGATACTCTGGGACATAGGCTAGTTTGCTGTCCCAGGAAGACTATTTTTTCAACGTCTAAGACTTTAAACATGTAACCCTTTTGCTTCTTTAAAAACTAGAGATTAACAGCAGTGAAAACAGTGCAGTGGCCCTCTGGGTGCCGGAGAACTCTGAGCTAGGATTTGTCTTTATGCGCTGTCACCTTTTCCCTCCAAAGCAACGTTTTAGCAGTTGGAGAAGTTGAACTTCTGCTGCATTGTATACATACCAGGTCATATGCAAATGTGTATCTCCTCATGCAAGAAATGTGGTTTCCCTGCCCACCTAAACATCACATGAAAGTATTGCGAGTAGCTTCATCTGCAAAAGTGAGATACTCCACAAAAAGGTCTGCAGTGTGTGTTACTATGGAAAAGGAAGGTTATAATCATTTAAAATCTTGACATTAGATGGCTGACATATTTCAGGCATTCAAAAGAACAAAGCGTTATGACAGAAACTAAGCTATATTGTTACTTTTGAAAAGATTGTTTTGTCTTAATTGTGTGTGTGAACACAGGTTTTTGTGGAGGCCAAAGGATCCTTTAGAACTGGAGTTTCAGGTGTAGTGAGTTCTGCTGTGAGCCGCCTGGCATGGGTGCTGGGAACGGAACAAGAGCAGCAAGTGTTCTTAATCACTGAGCCATCGCCTCAGCCCTTGTATTGTTATTGGTGGCGTATTGGAGATGGATGTGGCTAGCACATCCATGGCTAGGCTGATAAAGGCACTTACGGAAGCGAGCCTGGCGACCTGAGTTTCATCCCTGGAACCCATGTAAAGACAAAAGGAGAAGAACACTGACTCCACAGAGTTCTTCTCTGACCTCCACATGCACACTGTGACATGCCCCTCCCACCCCATGCCACCTATATCAATAATAAAAAATAAAGTAATAAAAAAGAAAGTGGATGTCTTGGTGACTGAACTCCAAGGACCATAAGCACACTCAAGCTTTGAGTCTTGAACATTTTGCTTTATCTCTGGGACTTAATTCTTAATGGGTTCTGAATTTTTCAAAGTGCTAATTAGCAGAAATACAAAGTATGGCAATAAATTTATTACTGGTTTGGACATTTTAGAAGACAGATAAGAGTTGTTAGGTGGGAATGAAACAAAAGTAAAAATTAAGCTTTGGGATTGTTAGGATTGAACACGTCAGGTAACGAAAGGCAGCATTTGATGCTAAGTGTGACACTGCTTCCTAGGTCCTCATCGACTTACACACCCTGTTAGCACTCGAGAGCTACAAAACAGTTTAACATAGTTAAGACAGTCACAGAAGTCACTAAGAGAAAAAGTCCTTCTGTGAGTGGCTGTGGACTCCGGAAGGACCTCTGGGAGATGGCCTGTGGCATGGCCTGAAGCTCTGAAGTCACAGAGGAAGACGCAACAAGTGTGCAGAACGTAGAAGAAAGACAGAAGCCTGCTGCTCAAGGAGCGAGGACGAGCAGGTTTTTGTTTGACTTAGGACTTGGGGATTTCTTTGAAAACTGGTAGAGTTTATTATTTACAGCATTAGTGAAGAATCCCAGTGCCACTCACGATCCGTTTACTTAGGTACCCGTTTAGGTAAGAGAGGGCCGCTGGGTGTCTGCACTCAGGCCGGAGTGATGCAGGCTGCTCTTCAGCCCCTCGTCTTTTATTCATTCCTTCAGCCGGAACCAGCAGCTTTGCTCCTTGACCTCTGCTTCAGTTCCTGCCCCAGACTCCTGCCTTGAGTTCCTGAACACCAGCCAATGGAGTGCTGCTAGCGGGTTTTGTTTTGTTTTGTTTTTTGTCAACATGACATAAGCAAGGGTCTTCTAGGAAGAGGGAACCTCAACTGAGAAATTGTTTCCTTAAGATCGGCCTGTAGGCAAATCGTTGGGACATTTTCTTGATTAATGATTGATGTGGGAAGAAGACCCAGCCCACTGTGGGTGGTACCTCTCTTGGGCAGGAGGCCCTGGGTTGTACAAAAAAGCAAGCTGAGCGAGCCATAGGGAACATTTTCTTCATTGATAATTGATATAGGAGGGTCTGGCATGCTGTGAGTGGTACCATCCCTAGGTAGGCAGGCATGGGCTGTATCAGAAAGGTAGCTGAGCAAGCCAAGGAAAAGAGCCAGCAAGCAGCATTGCTCCATGGTCTCTGCGTCAGTTCCTGTCTTGGGTTCATGCCTTGGCCTCCTTCAGGGATAGACTGAGACCTGGAAGCTAAATACACCTTTTCTTCTTAGGTTGATTTTGGTCAGTGTTTTATCGAAGCAACAGAAAGCAAACTAGGGCATGGGTGGATCTTCCCATTCATTTAATCTAATTCGGAACTCCTTCACAGACATGCCGAAGGGTTGTTTCCATAGTGGTTATAGACAATCAAGATGAACTATCCACCGTCGTTACTTGAGGTTATCTAATGCCTTCTGAAATCCAGTCTTTCTGTGGATTCACGATTGACTGATTTTCTTTTAATGACTAGTGGTAACCTTTGTTCTATTAAAGAGTTTGCTAAGACACATTGGTAGGAAAAATTGTCATGTTTTCTTGAGGACCTGCTTCTTGAACTCCTTATTTATTTATGTCTTTATGTCTTTATTTGAGACAAAGTCCCACTGGCCTCTAATTTGCTGTGTATCCCAGGCTGGTATGGAGCTCATGCCATTCTCCTACCTCAGCCTCTGGAGTAGTGGAATTACAGGCTTGTACTACCTAACCTGTTTTTAGCTCCTTTCTTATATTAATAATGTGCATAGGAATTGCTTGACACTTAGATTATTATAACCTGTGAAATTAGTTGTGAGTTAGCATCCTTGTGTGTCTATAAGATCTTTTAATGGAATGTATGTGGGATCTATCTATAAGAAATTAATTATTTGGGGCTAGAGAGTTGGTTCAGTGGTTAAGAGCACTTGTTGCTCTTGCGGAGGACCCAGTTTTGAATCCCAACACCTACATGGTGGCTCACAACTGTCTGTAACTCCAGTTCCAGGGAAATCTGACGACCTCTACTGCCCCCTGTGGGCACCAGGCATGCACATAGTGCATAGTGATACATGCAGGTAAAACACTCATACGTATCAGATAATAAATCAATCTTTAAAAAAACATTATGTCCCTGTTTCCCATAGTAGGTCACTGAGAGGATGTGTTTTCCTTACAGACTGTGAATTTGTGGATGGAGGAAGCAGAGTTAATTTTTTCTTTATGATTAAGAAGCTTTCTTTGATAACAATGGATGATGTCTGTGAGATAGATAATGAGCTATGTCAGACATTTTATGGAAGGGAGCTTGTACTTTTTCTGCTGTCACTGACATTAGGTGACATAAGGCCTGATCATGCCAATGGCCATGTGGACAGCTTGGTAACTTGTTTATCAATACTTTATATAGAAATGTTTATCAATACTTTATATAGAAATGTCCTGTTGAAGCCATATAAAGCCCACAGGTTTTGCAGAGGAACCAGTGTCTCAGTTTGTACAAAACACTTAATTGTGCCTCTGTTTCAAAGTAGCTCTTGGGTCTATGCCAGTGTCAGGCTACAGGATTATAGGTCATTCTCCAAACACTGCCACCCACTTTTTTTAAAAACATAGTTTTATTATTATTATTATTATGATGATGATGATGATTATTAAACATGCTTCTGAAAGTAAGCTTGGAAGTTGTATGGTTTTTAGGGAGTCATCATCTATCAAGAAAGGAAATGGTTTAAGCCCTTGGTGTCTCAGTGCTCAGGTGTACACTTAACCTCTGCAGTTCTCAGCTTGGCCTGCAGTTCACTGAAATTTGCTGTGCCACTTGGAAGATGGGAAAGAAAATGAAGGAAACCTTGAATGATAGGCTGGAATTAACAAGGAACAAACAGTACCCATTTAATTCATAAATTGGAGATAGCCCAAGAATGCTGTAGATAGAGTGTTGAATACATAATTTACATGAGTTACTAGTTGCTCAGAAAGAGGTCATACAGGACGAAATGTCTAGAAACACCATTGTGGATTTGGTAAGCTAATGGTGTCAGCAAGATGGCTGGGACTTGGACTGTTGGACATGAAGAAGGTGATTGAGCTGGGATGGAGACACGGGACAGGAACATAAAGTCGGGGGACAGCAGCGGCACCAAAGATTTGCACCGCTGAGCCGAGAAGTTGAGCTTGTTGTGATGGACTAAAAAAGTTGGGATTTAGGAAGCGTTGCATTTGATTTTGCTGAGAGCTGTTTGAAAATCTTAACTCTGATTGCAAAGTAGTAAAATTTAAAAGTAGTAAACATGATAAATAGAATCAATGCAAGTGTAACCATATCAGCTTGTGAGCATTACTGTCTTCCTGTCTCAAGGTGTGTTCTCATTTATAATGCAAGGCGGTTTCAATTGCAGATTCAGTACCTCAAGACAGACTCTCATGTGGATTCCAGATTCTTTTTTTTCCAGGTAACTAATGTAATTTTTTATGTTATTATATATTTGGTTAGTTGCCAAAATATGAAAATTTTCCTTACTAGTTAAATTAAGATTTTTTTGATAATTTGAATTAAAAATGTTAACTCTTAAATGAGAAATTTTTACTGTTTTTGTACTATTGAGAAGGGGTTTGCTATGTATCCCAGGCTGGTCTTGAACTCCTGATCCCCCTGCCTCAGCCTTCTAGTTGTTGGAGTTAAAGGCGTACACCTCACTCCTGGTTAAAACTGAGATTTTTTTTTTTTAAGTGGAGACAGAAAATTTGCTTGTGTTGGCTTTGACATTAGGAAGTTGTTTATGTTCAGATTTTTGTAACTAACTCTAGCTTGTTTTAATGGCTCCTAGTTTGCTGAGTGGAAGAATTTCAACACTTCGAGATGAAACCGGTGCTGTGAGTATAAAGTTGTGTTTCGAAATTCAGTCAACAAATGCTTATAATTTTCAGTGTATAGTGACAGGAAAGCTCACATTGTAGTAAACACAAATTTAGTATGGCGTTTTTATTAAATTGGGACATACAGTGTTTCTAAACTGGAGACTCTTAAGCAGTAACTGTTGTATATAGCAGTCTGAGATGTTTGTGATTAGAGTGATTATAGGATGTAGATTTCATTGACAATTGATGGGATAGTTCCTTAGTCAATAATTGAAACTTTAATAGTCAATCAATATAAGTAAGAAACTGTTTTGGAATTCGAGTGGTGGAAGCTTGCAGGTGGGAAAGTCCTACAATTTTTTTTGAACCTGTGGAGACAAAGGCCGGGAAAGTTTATACGTACAACGTGGCCGTGGATGCACTTGTGTTCAGATAACTAGTGTGAAAGAGAGTGACAACCCACAGAAGCAGTTTAAAGTTGTTTATTTGGTGAGAGTTGAAGGCAAAATAAAGCAGCAAAGTAGATGTGTCTGTATGAAATTTAGTTCAAAATTAAATAAAAACCCAGTTCATGGTTTTCCCGTTGGAAGCATCTTTGTCCTCTTCATTCTGTGGTCCTCCATCTGATATCCTCCTAGCCCGTGAAGCAGAGATGGTGAGGGTTGTCTGCTAAGGCTGTGGAAGTCCTGTCCTCAGGTGACAGCCATGGCAGCACCGACTTGTGTCTGTACAGGAGAGCACAGCGCTCCCCTCGTCATTCATTCCCAGGAGTCCCTTTGGCCACCGCAGTTGGTGCTGTCCGAGCAGCGTGAGGTTGCCCGGGTGTTTCCCCCAAGCGTCGTTAGTAATTAGAAATGAAAACACATGCCCACACCGACTACGGCTATACCATTTCAATTTTAGAAACATCAAAACCAAGGCAATCTTTTAGTCAGTCTCTGTTCCTCATTAGTGTTTCAGATGTTGAGGGCGGGACATACATTTTTGACTTGATAATAAAACAGTTCTTCACTTGCAGATATTTATTGATAGGGACCCGGCAGCATTCGCCCCCATTTTAAATTTTCTTCGGACAAAGGAACTCGACTTAAGGTAAGAGTCTCGTCGTTTCTGAGGCCTTGCTGGCACCCAGTGTTTGGGCCTGGGCACAAAGTAATGTGCTTGCCCAAGACGGCTTTTTAGTTGATGTGTTTGTACTTACTATGGCACACCGTGTTGACACTTAGTAAGATGCAGGCGTACAGCATGTGACAGCATGTGACGGTCATAGCAGGGTAATTACTGCATCGTCTCCTCAAATGGTACTCTGTGTTGGGAACCTTTAGTACTTCCTCGGTTATTTTGAAGTGTGTAGTTAATTGTAGACCACAGCTGTAGACACAGATGTGCTGTGTACCTTCGACAAATCTCCACCTGTGTTTTGTTACCTGCTTCTTCCAGCCTCTGAGCACCTCTGATCTACCCCGTGAGCAGCAGGCATCCTCAGCTGAAGGTGGATGGTACAGGCCATCAGGCCTCTTTCCCTCAGGATGTTGTGGCAGCTTCCTGGACAGTCCCTGCTTTGTCCCCCTGTAGTTCATTCGGTCCTGCAGCCCACAGCCTGCGTCTCACCGGGCTGCTGTTCTGCTGAGAGTGGAGAGGTTCTTTTGGACAAATGGCTGATAGTTTTGGGTTTGGTCTTGCTTGTCTGTCTTCTGCCTGTACTTAATTTCTCTCACAGTGGCAACTCTCCAGTGTCTGTCTTTGCTGTGTTTGCCTAAGACTTCTTGCCTGTCAGTGCCTCAGCTCCTGCTGTATACACTTACCTTTGCGCTGATTTCTTCAGCAGATCTCAACTCTAGAAGGGCACCCTCTCTTCACTATGTGGCCGAGTCTAGCCTTGTGACTGACATGTAGTAGATTGCAGATGATATGGATCGTGAACAATCACTTGAACCATATCTGTGAATTTGCCATCTTGAATTACAGTTTGCCTTCCTACTGCGAAGCTTTAGTTAGGATTTTTGGCAAACCTTCCCTGAGGCTCAGAATTTTTTTGTAGGGACAACTTTTAGGAACCTTGGTGTTACTGTTAGCTGCTGCTCCACTTAATTCTGACTCATACTGAAGATGTGTTCTTTGCAGATGGAGTTGTATATTCATTATTTTGGTCTGATTTGTTCCTTGCTATATTCCCAGTGCTGAATGTATCTGATGTATGCAAGCCAGGCATTTGTTAAGTCAGTAGAAGAGCATTGAGGGATACTTGTTTGCATCTTATGTCTGGGCCTGGAATGGGTGAGAGGTAGGCCCTCACCTTCCTGAGTGAGACTGTTTTCATGCACCTCATTTATTTAAAAACTCAAGTTTCTTTGTGACTGACCCACTGTTACATCCACAAGGAAGGGCCCACCGTTTACTCACCTCTCTTCATAGCACTCAGAACCTTTGGTTGCTTGAAAAAGGCCCAGCAAATTTAAATTTTGTGAGTGGTTCCTTTTAAAAAGAAAGGAAGAAATTTGTGAAAAAATGTTGTAACCCTGTTTCTTGCATAACATTTGTTTTTATTTTTTGTTTATTTTTTTGAGACAGTGTTTCTCTGTGTAGTTTTGGTGCCTGTCCTGGATTTTGCTCTGTAGACCAGGCTGGCCTTGAACTCACAGAAATCTACCTGGCTCTGCCTCCCAAGTGCTGGGATTGCATAACATGTTTGTATTGCTGGTACCACTACTTAGGAATTTGTCTCTCAGCTGTCCAGGGACAGCCTGCAGCTCCTTGAGGAGTCCCATGTATGTCCTGAGCCCTACCTTGTCTTGGGCCTTTGCCACTGTACCGTTGACTTTCGGTTTTAAAGGGGAGTTGGGAAGTTTTCGGCATTCTTGTGTGTCTGTGTGTCCGAACTAAAGTTGGTGTCAGGCACCTTGTATCTCTTTCTCTGCCTTTTATTTGCAGGCATGGTCTCTCAGTTGAACCCAGATCTTACCATCACTTGGGTTAGTTTAGCTAGCCAGCCTGCTCTGGGGTCTTCTTTCTCCACCTTCTGCATCTGGGGTTGCTGGTGGGCTGCCACACCCATCTGGCATTTCTGGGATGTGGACGGATCTGAATCCCCTCCCCTCGGGTCCTCCTCTTGGGGCTGCAGTTGCTCTACTCCCACCCGTCCGAGTCCATACCTTCTAATAGTAAATGAAACTGTTAACTCACAGTTCCGTCTGCTAAGGTTTCTCTAAGGAGGAGCAGATCGAAGCTGAGTGTTCGAGTTCTCCTTGGTGCTGTGGGCTCCAGAGCTCACCGTTTTCACTTATTTACATATTTCCTAACTTTACTACTGCGTGGCAAAACCATCTTCATCTGGATACAACATCCTTGCTGGCCTTTTAAAATCCAAGTTTCGCTTTATTTTACCAGCAGATATATTGCAGGGTGTGTAAATGAGCACTGTTCTGGGCACAGTCAGAAGAAAGCTAAGCTTGCAGGGTGCTTGCAGTACAACAGGGAAGGTTAAAGTATGCACAGAAAGAATTGTAAGACAGTAAGACAATGGTTTCTACAGGGTTTTTTCTTGTCGGATTTTTCTTGGTAATTTGTTTGTGTTAGCCCTCTTACACAAATCATCAAAATACCTAAAATGGTTTTTAGGTAACAAAATGTTTTTATTTTGTTTTATGTTTATGAATGTTTTGTCCACACATGTGTCTGTGTATCGTGTGCATACAGTGTGTCCTTAGACGTCAGGAGGAGGAGTTGGATCCCTTGGAACTGGAGTTTCAGGTGGCTCTGAGCTGCCTTTAGGTGCTGGGAACTGAACCTGTGCCCTCTGGAAGAGCAGCATACACTCTTAACATCACTCCAGCCCAACAGAATGTTTGGTTCTATGTGACTCCTTTAGACTGTCAGGTGATGAATGGCATTAGAAAAAGATTATGAGAAAAACAGATGTAAGCTTGACACCCCGTCCCTGTGAGGAGTCCGGTGTTTTCTCCGTTGTCTCCTGGCAGCTCAGGTTGTTGGTTAGAGAGCTCACAGCCTTTGTTCGTGTCTTTACAGGGGAGTGAGCATCAATGTTCTCAGACACGAAGCAGAGTTTTACGGGATCACTCCACTAGGTATGTGTTGATCTCCTGGGACTGACCAGGGCAGAGTGTCTTCCATAAGGTCCTGTTGAGAGTAGTTCAGTGCCTAGTATTTCCTAGTAAAAAGATGACCTCAGCTGAGAGTTATTTTAAACATTTCTCCTTTCTCTTTTTATCACACTTAACTAGAGAAAGTAGACGTGGAGCAGGTGTGTGTTCGCATGTCCCCCTGACTAGCTTGTGTTGACTCTTACAGTTCGAAGGCTGCTGCTATGTGAGGAGCTGGAGAGGTCGTCCTGTGGCAGTGTCCTATTCCACGGCTACTTGCCCCCACCAGGTACTGCAGCTCAAATTTGTTCAGACTTGTCACTGAGCAAGAACAAACATAAAAATTATAAAAACCGCCGGGCGGTGGTGGTGCACGCCTTTAATCCCAGCACTCGGGAGGCAGAGCCAGGCGGATCTCTGAGTTTGAGGCCAGCCTGGTCTACCAAGTGAGTTCCAGGAAAGGCTCAAAGCTACACAGAGAAACCCTGTCTCGAAAAAACCAATATATATATATATATATATATATATATATATATATATATATATATACACACACAAACCTTCTTGGTTATTTGAGTCTTGATAAATCTGAACCTCATCAGCATGTGCCCTTTGATGAGAGTGAAACCACACAGTATGTGGAGCAGGGGTTGATGCCACCTTCTGTAAGGGCCCAAGAAGATCTCCATGGCAGCACCACAGCTGCCATGTACACCACGGACCCTTAGCCCAAGGACTGGAGCCCTGGAGCTCTGCAGGTGTAAGTCAGTGTGCCCTCAGCTACTGAGAAGAGTTGGCCCTTTCCCTGGGCAGCATTGTGCTTCTGAGAGGTGTTGCTTTAGAAAAGATCCTGTCTGAAAGGATGAGGAAATGAAGCTTTGAGGCAGTGAGTTTGGACCTAGTTAGAATGACATGTGACTACCATAAGATTAAAGAGCAGCTTAGATTGGATATCCTGATTGCTCAGTACCCTGAAGCTGAGTAAAAGGGCATGTACTATGATAAGCCTTAATCTCATGGGCTGTGAATAGTAAAAGTACCAGGAATTGGTTGGGTTGTATCTTATTTTATTTTTATAGTTAAATTGTTTGTAATACATTGATGTGTTTGAAGACCTATTTTTGATATAACGAAGTTTAGATGTTCGTGTCCCTCTGTTAAAATGTGATATTTTTAATTTTTGGAAGGGTAACAGGTAAGTCTGTCTTTTCTCCTTTGTAGGTATTCCCAGTCGTAAAATAACTACCACAGCTAGACCCTCTGTGGATGCCAGGAATGGACTAAATTCCACGGAAGGTGAAGCCCGAGGAAGTGGGACCCAGCCTGTGCTCCCTGCAGATGGAGAAGAGACTGTTAGGCTGGGTAAGGGGGTTCAGAACACAGAGAAGGAAGGCTTGTGCTTCGTTCTCAGTGACAGGCTGCCATGGTGTTTGAACATGACTCTTTTGCTCCACACAGACCCCCCCCCCGCCCCCCATACTCACACTCTCTTAGGGTGCTGTGTGTTGAACCCATGGCTACAGTACTCAGTGCTGTGGTACCAGGCCACACCCCAGCCCTTTATTTCCATTTTATTTTTTTATTATTATTATTGTTTTTTTTTTTTTGGTTTTTCAAGACAGGGTTTCTCTGTGTAGCTTTGAGCCTTTCCTGGATCTCACTCTGTAGACCAGGCTGGCCTAGAACTCACAGAGAACCGCCTGGCTCTGCCTCCCAAGTGGGGTTAAAAGCGTGGACCACCGCCACCCGGCTCCATTTTAAATCTAGATTCATCATTTAGATCTTGGAAAATCTCATTTAACACACATTTTCATTTGAAGTATAATGTGATCCTCTGTTTTTGTTTTCTTTCTGTTGTTTTTTTCTGTGCAACAGTTGACAAACTTTCTGCTGCGAGCTAGCTAGTGTGTTCACATTTTAGGCTCTTGGGGCTGTGGTATCTGTTGGAAACACTTCACTTTGCCTCTGTTTGATGAAGGCATGCTCTGTAGTATAAGCTGTGAGCGTGCTCTGCTCTGACACCTATCAGCCGGACAGGGAGAAATGAAACGGACGGCCTTGGAGCCAGAGCTTTCCGACTGAGTTAGGATGTAAATGCTCCTCTCTCAATCCTGCAGGGTTTCCAGTGGATCCAAGAAAGGTGCTAATCGTTGCTGGCCACCACAACTGGATTGTAGCGGCCTATGCGCACTTCGCCGTCTGTTACAGGTACCTCATCCTTAATGATTTGGTTTTATTTTAGATAATTATGTTTTATATTTAGGTTAAACATCTGTTTCTTTTAGCCATCAGTTTCTCTTCTGCATGTTTCACCCACTTCACTTGGTAAAAATTTAGTTTGTTTTTACTTAATACCTACTTTCTGATAGCCTTAATGGGTTCTGTGTTTCCCAGACGGTAGAAACTGTGATGCAGATGAGATATGTTGCTCTTTCCGGCTCACTTAGTTGTTACATTGACGACGACGACGTTAGGCAGGGTTGTTAATGTGAGCTCTGCAACTTCTTTCTTTCTGATGAGTCAGTCTCATACTGTGCAGAAGAGGCGAGGGGAGCTCTGTACTGGATAGCCCGCCACACTGTTGGGAGTAGTCAGGCAGAGCTGTTGTGTGTAGTATGATACAGCTCAGTGTCTGCGGTGTGTGGCGTTTTAAGGTAGCTGAGTTAGATTGGAAGGCAGTGAAGAGGAGTGCAGAGTCCAAAGTAAGTTTGTTTTTAACTGGGGAAAGTTTGACTCTTCAAAGCGCCTTGGCCTGTGGGCCACAGACCATGCTGCTGCTCTGGAGGCAGAGGCAGAGAGGTGGCCAGAATTTATCCTCTCAATATAATCCTGCTAAATTTTGTTGTTGGAAAGTCAAAGAAGTGAGAAATTTTTTGTTACTTTGGTTAAAAAGAAAAAAAGCTGAAGGTTAAAAGTTTAAAATCCGGTCCCATTATAAATCCTGAAAGTGTGCCGTGCGGGTTTGCCTCTGGAGGAAGGTGCATGCCAGCTGCTTGGACATGCCTTTGGTTGTGAGGCTTTGTTCTGAGCGCTTTGCAGGTTTGAATTCAATTACTAAAGAGTATAGAAGTGAGCTCTGGGTGATTGTTTTGTAGCTAGCTCTTATAGATCATGAGACTAATTTAGTAAGGGGATTTTTTAGGGTTGGTTTATATTTACCGTCACTGAGTCTAAACTGAAAAGGTCCCTGGATGCCAGCCTCCTGGTTGTTTTGTATTAGGTGCACACTGATTATTGCCAGGGAGTCCAGGAATGTGCATGATGGTGACGGTTACGTGGTATGGCAGCTCTGCCCCGTCACAGACTGATGATAAAAGATTTCCAAAGACATTTCATAGTACTTTTTAAGATCATGGTCTTTTATGCAAGATAATTTTCTTCACAGTTTTATGTAAGTTCAAAGCCTTAAAGTGGAGAATGATGTGGTGGCCACTGTGTGTTTTCCCGTAGGCTACTGGCTTCTGTGTGGTTGGGCTTTAGTTTTGTGTCTCATTTTCTTCCTGACTTTGACAGTCTTTGAATAAATGAAGAACTTGTGTAAATTGCTGTCCTCTTGCACTCTCAATGTGGGAGGAATTTCCTTTGTTGTAGGTGGTGTAAAGTTTAAGAATGTGAGTAACTATGTTTGCATCATTTATCATGTAAGTCAGCTTCCTGCTGAGTGTGAAGCTCCCCCCACTGCGTGTGCGTTTTGTGTGTGTGTGTGTGTGTGTGTGTGTACACATATGTGTATGTGTATCTGTGTATTTGGGTATCTTGAACTCTTACATGCTTATCATACTTAAATATACCCGGTTACTTTGAGGAACAACGTGTTTGCAGTACATTTCATACTTACTAAACCTTGGGTGTGGCTTTACTATGGAAAACACGATAATCTCTGCACTGCCGTCCTAACTCCAGAGTCAGCAGTAAAGAGCTGGATTGTCAGTTCTTGCTGTCTAGTTTAACATGGAAAATTATATAGCTAATCGATTTTTTTGCATGCATTTCAATTTGAAAACACAAGTTCACCTGCCTTACTGAGTTAAATTCTGTAGCTGTGCAGTCATGCTCTCCAGATTATAAATATTTTATCCTGTAAGATCCTAATTGTTGCAGACACACAAGTACGAAGTGTGCTCTCTGGAAGTGGGTGTTGTGTATGTTCCTATATCTTTCTTTGTATGATCATACCCTTCTGTCCTTCAGTCCACCAGCACGGCTGCTGAGATCTGTTGGGAGCCGCCCTGGGGCCACAGCGCCACACAGCCTGTGGCATTAGTCTTGAAGTGTGGACAATCCCTGCTTTGTGCCCAGTCTGAAGGAAAGGGCCTAAAAGTCTTCATTGTGCAGTAGTTGCCTGTTTTAGAGTTTATTAGATGGTTTTTTTTTTAATGTTTATCTTAATACATCACTCCCATCTGGTGGCTGAAAAGGGTAATTGCAGACCTTACAATGGAGAGAAATTGATATATTTTACCCTTTATTGCTTTGAAGCTTAAGTTAGGAAAACATTAATTCTCATTATAGCCTGATTTTGTGAGCTGTAGTTGTCTATTACTTGAGCATACATATTTAAATGAAAATGGTGGCCGTGCCTGTCCGTGGGCCCGTTAAGCAGCACGTGTTCTACCAATGGCCACCCAGGTTAGCGTTCACCGTGTGCCCATGGTGCCCACAGTGGGAAAGGGCAACCTGCTAGGCAGGACCAGGATGGTACTTTTGGTGACTTCTTCATCATGATGATACAAGCAGGCTGTAAACCTGGAGGCTTGCTGTGCAGTCGGATAGAGTACCTGTCTGGAAGACCTAAATTCACACAGGACAGAGAAATCTGTTAAAAGTGGGAACCAGGCGTGGTGGTACAAGCCTACAATCTCAGCCAGAGAGTCTGAGTCAGGAGGATGGAATTGGAGACACAGTAAGTTCTACTTCATGCCATCCTCAGGTACATAGAAAGACCTTACCTCAAAGAGAGACAGGCGAAGGGGCCAGGGAGGAAGAGGAGATAACCAGAAGGGGCACCTGTAGTTACTGGAGAAGCCCAAAGATGTTCTTGTTGGCCTCGTGAAGTGGCCGTGTGAAGTGTCACATCTAGACTCATATAAACCATCTCAGAGGAGACTTCTCAGCCCCGCTGTGCATTTGTTCTAAGGAATGTAAGGTTATGAGGTAATGTCATCTGAGGTACAGAGACTTCAGTTCTTGCCACATCACACTAGTGACATCATTAATATGATTGCTGACAGGAAGGAATACAAATTCCATCCAAAATTCTGACTGTTGTTGGCCATCATTGTCCACGCAGAATGACAGTAGTAGCTTTATGGGAAAATGTGAGAAATACAACTACCTTAAATTTTTTTTAAAGTATTTTATAAAACAAATTCTTTAGAGAAATACATATTCTAGTCCTTTTTTTGTGGTCATATGTCCTATGTATGTAAATGTAAGATGAGGAATAATACGGTCTTTGTAGATTGTACCAGGCTTTTTCTTTTGGGCTACCAACCAGCTCCCAATTCATGACAGAGAAACGTATTATTAGTTATGAATGCTCAGCCTAGCTTAGGCTCGTTTCTGGGTAGCCCTTTTAAGTTAACCTGTTTCTCTTTGTCTACTTTTTGCCTCAGGGCTTTTTACCTTTTTCTTTTTTTTTTTTTTTCTTTTTTTTTTTTTTTTTGGCTTTTCGAGACAGGGTTTCTCTGTGTAGCTTTTGCGCCTTTCCTGGAACTCGGTAGCCCAGGCTGGCCTTGAACTCACAGAGATCCGCCTGGCTCTGCCTCCCAAGTGCTGGGATTTTTTTCTTACTTTCTTGATGTCTCTCTCTGGCTCACTGATGGCTGCTTGGCTTCTTGCCCTGGGTGTCTCTCTCATTCTCCTCTTCTCTCGAGCCTAATTTCTCCTCGCCTATCCTTTCTCCTGCCTTCCTATTGACCATTCAGCTTTTTATTAGACCAATCAGGTGTCTTAGCCAGGCAAGGTGAAACAGATGCAACACATCGTTACGTAATTAAACACACATCTTTACATCGTTAAACAAACGCAGCAGAAACAAAAATAACACCCCTTTATACAGTTGAAGTAATATTCCTCAGCATAAACAAATGTAACACATCTTTGCCCAGTTAAAATAATATTCCACAACAGTAGATAATGTATCAGTTACATTAAGTAAATATAGGTAGGTGGAGGGTGTGGCCATCTATTTATTTATTTTTGCTTTGTTGGATTCTGTTCTTTTTCTCTTCCGCCACTAAGTTTCCCTTGCATGTCTGTTCTTACCAGGATCAAAGAGTCTTCAGGGTGGCAGCAAGTGTTCACAAGCCCGTATCTGGACTGGACCATTGAACGAGTGGCTCTGAATGCAAAAGTGGTTGGAGGTCCTCATGGGGACAAAGACAAGATGGTGGCCGTCGCTTCCGAGAGCAGCATCATCCTGTGGAGTGTCCAGGATGGAGGGAGTGGCAGTGAAATCGGTAGGGAGAGTTTTCCCCTGTGCTTGGCTGTCGTCCATGTATGGTCGAGGTTTAGGAGAGATTGGCTGTAAGTGTGACAGCCAGCGGGGCTTGTGACACTTTCTGCGAGGGCCTAGTGGCCCTCGGCCTCTCAGTGGGAGGCTGGTGTGTTAGAGGACGACATTAGGGCTTCAGGGGAGCCCGGGTCCCCTTTGCTCTGATAGAGCCTGGATGTGGCACAGAAGGTCGCTCGCTCAGGTCCGCCCAGTGGTAGCTGTTTGCCTCCGCTCTCACACTCCGAGGATGGGCACAGCTCATGTCGCCTCATGTCTGTAGTCAGATTTGTCAGACTTTCCTGGTCTCAGAATCAGAGCTCTCTTAGTTAGTCAAGACCAGAAAGTGTTGAACAGGTTTTTATCTATTGGCATTTACCTTATTAGGAATTAAACTCGCAGTTTTTAGCACTTTTTTTTTTTTTTGGTTTTTTGATACCGTTCACTATACACAGGGTTTCTCTGTGTAGCTTTATGCCTTTCCTTTAACTCACTCTGTAGACCAGGCTGGCCTCGAACTCACAGAGATCCGCCTGGCTCTGCCTCCCGAGTGCTGGGATTAAAGGCGTGTGCCATCACTGCCTGGCAACACTTATTGATATAAAGAATAGCAGTGCTAAACTCACTGCATGGTGATTCAGATTACATGTTAACAAAGAGATGTTTTCCAAAAAGAAAATTTTGAGACAAGTTATATTGGTTAGTTTGTAGATCTCCATGATGTCTGTTTAAACTTTTGTGTGCATGTTTGTGGTTATGCATGCGTGCCTATGAATGTGTCAGTTTACATGGCCGTGTGCCTGTCTGGAGTCACAGGAAGATGTAGGGTGTCCTGCTTTGTCATTCTCCTCCTTACTCCCTTGAGGCAGAGTCCCTCACTGACTTGGAGCTTGCTGGGTTCTGCCCAGGCTGACCAACAAACCCAGCGATCCCACTGTCTGCTCACACCCCACCACTAAGGCTAGGTTGCAGGCAGGTAGGACATTTTCCCACTTGAGATGTGTGCTGGGGATCTAACCTTGGGCCCTCACGCAGATGCCACAAGCACGTTGCTCCTCATAGCCCTGTACAATGTGTTCTGTAATCTTAAGTCTGTTTCTGTCTTCAGTTTGCTGTGACACATGGTTTTTATAGACGTGTGCAAAGACAGGGTGGCCTGAAACAGATGTACAGTTGGATCTTTTCAGATAACTGGGGCTCTTTCCCTTGAATCCTGTTCCATAATTGTGAAACCTTTCTAACTCTGCTGAACTGAAATCCTCCACCCTGTTTTGTTCTTTGAACAGGTCTGAGTTTGTAATACCTGTGCTGGTCGATCGGAAATGTTGGCTTGCCGAGTTAGGCAGCTTTTCTAGACACTGATACCGTTCACTATAAGCTTTAAACTGTCCAGGCCTTGGTATCAGCACTGGTCGTACATCTGACTCCCTGTGTTAGCAAGTGGTCCCTTCAGCTGAGATCTTCAGACTACTAATTTTCACTTGAAACTGTAGTAGTTTTACGTTAGGTGCCACCTCACAAATAGTGATACAGAGGCTTATTATTAATTATGAAAGCTTGGCCTATAGCTTAGTTTTGTTCCTAACTAGCTCTTTCTCTTTCAGCTTAAATTAACTCATTTATATTAATTTATGTTCTATCACGTGGCGTTACCTCTCTTCCATCCGCACCTCCTGTTTCCTCTCAGTGTCTGCTGGTTTCTCCTCTAGATGCCCTCTCCTCTTCCTTTCCTGGAAGTCCCACCTATACCTCCTGCCTAACTGTTGGTCGTTCAGCTTTTTATTACACCATTCACAGTAATACACCTTCACACAGTGTATGAATATCCCATAACACGAAGCTTTGATTTTTTTTTTCTTGAGACAGTGTTTCTCTGTGTAGTTTTGGTGCCTGTCCTGTAGCCCAGGCTGGCCTCGAACTCACAGAGATCTATCTGCCTCCCAAGTGCTGGGATTAAAGGCGTTAAAACCACCGCTTGGCTGAAACTTTGAATTTTTATAGCTGGCAACAAATACTATCTGGTGCTTTCCTTGAATTAGGTTTGTTTTATTTATTTTTGAGGAACACCTCACTGTGAGATGGTACCTTATCTACTTGTGGCTCTTAGGACTTCCCATCGGTCCACACACTCATAGCACCCTCCTTCATTTATTCCTGGGGTGTCTTTAGTGAGAACCCCTGTGCAGCTTCTGTGTGCTTGTGTGTGTGTGTGTGTGTGTGCACGTGTGTGTCTGTGTGTGTCTTTGTGTGTGTGTCTCACCACGCAGTGTTCATCTCAGTATGGTGATAGGAATCCTGCAGCAGGAAGACAGTGGCCCGTATGTTGAACCCTCTGATGCCTGTTGAACATTGCTTAAAACTGTCACCTTGTGTTTTATCCAGTTTTGCTGTTAGTGTTTTACAGTGTGGAATAATTGAATACCATTTATTCTATCATGCTTGATGGGATAACCTTCTCCTTCAGTTTGTTAGAAAACACATTTTAACATTAAATACACACTGCTGTGCTGGCTCTTTTTATGTCAACTTGACACAAGCTGGAGTCTTTCTGGAAGACAGAACCTCGGTTGCAAAAATGCCCCCCCCCCCACGTGCCCAGATTGGCTTTGTGGGTGAGTCTGTGGTACATTTTCTTGATTGGTGATTGATGTGAAGGGTCCAGGTCACTACTACAGGTAGTGCCACCCCTGGGCAGTGGCTCTGCAGTATTTAAGAAAGCAGTCTGAGCAAGCCATGAAGAACAAGCCAGTAAGCAGTATTCCTCCAAGACCTCTGTATCAGCTCCTGCATGCAGGCTCCTGTCCTGACTTCTGGAATGTTGGACTATAAGCTGTAAGATGAAATAAACCCTTTCCTCCCCACCTTGCTTTTGGTTGTGGTGTTTGTTGCAGCCAGAGGCCTGAGAGAGCTGGTAAATAAACAGAAAGTTGGTTAGGAACATCTCCTTTCAAGAGCTATTGTGAGTGGAGATTTACTCCTCAGTTTGTTTCCATAGACTAGAGGATAGGGAGCCGCAGTAGGAGCTGGGCCCCCAGGGTGTGCTGTCCTTTGGAATCTGACAACACCATCCGGAGAAGATTGTTGGGCTGGTAGCTCCATGATGGGCTCTCCCGAGGCTGCACCTCTGCCTCACAGCTCAGGGAGACTCCAGGACTGTTGCTGCAGGCAGTATTGTATGCGAGAGGCTGTTGCCTTCCCTGCAGACAATGGTCAGGATCCTTGAGCCTAAGTGGGAGTGACACTTTCAATTCCTGAGACCATTCACAGTGTCGTCCTTGATTTTCCAAACCTCACCATCTCTAGAGGAAAATCATCTTGCTTTAATTTCTGCCGCAGGACCAAATGCAGTTTGAAAAGTTGTCCAGCCTCAAAACCATAGTACCGCTGTGTAAATAATTATGTACAATGTGGGATGGCTACCTCCTGTGTTGGTGCCGTTTGTTTCTTTACCTGGTTTTGTCGGAGGGCAGTAGTGTGGTTTATGTATCTTCTAGCTTTGTCTTGGTTGGCAGGTGTTTGAGTCATGTGTCTGATGTATAAATATGTATTTATACAGACACTTAAAGAGGAGTGTAAGAGGAGATGATGTTCCCGACAGGACTTTCTCAGATTTTCTTCTGAAGTTTTGGCTTTGCCCCTTTATGTCATCTTTCTTCTGCTTTATTTCTGACATTGAAAATATGTGAGTATGCGTGAGTACAGAGTGAGCATAGGCCATGGTGCATCTGATCTCAAGGCAATCTTCTAGGAGTCGGTTTTCTCTTCCACTGGAAGTTTTGTGGCTCTAACTCAGGTTGTCAGGCCTGCACTGCCTGCACTTTTATCTCCTAAGCCATCTCACTGGCCCCAGGGCTTTTTTCAGATTGCTTTAGAACTTTGAATGGGCAGTGCGATGCTGCTGGTCTTACATGTAGTATAGTCCTGAACACAAAGGAGACACCCAATACTTCTTTGAGGCCCAGGAGAAACAGTCATCTTGTCTGGGTTATGCTTCTTAAAGTACACTTTGTTTCCCCCCTGAGTTCTTTAAGGCCTCATGAGTCTTTGTTTTGGTAGCTAAATGTTGAAAACAATTCTTCCCATTGGCACACAGGCACATCTTTGAAATGCTTTAGTAATGGTCCACACAAAGCAGGATTTATAGAGTGGACTCAGTTTCCTGAATTACTGGATTAAAAGACATTTCCCAGAAGGTGTTTCTCAAATAAGATGTTTTATTGTCACCATTTTGGTGTCCGAGTTTCATCACCCCATTTTTACAGTGAGAATGATGACTGAGACGTTTGGCTTGAGCTTTTCATAGATGATTACGTAGGAAGAACAGGAAGTGTGGCGATGATGGTAACTCATCAGAGCCAGGCTTCCTGTCCAGACACTGCTGGAGATAGGCCAGTGCATAGGCCCCATGTGCACCTGAGAGGAGCCTGGAAGTCGAACTCTTGCCTTAGATCACACTGCCCTGTTCTCAGAGTTTTAACTTAGCCTTTCTGATTCTCCAGTTGATGACACTGTAGACCGTTGAAAACCCAACTCCCATGACTTTTTCCTCAGCCCTTTACCTGTCTCCTTTACCCTTCTCAATGTTACTGTCCCTGTACATCCTTCTTTTGTATTAGAGTTGAATGCACTTTACTAACTGTAAATCCTGTTAAAATCAGTCTCCTTGTGTTTTTATCTTCTTTTAGAAATCATCTGCTTTATACAGTTCCTTTTTTCTCTAGTTTGACTGCAATGTAAATACTGGAAAACAGTGGTGGGGTAAAATAAGCTTGTAATTAAAGGCTTAAGTGCTTGTTTTGAGTACAGTGTGACTTTTTGGTCTTCTGTTTACTTCTTTCTGCATTTTTAGACCCCTTCAGGATAGTTGGGTTGCCAAGTCTATGTCCTTAGTCAGTGTCCCCAAGATCTAGTCTATGAGCAGGCTACCTCTGGATTTCCAGCAGATCTTAGCAGGTCTTGCATAGTCACAGAGTCCTTGCTATTCCTGCCGAGCAGGTTGTGATGGTGAGCTAGGATTGAGGACCCCAATGGGAGACAGCATGGCTATGGGAGATTGCTGGGCAGTCAGTCCCCTCTGCTTCAAGAGTTCCAGAACGGCTTAAGAACTTCGAAGTTCTGCCTTATTTCTGGTCCCTATTGAGCATAGAGCACAGTCGGTAGGCTTAAGTCAGTAACCTAAAGATGCTTTTAATCTAGGTTGTAGCTGGTTATAAAAATGATGCCTGATTAATGTCTGTTTGCTTTTCCCATTTAAGGTGTGTTCAGTCTTGGTGTTCCTGTAGATGCCCTCTTCTTTATTGGGAACCAATTGGTGGCCACGAGTCACACAGGAAAAGTGGGAGTGTGGAATGCTGTCACTCAGCATTGGCAGGTTAGTCTCAACTAATGCTCATTATGAAGTGAACACAGTTTCATGCTGACTGCTCCTTCTTACAGAATTTCCACCAGTGGTTGAGTACGTCCCGCCAATGGGAGACTTGTTTCTATATAGAAATCGTACTATTTAAAGGGAGTTTGTTTTATTTATATAATGATAAGCTTTAAACTGAGTCTTGGCAATTTTTGTTTCCATTTCCCTGAGGTTTTTAAGAGCTATGTTGTGTGCATGGGAATCAAGCAAACTTCATTTATTGAGTGAAATCATAGCTGAATCTAGACATAGATAGGCTGTTCAGAGATAATAAGTAGTCAGCTAAAAACACCTTCCAGGGCTTAAGGAGAATGAGACCAGACTGAAAAAGTGGCTGACAGTTGATTCTGAAAAAAGGGGGGAAGAAATTAAGGGCTTCAGAAGTAATAATGTGAAGGTCAAGAAAGATTTTCAGGGATTTTTGTTTGCTTGCTTTTGGTTTGTTTGTTGGTTTTTTTGATCTCTTTCTAAGCTAACTACACCTAAGGGACTATGCTTTTTGTTTTTTTTTCTAGGGTAGGAGAAGCTTGAGCATGTTTTAGGTGGAGAGGGGAGTTGTAGAGAAAGCACTGGAGACCAGAAGGATGGAGCGTGACTTTTTCTGCAGAAGTGAGGAGGGTGTGGGATGCAGAGCTCAGCTAGAGAGGCTATCCAGACCCTCCGTTCTCTGGGACAGATAGTGAGGAAGGAGAGTATGTGGGAGTGTGTTACCAAGGACCACAAGAATTCATGGGCTAAGTGATCCATTAGTACTGAGAACTGGGACAGGAACAGGGAAAAGCAAGTGTAGCTTGAGTTTTCTTGCCTGGGCCACAGTCAGGGCAAATCTCTTTCACCTGCTAGTCCCACAGCCTCTCAGACCCTACCAAGTAAACACAGAGACTTATGTTGCTTTCAAACTGTATGGCCGTGGCAGGCTTCTTGCTAACTTTTCTTACAGCTTAAATTAATTCATTTCCATTCATCTATACTTTGCCACATGGCTCGTGGCTTACCGGCATCTTCACAAGCTGTTTCTCATCGTGGCGGCTGGCAGTGTCTCTCTCACTCAGCCTTCCACTTCCCAGCTTTATTCTCCTCCTTGCCCCGCCTATACTTCCTGCCTAGCCAACGGCCAATCAGTGTTTTATTGATTAATCAGAAACACATTTGCCATACATCCCACAGCAAGCAAGTGTAGTGTTTTGTTTAGGTGAATGAAGCATGCGTACCAAGGGCTGAGAAAATAGAATGATGGCAGAGTTGTTGGACCAGGATAACAAGGAAGCTCTGAGAAGGCAACTCGGGAAAGAAATGGGATATCAGGGGACTGGAGGGAACTTAAGCAGATCGATAACTTGGAAGGAATTGGGAAGAGAGCGTTGGCAGTGAGGGGTTGGAACCATTCTCACACTGCAGCCTGTTGAATCTCTTGTTGAGCTGACTTGAAAACGCAACCAGCTCTCCATATCCCTGGGTTGTGAATCCATAGATTCAGCCAGCTGGATTGAGAGCATTCTAAAACAGGATTGACATCTTCCTTATTATTGTTCCTAACAATACAGAGCTCAGCTGGTGGAATAGCATTCACATTAGAAAATGCTAGAGAGTCTAGAGATGATGGAGTAGAGGTGACCTGCAAATACTGCGTCTGTTACACTTGTGCAGCCAAGGTTTTGGTATGTTGTGGGTCTTGGATTGAACCCAGCATACATGCTGATGAATGGGAACCCTCGGGGCATCTGGGTGAGCATGTAGGCATCAGGAATAGAAAATAGGTACACGTAAGCTGAGCCAGATGACAAGATACTCAGCAGAGGTGAAGGGTGGATTTCAAAGTGACAGGCTGGGGGAGGATGTGACATGATTGACATGAGGTTCTGGAGGAACATTCCTCAGATCTTAGGACTGAGGAACTGGGGAGCTGGTAACCCTGGATGAGTCTCAGTTAAGGGGTGATAGTCTGGGAAGTTGTTTGAGTTTCAGTGAAGACATAGAAGTCAGGTTTGCATAGAAGGGTTATACTAAATGGAGCAAAGGCGCTGCAGTGGCTGTCGGTGTGAATGCCATAGGCCAAGGAACAGGGAGAGGCATTGACAAGTGGATGCAGAATGGAGAGTCACCAGGAGCGCCTGCTGCTGGAGCCCTGTGGAGAAGAGCGTGAGTTAGGGGAGTTGTATTCTGTCACTTGTGTGACACGTTGTCCACACATGGAAGCGCTGCCCTGTGACCCTGGAAGGAGCAGCTGGTTTATTGTCTTCTTGGCCTTTCACTGATGTCAGAACTGAGCATAAAGGCTTTCCTAGCTTTGAGATCCAGACTGGAGCTGGGGATGTCGTGCTGGTCTTAGCCTTGGGTGTTTGTCTGTGTATCACCTGACTCTTTATGCCTGGAGCATGCATGCTAAAAACCATATCTGACATAAGGATTTGTTGCACATTTCAGAAAGACCCTGGGAAAGTTGTGCACCCGTGCAGCAAACGAGCTTTAGAACCCAGCTGGATTTCTCCCTAGTGCATCTCAGAGATGGCCTGCTCTGTAGCCTCAGCCTCCTGTCTGCAGATCTCAGGAGACAGCTCTGTCTGCAGGCTGGCTCCCAGGACTGCTGGAGCACTAGTTGACTAGGCTCTGAGTTGGCCTTTAGCAACATTCTGGCCACAAATAGCAGAGGAAGTGCACAGGGCAATCCCTGAGTTCTTTACTTTAAATGTACAGTCAGGATGGATTTGACATGTTAGTTAGATGACTCACTAAGCTTCGCATCCGCAAGTAACCTTAAAAAACATTGTAAAATTCATAGTTTTCTATCAGCATCTCAACTGTGCCTTAATAAAATGCCAATGAAATGTTATAAAAGCCAACCTAGTTGAGATAACAAATTGGGCTTTATTTCTTATTCCCTGTTAATTTAATCTCTCTCTTCTCATACATCATAGCACACACATACACCATGATGCCACAAAGGGTTAGTAATAAAGCATTCATAAGTATTGTCAAATAGGGAGCTCAACCTAAGTACCATCATTTCCCAAGTTCTTTGAGTTGAAATTTCGACTTACACTAAAAAGATAGATTCAAGCTAAGATTGATCACACGTTTTATTCTCCTATCAGAACATGGAGAGTCCTGTGGATGTCTGTCCTGGAAAGCAGCAGTGGGGTATATATATATACTTTGCCTCTGAAAAGATGGGAGAGTGTTTCCTGTATTCATTGTGAGGGTGGAGACTCAGTGAAGATGGCTTCAGCCATGGCTCAGCAGTGGAGGCTGAGCTTGAGGAGGAGACACTGACCCTGAGTAAGGATCCAGAGTAAACTCTGCGGCCTTATGGAGGAGGCTGGACCTGCAGGGGGGAGGCCTCTTCCTGTAGACAGCAGACAGCGTTTTCCTGAGATGAGCCTTAGAAGCTCCAGGCTGCTACCAATCTTAGCAAGAAGTGACTCCAAAGCGGAGTCTGGGCCTGACCCCTGCCCTCCCTGCTCTGGAGACCCTGGTGTAGGTGCGGAAGTTCTTGTGTAGTACTGGAGCTGGAGAGATCCAGCCAGCTGGGGCCAGAGCTGGTGAGTGGCAGGCAAAGATGCCTTTCCTCTCAGACGGCTTTACTTCCACTCGGAAGCACTGGCAGTCACAGGCCGGCCGCAGCAGGAGAGGCTGCCACGTCCTCTGAGAGGCCTGACCAGCGTGGAGGTGAGGTGCTGGCGTTGTCTGCAGACTTCCCTAGTGCAGCGCGTTGACTGGAACTAAAGATGTGTGTGCAGAGCAGAGGGCCCTGTGTGTGAAGAGCTTAGAGGAATCGTTAATTTCAGGTGCCTGCTCCATAGCTAGAGGAGGACAGAGGCTCTGCCTTGCTCTTCTTGTTCTGGAAGACACTTTTCTTGTGTGGATCCTAGAGCTCTTCTGCTCTCTGGTTTCTCTCCTGACCTCTGCTGAGGTGCCACTCTCTCCCCCTCCTGTGATTACACTACACACCTGGCTTCTGTGCCTGACACTCGAGAACTCTCTTCTGGTTCTCCTTCTCTGTGGGAGGGGTACAGGCTCCTCGAGTTGCGTGCACGCTTTGTTAGATGAGCTGTAGCACAGAAAGAAAGTGCATGCATGCAGCAGAACACATGCAGCTCTTGCCCTTGCTGGAAAGAAGCATGAGAAGGGCTGGCCGGTGTGCGGAGTTCACTGCTGGGGCATCTGTCCTGGCCTCTTGACTCCCGGCTTCACAACATCATTAGGCCATTAAGGACTTTGACACGACGCCCTCTGGCCTGGCTGTAGACATTTATTTAATCCTGTTGCCTGCTGCTGTCACTTCGTTTCCTTGGTTTTATTTTTTGTGGTAACTTAAGTCTTTGGATTCACAGTTCCTTGTTTGCAAAGCAGACTGATTGCTTTGAAGAGGCACTATTTAATTCTAGTACCTGGAAAACAATTCACACGGGAGCCTGCCTCTGCCCTTTCCCAGAAGAATTTTCAGTAAGGACAGTAAAAGCAGGACGCTGTCCACCTGAAGAAATTGTAACAAGTTGTCAGGCAGCTGCATTCTGTCTGAAAATCACTTGTGCTGTTCACTAGTTCTGGTTATGCACTGTGTGGCTTCGACACTTTAGTGTATATGAGTGAGTTGGGAGGAAAGGGGGAGGTTTGCCTTGGTCTTTTAGTTTCGGGGGCTGTGATGTGATCACTTGCAGAGGACATGATGCATCTGACTTGGGAGAGTATGGGCTGCTGTGGGATGCAAACATGTTAAAACATGTATCTTCAAAGCTGTGGGTGCTTTTCAATTCATTGGAGCTTAAAGACAGTTCATGATCTAAGGCTTCCTAAATACCCAAAGGAATCAGTGTTTTGAGGACATTGGAACAGAAACGAGGAAGGATACTTCCTAACGTGTAATGACCTTACTGCATCAGGTGCAGGATGTTGTTCCCATAACCAGTTACGACACGGCAGGCTCCTTCCTTCTCCTGGGATGCAACAATGGATCGATATATTACATAGGTGAGTGTCCAGCATGCTTTCTACATGAGGACACAGAGACCTCACCTCTAGTTCTGACTACGTGTTCTTGTCTACAGACATGCAGAAGTTCCCATTGCGGATGAAGGATAACGACCTCCTTGTCACTGAACTCTATCATGACCCCTCCAATGATGCCATCACTGCGCTGAGTGTTTACCTCACCCCCAAAACAAGTCAGTACATGGCCAGCCTCGGGGGTTCTTGAGACTGCGTATATTTAGAGTTTACTGTTGGAAGATGCCTTGTAATGAAGGAATGCTGAGAAATACTAACATGTTAACATGTACCTGGGGACAGACCATGTGCTTGAGTGTGATGCTTGTACATGGTATTTTACTGAAATTATTAGGTAAAATAATCATCAGCACTAAAGAATGATAGTGCATGCTGAAATGGCTGACGTTTTAGTCCAATTTAAATCCTATTTTTCTAGACTGGGGGCCACAAACCATGGGTTGTTATAC